>NC_086448.1:205110750-205710750 GCF_028390025.1 Pseudophryne corroboree
TAAGCTTACATTGTTAAAGGCTCAAGATAACTTTTCTAACTTACAAAATAAAATTAATATTGCGTTGGTCCATGGTGGTTGTGCCACTACCAGTTCTTAAAGACCTGGTAACCCCATCGCCTAGAGGCCACGCCCGATAGCCATGCAATAACATGCCACGGGTAAAAAATGGGATCTTTTCGCCATAGGATCCCAAGCCTGAAAAATGGGGTCTCTTTGCTTCAGGATCCCAAGCCTGAAAATGGGGTTTCTTTGCCACAGGATCCCAAGCCTGAAAAAAGTGGGGTTTCTTTGCCACAGGATCCCAAGCCTGAAAAATGGGGTTTCTTTGCCACAGGATCCCAAGCCTGAAAAATGGGGTTTCTTTGCCACAGGTTCCCAAGCCTGAAAAATGGGGTTTCTTTGCCACAGGATCCCAAACCTGAAGTTAAGCTGTTAGTTTACCTTGTTAAAAGCTCAAGATAACTTTTCTAACTTACAAAATAAAATTATTATTGCGTTGGTAAATGGTGGATGTGCCACTACCAGTTCTTAAAGACCTGGTAACCCCATCGCCTAGAGGCCACGCCCGATAGCCATGCAATAACAGCCATGGGTAAAAAATGGGATCTTTTCGCCATAGGATCCCAAGCCTGAAAAATGGGGTCTCTTTGCCTCAGGATCCCAAGCCTGAAAAATGGGGTTTCTTTGCCACAGGATTCCAAGCCTGAAAAAAGTGGGGTTTCTTTGCCACAGGATCCCAAGCCTGAAAAATGGGGTTTCTTTGCCACAGGAACCCAAGCCTGAAAAATTGTGTTTCTTTGTCACAGGATCCCAAGCCTGAAAATTAGGGTTTCTTTGCCACAGGATCCCAAGCCTGAAAAATTGGGTTTCTTTGCCATAGGATCCCAAGCCTGAAAAATGGTGTTTCTTTGCCACAGGATCCCAAGCCTGAAAAATGGTGTTTCTTTGCCACAGGATCCCAAGCCTGAAAAATGGGGTTTCTTTGCCACAGGTTCCCAAGCCTGAAAAATTGGGTTTCTTTGCCACAGGATCCCAAGCCTGAAAAATGGTGTTTCTTTGCCACAGGATCCCAAGCCTGAAAAATGGGGTTTCTTTGCCACAGGATCCCAAGCCTGAAAAATGGGGTTTCTTTGCCACAGGATCCCAAACCTGAAGTTAAGCTGTAAATTTACCTTGTTAAAAGCTCAAGATAACTTTTCTAACTTACAAAATAAAATTATTATTGCGTTGGTAAATGGTGGTTGTGCCACTACCAGTTCTTAAAGACTTGGAAAACCCATCGCCTAGAGGCCACGCCCGATAGCCATGCAATAACAGCCACGGGTAAAAAATGGGATCTTTTCGCCATAGGATCCCAAGCCTGAAAAATGGGGTCTCTTTGCCTCAGGATCCCAAGCCTGAAAAATGGTGTTTCTTTGCCACAGGATCCCAAGCCTGAAAAATGGGGTTTCTTTGCCACAGGATCCCAAACCTGAAGTTAGGCTGTAAGCTTACCTTGTTAAAGGCTCAAGATAACTTTTCTAACTTACAAAATAAAATAAATATTGCGTTGGTCAATGGTGCTTGTGCCACTACCAGTTCTTAAAGACCTGGTAACCTCATCGCCTAGAGGCCACGCCCGATAGCCATGCAATAACAGCCACGGGTAAAAAATTGGATCTTTTTGCCATAGGATCCCAAGCCTGAAAAATGGGGTCTCTTTGCCTCAGGATCCCAAGCCTGAGGAATGGGGTCTCTTCGCCACAGGATCCCAAGCCTGAAAAATGGGGTTTCTTTGTCACAGGATCCCAAGCCTGAAAAATGGGGTTTCTTTGCCACAGGATCCCAAGCCTGAAAAATGGGGTTTCTTTGCCACAGGATCCCAAGCCTGAAAAATGGGGTTTCTTTGCCACAGGATCCCAAGCCTGAACAATGGGGTTACTTTGCCACAGGTTCCCAAGCCTGAAAAATGGGGTTTCTTTGCCACAGGATCCCAAGCCTGAAAAATGGGGTTTCTTTGCCACAGGATCCCAAGCCTGAAAAATTGGGTTTCTTTGCCACAGGATCCCAAGCCTGAAAAATGGGGTTTCTTTGCCACAGGATCCCAAGCCTGAAGTTAGGCTGTAAGCTTACCTTGTTAAAGGCTCAAGATAACTTTTCTAACTTACAAAACAAAATTAATATTGCGTTGGTCCATGGTGGTTGTGCCACTACCAGTTCTTAAAGACCTGGTAACCCCATCGCCTAGAGGCCACGTCCGATAGCCATGCAATGACAGCCACGGGTAAAAAATGGGATCTTTTCGCCATAGGATCCCAAGCCTGAAAAATGGGGTCTCTTTGCCACAGGATCCCAAGACTGAAAAATGGTGTTTCTTTGCCACAGGATCCCAAGCCTGAAAAATGGGGTTTCTTTGCCAGAGGATCCCAAGCCTGAAAAATGGGGTTTCTTTGCCACAGGATCCCAAGCCTGAAAAATGGGGTTTCTTTGCCACAGGATCCCAAGCCTGAAAAATGGAGTTTCTTTGCCACAGGATCCCAAGCCTGAAAAATGGGGTTTCTTTGCCACAGGTTCCCAAGCCTGAAAAATGGGGTTTCTTTGCCACAGGATCCCAAGCCTGAAGTTAGGCTATAAGCTTATCTTGTTAAAGGCTCAAGATAACTTTTCTAACTTACAAAATAAAATTAATATTGCGTTGGTCCATGGTGGTTGTGCCACTACCAGTTCTTTAAGACCTGGTAACCCCATCGCCTAGAGGCCACGCCCGATAGCCATGCAATTACAGCCACAGGTAAAAAATGGGATCTTTTCGCCACAGGACCCCAAGCCTGAAAAATGGGGTCTCTTTACCTCAGGATCCCAAGCCTGAAAAATGGGGTATCTTTGCCACAGGATCCCAAGCCTGAAAAATGGGGTTTCTTTGCCACAGGATCCCAAGCCTGAAAAATGGGGTTTCTTTGCCACAGGATCCCAAGCCTGAAGTTAGGCTGTAAGCTTACCTTGTTAAAGGCTCAAGATAACTTTTCTAACTTACAAAATAAAATTAATATTGCGTTGGTCCATGGTGGTTGTGCCACTACCAGTTCTTAAAGACCTGGTAACCCCATCGCCTAGAGGCCACGCCCGATAGCCATGCAATAACATGCCACGGGTAAAAAATGGGATCTTTTCGCCATAGGATCCCAAGCCTGAAAAATGGGGTCTCTTTGCTTCAGGATCCCAAGCCTGAAAAATGGGGTTTCTTTGCCGCAGGATCCCAAGCCTGAAAAAAGTGGGGTTTCTTTGCCACAGGATCCCAAGCCTGAAAAATGGGGTTTCTTTGCCACAGGATCCCAAGCCTGAAAAATGGGGTTTCTTTGCCACAGGTTCCCAAGCCTGAAAAATGGGGTTTCTTTGCCACAGGATCCCAAACCTGAAGTTAAGCTGTAAGTTTACCTTGTTAAAAGCTCAAGATAACTTTTCTAACTTACTAAATAAAATTATTATTGCGTTGGTAAATGGTGGTTGTGCCACTACCAGTTCTTAAAGACATGGTAACCCCATCGCCTAGAGGCCACGCCCGATAGCCATGCAATAACAGCTACGGGTAAAAAATGGGATCTTTTCGCCATAGGATCCCAAGCCTGAAAAATGGGGTCTCTTTGTCTCAGGATCCCAAGCCTGAAAAATGGGGTTTCTGTGCCACAGGATCCCAAGCCTGAAAAATGGGGTTTCTTTGCCACAGGATCCCAAGCCTGAAAAATGGGGTTTCTTTGCCACAGGATCCCAAGCCTGAAAAATGGGGTTTCTTTGCCACAGGATCCCAAGCCTGAAAAATGGGGTTTCTTTGCAACAGGATCCCAAGCCTGAAAAATGGGGTTTCTTTGCCACAGGTTCCCAAGCCTGAAAAATGGGGTTTCTTTGCCACAGGATCCCAAACCTGAAGTTAAGCTGTAAGTTTACCTTGTTAAAGGCTCAAGGTAACTTTTCTAACTTACAAAATAAAATTATTATTGCGTTGGTCCATGGTGGTTGTGCCACTACCAGTTCTTAAAGACCTGGTAACCCCATCGCCTAGAGGCCATGCCCGATAGCCATGCAATAACAGCCACGGGTAAAAAATTGGATCTTTTCGCCATAGGATCCCAAGCCTGAAAAATGGGGTCTCTTTGTCTCAGGATCCCAAGCCTGAAAAATGGGGTTTCTGTGCCACAGGATCCCAAGCCTGAAAAATGGGGTTTCTTTGCCAGAGGATCCCAAGCCTGAAAAATGGGGTTTCTTTGCCACAGGATCCCAAGCCTGAAAAATGGTTTTTTTTTGCCAAAGGATCCCAAGCCTGAAAAATGGGGTTTCTTTGCCACAGGATCCCAAGCCTGAAAAATAGGGTTTCTTTGCCACAGGATCCCAAGCCTGAAAAATGGGGTTTCTTTGCCAGAGGATCCCAAGCCTGAAAAATGGGGTTTCTTTGCCACAGGATCCCAAGCCTGAAAAATGGGGTTTCTTTGCCACAGGATCCCAAGCCTGAAAAATGGAGTTTCTTTGCCACAGGTTCCCAAGCCTGAAAAATGGGGTTTCTTTGCCACAGGATCCCAAGCCTGAAGTTAGGCTGTAAGCTTACCTTGTTAAAGGCTCAAGATAACTTTTCTAACTTACAAAATAAAATTAATATTGCGTTGGTCCATGGTGGTTGTGCCATTACCAGTTCTTAAAGACCTGGTAACCCCATCGCCTAGAGGCCACGCCCGATAGCCATGCAATAACAGCCACGGGTAAAAAATGGGATCTTTTCGCCATAGGATCCCAAGCCTGAAAAATGGGGTTTCTTTGCCATAGGATCCCAAGCCTGACAAATGAGGTTTCTTTGCCACAGGATCCCAAGCCTGAAAAATGGGGTTTCTTTGCCACAGGATCCCAAGCCTGAAAAATGGGGTTTCTTTGCCACAGGATCCCAAGCCTGAAAAATGGGGTTTCTTTGCCACATGATCCCAAGCCTGAAGTTAGGCTGTAAGCTTACCTTGTTAAAGGCTCAAGATAACTTTTCTAACTTACAAAATAAAATTAATATTGCGTTGGTCCATGGTGGTTGTGCCACTACCAGTTCTTAAAGACCTGGTAACCCCATCGCCTAGAGGCCACGCCCGATAGCCATGCAATAACAGCCACGGGTAAAAAATGGGATCTTTTCACCATAGGATCCCAAGCCTGAAAAATGGGGTCTCTTTGCCTCAGGATCCCAAGACTGAAAAATGGGGTTTCTTTGCCACAGGATCCCAAGCCTGAAAAATGGGGTTTCTTTGACACAGGATCCCAAGCCTGAAAAATGGGGTTTCTTTGCCACAGGATCCCAAGCCTGAAAAATGGGGTTTCTTTGCCACAGGATCCCAAGCCTGAAAAATGGGGTTTCTTTGCCACAGGATCCCAAGCCTGAAAAATGGTGTTTTTTTGCCACAGGATCCCAAACCTGAAGTTAAGCTGTAAGCTTACCTTGTTAAAGGCTCAAGATAACTTTTCTAACTTACAAAATAAAATTATTATTGCGTTGGTCCATGGTGGTTGTGCCACTACCAGTTCTTAAAGACCTGGTAACCCCATCGCCTAGAGGCCATGCCTGATAGCCATGCAATAACAGCCACGGGTAAAAAATGGGATCTTTTCGCCATAGGATCCCAAACCTGAAAAATGGGGTCTTTTTGTCTCAGGATCCCAAGCCTGAAAAATGGGGTTTCTGTGCAACAGGATCCCAAGCCTGAAAAATGGGGTTTCTTTGCCACAGGATCCCAAGCCTGAAAAATGGGGTTTCTTTGCCACAGGATCCCAAGCCTGAAAAATGGGGTTTCTTTGCCACGGGATCCCAAGCCTGAAAAATGGGGTTTCTTTGCCACAGGATCCCAAGCCTGAAAAATGGGGTTTCTTTGCCACAGGATCCCAAGCCTGAAAAATGGGGTTTCTTTGCCACAGGATCCCAAGCCTGAAAAATGGGGTTTCTTTGCCACAGGATCCCAAGCCTGAAGTTAGGCTGTAAGCTTACATTGTTAAAGGCTCAAGATAACTTTTCTAACTTACAAAATAAAATTAATATTGCGTTGGTCCATGGTGGTTGTGCCACTACCAGTTCTTAAAGACCTGGTAACCCCATCGCCTAGAGGCCACGCCCGATAGCCATGCAATAACATGCCACGGGTAAAAAATGGGATCTTTTCGCCATAGGATCCCAAGCCTGAAAAATGGGGTCTCTTTGCTTCAGGATCCCAAGCCTGAAAAATGGGGTTTCTTTGCCACAGGATCCCAAGCCTGAAAAAAGTGGGGTTTCTTTGCCACAGGATCCCAAGCCTGAAAAATGGGGTTTCTTTGCCACAGGATCCCAAGCCTGAAAAATGGGGTTTCTTTGCCACAGGTTCCCAAGCCTGAAAAATGGGGTTTCTTTGCCACAGGATCCCAAACCTGAAGTTAAGCTGTTAGTTTACCTTGTTAAAAGCTCAAGATAACTTTTCTAACTTACAAAATAAAATTATTATTGCGTTGGTAAATGGTGGATGTGCCACTACCAGTTCTTAAAGACCTGGTAACCCCATCGCCTAGAGGCCACGCCCGATAGCCATGCAATAACAGCCATGGGTAAAAAATGGGATCTTTTCGCCATAGGATCCCAAGCCTGAAAAATGGGGTCTCTTTGCCTCAGGATCCCAAGCCTGAAAAATGGGGTTTCTTTGCCACAGGATTCCAAGCCTGAAAAAAGTGGGGTTTCTTTGCCACAGGATCCCAAGCCTGAAAAATGGGGTTTCTTTGCCACAGGAACCCAAGCCTGAAAAATTGTGTTTCTTTGTCACAGGATCCCAAGCCTGAAAATTAGGGTTTCTTTGCCACAGGATCCCAAGCCTGAAAAATTGGGTTTCTTTGCCATAGGATCCCAAGCCTGAAAAATGGTGTTTCTTTGCCACAGGATCCCAAGCCTGAAAAATGGTGTTTCTTTGCCACAGGATCCCAAGCCTGAAAAATGGGGTTTCTTTGCCACAGGTTCCCAAGCCTGAAAAATTGGGTTTCTTTGCCACAGGATCCCAAGCCTGAAAAATGGTGTTTCTTTGCCACAGGATCCCAAGCCTGAAAAATGGGGTTTCTTTGCCACAGGATCCCAAGCCTGAAAAATGGGGTTTCTTTGCCACAGGATCCCAAACCTGAAGTTAAGCTGTAAATTTACCTTGTTAAAAGCTCAAGATAACTTTTCTAACTTACAAAATAAAATTATTATTGCGTTGGTAAATGGTGGTTGTGCCACTACCAGTTCTTAAAGACTTGGAAAACCCATCGCCTAGAGGCCACGCCCGATAGCCATGCAATAACAGCCACGGGTAAAAAATGGGATCTTTTCGCCATAGGATCCCAAGCCTGAAAAATGGGGTCTCTTTGCCTCAGGATCCCAAGCCTGAAAAATGGTGTTTCTTTGCCACAGGATCCCAAGCCTGAAAAATGGGGTTTCTTTGCCACAGGATCCCAAACCTGAAGTTAGGCTGTAAGCTTACCTTGTTAAAGGCTCAAGATAACTTTTCTAACTTACAAAATAAAATAAATATTGCGTTGGTCAATGGTGCTTGTGCCACTACCAGTTCTTAAAGACCTGGTAACCTCATCGCCTAGAGGCCACGCCCGATAGCCATGCAATAACAGCCACGGGTAAAAAATTGGATCTTTTTGCCATAGGATCCCAAGCCTGAAAAATGGGGTCTCTTTGCCTCAGGATCCCAAGCCTGAGGAATGGGGTCTCTTCGCCACAGGATCCCAAGCCTGAAAAATGGGGTTTCTTTGTCACAGGATCCCAAGCCTGAAAAATGGGGTTTCTTTGCCACAGGATCCCAAGCCTGAAAAATGGGGTTTCTTTGCCACAGGATCCCAAGCCTGAAAAATGGGGTTTCTTTGCCACAGGATCCCAAGCCTGAACAATGGGGTTACTTTGCCACAGGTTCCCAAGCCTGAAAAATGGGGTTTCTTTGCCACAGGATCCCAAGCCTGAAAAATGGGGTTTCTTTGCCACAGGATCCCAAGCCTGAAAAATTGGGTTTCTTTGCCACAGGATCCCAAGCCTGAAAAATGGGGTTTCTTTGCCACAGGATCCCAAGCCTGAAGTTAGGCTGTAAGCTTACCTTGTTAAAGGCTCAAGATAACTTTTCTAACTTACAAAACAAAATTAATATTGCGTTGGTCCATGGTGGTTGTGCCACTACCAGTTCTTAAAGACCTGGTAACCCCATCGCCTAGAGGCCACGTCCGATAGCCATGCAATGACAGCCACGGGTAAAAAATGGGATCTTTTCGCCATAGGATCCCAAGCCTGAAAAATGGGGTCTCTTTGCCACAGGATCCCAAGACTGAAAAATGGTGTTTCTTTGCCACAGGATCCCAAGCCTGAAAAATGGGGTTTCTTTGCCAGAGGATCCCAAGCCTGAAAAATGGGGTTTCTTTGCCACAGGATCCCAAGCCTGAAAAATGGGGTTTCTTTGCCACAGGATCCCAAGCCTGAAAAATGGAGTTTCTTTGCCACAGGATCCCAAGCCTGAAAAATGGGGTTTCTTTGCCACAGGTTCCCAAGCCTGAAAAATGGGGTTTCTTTGCCACAGGATCCCAAGCCTGAAGTTAGGCTATAAGCTTATCTTGTTAAAGGCTCAAGATAACTTTTCTAACTTACAAAATAAAATTAATATTGCGTTGGTCCATGGTGGTTGTGCCACTACCAGTTCTTTAAGACCTGGTAACCCCATCGCCTAGAGGCCACGCCCGATAGCCATGCAATTACAGCCACAGGTAAAAAATGGGATCTTTTCGCCACAGGACCCCAAGCCTGAAAAATGGGGTCTCTTTACCTCAGGATCCCAAGCCTGAAAAATGGGGTATCTTTGCCACAGGATCCCAAGCCTGAAAAATGGGGTTTCTTTGCCACAGGATCCCAAGCCTGAAAAATGGGGTTTCTTTGCCACAGGATCCCAAGCCTGAAGTTAGGCTGTAAGCTTACCTTGTTAAAGGCTCAAGATAACTTTTCTAACTTACAAAATAAAATTAATATTGCGTTGGTCCATGGTGGTTGTGCCACTACCAGTTCTTAAAGACCTGGTAACCCCATCGCCTAGAGGCCACGCCCGATAGCCATGCAATAACATGCCACGGGTAAAAAATGGGATCTTTTCGCCATAGGATCCCAAGCCTGAAAAATGGGGTCTCTTTGCTTCAGGATCCCAAGCCTGAAAAATGGGGTTTCTTTGCCGCAGGATCCCAAGCCTGAAAAAAGTGGGGTTTCTTTGCCACAGGATCCCAAGCCTGAAAAATGGGGTTTCTTTGCCACAGGATCCCAAGCCTGAAAAATGGGGTTTCTTTGCCACAGGTTCCCAAGCCTGAAAAATGGGGTTTCTTTGCCACAGGATCCCAAACCTGAAGTTAAGCTGTAAGTTTACCTTGTTAAAAGCTCAAGATAACTTTTCTAACTTACTAAATAAAATTATTATTGCGTTGGTAAATGGTGGTTGTGCCACTACCAGTTCTTAAAGACATGGTAACCCCATCGCCTAGAGGCCACGCCCGATAGCCATGCAATAACAGCTACGGGTAAAAAATGGGATCTTTTCGCCATAGGATCCCAAGCCTGAAAAATGGGGTCTCTTTGTCTCAGGATCCCAAGCCTGAAAAATGGGGTTTCTGTGCCACAGGATCCCAAGCCTGAAAAATGGGGTTTCTTTGCCACAGGATCCCAAGCCTGAAAAATGGGGTTTCTTTGCCACAGGATCCCAAGCCTGAAAAATGGGGTTTCTTTGCCACAGGATCCCAAGCCTGAAAAATGGGGTTTCTTTGCAACAGGATCCCAAGCCTGAAAAATGGGGTTTCTTTGCCACAGGTTCCCAAGCCTGAAAAATGGGGTTTCTTTGCCACAGGATCCCAAACCTGAAGTTAAGCTGTAAGTTTACCTTGTTAAAGGCTCAAGGTAACTTTTCTAACTTACAAAATAAAATTATTATTGCGTTGGTCCATGGTGGTTGTGCCACTACCAGTTCTTAAAGACCTGGTAACCCCATCGCCTAGAGGCCATGCCCGATAGCCATGCAATAACAGCCACGGGTAAAAAATTGGATCTTTTCGCCATAGGATCCCAAGCCTGAAAAATGGGGTCTCTTTGTCTCAGGATCCCAAGCCTGAAAAATGGGGTTTCTGTGCCACAGGATCCCAAGCCTGAAAAATGGGGTTTCTTTGCCAGAGGATCCCAAGCCTGAAAAATGGGGTTTCTTTGCCACAGGATCCCAAGCCTGAAAAATGGTTTTTTTTTGCCAAAGGATCCCAAGCCTGAAAAATGGGGTTTCTTTGCCACAGGATCCCAAGCCTGAAAAATAGGGTTTCTTTGCCACAGGATCCCAAGCCTGAAAAATGGGGTTTCTTTGCCAGAGGATCCCAAGCCTGAAAAATGGGGTTTCTTTGCCACAGGATCCCAAGCCTGAAAAATGGGGTTTCTTTGCCACAGGATCCCAAGCCTGAAAAATGGAGTTTCTTTGCCACAGGTTCCCAAGCCTGAAAAATGGGGTTTCTTTGCCACAGGATCCCAAGCCTGAAGTTAGGCTGTAAGCTTACCTTGTTAAAGGCTCAAGATAACTTTTCTAACTTACAAAATAAAATTAATATTGCGTTGGTCCATGGTGGTTGTGCCATTACCAGTTCTTAAAGACCTGGTAACCCCATCGCCTAGAGGCCACGCCCGATAGCCATGCAATAACAGCCACGGGTAAAAAATGGGATCTTTTCGCCATAGGATCCCAAGCCTGAAAAATGGGGTTTCTTTGCCATAGGATCCCAAGCCTGACAAATGAGGTTTCTTTGCCACAGGATCCCAAGCCTGAAAAATGGGGTTTCTTTGCCACAGGATCCCAAGCCTGAAAAATGGGGTTTCTTTGCCACAGGATCCCAAGCCTGAAAAATGGGGTTTCTTTGCCACATGATCCCAAGCCTGAAGTTAGGCTGTAAGCTTACCTTGTTAAAGGCTCAAGATAACTTTTCTAACTTACAAAATAAAATTAATATTGCGTTGGTCCATGGTGGTTGTGCCACTACCAGTTCTTAAAGACCTGGTAACCCCATCGCCTAGAGGCCACGCCCGATAGCCATGCAATAACAGCCACGGGTAAAAAATGGGATCTTTTCACCATAGGATCCCAAGCCTGAAAAATGGGGTCTCTTTGCCTCAGGATCCCAAGACTGAAAAATGGGGTTTCTTTGCCACAGGATCCCAAGCCTGAAAAATGGGGTTTCTTTGACACAGGATCCCAAGCCTGAAAAATGGGGTTTCTTTGCCACAGGATCCCAAGCCTGAAAAATGGGGTTTCTTTGCCACAGGATCCCAAGCCTGAAAAATGGGGTTTCTTTGCCACAGGATCCCAAGCCTGAAAAATGGTGTTTTTTTGCCACAGGATCCCAAACCTGAAGTTAAGCTGTAAGCTTACCTTGTTAAAGGCTCAAGATAACTTTTCTAACTTACAAAATAAAATTATTATTGCGTTGGTCCATGGTGGTTGTGCCACTACCAGTTCTTAAAGACCTGGTAACCCCATCGCCTAGAGGCCATGCCTGATAGCCATGCAATAACAGCCACGGGTAAAAAATGGGATCTTTTCGCCATAGGATCCCAAACCTGAAAAATGGGGTCTTTTTGTCTCAGGATCCCAAGCCTGAAAAATGGGGTTTCTGTGCAACAGGATCCCAAGCCTGAAAAATGGGGTTTCTTTGCCACAGGATCCCAAGCCTGAAAAATGGGGTTTCTTTGCCACAGGATCCCAAGCCTGAAAAATGGGGTTTCTTTGCCACGGGATCCCAAGCCTGAAAAATGGGGTTTCTTTGCCACAGGATCCCAAGCCTGAAAAATGGGGTTTCTTTGCCACAGGATCCCAAGCCTGAAAAATGGGGTTTCTTTGCCACAGGATCCCAAGCCTGAAAAATGGGGTTTCTTTGCCACAGGATCCCAAGCCTGAAGTTAGGCTGTAAGCTTACATTGTTAAAGGCTCAAGATAACTTTTCTAACTTACAAAATAAAATTAATATTGCGTTGGTCCATGGTGGTTGTGCCACTACCAGTTCTTAAAGACCTGGTAACCCCATCGCCTAGAGGCCACGCCCGATAGCCATGCAATAACATGCCACGGGTAAAAAATGGGATCTTTTCGCCATAGGATCCCAAGCCTGAAAAATGGGGTCTCTTTGCTTCAGGATCCCAAGCCTGAAAAATGGGGTTTCTTTGCCACAGGATCCCAAGCCTGAAAAAAGTGGGGTTTCTTTGCCACAGGATCCCAAGCCTGAAAAATGGGGTTTCTTTGCCACAGGATCCCAAGCCTGAAAAATGGGGTTTCTTTGCCACAGGTTCCCAAGCCTGAAAAATGGGGTTTCTTTGCCACAGGATCCCAAACCTGAAGTTAAGCTGTTAGTTTACCTTGTTAAAAGCTCAAGATAACTTTTCTAACTTACAAAATAAAATTATTATTGCGTTGGTAAATGGTGGATGTGCCACTACCAGTTCTTAAAGACCTGGTAACCCCATCGCCTAGAGGCCACGCCCGATAGCCATGCAATAACAGCCATGGGTAAAAAATGGGATCTTTTCGCCATAGGATCCCAAGCCTGAAAAATGGGGTCTCTTTGCCTCAGGATCCCAAGCCTGAAAAATGGGGTTTCTTTGCCACAGGATTCCAAGCCTGAAAAAAGTGGGGTTTCTTTGCCACAGGATCCCAAGCCTGAAAAATGGGGTTTCTTTGCCACAGGAACCCAAGCCTGAAAAATTGTGTTTCTTTGTCACAGGATCCCAAGCCTGAAAATTAGGGTTTCTTTGCCACAGGATCCCAAGCCTGAAAAATTGGGTTTCTTTGCCATAGGATCCCAAGCCTGAAAAATGGTGTTTCTTTGCCACAGGATCCCAAGCCTGAAAAATGGTGTTTCTTTGCCACAGGATCCCAAGCCTGAAAAATGGGGTTTCTTTGCCACAGGTTCCCAAGCCTGAAAAATTGGGTTTCTTTGCCACAGGATCCCAAGCCTGAAAAATGGTGTTTCTTTGCCACAGGATCCCAAGCCTGAAAAATGGGGTTTCTTTGCCACAGGATCCCAAGCCTGAAAAATGGGGTTTCTTTGCCACAGGATCCCAAACCTGAAGTTAAGCTGTAAATTTACCTTGTTAAAAGCTCAAGATAACTTTTCTAACTTACAAAATAAAATTATTATTGCGTTGGTAAATGGTGGTTGTGCCACTACCAGTTCTTAAAGACTTGGAAAACCCATCGCCTAGAGGCCACGCCCGATAGCCATGCAATAACAGCCACGGGTAAAAAATGGGATCTTTTCGCCATAGGATCCCAAGCCTGAAAAATGGGGTCTCTTTGCCTCAGGATCCCAAGCCTGAAAAATGGTGTTTCTTTGCCACAGGATCCCAAGCCTGAAAAAAGTAGGGTTTCTTTGCCACAGGATCCCAAGCCTGAAAAATGGGGTTTCTTTGCCACAGGATCCCAAACCTGAAGTTAGGCTGTAAGCTTACCTTGTTAAAGGCTCAAGATAACTTTTCTAACTTACAAAATAAAATAAATATTGCGTTGGTCAATGGTGCTTGTGCCACTACCAGTTCTTAAAGACCTGGTAACCTCATCGCCTAGAGGCCACGCCCGATAGCCATGCAATAACAGCCACGGGTAAAAAATTGGATCTTTTTGCCATAGGATCCCAAGCCTGAAAAATGGGGTCTCTTTGCCTCAGGATCCCAAGCCTGAGGAATGGGGTCTCTTCGCCACAGGATCCCAAGCCTGAAAAATGGGGTTTCTTTGTCACAGGATCCCAAGCCTGAAAAATGGGGTTTCTTTGCCACAGGATCCCAAGCCTGAAAAATGGGGTTTCTTTGCCACAGGATCCCAAGCCTGAAAAATGGGGTTTCTTTGCCACAGGATCCCAAGCCTGAACAATGGGGTTACTTTGCCACAGGTTCCCAAGCCTGAAAAATGGGGTTTCTTTGCCACAGGATCCCAAGCCTGAAAAATGGGGTTTCTTTGCCACAGGATCCCAAGCCTGAAAAATTGGGTTTCTTTGCCACAGGATCCCAAGCCTGAAAAATGGGGTTTCTTTGCCACAGGATCCCAAGCCTGAAGTTAGGCTGTAAGCTTACCTTGTTAAAGGCTCAAGATAACTTTTCTAACTTACAAAACAAAATTAATATTGCGTTGGTCCATGGTGGTTGTGCCACTACCAGTTCTTAAAGACCTGGTAACCCCATCGCCTAGAGGCCACGTCCGATAGCCATGCAATGACAGCCACGGGTAAAAAATGGGATCTTTTCGCCATAGGATCCCAAGCCTGAAAAATGGGGTCTCTTTGCCACAGGATCCCAAGACTGAAAAATGGTGTTTCTTTGCCACAGGATCCCAAGCCTGAAAAATGGGGTTTCTTTGCCAGAGGATCCCAAGCCTGAAAAATGGGGTTTCTTTGCCACAGGATCCCAAGCCTGAAAAATGGGGTTTCTTTGCCACAGGATCCCAAGCCTGAAAAATGGAGTTTCTTTGCCACAGGATCCCAAGCCTGAAAAATGGGGTTTCTTTGCCACAGGTTCCCAAGCCTGAAAAATGGGGTTTCTTTGCCACAGGATCCCAAGCCTGAAGTTAGGCTATAAGCTTATCTTGTTAAAGGCTCAAGATAACTTTTCTAACTTACAAAATAAAATTAATATTGCGTTGGTCCATGGTGGTTGTGCCACTACCAGTTCTTTAAGACCTGGTAACCCCATCGCCTAGAGGCCACGCCCGATAGCCATGCAATTACAGCCACAGGTAAAAAATGGGATCTTTTCGCCACAGGACCCCAAGCCTGAAAAATGGGGTCTCTTTACCTCAGGATCCCAAGCCTGAAAAATGGGGTATCTTTGCCACAGGATCCCAAGCCTGAAAAATGGGGTTTCTTTGCCACAGGATCCCAAGCCTGAAAAATGGGGTTTCTTTGCCACAGGATCCCAAGCCTGAAGTTAGGCTGTAAGCTTACCTTGTTAAAGGCTCAAGATAACTTTTCTAACTTACAAAATAAAATTAATATTGCGTTGGTCCATGGTGGTTGTGCCACTACCAGTTCTTAAAGACCTGGTAACCCCATCGCCTAGAGGCCACGCCCGATAGCCATGCAATAACATGCCACGGGTAAAAAATGGGATCTTTTCGCCATAGGATCCCAAGCCTGAAAAATGGGGTCTCTTTGCTTCAGGATCCCAAGCCTGAAAAATGGGGTTTCTTTGCCGCAGGATCCCAAGCCTGAAAAAAGTGGGGTTTCTTTGCCACAGGATCCCAAGCCTGAAAAATGGGGTTTCTTTGCCACAGGATCCCAAGCCTGAAAAATGGGGTTTCTTTGCCACAGGTTCCCAAGCCTGAAAAATGGGGTTTCTTTGCCACAGGATCCCAAACCTGAAGTTAAGCTGTAAGTTTACCTTGTTAAAAGCTCAAGATAACTTTTCTAACTTACTAAATAAAATTATTATTGCGTTGGTAAATGGTGGTTGTGCCACTACCAGTTCTTAAAGACATGGTAACCCCATCGCCTAGAGGCCACGCCCGATAGCCATGCAATAACAGCTACGGGTAAAAAATGGGATCTTTTCGCCATAGGATCCCAAGCCTGAAAAATGGGGTCTCTTTGTCTCAGGATCCCAAGCCTGAAAAATGGGGTTTCTGTGCCACAGGATCCCAAGCCTGAAAAATGGGGTTTCTTTGCCACAGGATCCCAAGCCTGAAAAATGGGGTTTCTTTGCCACAGGATCCCAAGCCTGAAAAATGGGGTTTCTTTGCCACAGGATCCCAAGCCTGAAAAATGGGGTTTCTTTGCAACAGGATCCCAAGCCTGAAAAATGGGGTTTCTTTGCCACAGGTTCCCAAGCCTGAAAAATGGGGTTTCTTTGCCACAGGATCCCAAACCTGAAGTTAAGCTGTAAGTTTACCTTGTTAAAGGCTCAAGGTAACTTTTCTAACTTACAAAATAAAATTATTATTGCGTTGGTCCATGGTGGTTGTGCCACTACCAGTTCTTAAAGACCTGGTAACCCCATCGCCTAGAGGCCATGCCCGATAGCCATGCAATAACAGCCACGGGTAAAAAATTGGATCTTTTCGCCATAGGATCCCAAGCCTGAAAAATGGGGTCTCTTTGTCTCAGGATCCCAAGCCTGAAAAATGGGGTTTCTGTGCCACAGGATCCCAAGCCTGAAAAATGGGGTTTCTTTGCCAGAGGATCCCAAGCCTGAAAAATGGGGTTTCTTTGCCACAGGATCCCAAGCCTGAAAAATGGTTTTTTTTTGCCAAAGGATCCCAAGCCTGAAAAATGGGGTTTCTTTGCCACAGGATCCCAAGCCTGAAAAATAGGGTTTCTTTGCCACAGGATCCCAAGCCTGAAAAATGGGGTTTCTTTGCCAGAGGATCCCAAGCCTGAAAAATGGGGTTTCTTTGCCACAGGATCCCAAGCCTGAAAAATGGGGTTTCTTTGCCACAGGATCCCAAGCCTGAAAAATGGAGTTTCTTTGCCACAGGTTCCCAAGCCTGAAAAATGGGGTTTCTTTGCCACAGGATCCCAAGCCTGAAGTTAGGCTGTAAGCTTACCTTGTTAAAGGCTCAAGATAACTTTTCTAACTTACAAAATAAAATTAATATTGCGTTGGTCCATGGTGGTTGTGCCATTACCAGTTCTTAAAGACCTGGTAACCCCATCGCCTAGAGGCCACGCCCGATAGCCATGCAATAACAGCCACGGGTAAAAAATGGGATCTTTTCGCCATAGGATCCCAAGCCTGAAAAATGGGGTTTCTTTGCCATAGGATCCCAAGCCTGACAAATGAGGTTTCTTTGCCACAGGATCCCAAGCCTGAAAAATGGGGTTTCTTTGCCACAGGATCCCAAGCCTGAAAAATGGGGTTTCTTTGCCACAGGATCCCAAGCCTGAAAAATGGGGTTTCTTTGCCACATGATCCCAAGCCTGAAGTTAGGCTGTAAGCTTACCTTGTTAAAGGCTCAAGATAACTTTTCTAACTTACAAAATAAAATTAATATTGCGTTGGTCCATGGTGGTTGTGCCACTACCAGTTCTTAAAGACCTGGTAACCCCATCGCCTAGAGGCCACGCCCGATAGCCATGCAATAACAGCCACGGGTAAAAAATGGGATCTTTTCACCATAGGATCCCAAGCCTGAAAAATGGGGTCTCTTTGCCTCAGGATCCCAAGACTGAAAAATGGGGTTTCTTTGCCACAGGATCCCAAGCCTGAAAAATGGGGTTTCTTTGACACAGGATCCCAAGCCTGAAAAATGGGGTTTCTTTGCCACAGGATCCCAAGCCTGAAAAATGGGGTTTCTTTGCCACAGGATCCCAAGCCTGAAAAATGGGGTTTCTTTGCCACAGGATCCCAAGCCTGAAAAATGGTGTTTTTTTGCCACAGGATCCCAAACCTGAAGTTAAGCTGTAAGCTTACCTTGTTAAAGGCTCAAGATAACTTTTCTAACTTACAAAATAAAATTATTATTGCGTTGGTCCATGGTGGTTGTGCCACTACCAGTTCTTAAAGACCTGGTAACCCCATCGCCTAGAGGCCATGCCTGATAGCCATGCAATAACAGCCACGGGTAAAAAATGGGATCTTTTCGCCATAGGATCCCAAACCTGAAAAATGGGGTCTTTTTGTCTCAGGATCCCAAGCCTGAAAAATGGGGTTTCTGTGCAACAGGATCCCAAGCCTGAAAAATGGGGTTTCTTTGCCACAGGATCCCAAGCCTGAAAAATGGGGTTTCTTTGCCACAGGATCCCAAGCCTGAAAAATGGGGTTTCTTTGCCACGGGATCCCAAGCCTGAAAAATGGGGTTTCTTTGCCACAGGATCCCAAGCCTGAAAAATGGGGTTTCTTTGCCACAGGATCCCAAGCCTGAAAAATGGGGTTTCTTTGCCACAGGATCCCAAGCCTGAAAAATGGGGTTTCTTTGCCACAGGATCCCAAGCCTGAAGTTAGGCTGTAAGCTTACATTGTTAAAGGCTCAAGATAACTTTTCTAACTTACAAAATAAAATTAATATTGCGTTGGTCCATGGTGGTTGTGCCACTACCAGTTCTTAAAGACCTGGTAACCCCATCGCCTAGAGGCCACGCCCGATAGCCATGCAATAACATGCCACGGGTAAAAAATGGGATCTTTTCGCCATAGGATCCCAAGCCTGAAAAATGGGGTCTCTTTGCTTCAGGATCCCAAGCCTGAAAAATGGGGTTTCTTTGCCACAGGATCCCAAGCCTGAAAAAAGTGGGGTTTCTTTGCCACAGGATCCCAAGCCTGAAAAATGGGGTTTCTTTGCCACAGGATCCCAAGCCTGAAAAATGGGGTTTCTTTGCCACAGGTTCCCAAGCCTGAAAAATGGGGTTTCTTTGCCACAGGATCCCAAACCTGAAGTTAAGCTGTTAGTTTACCTTGTTAAAAGCTCAAGATAACTTTTCTAACTTACAAAATAAAATTATTATTGCGTTGGTAAATGGTGGATGTGCCACTACCAGTTCTTAAAGACCTGGTAACCCCATCGCCTAGAGGCCACGCCCGATAGCCATGCAATAACAGCCATGGGTAAAAAATGGGATCTTTTCGCCATAGGATCCCAAGCCTGAAAAATGGGGTCTCTTTGCCTCAGGATCCCAAGCCTGAAAAATGGGGTTTCTTTGCCACAGGATTCCAAGCCTGAAAAAAGTGGGGTTTCTTTGCCACAGGATCCCAAGCCTGAAAAATGGGGTTTCTTTGCCACAGGAACCCAAGCCTGAAAAATTGTGTTTCTTTGTCACAGGATCCCAAGCCTGAAAATTAGGGTTTCTTTGCCACAGGATCCCAAGCCTGAAAAATTGGGTTTCTTTGCCATAGGATCCCAAGCCTGAAAAATGGTGTTTCTTTGCCACAGGATCCCAAGCCTGAAAAATGGTGTTTCTTTGCCACAGGATCCCAAGCCTGAAAAATGGGGTTTCTTTGCCACAGGTTCCCAAGCCTGAAAAATTGGGTTTCTTTGCCACAGGATCCCAAGCCTGAAAAATGGTGTTTCTTTGCCACAGGATCCCAAGCCTGAAAAATGGGGTTTCTTTGCCACAGGATCCCAAGCCTGAAGAATGGGGTTTCTTTGCCACAGGATCCCAAACCTGAAGTTAAGCTGTAAATTTACCTTGTTAAAAGCTCAAGATAACTTTTCTAACTTACAAAATAAAATTATTATTGCGTTGGTAAATGGTGGTTGTGCCACTACCAGTTCTTAAAGACTTGGAAAACCCATCGCCTAGAGGCCACGCCCGATAGCCATGCAATAACAGCCACGGGTAAAAAATGGGATCTTTTCGCCATAGGATCCCAAGCCTGAAAAATGGGGTCTCTTTGCCTCAGGATCCCAAGCCTGAAAAATGGTGTTTCTTTGCCACAGGATCCCAAGCCTGAAAAAAGTAGGGTTTCTTTGCCACAGGATCCCAAGCCTGAAAAATGGGGTTTCTTTGCCACAGGATCCCAAACCTGAAGTTAGGCTGTAAGCTTACCTTGTTAAAGGCTCAAGATAACTTTTCTAACTTACAAAATAAAATAAATATTGCGTTGGTCAATGGTGCTTGTGCCACTACCAGTTCTTAAAGACCTGGTAACCTCATCGCCTAGAGGCCACGCCCGATAGCCATGCAATAACAGCCACGGGTAAAAAATTGGATCTTTTTGCCATAGGATCCCAAGCCTGAAAAATGGGGTCTCTTTGCCTCAGGATCCCAAGCCTGAGGAATGGGGTCTCTTCGCCACAGGATCCCAAGCCTGAAAAATGGGGTTTCTTTGTCACAGGATCCCAAGCCTGAAAAATGGGGTTTCTTTGCCACAGGATCCCAAGCCTGAAAAATGGGGTTTCTTTGCCACAGGATCCCAAGCCTGAAAAATGGGGTTTCTTTGCCACAGGATCCCAAGCCTGAACAATGGGGTTACTTTGCCACAGGTTCCCAAGCCTGAAAAATGGGGTTTCTTTGCCACAGGATCCCAAGCCTGAAAAATGGGGTTTCTTTGCCACAGGATCCCAAGCCTGAAAAATTGGGTTTCTTTGCCACAGGATCCCAAGCCTGAAAAATGGGGTTTCTTTGCCACAGGATCCCAAGCCTGAAGTTAGGCTGTAAGCTTACCTTGTTAAAGGCTCAAGATAACTTTTCTAACTTACAAAACAAAATTAATATTGCGTTGGTCCATGGTGGTTGTGCCACTACCAGTTCTTAAAGACCTGGTAACCCCATCGCCTAGAGGCCACGTCCGATAGCCATGCAATGACAGCCACGGGTAAAAAATGGGATCTTTTCGCCATAGGATCCCAAGCCTGAAAAATGGGGTCTCTTTGCCACAGGATCCCAAGACTGAAAAATGGTGTTTCTTTGCCACAGGATCCCAAGCCTGAAAAATGGGGTTTCTTTGCCAGAGGATCCCAAGCCTGAAAAATGGGGTTTCTTTGCCACAGGATCCCAAGCCTGAAAAATGGGGTTTCTTTGCCACAGGATCCCAAGCCTGAAAAATGGAGTTTCTTTGCCACAGGATCCCAAGCCTGAAAAATGGGGTTTCTTTGCCACAGGTTCCCAAGCCTGAAAAATGGGGTTTCTTTGCCACAGGATCCCAAGCCTGAAGTTAGGCTATAAGCTTATCTTGTTAAAGGCTCAAGATAACTTTTCTAACTTACAAAATAAAATTAATATTGCGTTGGTCCATGGTGGTTGTGCCACTACCAGTTCTTTAAGACCTGGTAACCCCATCGCCTAGAGGCCACGCCCGATAGCCATGCAATTACAGCCACAGGTAAAAAATGGGATCTTTTCGCCACAGGACCCCAAGCCTGAAAAATGGGGTCTCTTTACCTCAGGATCCCAAGCCTGAAAAATGGGGTATCTTTGCCACAGGATCCCAAGCCTGAAAAATGGGGTTTCTTTGCCACAGGATCCCAAGCCTGAAAAATGGGGTTTCTTTGCCACAGGATCCCAAGCCTGAAGTTAGGCTGTAAGCTTACCTTGTTAAAGGCTCAAGATAACTTTTCTAACTTACAAAATAAAATTAATATTGCGTTGGTCCATGGTGGTTGTGCCACTACCAGTTCTTAAAGACCTGGTAACCCCATCGCCTAGAGGCCACGCCCGATAGCCATGCAATAACATGCCACGGGTAAAAAATGGGATCTTTTCGCCATAGGATCCCAAGCCTGAAAAATGGGGTCTCTTTGCTTCAGGATCCCAAGCCTGAAAAATGGGGTTTCTTTGCCACAGGATCCCAAGCCTGAAAAAAGTGGGGTTTCTTTGCCACAGGATCCCAAGCCTGAAAAATGGGGTTTCTTTGCCACAGGATCCCAAGCCTGAAAAATGGGGTTTCTTTGCCACAGGTTCCCAAGCCTGAAAAATGGGGTTTCTTTGCCACAGGATCCCAAACCTGAAGTTAAGCTGTTAGTTTACCTTGTTAAAAGCTCAAGATAACTTTTCTAACTTACAAAATAAAATTATTATTGCGTTGGTAAATGGTGGATGTGCCACTACCAGTTCTTAAAGACCTGGTAACCCCATCGCCTAGAGGCCACGCCCGATAGCCATGCAATAACAGCCATGGGTAAAAAATGGGATCTTTTCGCCATAGGATCCCAAGCCTGAAAAATGGGGTCTCTTTGCCTCAGGATCCCAAGCCTGAAAAATGGGGTTTCTTTGCCACAGGATTCCAAGCCTGAAAAAAGTGGGGTTTCTTTGCCACAGGATCCCAAGCCTGAAAAATGGGGTTTCTTTGCCACAGGAACCCAAGCCTGAAAAATTGTGTTTCTTTGTCACAGGATCCCAAGCCTGAAAATTAGGGTTTCTTTGCCACAGGATCCCAAGCCTGAAAAATTGGGTTTCTTTGCCATAGGATCCCAAGCCTGAAAAATGGGGTTTCTTTGCCACAGGATCCCAAGCCTGAAAAATGGGGTTTCTTTGCCACAGGTTCCCAAGCCTGAAAAATTGGGTTTCTTTGCCACAGGATCCCAAGCCTGAAAAATGGGGTTTCTTTGCCACAGGATCCCAAGCCTGAAAAATGGGGTTTCTTTGCCACAGGATCCCAAACCTGAAGTTAAGCTGTTAGTTTACCTTGTTAAAAGCTCAAGATAACTTTTCTAACTTACAAAATAAAATTATTATTGCGTTGGTAAATGGTGGATGTGCCACTACCAGTTCTTAAAGACCTGGTAACCCCATCGCCTAGAGGCCACGCCCGATAGCCATGCAATAACAGCCATGGGTAAAAAATGGGATCTTTTCGCCATAGGATCCCAAGCCTGAAAAATGGGGTCTCTTTGCCTCAGGATCCCAAGCCTGAAAAATGGGGTTTCTTTGCCACAGGATTCCAAGCCTGAAAAAAGTGGGGTTTCTTTGCCACAGGATCCCAAGCCTGAAAAATGGGGTTTCTTTGCCACAGGAACCCAAGCCTGAAAAATTGTGTTTCTTTGTCACAGGATCCCAAGCCTGAAAATTAGGGTTTCTTTGCCACAGGATCCCAAGCCTGAAAAATTGGGTTTCTTTGCCATAGGATCCCAAGCCTGAAAAATGGGGTTTCTTTGCCACAGGATCCCAAGCCTGAAAAATGGGGTTTCTTTGCCACAGGTTCCCAAGCCTGAAAAATTGGGTTTCTTTGCCACAGGATCCCAAGCCTGAAAAATGGGGTTTCTTTGCCACAGGATCCCAAGCCTGAAAAATGGGGTTTCTTTGCCACAGGATCCCAAGCCTGAAAAATGGGGTTTCTTTGCCACAGGATCCCAAACCTGAAGTTAAGCTGTAAATTTACCTTGTTAAAAGCTCAAGATAACTTTTCTAACTTACAAAATAAAATTATTATTGCGTTGGTAAATGGTGGTTGTGCCACTACCAGTTCTTAAAGACTTGGAAAACCCATCGCCTAGAGGCCACGCCCGATAGCCATGCAATAACAGCCACGGGTAAAAAATGGGATCTTTTCGCCATAGGATCCCAAGCCTGAAAAATGGGGTCTCTTTGCCTCAGGATCCCAAGCCTGAAAAATGGGGTTTCTTTGCCACAGGATCCCAAGCCTGAAAAAAGTAGGGTTTCTTTGCCACAGGATCCCAAGCCTGAAAAATGGGGTTTCTTTGCCACAGGATCCCAAACCTGAAGTTAGGCTGTAAGCTTACCTTGTTAAAGGCTCAAGATAACTTTTCTAACTTACAAAATAAAATAAATATTGCGTTGGTCAATGGTGCTTGTGCCACTACCAGTTCTTAAAGACCTGGTAACCTCATCGCCTAGAGGCCACGCCCGATAGCCATGCAATAACAGCCACGGGTAAAAAATTGGATCTTTTTGCCATAGGATCCCAAGCCTGAAAAATGGGGTCTCTTTGCCTCAGGATCCCAAGCCTGAGGAATGGGGTCTCTTCGCCACAGGATCCCAAGCCTGAAAAATGGGGTTTCTTTGTCACAGGATCCCAAGCCTGAAAAATGGGGTTTCTTTGCCACAGGATCCCAAGCCTGAAAAATGGGGTTTCTTTGCCACAGGATCCCAAGCCTGAAAAATGGGGTTTCTTTGCCACAGGATCCCAAGCCTGAACAATGGGGTTTCTTTGCCACAGGTTCCCAAGCCTGAAAAATGGGGTTTCTTTGCCACAGGATCCCAAGCCTGAAAAATGGGGTTTCTTTGCCACAGGATCCCAAGCCTGAAAAATTGGGTTTCTTTGCCACAGGATCCCAAGCCTGAAAAATGGGGTTTCTTTGCCACAGGATCCCAAGCCTGAAGTTAGGCTGTAAGCTTACCTTGTTAAAGGCTCAAGATAACTTTTCTAACTTACAAAACAAAATTAATATTGCGTTGGTCCATGGTGGTTGTGCCACTACCAGTTCTTAAAGACCTGGTAACCCCATCGCCTAGAGGCCACGTCCGATAGCCATGCAATGACAGCCACGGGTAAAAAATGGGATCTTTTCGCCATAGGATCCCAAGCCTGAAAAATGGGGTCTCTTTGCCACAGGATCCCAAGACTGAAAAATGGTGTTTCTTTGCCACAGGATCCCAAGCCTGAAAAATGGGGTTTCTTTGCCAGAGGATCCCAAGCCTGAAAAATGGGGTTTCTTTGCCACAGGATCCCAAGCCTGAAAAATGGGGTTTCTTTGCCACAGGATCCCAAGCCTGAAAAATGGAGTTTCTTTGCCACAGGATCCCAAGCCTGAAAAATGGGGTTTCTTTGCCACAGGTTCCCAAGCCTGAAAAATGGGGTTTCTTTGCCACAGGATCCCAAGCCTGAAGTTAGGCTATAAGCTTATCTTGTTAAAGGCTCAAGATAACTTTTCTAACTTACAAAATAAAATTAATATTGCGTTGGTCCATGGTGGTTGTGCCACTACCAGTTCTTTAAGACCTGGTAACCCCATCGCCTAGAGGCCACGCCCGATAGCCATGCAATTACAGCCACAGGTAAAAAATGGGATCTTTTCGCCACAGGACCCCAAGCCTGAAAAATGGGGTCTCTTTACCTCAGGATCCCAAGCCTGAAAAATTGGGTTTCTTTGCCACAGGATCCCAAGCCTGAAAAATGGGGTATCTTTGCAACAGGATCCCAAGCCTGAAAAATGGGGTTTCTTTGCCACAGGATCCCAAGCCTGAAAAATGGGGTTTCTTTGCCACAGGATCCCAAGCCTGAAGTTAGGCTGTAAGCTTACCTTGTTAAAGGCTCAAGATAAATTTTCTAACTTACAAAATAAAATTAATATTGCGTTGGTCCATGGTGGTTGTGCCACTACCAGTTCTTAAAGACCTGGTAACCCCATCGCCTAGAGGACACGCCCGATAGCCATGCAATAACAGCCACGGGTAAAAAATGGGATCTTTTCGCCATAGGATCCCAAGCCTGAAAAATGGGGTCTCTTTGTCTCAGGATCCCAAGCCTGAAAAATGGGGTTTCTGTGCCACAGGATCCCAAGCCTGAAAAATGGGGTTTCTTTGCCAGAGGATCCCAAGCCTGAAAAATGGGGTTTCTTTGCCACAGGATCCCAAGCCTGAAAAATGGGGTTTCTATGCCACAGGATCCCAAGCCTGAAAAATGGGGTTTCTTTGCCACAGGATCCCAAGCCTGAAAAATGGGGTTTCTTTGCCAGAGGATCCCAAGCCTGAAAAATGGGGTTTCTTTGCCACAGGATCCCAAGCCTGAAAAATGGGGTTTCTTTGCCACAGGATCCCAAGCCTGAAAAATGGAGTTTCTTTGCCACAGGATCCCAAGCCTGAAAAATGGGGTTTCTTTGCCACAGGTTCCCATGCCTGAAAAATGGGGTTTCTTTGCCACAGGATCCCAAGCCTGAAAAATGGGGTTTCTTTGCCAGAGGATCCCAAGCCTGAAAAATGGGGTTTCTTTGCCACAGGATCCCAAGCCTGAAAAATGGGGTTTCTTTGCCACAGGATCCCAAGCCTGAAAAATGGAGTTTCTTTGCCACAGGATCCCAAGCCTGAAAAATGGGGTCTCTTTGTCTCAGGATCCCAAGCCTGAAAAATGGGGTTTCTGTGCCACAGGATCCCAAGCCTGAAAAATGGGGTTTCTTTGCCAGAGGATCCCAAGCCTGAAAAATGGGGTTTCTTTGCCACAGGATCCCAAGCCTGAAAAATGGGGTTTCTATGCCACAGGATCCCAAGCCTGAAAAATGGGGTTTCTTTGCCAGAGGATCCCAAGCCTGAAAAATGGGGTTTCTTTGCCACAGGATCCCAAGCCTGAAAAATGGGGTTTCTTTGCCACAGGATCCCAAGCCTGAAAAATGGAGTTTCTTTGCCACAGGATCCCAAGCCTGAAAAAAGTAGGGTTTCTTTGCCACAGGATCCCAAGCCTGAAAAATGGGGTTTCTTTGCCACAGGATCCCAAACCTGAAGTTAGGCTGTAAGCTTACCTTGTTAAAGGCTCAAGATAACTTTTCTAACTTACAAAATAAAATAAATATTGCGTTGGTCAATGGTGCTTGTGCCACTACCAGTTCTTAAAGACCTGGTAACCTCATCGCCTAGAGGCCACGCCCGATAGCCATGCAATAACAGCCACGGGTAAAAAATTGGATCTTTTTGCCATAGGATCCCAAGCCTGAAAAATGGGGTCTCTTTGCCTCAGGATCCCAAGCCTGAGGAATGGGGTCTCTTCGCCACAGGATCCCAAGCCTGAAAAATGGGGTTTCTTTGTCACAGGATCCCAAGCCTGAAAAATGGGGTTTCTTTGCCACAGGATCCCAAGCCTGAAAAATGGGGTTTCTTTGCCACAGGATCCCAAGCCTGAAAAATGGGGTTTCTTTGCCACAGGATCCCAAGCCTGAACAATGGGGTTTCTTTGCCACAGGTTCCCAAGCCTGAAAAATGGGGTTTCTTTGCCACAGGATCCCAAGCCTGAAAAATGGGGTTTCTTTGCCACAGGATCCCAAGCCTGAAAAATTGGGTTTCTTTGCCACAGGATCCCAAGCCTGAAAAATGGGGTTTCTTTGCCACAGGATCCCAAGCCTGAAGTTAGGCTGTAAGCTTACCTTGTTAAAGGCTCAAGATAACTTTTCTAACTTACAAAACAAAATTAATATTGCGTTGGTCCATGGTGGTTGTGCCACTACCAGTTCTTAAAGACCTGGTAACCCCATCGCCTAGAGGCCACGTCCGATAGCCATGCAATGACAGCCACGGGTAAAAAATGGGATCTTTTCGCCATAGGATCCCAAGCCTGAAAAATGGGGTCTCTTTGCCACAGGATCCCAAGACTGAAAAATGGTGTTTCTTTGCCACAGGATCCCAAGCCTGAAAAATGGGGTTTCTTTGCCAGAGGATCCCAAGCCTGAAAAATGGGGTTTCTTTGCCACAGGATCCCAAGCCTGAAAAATGGGGTTTCTTTGCCACAGGATCCCAAGCCTGAAAAATGGAGTTTCTTTGCCACAGGATCCCAAGCCTGAAAAATGGGGTTTCTTTGCCACAGGTTCCCAAGCCTGAAAAATGGGGTTTCTTTGCCACAGGATCCCAAGCCTGAAGTTAGGCTATAAGCTTATCTTGTTAAAGGCTCAAGATAACTTTTCTAACTTACAAAATAAAATTAATATTGCGTTGGTCCATGGTGGTTGTGCCACTACCAGTTCTTTAAGACCTGGTAACCCCATCGCCTAGAGGCCACGCCCGATAGCCATGCAATTACAGCCACAGGTAAAAAATGGGATCTTTTCGCCACAGGACCCCAAGCCTGAAAAATGGGGTCTCTTTACCTCAGGATCCCAAGCCTGAAAAATTGGGTTTCTTTGCCACAGGATCCCAAGCCTGAAAAATGGGGTATCTTTGCAACAGGATCCCAAGCCTGAAAAATGGGGTTTCTTTGCCACAGGATCCCAAGCCTGAAAAATGGGGTTTCTTTGCCACAGGATCCCAAGCCTGAAGTTAGGCTGTAAGCTTACCTTGTTAAAGGCTCAAGATAAATTTTCTAACTTACAAAATAAAATTAATATTGCGTTGGTCCATGGTGGTTGTGCCACTACCAGTTCTTAAAGACCTGGTAACCCCATCGCCTAGAGGACACGCCCGATAGCCATGCAATAACAGCCACGGGTAAAAAATGGGATCTTTTCGCCATAGGATCCCAAGCCTGAAAAATGGGGTCTCTTTGTCTCAGGATCCCAAGCCTGAAAAATGGGGTTTCTGTGCCACAGGATCCCAAGCCTGAAAAATGGGGTTTCTTTGCCAGAGGATCCCAAGCCTGAAAAATGGGGTTTCTTTGCCACAGGATCCCAAGCCTGAAAAATGGGGTTTCTATGCCACAGGATCCCAAGCCTGAAAAATGGGGTTTCTTTGCCACAGGATCCCAAGCCTGAAAAATGGGGTTTCTTTGCCAGAGGATCCCAAGCCTGAAAAATGGGGTTTCTTTGCCACAGGATCCCAAGCCTGAAAAATGGGGTTTCTTTGCCACAGGATCCCAAGCCTGAAAAATGGAGTTTCTTTGCCACAGGATCCCAAGCCTGAAAAATGGGGTTTCTTTGCCACAGGTTCCCATGCCTGAAAAATGGGGTTTCTTTGCCACAGGATCCCAAGCCTGAAGTTAGGCTGTAAGCTTACCTTGTTAAAGGCTCAAGATAACTTTTTTAACTTACAAAATAAAATTAATATTGCGTTGGTCCATGGTGGTTGTGCCATTACCAGTTCTTAAAGACCTGGTAACCCCATCGCCTAGAGGCCACGCCCGATAGCCATGCAATAACAGCCACGGGTAAAAAATTGGATCTTTTCGCCATAGGATCCCAAGCCTGAAAAATGGGGTTTCTTTGCCATAGGATCCCAAGCCTGACAAATGAGGTTTCTTTGCCACAGGATCCCAAGCCTGAAAAATGGGGTTTCTTTGCCACAGGTTCCCAAGCCTGAAAAATGGGGTTTCTTTGCCACAGGATCCCAAGCCTGAAAAATGGGGTTTCTTTGCCACATGATCCCAAGCCTGAAGTTAGGCTGTAAGCTTACCTTGTTAAAGGCTCAAGATAACTTTTCTAACTTACAAAATAAAATTAATATTGCGTTGGTCCATGGTGGTTGTGCCACTACCAGTTCTTAAAGACCTGGTAACCCCATCGCCTAGAGGCCACGCCCGATAGCCATGCAATAACAGCCACGGGTAAAAAATGGGATCTTTTCGCCATAGGATCCCAAGCCTGAAAAATGGGGTCTCTTTGCCTCAGGATCCCAAGACTGAAAAATGGGGTTTCTTTGCCACAGGATCCCAAGCCTGAAAAATGGGGTTTCTTTGACACAGGATCCCAAGCCTGAAAAATGGGGTTTCTTTGCCACAGGATCCCAAGCCTGAAAAATGGGGTTTCTTTGCCACAGGATCCCAAGCCTGAAAAATGGGGTTTCTTTGCCACAGGATCCCAAGCCTGAAAAATGGTGTTTCTTTGCCACAGGATCCCAAACCTGAAGTTAAGCTGTAAGCTTACCTTGTTAAAGGCTCAAGATAACTTTTCTAACTTACAAAATAAAATTATTATTGCGTTGGTCCATGGTGGTTGTGCCACTACCAGTTCTTAAAGACCTGGTAACCCCATCGCCTAGAGGCCACGCCTGATAGCCATGCAATAACAGCCACGGGTAAAAAATGGGATCTTTTCGCCATAGGATCCCAAACCTGAAAAATGGGGTCTTTTTGTCTCAGGATCCCAAGCCTGAAAAATTGGGTTTCTGTGCAACAGGATCCCAAGCCTGAAAAATGGGGTTTCTTTGCCACAGGATCCCAAGCCTGAAAAATGGGGTTTCTTTGCCACAGGATCCCAAGCCTGAAAAATGGGGTTTCTTTGCCACGGGATCCCAAGCCTGAAAAATGGGGTTTCTTTGCCACAGGATCCCAAGCCTGAAAAATGGGGTTTCTTTGCCACAGGATCCCAAGCCTGAAAAATGGGATTTCTTTGCCACAGGATCCCAAGCCTGAAAAATGGTGTTTCTTTGCCACAGGATCCCAAGCCTGAAGTTAGGCTGTAAGCTTACCTTGTTAAAGGCTCAAGATAACTTTTCTAACTTACAAAATAAAATTAATATTGCGTTGGTCCATGGTGGTTGTGCCACTACCAGTTCTTAAAGACCTGGTAACCCCATCGCCTAGAGGCCACGCCCGATAGCCATGCAATAACATGCCACGGGTAAAAAATGGGATCTTTTCGCCATAGGATCCCAAGCCTGAAAAATGGGGTCTCTTTGCTTCAGGATCCCAAGCCTGAAAAATGGGGTTTCTTTGCCACAGGATCCCAAGCCTGAAAAAAGTGGGGTTTCTTTGCCACAGGATCCCAAGCCTGAAAAATGGGGTTTCTTTGCCACAGGATCCCAAGCCTGAAAAATGGGGTTTCTTTGCCACAGGTTCCCAAGCCTGAAAAATGGGGTTTCTTTGCCACAGGATCCCAAACCTGAAGTTAAGCTGTTAGTTTACCTTGTTAAAAGCTCAAGATAACTTTTCTAACTTACAAAATAAAATTATTATTGCGTTGGTAAATGGTGGATGTGCCACTACCAGTTCTTAAAGACCTGGTAACCCCATCGCCTAGAGGCCACGCCCGATAGCCATGCAATAACAGCCATGGGTAAAAAATGGGATCTTTTCGCCATAGGATCCCAAGCCTGAAAAATGGGGTCTCTTTGCTTCAGGATCCCAAGCCTGAAAAATGGGGTTTCTTTGCCACAGGATTCCAAGCCTGAAAAAAGTGGGGTTTCTTTGCCACAGGATCCCAAGCCTGAAAAATGGGGTTTCTTTGCCACAGGAACCCAAGCCTGAAAAATTGTGTTTCTTTGTCACAGGATCCCAAGCCTGAAAATTAGGGTTTCTTTGCCACAGGATCCCAAGCCTGAAAAATTGGGTTTCTTTGCCATAGGATCCCAAGCCTGAAAAATGGTGTTTCTTTGCCACAGGATCCCAAGCCTGAAAAATGGGGTTTCTTTGCCACAGGATCCCAAGCCTGAAAAATGGGGTTTCTTTGCCACAGGTTCCCAAGCCTGAAAAATTGGGTTTCTTTGCCACAGGATCCCAAGCCTGAAAAATGGGGTTTCTTTGCCACAGGATCCCAAGCCTGAAAAATGGGGTTTCTTTGCCACAGGATCCCAAGCCTGAAAAATGGGGTTTCTTTGCCACAGGATCCCAAACCTGAAGTTAAGCTGTAAATTTACCTTGTTAAAAGCTCAAGATAACTTTTCTAACTTACAAAATAAAATTATTATTGCGTTGGTAAATGGTGGTTGTGCCACTACCAGTTCTTAAAGACTTGGAAAACCCATCGCCTAGAGGCCACGCCCGATAGCCATGCAATAACAGCCACAGGTAAAAAATGGGATCTTTTCGCCATAGGATCCCAAGCCTGAAAAATGGGGTCTCTTTGCCTCAGGATCCCAAGCCTGAAAAATGGGGTTTCTTTGCCACAGGATCCCAAGCCTGAAAAAAGTAGGGTTTCTTTGCCACAGGATCCCAAGCCTGAAAAATGGGGTTTCTTTGCCACAGGATCCCAAACCTGAAGTTAGGCTGTAAGCTTACCTTGTTAAAGGCTCAAGATAACTTTTCTAACTTACAAAATAAAATAAATATTGCGTTGGTCAATGGTGCTTGTGCCACTACCAGTTCTTAAAGACCTGGTAACCTCATCGCCTAGAGGCCACGCCCGATAGCCATGCAATAACAGCCACGGGTAAAAAATTGGATCTTATTGCCATAGGATCCCAAGCCTGAAAAATGGGGTCTCTTTGCCTCAGGATCCCAAGCCTGAGGAATGGGGTCTCTTCGCCACAGGATCCCAAGCCTGAAAAATGGGGTTTCTTTGTCACAGGATCCCAAGCCTGAAAAATGGGGTTTCTTTGCCACAGGATCCCAAACCTGAAAAATGGGGTTTCTTTGCCACAGGATCCCAAGCCTGAAAAATGGGGTTTCTTTGCCACAGGATCCCAAGCCTGAACAATGGGGTTTCTTTGCCACAGGTTCCCAAGCCTGAAAAATGGGGTTTCTTTGCCACAGGATCCCAAGCCTGAAAAATGGGGTTTCTTTGCCACAGGATCCCAAGCCTGAAAAATTGGGTTTCTTTGCCACAGGATCCCAAGCCTGAAAAATGGGGTTTCTTTGCCACAGGATCCCAAGCCTGAAGTTAGGCTGTAAGCTTACCTTGTTAAAGGCTCAAGATAACTTTTCTAACTTACAAAACAAAATTAATATTGCGTTGGTCCATGGTGGTTGTGCCACTACCAGTTCTTAAAGACCTGGTAACCCCATCGCCTAGAGGCCACGTCCGATAGCCATGCAATGACAGCCACGGGTAAAAAATGGGATCTTTTTGCCATAGGATCCCAAGCCTGAAAAATGGGGTCTCTTTGCCACAGGATCCCAAGACTGAAAAATGGTGTTTCTTTGCCACAGGATCCCAAGCCTGAAAAATGGGGTTTCTTTGCCAGAGGATCCCAAGCCTGAAAAATGGGGTCTCTTTACCTCTGGATCCCAAGCCTGAAAAATTGGGTTTCTTTGCCACAGGATCCCAAGCCTGAAAAATGGGGTTTCTTTGCCACAGGATCCCAAGCCTGAAAAATGGGGTTTCTTTGCCACAGGATCCCAAGCCTGAAAAATGGGGTTTCTTTGCCACAGGATCCCAAGCCTGAAGTTAGGCTGTAAGCTTACCTTGTTAAAGGCTCAAGATAAATTTTCTAACTTACAAAATAAAATTAATATTGCGTTGGTCCATGGTGGTTGTGCCACTACCAGTTCTTAAAGACCTGGTAACCCCATCGCCTAGAGGACACGCCCGATAGCCATGCAATAACAGCCACGGGTAAAAAATGGGATCTTTTCGCCATAGGATCCCAAGCCTGAAAAATGGGGTCTCTTTGTCTCAGGATCCCAAGCCTGAAAAATGGGGTTTCTGTGCCACAGGATCCCAAGCCTGAAAAATGGGGTTTCTTTGCCAGAGGATCCCAAGCCTGAAAAATGGGGTTTCTTTGCCACAGGATCCCAAGCCTGAAAAATGGGGTTTCTATGCCACAGGATCCCAAGCCTGAAAAATGGGGTTTCTTTGCCACAGGATCCCAAGCCTGAAAAATGGGGTTTCTTTGCCAGAGGATCCCAAGCCTGAAAAATGGGGTTTCTTTGCCACAGGATCCCAAGCCTGAAAAATGGGGTTTCTTTGCCACAGGATCCCAAGCCTGAAAAATGGAGTTTCTTTGCCACAGGATCCCAAGCCTGAAAAATGGGGTTTCTTTGCCACAGGTTCCCATGCCTGAAAAATGGGGTTTCTTTGCCACAGGATCCCAAGCCTGAAGTTAGGCTGTAAGCTTACCTTGTTAAAGGCTCAAGATAACTTTTTTAACTTACAAAATAAAATTAATATTGCATTGGTCCATGGTGGTTGTGCCACTACCAGTTCTTTAAGAACTGGTAACCCCATCGCCTAGAGGCCACGCCCGATAGCCATGCAATAAAAGCCACAGGTAAAAATTGGATCTTTTCGCCACAGGATCCCAAGCCTGAAAAATGGGGTCTCTTTACCTCAGGATCCCAAGCCTGAAAAATGGGGTTTCATTGCCACAGGATCCCAAGCCTGAAAAATGGGGTTTCTTTGCCACAGGATCCCAAGCCTGAAGTTAGGCTGTAACCTTACCTTGTTAAAGGCTCAAGATAACTTTTCTAACTTACAAAATAAAATTAATATTGCGTTGGTCCATGGTGGTTGTGCCACTACCAGTTCTTAAAGACCTGGTAACCCCATCGCCTAGAGGCCACGCCCGATAGCCATGCAATAACAGCCACAGGTAAAAAATTTGATTTTTTCGCCATAGGATCCCAAGCCTGAAAAATGGGGTCTCTTTGCCTCAGGATCCCAAGACTGAAAAATGGGGTTTCTTTGCCACAGGATCCCAAGCCTGAAAAATGGGGTTTCTTTGCCACAGGTTCCCAAGCCTGAAAAATTGGGTTTCTTTGCCACAGGATCCCAAGCCTGAAAAATGGGGTTTCTTTGCCACAGGATCCCAAGCCTGAAAAATGGGGTTTCTTTGCCACAGGATCCCAAGCCTGAAAAATGGGGTTTCTTTGCCACAGGATCCCAAACCTGAAGTTAAGCTGTAAATTTACCTTGTTAAAAGCTCAAGATAACTTTTCTAACTTACAAAATAAAATTATTATTGCGTTGGTAAATGGTGGTTGTGCCACTACCAGTTCTTAAAGACTTGGAAAACCCATCGCCTAGAGGCCACGCCCGATAGCCATGCAATAACAGCCACAGGTAAAAAATGGGATCTTTTCGCCATAGGATCCCAAGCCTGAAAAATGGGGTCTCTTTGCCTCAGGATCCCAAGCCTGAAAAATGGGGTTTCTTTGCCACAGGATCCCAAGCCTGAAAAAAGTAGGGTTTCTTTGCCACAGGATCCCAAGCCTGAAAAATGGGGTTTCTTTGCCACAGGATCCCAAACCTGAAGTTAGGCTGTAAGCTTACCTTGTTAAAGGCTCAAGATAACTTTTCTAACTTACAAAATAAAATAAATATTGCGTTGGTCAATGGTGCTTGTGCCACTACCAGTTCTTAAAGACCTGGTAACCTCATCGCCTAGAGGCCACGCCCGATAGCCATGCAATAACAGCCACGGGTAAAAAATTGGATCTTATTGCCATAGGATCCCAAGCCTGAAAAATGGGGTCTCTTTGCCTCAGGATCCCAAGCCTGAGGAATGGGGTCTCTTCGCCACAGGATCCCAAGCCTGAAAAATGGGGTTTCTTTGTCACAGGATCCCAAGCCTGAAAAATGGGGTTTCTTTGCCACAGGATCCCAAACCTGAAAAATGGGGTTTCTTTGCCACAGGATCCCAAGCCTGAAAAATGGGGTTTCTTTGCCACAGGATCCCAAGCCTGAACAATGGGGTTTCTTTGCCACAGGTTCCCAAGCCTGAAAAATGGGGTTTCTTTGCCACAGGATCCCAAGCCTGAAAAATGGGGTTTCTTTGCCACAGGATCCCAAGCCTGAAAAATTGGGTTTCTTTGCCACAGGATCCCAAGCCTGAAAAATGGGGTTTCTTTGCCACAGGATCCCAAGCCTGAAGTTAGGCTGTAAGCTTACCTTGTTAAAGGCTCAAGATAACTTTTCTAACTTACAAAACAAAATTAATATTGCGTTGGTCCATGGTGGTTGTGCCACTACCAGTTCTTAAAGACCTGGTAACCCCATCGCCTAGAGGCCACGTCCGATAGCCATGCAATGACAGCCACGGGTAAAAAATGGGATCTTTTTGCCATAGGATCCCAAGCCTGAAAAATGGGGTCTCTTTGCCACAGGATCCCAAGACTGAAAAATGGTGTTTCTTTGCCACAGGATCCCAAGCCTGAAAAATGGGGTTTCTTTGCCAGAGGATCCCAAGCCTGAAAAATGGGGTCTCTTTACCTCTGGATCCCAAGCCTGAAAAATTGGGTTTCTTTGCCACAGGATCCCAAGCCTGAAAAATGGGGTTTCTTTGCCACAGGATCCCAAGCCTGAAAAATGGGGTTTCTTTGCCACAGGATCCCAAGCCTGAAAAATGGGGTTTCTTTGCCACAGGATCCCAAGCCTGAAGTTAGGCTGTAAGCTTACCTTGTTAAAGGCTCAAGATAAATTTTCTAACTTACAAAATAAAATTAATATTGCGTTGGTCCATGGTGGTTGTGCCACTACCAGTTCTTAAAGACCTGGTAACCCCATCGCCTAGAGGACACGCCCGATAGCCATGCAATAACAGCCACGGGTAAAAAATGGGATCTTTTCGCCATAGGATCCCAAGCCTGAAAAATGGGGTCTCTTTGTCTCAGGATCCCAAGCCTGAAAAATGGGGTTTCTGTGCCACAGGATCCCAAGCCTGAAAAATGGGGTTTCTTTGCCAGAGGATCCCAAGCCTGAAAAATGGGGTTTCTTTGCCACAGGATCCCAAGCCTGAAAAATGGGGTTTCTATGCCACAGGATCCCAAGCCTGAAAAATGGGGTTTCTTTGCCACAGGATCCCAAGCCTGAAAAATGGGGTTTCTTTGCCAGAGGATCCCAAGCCTGAAAAATGGGGTTTCTTTGCCACAGGATCCCAAGCCTGAAAAATGGGGTTTCTTTGCCACAGGATCCCAAGCCTGAAAAATGGAGTTTCTTTGCCACAGGATCCCAAGCCTGAAAAATGGGGTTTCTTTGCCACAGGTTCCCATGCCTGAAAAATGGGGTTTCTTTGCCACAGGATCCCAAGCCTGAAGTTAGGCTGTAAGCTTACCTTGTTAAAGGCTCAAGATAACTTTTTTAACTTACAAAATAAAATTAATATTGCATTGGTCCATGGTGGTTGTGCCACTACCAGTTCTTTAAGAACTGGTAACCCCATCGCCTAGAGGCCACGCCCGATAGCCATGCAATAAAAGCCACAGGTAAAAATTGGATCTTTTCGCCACAGGATCCCAAGCCTGAAAAATGGGGTCTCTTTACCTCAGGATCCCAAGCCTGAAAAATGGGGTTTCATTGCCACAGGATCCCAAGCCTGAAAAATGGGGTTTCTTTGCCACAGGATCCCAAGCCTGAAGTTAGGCTGTAACCTTACCTTGTTAAAGGCTCAAGATAACTTTTCTAACTTACAAAATAAAATTAATATTGCGTTGGTCCATGGTGGTTGTGCCACTACCAGTTCTTAAAGACCTGGTAACCCCATCGCCTAGAGGCCACGCCCGATAGCCATGCAATAACAGCCACAGGTAAAAAATTTGATTTTTTCGCCATAGGATCCCAAGCCTGAAAAATGGGGTCTCTTTGCCTCAGGATCCCAAGACTGAAAAATGGGGTTTCTTTGCCACAGGATCCCAAGCCTGAAAAATGGGGTTTCTTTGACACAGGATCCCAAGCCTGAAAAATGGGGTTTCTTTGCCACAGGATCCCAAGCCTGAAAAATGGGGTTTCTTTGCCACAGGATCCCAAGCCTGAAAAATGGGGTTTCTTTGCCACAGGATCCCAAGCCTGAAAAATGGGGTTTCTTTGCCACAGGATCCCAAACCTGAAGTTAAGCTGTAAGCTTACCTTGTTAAAGGCTCAAGATAACTTTTCTAACTTACAAAATAAAATTATTATTGCGTTGGTCCATGGTGGTTGTGCCACTACCAGTTCTTAAAGACCTGGTAACCCCATCGCCTAGAGGCCACGCCCGATAGCCATGCAATAACAGCCACGGGTAAAAAATGGGATCTTTTCGCCATAGGATCCCAAACCTGAAAAATTGGGTCTTTTTGTCTCAGGATCCCAAGCCTGAAAAATGGGGTTTCTGTGCAACAGGATCCCAAGCCTGAAAAATGGGGTTTCTTTGCCACATGATCCCAAGCCTGAAAAATGGGGTTTCTTTGCCACAGGATCCCAAGCCTGAAAAATGGGGTTTCTTTGCCACGGGATCCCAAGCCTGAAAAATGGGGTTTCTTTGCCACAGGATTCCAAGCCTGAAAAATGGGGTTTCTTTGCCACAGGATCCCAAGCCTGAAAAATGGGGTTTCTTTGCCACAGGATCCCAAGCCTGAAGTTAGGCTGTAAGCTTACCTTGTTAAAGGCTCAAGATAACTTTTCTAACTTACAAAATAAAATTAATATTGCGTTGGTCCATGGTGGTTGTGCCACTACCAGTTCTTAAAGACCTGGTAACCCCATCGCCTAGAGGCCACGCCCGATAGCCATGCAATAACAGCCATGGGTAAAAAATGGGATCTTTTCGCCATAGGATCCCAAGCCTGAAAAATGGGGTCTCTTTGCTTCAGGATCCCAAGCCTGAAAAATGGGGTTTCTTTGCCGCAGGATCCCAAGCCTGAAAAAGTGGGGTTTCTTTGCCACAGGATCCCAAGCCTGAAAAATGGGGTTTCTTTGCCACAGGATCCCAAGCCTGAAAAATGGGGTTTCTTTGCCACAGGTTCCCAAGCCTGAAAAATGGGGTTTCTTTGCCACAGGATCCCAAACCTGAAGTTAAGCTGTAAGTTTACCTTGTTAAAAGCTCAAGATAACTTTTCTAACTTACTAAATAAAATTATTATTGCGTTGGTAAATGGTGGTTGTGCCACTACCAGTTCTTAAAGACCTGGTAACCCCATCGCCTAGAGGCCACGCCCGATAGCCATGCAATAACAGCTACGGGTAAAAAATGGGATCTTTTCGCCATAGAATCCCAAGCCTGAAAAATGGGGTCTCTTTGTCTCAGGATCCCAAGCCTGAAAAATGGGGTTTCTGTGCCACAGGATCCCAAGCCTGAAAAATGGGGTTTCTTTGCCACAGGATCCCAAGCCTGAAAAATGGGGTTTCTTTGCCACAGGATCCCAAGCCTGAAAAATGGGGTTTCTTTGCCACAGGATCCCAAGCCTGAAAAATGGGGTTTCTTTGCCACAGGATCCCAAGCCTGAAGTTAGGCTGTAAGCTTACCTTGTTAAAGGCTCAAGATAACTTTTCTAACTTACAAAATAAAATTAATATTGCGTTGGTCCATGGTGGTTATGCCACTACCAGTTCTTAAAGACCTGGTAACCCCATCGCCTAGAGGACACGCCCGATAGCCATGCAATAACAGCCACGGGTAAAAAATGGGATCTTTTCGCCATAGGATCCCAAGCCTGAAAAATGGGGTCTCTTTGCCTCAGGATCCCAAGCCTGAAAAATGGGGTTTCATTGCCACAGGATCCCAAGCCTGAAAAATGGGGTTTCTATGCCACAGGATCCCAAGCCTGAAAAATGGGGTTTCTTTGCCACAGGATCCCAAGCCTGAAAAATGGGGTTTCTTTGCCAGAGGATCCCAAGCCTGAAAAATGGGGTTTCTTTGCCACAGGATCCCAAGCCTGAAAAATGGGGTTTCTTTGCCACAGGATCCCAAGCCTGAAAAATGGAGTTTCTTTGCCACAGGATCCCAAGCCTGAAAAATGGGGTTTCTTTGCCACAGGTTCCCATGCCTGAAAAATGGGGTTTCTTTGCCACAGGATCCCAAGCCTGAAGTTAGGCTGTAAGCTTACCTTGTTAAAGGCTCAAGATAACTTTTTTAACTTACAAAATAAAATTAATATTGCATTGGTCCATGGTGGTTGTGCCACTACCAGTTCTTTAAGAACTGGTAACCCCATCGCCTAGAGGCCACGCCCGATAGCCATGCAATAAAAGCCACAGGTAAAAATTGGATCTTTTCGCCACAGGATCCCAAGCCTGAAAAATGGGGTCTCTTTACCTCAGGATCCCAAGCCTGAAAAATGGGGTTTCATTGCCACAGGATCCCAAGCCTGAAAAATGGGGTTTCTTTGCCACAGGATCCCAAGCCTGAAGTTAGGCTGTAACCTTACCTTGTTAAAGGCTCAAGATAACTTTTCTAACTTACAAAATAAAATTAATATTGCGTTGGTCCATGGTGGTTGTGCCACTACCAGTTCTTAAAGACCTGGTAACCCCATCGCCTAGAGGCCACGCCCGATAGCCATGCAATAACAGCCACAGGTAAAAAATTTGATTTTTTCGCCATAGGATCCCAAGCCTGAAAAATGGGGTCTCTTTGCCTCAGGATCCCAAGACTGAAAAATGGGGTTTCTTTGCCACAGGATCCCAAGCCTGAAAAATGGGGTTTCTTTGACACAGGATCCCAAGCCTGAAAAATGGGGTTTCTTTGCCACAGGATCCCAAGCCTGAAAAATGGGGTTTCTTTGCCACAGGATCCCAAGCCTGAAAAATGGGGTTTCTTTGCCACAGGATCCCAAGCCTGAAAAATGGGGTTTCTTTGCCACAGGATCCCAAACCTGAAGTTAAGCTGTAAGCTTACCTTGTTAAAGGCTCAAGATAACTTTTCTAACTTACAAAATAAAATTATTATTGCGTTGGTCCATGGTGGTTGTGCCACTACCAGTTCTTAAAGACCTGGTAACCCCATCGCCTAGAGGCCACGCCCGATAGCCATGCAATAACAGCCACGGGTAAAAAATGGGATCTTTTCGCCATAGGATCCCAAACCTGAAAAATGGGGTCTTTTTGTCTCAGGATCCCAAGCCTGAAAAATGGGGTTTCTGTGCAACAGGATCCCAAGCCTGAAAAATGGGGTTTCTTTGCCACATGATCCCAAGCCTGAAAAATGGGGTTTCTTTGCCACAGGATCCCAAGCCTGAAAAATGGGGTTTCTTTGCCACGGGATCCCAAGCCTGAAAAATGGGGTTTCTTTGCCACAGGATTCCAAGCCTGAAAAATGGGGTTTCTTTGCCACAGGATCCCAAGCCTGAAAAATGGGGTTTCTTTGCCACAGGATCCCAAGCCTGAAGTTAGGCTGTAAGCTTACCTTGTTAAAGGCTCAAGATAACTTTTCTAACTTACAAAATAAAATTAATATTGCGTTGGTCCATGGTGGTTGTGCCACTACCAGTTCTTAAAGACCTGGTAACCCCATCGCCTAGAGGCCACGCCCGATAGCCATGCAATAACAGCCATGGGTAAAAAATGGGATCTTTTCGCCATAGGATCCCAAGCCTGAAAAATGGGGTCTCTTTGCTTCAGGATCCCAAGCCTGAAAAATGGGGTTTCTTTGCCGCAGGATCCCAAGCCTGAAAAAGTGGGGTTTCTTTGCCACAGGATCCCAAGCCTGAAAAATGGGGTTTCTTTGCCACAGGATCCCAAGCCTGAAAAATGGGGTTTCTTTGCCACAGGTTCCCAAGCCTGAAAAATGGGGTTTCTTTGCCACAGGATCCCAAACCTGAAGTTAAGCTGTAAGTTTACCTTGTTAAAAGCTCAAGATAACTTTTCTAACTTACTAAATAAAATTATTATTGCGTTGGTAAATGGTGGTTGTGCCACTACCAGTTCTTAAAGACCTGGTAACCCCATCGCCTAGAGGCCACGCCCGATAGCCATGCAATAACAGCTACGGGTAAAAAATGGGATCTTTTCGCCATAGAATCCCAAGCCTGAAAAATGGGATCTCTTTGTCTCAGGATCCCAAGCCTGAAAAATGGGGTTTCTGTGCCACAGGATCCCAAGCCTGAAAAATGGGGTTTCTTTGCCACAGGATCCCAAGCCTGAAACATGGGGTTTCTTTGCCACAGGATCCCAAGCCTGAAAAATGGGGTTTCTTTGCCACAGGATCCCAAGCCTGAAAAATGGGGTTTCTTTGCCACAGGATCCCAAGCCTGAAGTTAGGCTGTAAGCTTACCTTGTTAAAGGCTCAAGATAACTTTTCTAACTTACAAAATAAAATTAATATTGCGTTGGTCCATGGTGGTTATGCCACTACCAGTTCTTAAAGACCTGGTAACCCCATCGCCTAGAGGACACGCCCGATAGCCATGCAATAACAGCCACGGGTAAAAAATGGGATCTTTTCGCCATAGGATCCCAAGCCTGAAAAATGGGGTCTCTTTGCCTCAGGATCCCAAGCCTGAAAAATGGGGTTTCTTTGCCACTGGATCCCAAGCCTGAAAAAAGTGGGGTTTCTTTGCCACAGGATCCCAAGCCTGAAAAATGGGGTTTCTTTGCCACAGGTTCCCAAGCCTGAAAAATGGGGTTTCTTTGCCACAGGATCCCAAACCTGAAGTTAAGCTGTAAGTTTACCTTGTTAAAGGCTCAAGGTAACTTTTCTAACTTACAAAATAAAATTATTATTGCGTTGGTCCACGGTGGTTGTGCCACTACCAGTTCTTAAAGACCTGGTAACCCCATCGCCTAGAGGCCATGCCCGATAGCCATGCAATAACAGCCACGGGTAAAAAATTGGATCTTTTCGCCATAGGATCCCAAGCCTGAAAAATGGGGTCTCTTTGTCTCAGGATCCCAAGCCTGAAAAATGGGGTTTCTGTGCCACAGGATCCCAAGCCTGAAAAATGGGGTTTCTTTGCCAGAGGATCCCAAGCCTGAAAAATGGGGTTTCTTTGCCACAGGATCCCAAGCCTGAAAAATGGGTTTTTTTTTGCCAAAGGATCCCAAGCCTGAAAAATGGGGTTTCTTTGCCACAGGATCCCAAGCCTGAAAAATAGGGTTTCTTTGCCACAGGATCCCAAGCCTGAAAAATGGGGTTTCTTTGCCAGAGGATCCCAAGCCTGAAAAATGGGGTTTCTTTGCCACAGGATCCCAAGCCTGAAAAATGGGGTTTCTTTGCCACAGGATCCCAAGCCTGAAAAATGGAGTTTCTTTGCCACAGGATCCCAAGCCTGAAAAATGGGGTTTCTTTGCCACAGGTTCCCAAGCCTGAAAAATGGGGTTTCTTTGCCACAGGATCCCAAGCCTGAAGTTAGGCTGTAAGCTTACCTTGTTAAAGGCTCAAGATAACTTTTCTAACTTACAAAATAAAATTAATATTGCGTTGGTCCATGGTGGTTGTGCCATTACCAGTTCTTAAAGACCTGGTAACCCCATCGCCTAGAGGCCACGCCCGATAGCCATGCAATAACAGCCACGGGTAAAAAATGGGATCTTTTCGCCATAGGATCCCAAGCCTGAAAAATGGGGTTTCTTTGCCATAGGATCCCAAGCCTGACAAATGAGGTTTCTTTGCCACAGGATCCCAAGCCTGAAAAATGGGGTTTCTTTGCCACAGGATCCCAAGCCTGAAAAAGGGGGTTTCTTTGCCACAGGATCCCAAGCCTGAAAAATGGGGTTTCTTTGCCACATGATCCCAAGCCTGAAGTTAGGCTGTAAGCTTACCTTGTTAAAGGCTCAAGATAACTTTTCTAACTTACAAAATAAAATTAATATTGCGTTGGTCCATGGTGGTTGTGCCACTACCAGTTCTTAAAGACCTGGTAACCCCATCGCCTAGAGGCCACGCCCGATAGCCATGCAATAACAGCCACGGGTAAAAAATGGGATCTTTTCGCCATAGGATCCCAAGCCTGAAAAATGGGGTCTCTTTGCCTCAGGATCCCAAGACTGAAAAATGGGGTTTCTTTGCCACAGGATCCCAAGCCTGAAAAATGGGGTTTCTTTGACACAGGATCCCAAGCCTGAAAAATGGGGTTTCTTTGCCACAGGATCCCAAGCCTGAAAAATGGGGTTTCTTTGCCACAGGATCCCAAGCCTGAAAAATGGGGTTTCTTTGCCACAGGATCCCAAACCTGAAGTTAAGCTGTAAGCTTACCTTGTTAAAGGCTCAAGATAACTTTTCTAACTTACAAAATAAAATTAATATCGCGTTGGTCCATGGTGGTTGTGCCACTACCAGTTCTTAAAGACCTGGTAACCCCATCGCCTAGAGGCCACGCCCGATAGCCATGCAATAACAGCCACGGGTAAAAAATGGGATCTTTTCGCCATAGGATCCCAAGCCTGAAAAATGGGGTCTCTTTGCTTCAGGATCCCAAGCCTGAAAAATGGGGTTTCTTTGCCACAGGATCCCAAGCCTGAAAAAAGTGGGGTTTCTTTGCCACAGGATCCCAAGCCTGAAAAATGGGGTTTCTTTGCCACAGGTTCCCAAGCCTGAAAAATGGGGTTTCTTTGCCACAGGATCCCAAACCTGAAGTTAAGCTGTAAGTTTACCTTGTTAAAGGCTCAAGGTAACTTTTCTAACTTACAAAATAAAATTATTATTGCGTTGGTCCACGGTGGTTGTGCCACTACCAGTTCTTAAAGACCTGGTAACCCCATCGCCTAGAGGCCATGCCCGATAGCCATGCAATAACAGCCACGGGTAAAAAATTGGATCTTTTCGCCATAGGATCCCAAGCCTGAAAAATGGGGTCTCTTTGTCTCAGGATCCCAAGCCTGAAAAATGGGGTTTCTGTGCCACAGGATCCCAAGCCTGAAAAATGGGGTTTCTTTGCCAGAGGATCCCAAGCCTGAAAAATGGGGTTTCTTTGCCACAGGATCCCAAGCCTGAAAAATGGGTTTTTTTTTGCCAAAGGATCCCAAGCCTGAAAAATGGGGTTTCTTTGCCACAGGATCCCAAGCCTGAAAAATAGGGTTTCTTTGCCACAGGATCCCAAGCCTGAAAAATGGGGTTTCTTTGCCAGAGGATCCCAAGCCTGAAAAATGGGGTTTCTTTGCCACAGGATCCCAAGCCTGAAAAATGGGGTTTCTTTGCCACAGGATCCCAAGCCTGAAAAATGGAGTTTCTTTGCCACAGGATCCCAAGCCTGAAAAATGGGGTTTCTTTGCCACAGGTTCCCAAGCCTGAAAAATGGGGTTTCTTTGCCACAGGATCCCAAGCCTGAAGTTAGGCTGTAAGCTTACCTTGTTAAAGGCTCAAGATAACTTTTCTAACTTACAAAATAAAATTAATATTGCGTTGGTCCATGGTGGTTGTGCCATTACCAGTTCTTAAAGACCTGGTAACCCCATCGCCTAGAGGCCACGCCCGATAGCCATGCAATAACAGCCACGGGTAAAAAATGGGATCTTTTCGCCATAGGATCCCAAGCCTGAAAAATGGGGTTTCTTTGCCATAGGATCCCAAGCCTGACAAATGAGGTTTCTTTGCCACAGGATCCCAAGCCTGAAAAATGGGGTTTCTTTGCCACAGGATCCCAAGCCTGAAAAAGGGGGTTTCTTTGCCACAGGATCCCAAGCCTGAAAAATGGGGTTTCTTTGCCACATGATCCCAAGCCTGAAGTTAGGCTGTAAGCTTACCTTGTTAAAGGCTCAAGATAACTTTTCTAACTTACAAAATAAAATTAATATTGCGTTGGTCCATGGTGGTTGTGCCACTACCAGTTCTTAAAGACCTGGTAACCCCATCGCCTAGAGGCCACGCCCGATAGCCATGCAATAACAGCCACGGGTAAAAAATGGGATCTTTTCGCCATAGGATCCCAAGCCTGAAAAATGGGGTCTCTTTGCCTCAGGATCCCAAGACTGAAAAATGGGGTTTCTTTGCCACAGGATCCCAAGCCTGAAAAATGGGGTTTCTTTGACACAGGATCCCAAGCCTGAAAAATGGGGTTTCTTTGCCACAGGATCCCAAGCCTGAAAAATGGGGTTTCTTTGCCACAGGATCCCAAGCCTGAAAAATGGGGTTTCTTTGCCACAGGATCCCAAACCTGAAGTTAAGCTGTAAGCTTACCTTGTTAAAGGCTCAAGATAACTTTTCTAACTTACAAAATAAAATTAATATTGCGTTGGTCCATGGTGGTTGTGCCACTACCAGTTCTTAAAGACCTGGTAACCCCATCGCCTAGAGGCCACGCCCGATAGCCATGCAATAACAGCCACGGGTAAAAAATGGGATCTTTTCGCCATAGGATCCCAAGCCTGAAAAATGGGGTCTCTTTGCTTCAGGATCCCAAGCCTGAAAAATGGGGTTTCTTTGCCACAGGATCCCAAGCCTGAAAAAAGTGGGGTTTCTTTGCCACAGGATCCCAAGCCTGAAAAATGGGGTTTCTTTGCCACAGGATCCCAAGCCTGAAAAATGGGGTTTCTTTGCCACAGGTTCCCAAGCCTGAAAAATGGGGTTTCTTTGCCACAGGATCCCAAACCTGAAGTTAAGCTGTTAGTTTACCTTGTTAAAAGCTCAAGATAACTTTTCTAACTTACAAAATAAAATTATTATTGCGTTGGTAAATGGTGGTTGTGCCACTACCAGTTCTTAAAGACCTGGTAACCCCATCGCCTAGAGGCCACGCCCGATAGCCATGCAATAACAGCCATGGGTAAAAAATGGGATCTTTTCGCCATAGGATCCCAAGCCTGAAAAATGGGGTCTCTTTGCCTCAGGATCCCAAGCCTGAAAAATGGGGTTTCTTTGCCACAGGATCCCAAGCCTGAAAAATGGGGTTTCTTTGCCACAGGATCCCAAGCCTGAAAAATGGAGTTTCTTTGCCACAGGATCCCAAGCCTGAAAAATGGGGTTTCTTTGCCACAGGTTCCCAAGCCTGAAAAATGGGGTTTCTTTGCCACAGGATCCCAAGCCTGAAGTTAGGCTGTAAGCTTACCTTGTTAAAGGCTCAAGATAACTTTTCTAACTTACAAAATAAAATTAATATTGCGTTGGTCCATGGTGGTTGTGCCATTACCAGTTCTTAAAGACCTGGTAACCCCATCGCCTAGAGGCCACGCCCGATAGCCATGCAATAACAGCCACGGGTAAAAAATGGGATCTTTTCGCCATAGGATCCCAAGCCTGAAAAATGGGGTTTCTTTGCCATAGGATCCCAAGCCTGACAAATGAGGTTTCTTTGCCACAGGATCCCAAGCCTGAAAAATGGGGTTTCTTTGCCACAGGATCCCAAGCCTGAAAAAGGGGGTTTCTTTGCCACAGGATCCCAAGCCTGAAAAATGGGGTTTCTTTGCCACATGATCCCAAGCCTGAAGTTAGGCTGTAAGCTTACCTTGTTAAAGGCTCAAGATAACTTTTCTAACTTACAAAATAAAATTAATATTGCGTTGGTCCATGGTGGTTGTGCCACTACCAGTTCTTAAAGACCTGGTAACCCCATCGCCTAGAGGCCACGCCCGATAGCCATGCAATAACAGCCACGGGTAAAAAATGGGATCTTTTCGCCATAGGATCCCAAGCCTGAAAAATGGGGTCTCTTTGCCTCAGGATCCCAAGACTGAAAAATGGGGTTTCTTTGCCACAGGATCCCAAGCCTGAAAAATGGGGTTTCTTTGACACAGGATCCCAAGCCTGAAAAATGGGGTTTCTTTGCCACAGGATCCCAAGCCTGAAAAATGGGGTTTCTTTGCCACAGGATCCCAAGCCTGAAAAATGGGGTTTCTTTGCCACAGGATCCCAAACCTGAAGTTAAGCTGTAAGCTTACCTTGTTAAAGGCTCAAGATAACTTTTCTAACTTACAAAATAAAATTAATATTGCGTTGGTCCATGGTGGTTGTGCCACTACCAGTTCTTAAAGACCTGGTAACCCCATCGCCTAGAGGCCACGCCCGATAGCCATGCAATAACAGCCACGGGTAAAAAATGGGATCTTTTCGCCATAGGATCCCAAGCCTGAAAAATGGGGTCTCTTTGCTTCAGGATCCCAAGCCTGAAAAATGGGGTTTCTTTGCCACAGGATCCCAAGCCTGAAAAAAGTGGGGTTTCTTTGCCACAGGATCCCAAGCCTGAAAAATGGGGTTTCTTTGCCACAGGATCCCAAGCCTGAAAAATGGGGTTTCTTTGCCACAGGTTCCCAAGCCTGAAAAATGGGGTTTCTTTGCCACAGGATCCCAAACCTGAAGTTAAGCTGTTAGTTTACCTTGTTAAAAGCTCAAGATAACTTTTCTAACTTACAAAATAAAATTATTATTGCGTTGGTAAATGGTGGTTGTGCCACTACCAGTTCTTAAAGACCTGGTAACCCCATCGCCTAGAGGCCACGCCCGATAGCCATGCAATAACAGCCATGGGTAAAAAATGGGATCTTTTCGCCATAGGATCCCAAGCCTGAAAAATGGGGTCTCTTTGCCTCAGGATCCCAAGCCTGAAAAATGGGGTTTCTTTGCCACAGGATCCCAAGCCTGAAAAAAGTGGGGTTTCTTTGCCACAGGATCCCAAGCCTGAAAAATGGGGTTTCTTTGCCACAGGATCCCAAGCCTGAAAAATTGTGTTTCTTTGTCACAGGATCCCAAGCCTGAAAAATGGGGTTTCTTTGCCACAGGATCCCAAGCCTGAAAAATGGGGTTTCTTTGCCATAGGATCCCAAGCCAGAAAAATGGGGTTTCTTTGCCACAGGATCCCAAGCCTGAAAAATGGGGTTTCTTTGCCACAGGATCCCAAGCCTGAAAAATGGGGTTTCTTTGCCACAGGTTCCCAAGCCTGAAAAATTGGGTTTCTTTGCCACAGGATCCCAAGCCTGAAAAATGGGGTTTCTTTGCCACAGGATCCCAAGCCTGAAAATGGGGTTTCTTTGCCACAGGATCCCAAGCCTGAAAAATTGGGTTTCTTTGCCACAGGATCCCAAATCTGAAGTTAAGCTATAAATTTACCTTGTTAAAAGCTCAAGATAACTTTTCTAACTTACAAAATAAAATTATTATTGCGTTGGTAAATGGTGGTTGTGCCACTACCAGTTCTTAAAGACTTGGAAACCCCATCGCCTAGAGGCCACGACCGATAGCCATGCAATAACAGCCACGGGTAAAAAATGGGATCTTTTCGCCATAGGATCCCAAGCCTGAAAAATGGGGTCTCTTTGCCTCAGGATCCCAAGCCTGAAAAATGGGGTTTCTTTGCCACAGGATCCCAAGCCTGAAAAAAGTGGGGTTTCTTTGCCACAGGATTCCAAGCCTGAAAAATGGGGTTTCTTTGCCACAGGATCCCAAGCCTGAAAAATGGGGTTTCTTTGTCACAGGATCCCAAGCCTGAAAAATGGGGTTTCTTTGCCACAGGATCCCAAGCCTGAAAAATGGGGTTTCTTTGCCATAGGATCCCAAGCCTGAAAATTGGGGTTTCTTTGCCACAGGATCCCAAGCCTGAAAAATGGGGTTTCTTTGCCACAGGATCCCAAGCCTGAACAATGGGGTTTCTTTGCCACAGGTTCCCAAGCCTGAAAAATGGGGTTTCTTTGCCACAGGATCCCAAGCCTGAAAAATGGGGTTTCTTTGCCACAGGATCCCAAGCCTGAAAAATTGGGTTTCTTTGCCACAGGATCCCAAGCCTGAAAAATGGGGTTTCTTTGCCACAGGATCCCAAGCCTGAAAAATGGGGTTTCTTTGCCACGGGATCCCAAGCCTGAAAAATGGGGTTTCTTTGCCACAGGATCCCAAGCCTGAAAAATGGGGTTTCTTTGCCACAGGATCCCAAGCCTGAAAAATGGGGTTTCTTTGCCACAGGATCCCAAGCCTGAAAAATGGGGTTTCTTTGCCACAGGATCCCAAGCCTGAAGTTAGGCTGTAAGCTTACCTTGTTAAAGGCTCAAGATAACTTTTCTAACTTACAAAATAAAATTAATATTGCGTTGGTCCATGGTGGTTGTGCCACTACCAGTTCTTAAAGACCTGGTAACCCCATCGCCTAGAGGCCACGCCCGATAGCCATGCAATAACAGCCACGGGTAAAAAATGGGATCTTTTCGCCATAGGATCCCAAGCCTGAAAAATGGGGTCTCTTTGCTTCAGGATCCCAAGCCTGAAAAATGGGGTTTCTTTGCCACAGGATCCCAAGCCTGAAAAAAGTGGGGTTTCTTTGCCACAGGATCCCAAGCCTGAAAAATGGGGTTTCTTTGCCACAGGATCCCAAGCCTGAAAAATGGGGTTTCTTTGCCACAGGTTCCCAAGCCTGAAAAATGGGGTTTCTTTGCCACAGGATCCCAAACCTGAAGTTAAGCTGTTAGTTTACCTTGTTAAAAGCTCAAGATAACTTTTCTAACTTACAAAATAAAATTATTATTGCGTTGGTAAATGGTGGTTGTGCCACTACCAGTTCTTAAAGACCTGGTAACCCCATCGCCTAGAGGCCACGCCCGATAGCCATGCAATAACAGCCATGGGTAAAAAATGGGATCTTTTCGCCATAGGATCCCAAGCCTGAAAAATGGGGTCTCTTTGCCACAGGATCCCAAGCCTGAAAAAAGTGGGGTTTCTTTGCCACAGGATCCCAAGCCTGAAAAATGGGGTTTCTTTGCCACAGGATCCCAAGCCTGAAAAATTGTGTTTCTTTGTCACAGGATCCCAAGCCTGAAAAATGGGGTTTCTTTGCCACAGGATCCCAAGCCTGAAAAATGGGGTTTCTTTGCCATAGGATCCCAAGCCAGAAAAATGGGGTTTCTTTGCCACAGGATCCCAAGCCTGAAAAATGGGGTTTCTTTGCCACAGGATCCCAAGCCTGAAAAATGGGGTTTCTTTGCCACAGGTTCCCAAGCCTGAAAAATTGGGTTTCTTTGCCACAGGATCCCAAGCCTGAAAAATGGGGTTTCTTTGCCACAGGATCCCAAGCCTGAAAATGGGGTTTCTTTGCCACAGGATCCCAAGCCTGAAAAATTGGGTTTCTTTGCCACAGGATCCCAAATCTGAAGTTAAGCTATAAATTTACCTTGTTAAAAGCTCAAGATAACTTTTCTAACTTACAAAATAAAATTATTATTGCGTTGGTAAATGGTGGTTGTGCCACTACCAGTTCTTAAAGACTTGGAAACCCCATCGCCTAGAGGCCACGACCGATAGCCATGCAATAACAGCCACGGGTAAAAAATGGGATCTTTTCGCCATAGGATCCCAAGCCTGAAAAATGGGGTCTCTTTGCCTCAGGATCCCAAGCCTGAAAAATGGGGTTTCTTTGCCACAGGATCCCAAGCCTGAAAAAAGTGGGGTTTCTTTGCCACAGGATTCCAAGCCTGAAAAATGGGGTTTCTTTGCCACAGGATCCCAAGCCTGAAAAATGGGGTTTCTTTGTCACAGGATCCCAAGCCTGAAAAATGGGGTTTCTTTGCCACAGGATCCCAAGCCTGAAAAATGGGGTTTCTTTGCCATAGGATCCCAAGCCTGAAAATTGGGGTTTCTTTGCCACAGGATCCCAAGCCTGAAAAATGGGGTTTCTTTGCCACAGGATCCCAAGCCTGAACAATGGGGTTTCTTTGCCACAGGTTCCCAAGCCTGAAAAATGGGGTTTCTTTGCCACAGGATCCCAAGCCTGAAAAATGGGGTTTCTTTGCCACAGGATCCCAAGCCTGAAAAATTGGGTTTCTTTGCCACAGGATCCCAAGCCTGAAAAATGGGGTTTCTTTGCCACAGGATCCCAAGCCTGAAGTTAGGCTGTAAGCTTACCTTGTTAAAGGCTCAAGATAACTTTTCTAACTTACAAAACAAAATTAATATTGCGTTGGTCCATGGTGGTTGTGCCACTACCAGTTCTTAAAGACCTGGTAACCCCATCGCCTAGAGGCCACGTCCGATAGCCATGCAATGACAGCCACGGGTAAAAAATGGGATCTTTTCGCCATAGGATCCCAAGCCTGAAATATGGGGTCTCTTTGCCAGAGGATCCCAAGACTGAAAAATGGTGTTTCTTTGCCACAGGATCCCAAGCCTGAAAAATGGGGTTTCTTTGCCAGAGGATCCCAAGCCTGAAAAATGGGGTTTCTTTGCCACAGGATCCCAAGCCTGAAAAATGGGGTTTCTTTGCCACAGGATCCCAAGCCTGAAAAATGGAGTTTCTTTGCCACAGGATCCCAAGCCTGAAAAATGGGGTTTCTTTGCCACAGGTTCCCAAGCCTGAAAAATGGGGTTTCTTTGCCACAGGATCCCAAGCCTGAAGTTAGGCTGTAAGCTTACCTTGTTAAAGGCTCAAGATAACTTTTCTAACTTACAAAATAAAATTAATATTGCGTTGGTCCATGGTGGTTGTGCCACTACCAGTTCTTTAAGACCTGGTAACCCCATCGCCTAGAGGCCACGCCCGATAGCCATGCAATTACAGCCACAGGTAAAAAATGGGATCTTTTCGCCACAGGATCCCAAGCCTGAAAAATGGGGTCTCTTTACCTCAGGATCCCAAGCCTGAAAAATTGGGTTTCTTTGCCACAGGATCCCAAGCCTGAAAGATGGGGTTTCTTTGCCACAGGATCCCAAGCCTGAAAAATGGGGTTTCTTTGCCACAGGATCCCAATCCTGAAAAATGGGGTTTCTTTGCCACAGGATCCCAAGCCTGAAGTTAGGCTGTAAGCTTACCTTGTTAAAGGCTCAAGATAAATTTTCTAACTTACAAAATAAAATTAATATTGCGTTGGTCCATGGTGGTTGTGCCACTACCAGTTCTTAAAGACCTGGTAACCCCATCGCCTAGAGGACATGCCCGATAGCCATGCAATAACAGCCACGGGTAAAAAATGGGATCTTTTCGCCATAGGATCCCAAGCCTGAAAAATGGGGTCTCTTTGCCTCAGGATCCCAAGCCTGAAAAATGGGGTTTCTTTGCCACAGGATCCCAAGCCTGAAAAATGGGGTTTCTTTGCCACAGGATCCCAAGCCTGAAAAATGGGGTTTCTTTGCCACAGGTTCCCAAGCCTGAAAAATGGGGTTTCTTTGACACAGGATCCCAAACCTGAAGTTAAGCTGTAAGTTTACCTGGTTAAAGGCTCAAGATAACTTTTCTAACTTACAAAATAAAATTATTATTGCGTTGGTCCATGGTGGTTGTGCCACTACCAGTTCTTAAAGACCTGGTAACACCATCGCCTAGAGGCCACGCCCGATAGCCATGCAATAACAGCCACGGGTAAAAAATGGGATCTTTTCGCCATAGGATCCCAAGCCTGAAAAATGGGGTCTCTTTGTCTCAGGATCCCAAGCCTGAAAAATGGGGTTTCTGTGCCACAGGATCCCAAGCCTGAAAAAATGGGGTTTCTTTGCCAGAGGATCCCAAGCCTGAAAAATGGGGTTTCTTTGCCACAGGATCCCAAGCCTGAAAAATGGGGTTTCTATGCCACAGGATCCCAAGCCTGAAAAATGGGGTTTCTTTGCCACAGGATCCCAAGCCTGAAAAATGGGGTTTCTTTGCCAGAGGATCCCAAGCCTGAAAAATGGGGTTTCTTTGCCACAGGATCCCAAGCCTGAAAAATGGGGTTTCTTTGCCACAGGACCCCAAGCCTGAAAAATGGAGTTTCTTTGCCACAGGATCCCAAGCCTGAAAAATGGGGTTTCTTTGCCACAGGTTCCAAAGCCTGAAGTTAGGCTGTAAGCTTACCTTGTTAAAGGCTCAAGATAACTTTTTTAACTTACAAAATAAAATTAATATTGCGTTGGTCCATGGTGGTTGTGCCACTACCAGTTCTTTAAGAACTGGTAACCCCATCGCCTAGAGGCCACGCCCGATAGCCATGCAATAAAAGCCACAGGTAAAAATTGGATCTTTTCGCCACAGGATCCCAAGCCTGAAAAATGGGGTCTCTTTACCTCAGGATCCCAAGCCTGAAAAATTGGGTTTCTTTGCCACAGGATCCCAAGCCTGAAAAATGGGGTTTCTTTGCCACAGGATCCCGAGCCTGAAAAATGGGGTTTCTTTGCCACAGGATCCCAAGCCTGAAGTTAGGCTGTAAGCTTACCTTGTTAAAGGCTCAAGATAACTTTTCTAACTTACAAAATAAAATTAATATTGCGTTGGTCCATGGTGGTTGTGCCACTACCAGTTCTTAAAGACCTGATAACCCCATCGCCTAGAGGCCACGCCCGATAGCCATGCAATAACAGCCATGGGTAAAAAATGGGATCTTTTCGCCATAGGATCCCAAGCCTGAAAAATGGGGTCTCTTTGCCTCAGGATCCCAAGCCTGAAAATGGGGTTTCTTTGCCACAGGATCCCAAGCCTGAAAAAAGTGGGGTTTATTTGTCACAGGATCCCAAGCCTGAAAAATGGGGTTTCTTTGCCACAGGATCCCAAGCCTGAAAAATGGGGTTTCTTTGCCATAGGATCCCAAGCCTGAAAAATGGGGTTTCTTTGCCACAGGATCCCAAGCCTGAAAAATGGGGTTTCTTTGCCACAGGATCCCAAGCCTGAAAAATGGGGTTTCTTTGCCACAGGTTCCCAAGCCTGAAAAATTGGGTTTCTTTGCCACAGGATCCCAAGCCTGAAAAATGGGGTTTCTTTGCCACAGGATCCCAAGCCTGAAAATGGGGTTTCTTTGCCACAGGATCCCAAGCCTGAAAAATGGGGTTTCTTTGCCACAGGATCCCAAGCCTGAAAATGGGGTTTCTTTGCCACAGGATCCCAAGCCTGAAAAATTGGGTTTCTTTGCCACAGGATCCCAAATCTGAAGTTAAGCTATAAATTTACCTTGTTAAAAGCTCAAGATAACTTTTCTAACTTACAAAATAAAATTATTATTGCGTTGGTAAATGGTGGTTGTGCCACTACCAGTTCTTAAAGACTTGGAAACCCCATCGCCTAGAGGCCACGACCGATAGCCATGCAATAACAGCCACGGGTAAAAAATGGGATCTTTTCGCCATAGGATCCCAAGCCTGAAAAATGGGGTCTCTTTGCCTCAGGATCCCAAGCCTGAAAAATGGGGTTTCTTTGCCACAGGATCCCAAGCCTGAAAAAAGTGGGGTTTCTTTGCCACAGGATTCCAAGCCTGAAAAATGGGGTTTCTTTGCCACAGGATCCCAAGCCTGAAAAATGGGGTTTCTTTGTCACAGGATCCCAAGCCTGAAAAATGGGGTTTCTTTGCCACAGGATCCCAAGCCTGAAAAATGGGGTTTCTTTGCCATAGGATCCCAAGCCTGAAAATTGGGGTTTCTTTGCCACAGGATCCCAAGCCTGAAAAATGGGGTTTCTTTGCCACAGGATCCCAAGCCTGAACAATGGGGTTTCTTTGCCACAGGTTCCCAAGCCTGAAAAATGGGGTTTCTTTGCCACAGGATCCCAAGCCTGAAAAATGGGGTTTCTTTGCCACAGGATCCCAAGCCTGAAAAATTGGGTTTCTTTGCCACAGGATCCCAAGCCTGAAAAATGGGGTTTCTTTGCCACAGGATCCCAAGCCTGAAGTTAGGCTGTAAGCTTACCTTGTTAAAGGCTCAAGATAACTTTTCTAACTTACAAAACAAAATTAATATTGCGTTGGTCCATGGTGGTTGTGCCACTACCAGTTCTTAAAGACCTGGTAACCCCATCGCCTAGAGGCCACGTCCGATAGCCATGCAATGACAGCCACGGGTAAAAAATGGGATCTTTTCGCCATAGGATCCCAAGCCTGAAATATGGGGTCTCTTTGCCAGAGGATCCCAAGACTGAAAAATGGTGTTTCTTTGCCACAGGATCCCAAGCCTGAAAAATGGGGTTTCTTTGCCAGAGGATCCCAAGCCTGAAAAATGGGGTTTCTTTGCCACAGGATCCCAAGCCTGAAAAATGGGGTTTCTTTGCCACAGGATCCCAAGCCTGAAAAATGGAGTTTCTTTGCCACAGGATCCCAAGCCTGAAAAATGGGGTTTCTTTGCCACAGGTTCCCAAGCCTGAAAAATGGGGTTTCTTTGCCACAGGATCCCAAGCCTGAAGTTAGGCTGTAAGCTTACCTTGTTAAAGGCTCAAGATAACTTTTCTAACTTACAAAATAAAATTAATATTGCGTTGGTCCATGGTGGTTGTGCCACTACCAGTTCTTTAAGACCTGGTAACCCCATCGCCTAGAGGCCACGCCCGATAGCCATGCAATTACAGCCACAGGTAAAAAATGGGATCTTTTCGCCACAGGATCCCAAGCCTGAAAAATGGGGTCTCTTTACCTCAGGATCCCAAGCCTGAAAAATTGGGTTTCTTTGCCACAGGATCCCAAGCCTGAAAGATGGGGTTTCTTTGCCACAGGATCCCAAGCCTGAAAAATGGGGTTTCTTTGCCACAGGATCCCAATCCTGAAAAATGGGGTTTCTTTGCCACAGGATCCCAAGCCTGAAGTTAGGCTGTAAGCTTACCTTGTTAAAGGCTCAAGATAAATTTTCTAACTTACAAAATAAAATTAATATTGCGTTGGTCCATGGTGGTTGTGCCACTACCAGTTCTTAAAGACCTGGTAACCCCATCGCCTAGAGGACACGCCCGATAGCCATGCAATAACAGCCACGGGTAAAAAATGGGATCTTTTCGCCATAGGATCCCAAGCCTGAAAAATGGGGTCTCTTTGCCTCAGGATCCCAAGCCTGAAAAATGGGGTTTCTTTGCCACAGGATCCCAAGCCTGAAAAATGGGGTTTCTTTGCCACAGGATCCCAAGCCTGAAAAATGGGGTTTCTTTGCCACAGGTTCCCAAGCCTGAAAAATGGGGTTTCTTTGACACAGGATCCCAAACCTGAAGTTAAGCTGTAAGTTTACCTGGTTAAAGGCTCAAGATAACTTTTCTAACTTACAAAATAAAATTATTATTGCGTTGGTCCATGGTGGTTGTGCCACTACCAGTTCTTAAAGACCTGGTAACACCATCGCCTAGAGGCCACGCCCGATAGCCATGCAATAACAGCCACGGGTAAAAAATGGGATCTTTTCGCCATAGGATCCCAAGCCTGAAAAATGGGGTCTCTTTGTCTCAGGATCCCAAGCCTGAAAAATGGGGTTTCTGTGCCACAGGATCCCAAGCCTGAAAAAATGGGGTTTCTTTGCCAGAGGATCCCAAGCCTGAAAAATGGGGTTTCTTTGCCACAGGATCCCAAGCCTGAAAAATGGGGTTTCTATGCCACAGGATCCCAAGCCTGAAAAATGGGGTTTCTTTGCCACAGGATCCCAAGCCTGAAAAATGGGGTTTCTTTGCCAGAGGATCCCAAGCCTGAAAAATGGGGTTTCTTTGCCACAGGATCCCAAGCCTGAAAAATGGGGTTTCTTTGCCACAGGACCCCAAGCCTGAAAAATGGAGTTTCTTTGCCACAGGATCCCAAGCCTGAAAAATGGGGTTTCTTTGCCACAGGTTCCAAAGCCTGAAGTTAGGCTGTAAGCTTACCTTGTTAAAGGCTCAAGATAACTTTTTTAACTTACAAAATAAAATTAATATTGCGTTGGTCCATGGTGGTTGTGCCACTACCAGTTCTTTAAGAACTGGTAACCCCATCGCCTAGAGGCCACGCCCGATAGCCATGCAATAAAAGCCACAGGTAAAAATTGGATCTTTTCGCCACAGGATCCCAAGCCTGAAAAATGGGGTCTCTTTACCTCAGGATCCCAAGCCTGAAAAATTGGGTTTCTTTGCCACAGGATCCCAAGCCTGAAAAATGGGGTTTCTTTGCCACAGGATCCCGAGCCTGAAAAATGGGGTTTCTTTGCCACAGGATCCCAAGCCTGAAGTTAGGCTGTAAGCTTACCTTGTTAAAGGCTCAAGATAACTTTTCTAACTTACAAAATAAAATTAATATTGCGTTGGTCCATGGTGGTTGTGCCACTACCAGTTCTTAAAGACCTGATAACCCCATCGCCTAGAGGCCACGCCCGATAGCCATGCAATAACAGCCATGGGTAAAAAATGGGATCTTTTCGCCATAGGATCCCAAGCCTGAAAAATGGGGTCTCTTTGCCTCAGGATCCCAAGCCTGAAAATGGGGTTTCTTTGCCACAGGATCCCAAGCCTGAAAAAAGTGGGGTTTCTTTGTCACAGGATCCCAAGCCTGAAAAATGGGGTTTCTTTGCCACAGGATCCCAAGCCTGAAAAATGGGGTTTCTTTGCCATAGGATCCCAAGCCTGAAAAATGGGGTTTCTTTGCCACAGGATCCCAAGCCTGAAAAATGGGGTTTCTTTGCCACAGGATCCCAAGCCTGAAAAATGGGGTTTCTTTGCCACAGGTTCCCAAGCCTGAAAAATTGGGTTTCTTTGCCACAGGATCCCAAGCCTGAAAAATGGGGTTTCTTTGCCACAGGATCCCAAGCCTGAAAATGGGGTTTCTTTGCCACAGGATCCCAAGCCTGAAAAATGGGGTTTCTTTGCCACAGGATCCCAAATCTGAAGTTAAGCTGTAAATTTACCTTGTTAAAAGCTCAAGATAACTTTTCTAACTTACAAAATAAAATTATTATTGCGTTGGTAAATGGTGGTTGTGCCACTACCAGTTCTTAAAGACTTGGAAACCCCATCGCCTAGTGGCCACGACCGATAGCCATGCAATAACAGCCACGGGTAAAAAATGGGATCTTTTCGCCATAGGATCCCAAGCCTGAAAAATGGGGTCTCTTTGCCTCAGGATCCCAAGCCTGAAAAATGGGGTTTCTTTGCCACAGGATCCCAAGCCTGAAAAAAGTGGGGTTTCTTTGCCACAGGATCCCAAGCCTGAAAAATGGGGTTTCTTTGCCACAGGATCCCAAGCCTGAAAAATGGGGTTTCTTTGTCACAGGATCCCAAGCCTGAAAAATGGGGTTTCTTTGCCACAGGATCCCAAGCCTGAAAAATGGGGTTTCTTTGCCATAGGATCCCAAGCCTGAAAAATGGGGTTTCTTTGCCACAGGATCCCAAGCCTGAAAAATGGGGTTTCTTTGCCACAGGATCCCAAGCCTGAACAATGGGGTTTCTTTGCCACAGGTTCCCAAGCCTGAAAAATGGGGTTTCTTTGCCACAGGATCCCAAGCCTGAAAAATGGGGTTTCTTTGCCACAGGATCCCAAGCCTGAAAAATGGGGTTTCTTTGCCACAGGTTCCCAAGCCTGAAAAATTGGGTTTTTTTGCCACAGGATCCCAAGCCTGAAGTTAGGCTGTAAGCTTACCTTGTTAAAGGCTCAAGATAACTTTTCTAACTTACAAAACAAAATTAATATTGCGTTGGTCCATGGTGGTTGTGCCACTACCAGTTCTTAAAGACCTGGTAACCCCATCGCCTAGAGGCCACGTCCGATAGCCATGCAATGACAGCCACGGGTAAAAAATGGGATCTTTTCGCCATAGGATCCCAAGCCTGAAATATGGGGTCTCTTTGCCAGAGGATCCCAAGACTGAAAAATGGTGTTTCTTTGCCACAGGATCCCAAGCCTGAAAAATGGGGTTTCTTTGCCAGAGGATCCCAAGCCTGAAAAATGGGGTTTCTTTGCCACAGGATCCCAAGCCTGAAAAATGGGGTTTCTTTGCCACAGGATCCCAAGCCTGAAAAATGGAGTTTCTTTGCCACAGGATCCCAAGCCTGAAAAATGGGGTTTCTTTGCCACAGGTTCCCAAGCCTGAAAAATGGGGTTTCTTTGCCACAGGATCCCAAGCCTGAAGTTAGGCTGTAAGCTTACCTTGTTAAAGGCTCAAGATAACTTTTCTAACTTACAAAATAAAATTAATATTGCGTTGGTCCATGGTGGTTGTGCCACTACCAGTTCTTTAAGACCTGGTAACCCCATCGCCTAGAGGCCACGCCCGATAGCCATGCAATTACAGCCACAGGTAAAAAATGGGATCTTTTCGCCACAGGATCCCAAGCCTGAAAAATGGGGTCTCTTTACCTCAGGATCCCAAGCCTGAAAAATTGGGTTTCTTTGCCACAGGATCCCAAGCCTGAAAGATGGGGTTTCTTTGCCACAGGATCCCAAGCCTGAAAAATGGGGTTTCTTTGCCACAGGATCCCAATCCTGAAAAATGGGGTTTCTTTGCCACAGGATCCCAAGCCTGAAGTTAGGCTGTAAGCTTACCTTGTTAAAGGCTCAAGATAAATTTTCTAACTTACAAAATAAAATTAATATTGCGTTGGTCCATGGTGGTTGTGCCACTACCAGTTCTTAAAGACCTGGTAACCCCATCGCCTAGAGGACACGCCCGATAGCCATGCAATAACAGCCACGGGTAAAAAATGGGATCTTTTCGCCATAGGATCCCAAGCCTGAAAAATGGGGTCTCTTTGCCTCAGGATCCCAAGCCTGAAAAATGGGGTTTCTTTGCCACAGGATCCCAAGCCTGAAAAATGGGGTTTCTTTGCCACAGGATCCCAAGCCTGAAAAATGGGGTTTCTTTGCCACAGGTTCCCAAGCCTGAAAAATGGGGTTTCTTTGACACAGGATCCCAAACCTGAAGTTAAGCTGTAAGTTTACCTGGTTAAAGGCTCAAGATAACTTTTCTAACTTACAAAATAAAATTATTATTGCGTTGGTCCATGGTGGTTGTGCCACTACCAGTTCTTAAAGACCTGGTAACACCATCGCCTAGAGGCCACGCCCGATAGCCATGCAATAACAGCCACGGGTAAAAAATGGGATCTTTTCGCCATAGGATCCCAAGCCTGAAAAATGGGGTCTCTTTGTCTCAGGATCCCAAGCCTGAAAAATGGGGTTTCTGTGCCACAGGATCCCAAGCCTGAAAAAATGGGGTTTCTTTGCCAGAGGATCCCAAGCCTGAAAAATGGGGTTTCTTTGCCACAGGATCCCAAGCCTGAAAAATGGGGTTTCTATGCCACAGGATCCCAAGCCTGAAAAATGGGGTTTCTTTGCCACAGGATCCCAAGCCTGAAAAATGGGGTTTCTTTGCCAGAGGATCCCAAGCCTGAAAAATGGGGTTTCTTTGCCACAGGATCCCAAGCCTGAAAAATGGGGTTTCTTTGCCACAGGACCCCAAGCCTGAAAAATGGAGTTTCTTTGCCACAGGATCCCAAGCCTGAAAAATGGGGTTTCTTTGCCACAGGTTCCAAAGCCTGAAGTTAGGCTGTAAGCTTACCTTGTTAAAGGCTCAAGATAACTTTTTTAACTTACAAAATAAAATTAATATTGCGTTGGTCCATGGTGGTTGTGCCACTACCAGTTCTTTAAGAACTGGTAACCCCATCGCCTAGAGGCCACGCCCGATAGCCATGCAATAAAAGCCACAGGTAAAAATTGGATCTTTTCGCCACAGGATCCCAAGCCTGAAAAATGGGGTCTCTTTACCTCAGGATCCCAAGCCTGAAAAATTGGGTTTCTTTGCCACAGGATCCCAAGCCTGAAAAATGGGGTTTCTTTGCCACAGGATCCCGAGCCTGAAAAATGGGGTTTCTTTGCCACAGGATCCCAAGCCTGAAGTTAGGCTGTAAGCTTACCTTGTTAAAGGCTCAAGATAACTTTTCTAACTTACAAAATAAAATTAATATTGCGTTGGTCCATGGTGGTTGTGCCACTACCAGTTCTTAAAGACCTGATAACCCCATCGCCTAGAGGCCACGCCCGATAGCCATGCAATAACAGCCATGGGTAAAAAATGGGATCTTTTCGCCATAGGATCCCAAGCCTGAAAAATGGGGTCTCTTTGCCTCAGGATCCCAAGCCTGAAAATGGGGTTTCTTTGCCACAGGATCCCAAGCCTGAAAAAAGTGGGGTTTCTTTGTCACAGGATCCCAAGCCTGAAAAATGGGGTTTCTTTGCCACAGGATCCCAAGCCTGAAAAATGGGGTTTCTTTGCCATAGGATCCCAAGCCTGAAAAATGGGGTTTCTTTGCCACAGGATCCCAAGCCTGAAAAATGGGGTTTCTTTGCCACAGGATCCCAAGCCTGAAAAATGGGGTTTCTTTGCCACAGGTTCCCAAGCCTGAAAAATTGGGTTTCTTTGCCACAGGATCCCAAGCCTGAAAAATGGGGTTTCTTTGCCACAGGATCCCAAGCCTGAAAATGGGGTTTCTTTGCCACAGGATCCCAAGCCTGAAAAATGGGGTTTCTTTGCCACAGGATCCCAAATCTGAAGTTAAGCTGTAAATTTACCTTGTTAAAAGCTCAAGATAACTTTTCTAACTTACAAAATAAAATTATTATTGCGTTGGTAAATGGTGGTTGTGCCACTACCAGTTCTTAAAGACTTGGAAACCCCATCGCCTAGTGGCCACGACCGATAGCCATGCAATAACAGCCACGGGTAAAAAATGGGATCTTTTCGCCATAGGATCCCAAGCCTGAAAAATGGGGTCTCTTTGCCTCAGGATCCCAAGCCTGAAAAATGGGGTTTCTTTGCCACAGGATCCCAAGCCTGAAAAAAGTGGGGTTTCTTTGCCACAGGATCCCAAGCCTGAAAAATGGGGTTTCTTTGCCACAGGATCCCAAGCCTGAAAAATGGGGTTTCTTTGTCACAGGATCCCAAGCCTGAAAAATGGGGTTTCTTTGCCACAGGATCCCAAGCCTGAAAAATGGGGTTTCTTTGCCATAGGATCCCAAGCCTGAAAAATGGGGTTTCTTTGCCACAGGATCCCAAGCCTGAAAAATGGGGTTTCTTTGCCACAGGATCCCAAGCCTGAACAATGGGGTTTCTTTGCCACAGGTTCCCAAGCCTGAAAAATGGGGTTTCTTTGCCACAGGATCCCAAGCCTGAAAAATGGGGTTTCTTTGCCACAGGATCCCAAGCCTGAAAAATTGGGTTTCTTTGCCACAGGATCCCAAGCCTGAAAAATGGGGTTTCTTTGCCACAGGATCCCAAGCCTGAAGTTAGGCTGTAAGCTTACCTTGTTAAAGGCTCAAGATAACTTTTCTAACTTACAAAACAAAATTAATATTGCGTTGGTCCATGGTGGTTGTGCCACTACCAGTTCTTAAAGACCTGGTAACCCCATCGCCTAGAGGCCACGTCCGATAGCCATGCAATGACAGCCACGGGTAAAAAATGGGATCTTTTCGCCATAGGATCCCAAGCCTGAAAAATGGGGTCTCTTTGCCACAGGATCCCAAGACTGAAAAATGGTGTTTCTTTGCCACAGGATCCCAAGCCTGAAAAATGGGGTTTCTTTGCCAGAGGATCCCAAGCCTGAAAAATGGGGTTTCTTTGCCACAGGATCCCAAGCCTGAAAAATGGGGTTTCTTTGCCACAGGATCCCAAGCCTGAAAAATGGAGTTTCTTTGCCACAGGATCCCAAGCCTGAAAAATGGGGTTTCTTTGCCACAGGTTCCCAAGCCTGAAAAATGGGGTTTCTTTGCAACAGGATCCCAAGCCTGAAGTTAGGCTGTAAGCTTACCTTGTTAAAGGCTCAAGATAACTTTTCTAACTTACAAAATAAAATTAATATTGCGTTGGTCCATGGTGGTTGTGCCACTACCAGTTCTTTAAGACCTGGTAACCCCATCGCCTAGAGGCCACGCCCGATAGCCATGCAATTACAGCCACAGGTAAAAAATGGAATCTTTTCGCCATAGGATCCCAAGCCTGAAAAATGGGGTCTCTTTGCCTCAGGATCCCAAGCCTGAAAAATGGGGTTTCTTTGCCACAGAATCCCAAGCCTGAAAAATGGGGTTTCTTTGCCACAGGATCCCAAGCCTGAAAAATGGGGTTTCTTTGCCACAGGTTCCCAAGCCTGAAAAATGGGGTTTCTTTGACACAGGATCCCAAACCTGAAGTTAAGCTGTAAGTTTACCTTGTTAAAGGCTCAAGATAACTTTTCTAACTTACAAAATAAAATTATTATTGCGTTGGTCCATGGTGGTTGTGCCACTACCAGTTCTTAAAGACCTGGTAACACCATCGCCTAGAGGCCACGCCCGATAGCCATGCAATAACAGCCACGGGTAAAAAATGGGATCTTTTCGCCATAGGATCCCAAGCCTGAAAAATGGGGTCTCTTTGTCTCAGGATCCCAAGCCTGAAAAATGGGGTTTCTGTGCCACAGGATCCCAAGCCTGAAAAATGGGGTTTCTTTGCCAGAGGATCCCAAGCCTGAAAAATGGGGTTTCTTTGCCACAGGATCCCAAGCCTGAAAAATGGGGTTTCTATGCCACAGGATCCCAAGCCTGAAAAATGGGGTTTCTTTGCCACAGGATCCCAAGCCTGAAAAATGGGGTTTCTTTGCCAGAGGATCCCAAGCCTGAAAAATGGGGTTTCTTTGCCACAGGATCCCAAGCCTGAAAAATGGGGTTTCTTTGCCACAGGACCCCAAGCCTGAAAAATGGAGTTTCTTTGCCACAGGATCCCAAGCCTGAAAAATGGGGTTTCTTTGCCACAGGTTCCCATGCCTGAAAAATGGGGTTTCTTTGCCACAGGATCCCAAGCCTGAAGTTAGGCTGTAAGCTTACCTTGTTAAAGGCTCAAGATAACTTTTTTAACTTACAAAATAAAATTAATATTGCGTTGGTCCATGGTGGTTGTGCCACTACCAGTTCTTTAAGAACTGGTAACCCCATCGCCTAGAGGCCACGCCCGATAGCCATGCAATAAAAGCCACAGGTAAAAATTGGATCTTTTCGCCACAGGATCCCAAGCCTGAAAAATGGGGTCTATTTACCTCAGGATCCCAAGCCTGAAAAATTGGGTTTCTTTGCCACAGGATCCCAAGCCTGAAAAATGGGGTTTCTTTGCCACAGGATCCCGAGCCTGAAAAATGGGGTTTCTTTGCCACAGGATCCCAAGCCTGAAGTTAGGCTGTAAGCTTACCTTGTTAAAGGCTCAAGATAACTTTTCTAACTTACAAAATAAAATTAATATTGCGTTGGTCCATGGTGGTTGTGCCACTACCAGTTCTTAAAGACCTGGTAACCCCATCGCCTAGAGGCCACGCCCGATAGCCATGCAATAACAGCCATGGGTAAAAAATGGGATCTTTTCGCCATAGGATCCCAAGCCTGAAAAATGGGGTCTCTTTGCCTCAGGATCCCAAGCCTGAAAAATGGGGTTTCTTTGCCACAGGATCCCAAGCCTGAAAAAAGTGGGGTTTCTTTGCCACAGGATCCCAAGCCTGAAAAATGGGGTTTCTTTGCCACAGGATCCCAAGCCTGAAAAATTGTGTTTCTTTGTCACAGGATCCCAAGCCTGAAAAATGGGGTTTCTTTGCCACAGGATCCCAAGCCTGAAAAATGGGGTTTCTTTGCCACAGGATCCCAAGCCTGAAAAATGGGGTTTCTTTGCCACAGGATCCCAAGCCTGAACAATGGGGTTTCTTTGCCACAGGTTCCCAAGCCTGAAAAATGGGGTTTCTTTGCCACAGGATCCCAAGCCTGAAAAATGGGGTTTCTTTGCCACAGGATCCCAAGCCTGAAAAATTGGGTTTCTTTGCCACAGGATCCCAAGCCTGAAAAATGGGGTTTCTTTGCCACAGGATCCCAAGCCTGAAGTTAGGCTGTAAGCTTACCTTGTTAAAGGCTCAAGATAACTTTTCTAACTTACAAAACAAAATTAATATTGCGTTGGTCCATGGTGGTTGTGCCACTACCAGTTCTTAAAGACCTGGTAACCCCATCGCCTAGAGGCCACGTCCGATAGCCATGCAATGACAGCCACGGGTAAAAAATGGGATCTTTTCGCCATAGGATCCCAAGCCTGAAAAATGGGGTCTCTTTGCCACAGGATCCCAAGACTGAAAAATGGTGTTTCTTTGCCACAGGATCCCAAGCCTGAAAAATGGGGTTTCTTTGCCAGAGGATCCCAAGCCTGAAAAATGGGGTTTCTTTGCCACAGGATCCCAAGCCTGAAAAATGGGGTTTCTTTGCCACAGGATCCCAAGCCTGAAAAATGGAGTTTCTTTGCCACAGGATCCCAAGCCTGAAAAATGGGGTTTCTTTGCCACAGGTTCCCAAGCCTGAAAAATTGGGTTTCTTTGCCACAGGATCCCAAGCCTGAAGTTAGGCTGTAAGCTTACCTTGTTAAAGGCTCAAGATAACTTTTCTAACTTACAAAATAAAATTAATATTGCGTTGGTCCATGGTGGTTGTGCCACTACCAGTTCTTTAAGACCTGGTAACCCCATCGCCTAGAGGCCACGCCCGATAGCCATGCAATTACAGCCACAGGTAAAAAATGGGATCTTTTCGCCACAGGATCCCAAACCTGAAAAATGGGGTCTCTTTACCTCAGGATCCCAAGCTTGAAAAATTGGGTTTCTTTGCCACAGGATCCCAAGCCTGAAAGATGGGGTTTCTTTGCCACAGGATCCCAAGCCTGAAAAATGGGGTTTCTTTGCCACAGGATCCCAATCCTGAAAAATGGGGTTTCTTTGCCACAGGATCCCAAGCCTGAAGTTAGGCTGTAAGCTTACCTTGTTAAAGGCTCAAGATAAATTTTCTAACTTACAAAATAAAATTAATATTGCGTTGGTCCATGGTGGTTGTGCCACTACCAGTTCTTAAAGACCTGGTAACCCCATCGCCTAGAGGACACGCCCGATAGCCATGCAATAACAGCCACGGGTAAAAAATGGGATCTTTTCGCCATAGGATCCCAAGCCTGAAAAATGGGGTCTCTTTGCCTCAGGATCCCAAGCCTGAAAAATGGGGTTTCTTTGCCACAGGATCCCAAGCCTGAAAAATGGGGTTTCTTTGCCACAGGATCCCAAGCCTGAAAAATGGGGTTTCTTTGCCACAGGTTCCCAAGCCTGAAAAATGGGGTTTCTTTGACACAGGATCCCAAACCTGAAGTTAAGCTGTAAGTTTACCTTGTTAAAGGCTCAAGATAACTTTTCTAACTAACAAAATAAAATTATTATTGCGTTGGTCCATGGTGGTTGTGCCACTACCAGTTCTTAAAGACCTGGTAACACCATCGCCTAGAGGCCACGCCCGATAGCCATGCAATAACAGCCACGGGTAAAAAATGGGATCTTTTCGCCATAGGATCCCAAGCCTGAAAAATGGGGTCTCTTTGTCTCAGGATCCCAAGCCTGAAAAATGGGGTTTCTGTGCCACAGGATCCCAAGCCTGAAAAATGGGGTTTCTTTGCCAGAGGATCCCAAGCCTGAAAAATGGGGTTTCTTTGCCACAGGATCCCAAGCCTGAAAAATGGGGTTTCTATGCCACAGGATCCCAAGCCTGAAAAATGGGGTTTCTTTGCCACAGGATCCCAAGCCTGAAAAATGGGGTTTCTTTGCCAGAGGATCCCAAGCCTGAAAAATTGGGTTTCTTTGCCACAGGATCCCAAGCCTGAAAAATGGGGTTTCTTTGCCACAGGACCCCAAGCCTGAAAAATTGAGTTTCTTTGCCACAGGATCCCAAGCCTGAAAAATGGGGTTTCTTTGCCACAGGTTCACATGCCTGAAAAATGGGGTTTCTTTGCCACAGGATCCCAAGCCTGAAGTTAGGCTGTAAGCTTACCTTGTTAAAGGCTCAAGATAACTTTTTTAACTTACAAAATAAAATTTATATTGCGTTGGTCCATGGTGGTTGTGCCACTACCAGTTCTTTAAGAACTGGTAACCCCATCGCCTAGAGGCCACGCCCGATAGCCATGCAATAAAAGCCACAGGTAAAAATTGGATCTTTTCGCCACAGGATCCCAAGCCTGAAAAATGGGGTCTATTTACCTCAGGATCCCAAGCCTGAAAAATTGGGTTTCTTTGCCACAGGATCCCAAGCCTGAAAAATGGGGTTTCTTTGCCACAGGATCCCGAGCCTGAAAAATGGGGTTTCTTTGCCACAGGATCCCAAGCCTGAAGTTAGGCTGTAAGCTTACCTTGTTAAAGGCTCAAGATAACTTTTCTAACTTACAAAATAAAATTAATATTGCGTTGGTCCATGGTGGTTGTGCCACTACCAGTTCTTAAAGACCTGGTAACCCCATCGCCTAGAGGCCACGCCCGATAGCCATGCAATAACAGCCATGGGTAAAAAATGGGATCTTTTCGCCATAGGATCCCAAGCCTGAAAAATGGGGTCTCTTTGCCTCAGGATCCCAAGCCTGAAAAATGGTGTTTCTTTGCCACAGGATCCCAAGCCTGAAAAAAGTGGGGTTTCTTTGCCACAGGATCCCAAGCCTGAAAAATGGGGTTTCTTTGCCACAGGATCCCAAGCCTGAAAAATTGTGTTTCTTTGTCACAGGATCCCAAGCCTGAAAAATGGGGTTTCTTTGCCACAGGATCCCAAGCCTGAAAAATGGGGTTTCTTTGCCACAGGATCCCAAGCCTGAAAAATGGGGTTTCTTTGCCACAGGATCCCAAGCCTGAACAATGGGGTTTCTTTGCCACAGGTTCCCAAGCCTGAAAAATGGGGTTTCTTTGCCACAGGATCCCAAGCCTGAAAAATGGGGTTTCTTTGCCACAGGATCCCAAGCCTGAAAAATTGGGTTTCTTTGCCACAGGATCCCAAGCCTGAAAAATGGGGTTTCTTTGCCACAGGATCCCAAGCCTGAAGTTAGGCTGTAAGCTTACCTTGTTAAAGGCTCAAGATAACTTTTCTAACTTACAAAACAAAATTAATATTGCGTTGGTCCATGGTGGTTGTGCCACTACCAGTTCTTAAAGACCTGGTAACCCCATCGCCTAGAGGACACGCCCGATAGCCATGCAATAACAGACACGGGTAAAAAATGGGATCTTTTCGCCATAGGATCCCAAGCCTGAAAAATGGGGTCTCTTTGCCTCAGGATCCCAAGCCTGAAAAATGGGGTTTCTTTGCCACAGGATCCCAAGCCTGAAAAATGGGGTTTCTTTGCCACAGGATCCCAAGCCTGAAAAATGGGGTTTCTTTGCCACAGGTTCCCAAGCCTGAAAAATGGGGTTTCTTTGACACAGGATCCCAAACCTGAAGTTAAGCTGTAAGTTTACCTTGTTAAAGGCTCAAGATAACTTTTCTAACTAACAAAATAAAATTATTATTGCGTTGGTCCATGGTGGTTGTGCCACTACCAGTTCTTAAAGACCTGGTAACACCATCGCCTAGAGGCCACGCCCGATAGCCATGCAATAACAGCCACGGGTAAAAAATGGGATCTTTTCGCCATAGGATCCCAAGCCTGAAAAATGGGGTCTCTTTGTCTCAGGATCCCAAGCCTGAAAAATGGGGTTTCTGTGCCACAGGATCCCAAGCCTGAAAAATGGGGTTTCTTTGCCAGAGGATCCCAAGCCTGAAAAATGGGGTTTCTTTGCCACAGGATCCCAAGCCTGAAAAATGGGGTTTCTATGCCACAGGATCCCAAGCCTGAAAAATGGGGTTTCTTTGCCACAGGATCCCAAGCCTGAAAAATGGGGTTTCTTTGCCAGAGGATCCCAAGCCTGAAAAATTGGGTTTCTTTGCCACAGGATCCCAAGCCTGAAAAATGGGGTTTCTTTGCCACAGGACCCCAAGCCTGAAAAATTGAGTTTCTTTGCCACAGGATCCCAAGCCTGAAAAATGGGGTTTCTTTGCCACAGGTTCACATGCCTGAAAAATGGGGTTTCTTTGCCACAGGATCCCAAGCCTGAAGTTAGGCTGTAAGCTTACCTTGTTAAAGGCTCAAGATAACTTTTTTAACTTACAAAATAAAATTTATATTGCGTTGGTCCATGGTGGTTGTGCCACTACCAGTTCTTTAAGAACTGGTAACCCCATCGCCTAGAGGCCACGCCCGATAGCCATGCAATAAAAGCCACAGGTAAAAATTGGATCTTTTCGCCACAGGATCCCAAGCCTGAAAAATGGGGTCTATTTACCTCAGGATCCCAAGCCTGAAAAATTGGGTTTCTTTGCCACAGGATCCCAAGCCTGAAAAATGGGGTTTCTTTGCCACAGGATCCCGAGCCTGAAAAATGGGGTTTCTTTGCCACAGGATCCCAAGCCTGAAGTTAGGCTGTAAGCTTACCTTGTTAAAGGCTCAAGATAACTTTTCTAACTTACAAAATAAAATTAATATTGCGTTGGTCCATGGTGGTTGTGCCACTACCAGTTCTTAAAGACCTGGTAACCCCATCGCCTAGAGGCCACGCCCGATAGCCATGCAATAACAGCCATGGGTAAAAAATGGGATCTTTTCGCCATAGGATCCCAAGCCTGAAAAATGGGGTCTCTTTGCCTCAGGATCCCAAGCCTGAAAAATGGTGTTTCTTTGCCACAGGATCCCAAGCCTGAAAAAAGTGGGGTTTCTTTGCCACAGGATCCCAAGCCTGAAAAATGGGGTTTCTTTGCCACAGGATCCCAAGCCTGAAAAATTGTGTTTCTTTGTCACAGGATCCCAAGCCTGAAAAATGGGGTTTCTTTGCCACAGGATCCCAAGCCTGAAAAATGGGGTTTCTTTGCCACAGGATCCCAAGCCTGAAAAATGGGGTTTCTTTGCCACAGGATCCCAAGCCTGAACAATGGGGTTTCTTTGCCACAGGTTCCCAAGCCTGAAAAATGGGGTTTCTTTGCCACAGGATCCCAAGCCTGAAAAATGGGGTTTCTTTGCCACAGGATCCCAAGCCTGAAAAATTGGGTTTCTTTGCCACAGGATCCCAAGCCTGAAAAATGGGGTTTCTTTGCCACAGGATCCCAAGCCTGAAGTTAGGCTGTAAGCTTACCTTGTTAAAGGCTCAAGATAACTTTTCTAACTTACAAAACAAAATTAATATTGCGTTGGTCCATGGTGGTTGTGCCACTACCAGTTCTTAAAGACCTGGTAACCCCATCGCCTAGAGGCCACGTCCGATAGCCATGCAATGACAGCCACGGGTAAAAAATGGGATCTTTTCGCCATAGGATCCCAAGCCTGAAAAATGGGGTCTCTTTGCCACAGGATCCCAAGACTGAAAAATGGTGTTTCTTTGCCACAGGATCCCAAGCCTGAAAAATGGGGTTTCTTTGCCAGAGGATCCCAAGCCTGAAAAATGGGGTTTCTTTGCCACAGGATCCCAAGCCTGAAAAATGGGGTTTCTTTGCCACAGGATCCCAAGCCTGAAAAATGGAGTTTCTTTGCCACAGGATCCCAAGCCTGAAAAATGGGGTTTCTTTGCCACAGGTTCCCAAGCCTGAAAAATTGGGTTTCTTTGCCACAGGATCCCAAGCCTGAAGTTAGGCTGTAAGCTTACCTTGTTAAAGGCTCAAGATAACTTTTCTAACTTACAAAATAAAATTAATATTGCGTTGGTCCATGGTGGTTGTGCCACTACCAGTTCTTTAAGACCTGGTAACCCCATCGCCTAGAGGCCACGCCCGATAGCCATGCAATTACAGCCACAGGTAAAAAATGGGATCTTTTCGCCACAGGATCCCAAACCTGAAAAATGGGGTCTCTTTACCTCAGGATCCCAAGCCTGAAAAATTGGGTTTCTTTGCAACAGGATCCCAAGCCTGAAAGATGGGGTTTCTTTGCCACAGGATCCCAAGCCTGAAAAATGGGGTTTCTTTGCCACAGGATCCCAATCCTGAAAAATGGGGTTTCTTTGCCACAGGATCCCAAGCCTGAAGTTAGGCTGTAAGCTTACCTTGTTAAAGGCTCAAGATAAATTTTCTAACTTACAAAATAAAATTAATATTGCGTTGGTCCATGGTGGTTGTGCCACTACCAGTTCTTAAAGACCTGGTAACCCCATCGCCTAGAGGACACGCCCGATAGCCATGCAATAACAGCCACGGGTAAAAAATGGGATCTTTTCGCCATAGGATCCCAAGCCTGAAAAATGGGGTCTCTTTGCCTCAGGATCCCAAGCCTGAAAAATGGGGTTTCTTTGCCACAGGATCCCAAGCCTGAAAAATGGGGTTTCTTTGCCACAGGATCCCAAGCCTGAAAAATGGGGTTTCTTTGCCACAGGTTCCCAAGCCTGAAAAATGGGGTTTCTTTGACACAGGATCCCAAACCTGAAGTTAAGCTGTAAGTTTACCTTGTTAAAGGCTCAAGATAACTTTTCTAACTAACAAAATAAAATTATTATTGCGTTGGTCCATGGTGGTTGTGCCACTACCAGTTCTTAAAGACCTGGTAACACCATCGCCTAGAGGCCACGCCCGATAGCCATGCAATAACAGCCACGGGTAAAAAATGGGATCTTTTCGCCATAGGATCCCAAGCCTGAAAAATGGGGTCTCTTTGTCTCAGGATCCCAAGCCTGAAAAATGGGGTTTCTGTGCCACAGGATCCCAAGCCTGAAAAATGGGGTTTCTTTGCCAGAGGATCCCAAGCCTGAAAAATGGGGTTTCTTTGCCACAGGATCCCAAGCCTGAAAAATGGGGTTTCTATGCCACAGGATCCCAAGCCTGAAAAATGGGGTTTCTTTGCCACAGGATCCCAAGCCTGAAAAATGGGGTTTCTTTGCCAGAGGATCCCAAGCCTGAAAAATTGGGTTTCTTTGCCACAGGATCCCAAGCCTGAAAAATGGGGTTTCTTTGCCACAGGACCCCAAGCCTGAAAAATTGAGTTTCTTTGCCACAGGATCCCAAGCCTGAAAAATGGGGTTTCTTTGCCACAGGTTCACATGCCTGAAAAATGGGGTTTCTTTGCCACAGGATCCCAAGCCTGAAGTTAGGCTGTAAGCTTACCTTGTTAAAGGCTCAAGATAACTTTTTTAACTTACAAAATAAAATTTATATTGCGTTGGTCCATGGTGGTTGTGCCACTACCAGTTCTTTAAGAACTGGTAACCCCATCGCCTAGAGGCCACGCCCGATAGCCATGCAATAAAAGCCACAGGTAAAAATTGGATCTTTTCGCCACAGGATCCCAAGCCTGAAAAATGGGGTCTCTTTACCTCAGGATCCCAAGCCTGAAAAATTGGGTTTCTTTGCCACAGGATCCCAAGCCTGAAAAATGGGGTTTCTTTGCCACAGGATCCCGAGCCTGAAAAATGGGGTTTCTTTGCCACAGGATCCCAAGCCTGAAGTTAGGCTGTCAGCTTACCTTGTTAAAGGCTCAAGATAACTTTTCTAACTTACAAAATAAAATTAATATTGCGTTGGTCCATGGTGGTTGTGCCACTACCAGTTCTTAAAGACCTGGTAACCCCATCGCCTAGAGGACACGCCCGATAGCCATGCAATAACAGCCACGGGTAAAAAATGGGATCTTTTCGCCATAGGATCCCAAGCCTGAAAAATGGGGTTTCTTTGCCTCAGGATCCCAAGCCTGAAAAATGGGGTTTCTTTGCCACAGGATCCCAAGCCTGAAAAAAGTGGGGTTTCTTTGCCACAGGATCCCAAGCCTGAAAAATGGGGTTTCTTTGCCACAGGTTCCCAAGCCTGAAAAATGGGGTTTCTTTGACACAGGATCCCAAACCTGAAGTTAAGCTGTAAGTTTACCTTGTTAAAGGCTCAAGATAACTTTTCTAACTTACAAAATAAAATTAATATTGCGTTGGTCCATGGTGGTTGTGCCACTACCAGTTCTTAAAGACCTGGTAACCCCATCGCCTAGAGGCCACACCCGATAGCCATGCAATAACAGCCACGGGTAAAAAATTGGATCTTTTCGCCATAGGATCCCAAGCCTGAAAAATGGGGTCTCTTTGTCTCAGGATCCCAAGCCTGAAAAATGGGGTTTCTGTGCCACAGGATCCCAAGCCTGAAAAATGGGGTTTCTTTGCCAGAGGATCCCAAGCCTGAAAAATGGGGTTTCTTTGCCACAGGATCCCAAGCCTGAAAAATGGGGTTTCTTTGCCACAGGATCCCAAGCCTGAAAAATGGGGTTTCTTTGCCACAGGATCCCAAGCCTGAAAAATGGGGTTTCTTTGCCAGAGGATCCCAAGCCTAAAAAAAATGGGGTTTCTTTGCCACAGGATCCCAAGCCTGAAAAATGGGGTTTCTTTGCCACAGGTTCCCAAGCCTGAAAAATTGGGTTTCTTTGCCACAGGATCCCAAGCCTGAAAAATGGGGTTTCTTTGCCACAGGATCCCAAGCCTGAAAAATGGGTTTTTTTTGCCACAGGATCCCAAGCCTGAAGTTAGGCTGTAAGCTTACCTTGTTAAAGGCTCAAGATAACTTTTCTAACTTACAAAATAAAATTAATATTGCGTTGGTCCATGGTGGTTGTGCCACTACCAGTTCTTAAAGACCTGGTAACCCCATCGCCTAGAGGCCACACCCGATAGCCATGCAATAACAGCCACGGGTAAAAAATTGGATCTTTTCGCCATAGGATCCCAAGCCTGAAAAATGGGGTCTCTTTGTCTCAGGATCCCAAGCCTGAAAAATGGGGTTTCTGTGCCACAGGATCCCAAGCCTGAAAAATGGGGTTTCTTTGCCAGAGGATCCCAAGCCTGAAAAATGGGGTTTCTTTGCCACAGGATCCCAAGCCTGAAAAATGAGGTTTCTTTGCCACAGGATCCCAAGCCTGAAAAATGGGGTTTCTTTGCCACAGGATCCCAAGCCTGAAAAATGGGGTTTCTTTGCCAGAGGATCCCAAGCCTAAAAAAAATGGGGTTTCTTTGCCACAGGATCCCAAGCCTGAAAAATGGGGTTTCTTTGCCACAGGTTCCCAAGCCTGAAAAATTGGGTTTCTTTGCCACAGGATCCCAAGCCTGAAAAATGGGGTTTCTTTGCCACAGGATCCCAAGCCTGAAAAATGGGTTTTTTTTTGCCACAGGATCCCAAGCCTGAAGTTAGGCTGTAAGCTTACCTTGTTAAAAGCTCAAGATAACTTTTCTAACTTACAAAATAAAATTAATATTGCGTTGGTCCATGGTGGTTGTGCCACTACCAGTTCTTAAAGACCTGGTAACCCCATCGCCTAGAGGCCACGCCCGATAGCCATGCAATAACAGCCACAGGTAAAAAATTGGATCTTTTCGCCACAGGATCCCAAGCCTGAAAAATGGGGTCTCTTTACCTCAGGATCCCAAGCCTGAAAAATTGGGTTTCTTTGCCACAGGATCCCAAGCCTGAAAAATGGGGTTTCTTTGCCACAGGATCCCAAGCCTGAAAAATGGGGTTTCTTTGCCACAGGATCCCAAGCCTGAAAAATGGGGTTTCTTTGCCACAGGTTCCCAAGCCTGAAAAATTGGGTTTTTTTGCCACAGGATCCCAAGCCTGAAGTTAGGCTGTAAGCTTACCTTGTTAAAGGCTCAAGATAACTTTTCTAACTTACAAAATAAAATTAATATTGCGTTGGTCCATGGTGCTTGTGCCACTACCAGTTCTTAAAGACCTGGTAACCCCATCGCCTAGAGGCCACGCCCGATAGCCATGCAATAACAGCCACGGCTAAAAAAATGGGATCTTTTTGCCATAGGATCCCAAGCCCGAAAAATGGGGTCTCTTTGCCTCAGGATCCCAAGCCTGAGGAATGGGGTCTCTTCGCCACAGGATCCCAAGCCTGAAAAATGGGGTTTCTTTGCCACAGGATTCCAAGCCTTAAAAATGGTGTTTCTTTGCCACAGGATCCCAAGCCTGAAAAATGGGGTTTCTTTGCCACAGGATCCCAAGCCTGAAAAATGGGGTTTCTTTGCCACAGGATCCCAAGCCTGAAAAATGGGGTTTCTTTGCCACAGGTTCCCAAGCCTGAAAAATGGGGTTTCTTTGCCACAGGATCCCAAGCCTGAAGTTAGGCTGTAAGCTTACCTTGTTAAAGGCTCAAGATAACTTTTCTAACTTACAAAATAAAATTAATATTGCGTTGGTCCATGGTGGTTGTGCCACTACCAGTTCTTAAAGACCTGGTAACCCCATCGCCTAGAGGCCACGCCCGATAGCCATGCAATAACAGCCACGGGTAAAAAATGGGATCTTTTCGCCACAGTATCCCAAGCCTGAAAAATGGGGTCTGTTTGCCTAAGGATCCCAAGCCTGAGGAATGGGGTCTCTTCGCCACAGGATCCCAAGCCTGAAAAATGGGGTTTCTTTGCCACATGATCAAAAGCCTTAAAAATGGGGTTTCTTTGCCACAGGATCCCAAGCCTGAAAAATGGGGTTTCTTTGCCACAGGATCCCAAGCGTGAAAAATGGGGTTTCTTTGCCACAGGATCCCAAGCCTGAAGTTAGGCTGTAAGCTTACCTTGCTAAAGGCTTAAGATAACTTTTCTAACTTACAAAATAAAATTAATATTGCGTTGGTCCATGGTGTTTGTGTCATTACCAGTTCTTAAAGACCTGGTAACCCCATCGCCTAGAGGCCACGCCCGATAGCCATGCAATAACAGCCACAGGTAAAAAATTGGATCTTTTCGCCACAGGATCCCAAGCCTGAAAAATGGGGTCTCTTTACCTAAGGATTCCAAGCCTGAAAAATTGGGTTTCTTTGCCACAGGATCCCAAGCCTGAAAAAATGGGGTTTCTTTGCCACAGGATCCCAAGCCTGAAAAATGGGGTTTCTTTGCCACAGGATCCCAAGCCTGAAAAATGGGGTTTCTTTGCCACAGGTTCCCAAGCCTGAAAAATGGGGTTTCTTTGCCACAGGATCCCAAGCCTGAAGTTAGGCTGTAAGCTTACCTTGTTAAAGGCTCAAGATAACTTTTCTAACTTACAAAATAAAATTAATATTGCGTTGGTCCATGGTGCTTGTGCCACTACCAGTTCTTAAAGACCTGGTAACCCCATCGCCTAGAGGCCACGCCCGATAGCCATGCAATAACAGCCACGGGTAAAAAATGGGATCTTTTTGCCATAGGATCCCAAGCCTAAAAAATGGGGTCTCTTTGCCTCAGGATCCCAAGCCTGAGGAATGGGGTCTCTTCGCCACAGGATCCCAAGCCTGAAAAATGGGGTTTCTTTGCCACAGGATCCCAAGCCTTAAAAATGGGGTTTCTTTGCCACAGGATCCCAAGCCTGAAAAATGGGGTTTCTTTGCCACAGGATCCCAAGCCTGAAAAATGGGGTTTCTTTGCCACAGGATCCCAAGCCTGAAGTTAGGTTGTAAGCTTACCTTGTTAAAGGCTCAAGATAACTTTTCTAACTTACAAAATAAAATTAATATTGCGTTGGTCCATGGGGGTTGTGCCACTACCAGTTCTTAAAGACCTGGTAACCCCATCGCCTAGAGGCCACGCCCGATAGCCATGCAATAACAGCCACGGGTAAAAAATGGGATCTTTTCGCTATAGGATCCCAAGCCTGAAATATGGGGTTTCTTTGCCATAGGATCCCAAGCCTGACAAATGGGGTTTCTTTGCCACAGGATCCCAAGCCTGAAAAATGGGGTTTCTTTGCCACAGGATCCCAAGCCTGAAAAATGGGGTTTCTTTGCCACAGGATCCCAAGCCTGAAAAATGGGGTTTCTTTGCCACAGGATCCCAAGCCTGAAAAATGGGGTTTCTTTGCCACAGGATCCCAAGCCTGAAGTTAGGCTGTAAGCTTACCTTGTTAAAGGCTCAAGATAACTTTTCTAACTTACAAAATAAAATTAATATTGCGTTGGTCCATGGTGGTTGTGCCACTACCAGTTCTTAAAGACCTGTTAACCCCATCGCCTAGAGGCCACGCCCGATAGCCATGCAATAACAACCACAGGTAAAAAATTGGATCTTTTCGCCATAGGATCCCAAGCCTGAAAAATGGGGTCTCTTTGCCTCAGGATCCCAAGACTGAAAAATGGAATTCTTTGCCACAGGATCCCAAGCCTGGAAAATGGGGTTTCTTTGCCACAGGATCCCAAGCCTGAAGTTAGGCTGTAAGGTTACCTTGTTAAAGGCTCAAGATAACTTTTCTAACATACAAAATAAAATTATTATTGCGTTGGTCCATGGTGGTTGTGCCACTACCAGTTCTTAAAGACCTGGTAACCCCATCGCCTAGAGGCCACGCCCGATAGTCATGCAATAACAGCCACGGGTAAAAAATGGGATCTTTTCGCCATAGGATCCCAAACCTGAAAAATGGGGTCTTTTTGTCTCAGGATCCCAAGCCTGAAAAATGGGGTTTCTGTGCAACAGGATCCCAAGCCTGAAAAATGGGGTTTCTTTGCGACAGGATCCCAAGCCTGAAAAATGGGGTTTCTTTGCCACGGGATCCCAAGCCTGAAAAATGGGGTTTCTTTGCCACAGGATCCCAAGCCTGAAAAATGGGGTTTCTTTGTCACAGGATCCCAAGCCTGAAAAATGGGGTTTCTTTGCCACAGGATCCCAAGCCTGAAGTTAGGCTGTAAGCTTACCTTGTTAAAGGCTCAAGATAACTTTTTTAACTTACAAAATAAAATTAATATTGCGTTGGTCCATGGTGGTTGTGCCACTACCAGTTCTTTAAGACCTGGTAACCCCATCGCCTAGAGGCCACGCCCGATAGCCATGCAATAACAGCCACGGGTAAAAAATGGGATCTTTTCGCCATAGGATCCCAAGCCTGAAAAATTGGGTCTCTTTGTCTCAGGATCCCAAGCCTGAAAAATGGGGTTTCTGTGCCAAGGATCCCAAGCCTGAAAAATGGGGTTTCTTTGCCACAGGATCCCAAGCCTGAAAAATGGGGTTTCTTTGCCAAGGGATCCCAAGCCTGAAATATGGGGTTTCTTTGCCACAGGATCCCAAGCCTGAAAAATGGGGTTTCTTTGCCACAGGATCCCAAGCCTGAAAAATTGGGTTTCTTTGCCACAGGATCCCAAGCCTGAAGTTAGGCTGTAAGCTTACCTTGTTAAAGGCTCAAGATAACTTTTTTAACTTACAAAATAAAATTAATATTGCGTTGGTCCATGGTGGTTGTGCCACTACCAGTTCTTTAAGACCTGGTAACCCCATCGCCTAGAGGCCACGCCCGATAGCCATGCAATAACAGCCACGGGTAAAAAATGGGATCTTTTCGAGATAGGATCTCAAGCCTGAAAAATGGGGTCTCTTGTCTCAGGATCCCAAGCCTGAAAAATGGGGTTTCTGTGCCACAGGATCCCAAGCCTGAAAAATGGGGTTTCTTTGCCACAGGATCCCAAGCCTGAAGTTAGACTGTAAGCTTACCTTGTTAAAGGCTCAAGATAACTTTTTTAACTTACAAAATAAAATTAATATTGCGTTGGTCCATGGTGGTTGTGCCACTACCAGTTCTTTAAGACCTGGTAACCCCATCGCCTAGAGGCCACGCCCGATAGCATGCAATAACAGCCACGGGTAAAAAATGGGATCTTTTCGCCATAGGATCCCAAGCCTGAAAAATGGGGTTTCTTAGCCACAGGATCCCAAGCAGCAGACCAGTGCCAGCTTAAGGTCCACATGGCACTGCCACTGAAAGTGATTTAGTGCCTATTATGTACCAGTACTGCAAGAGAACTAGCAATTACGGGACCAGGGGGGAAGGTGGCTGAAGGACTCAGCAAAGAGGGTGTGTGTGTGTGTGTGGGGGGGGGGGGGTCAGAGAGAGCAACAGAGGTCAGAACACAGGTAGGGGGGCAGACCAGTGTGTAGGACAGGATTAGGCACAATGGGGGTCATTTTTGACATATATAAATGTTTATATATACATATGTAGAGATATAGACAGATATATATAGATAGATATTTACAGTGGTTCAAGTAGAGAAAATGTCTTAGTGGTACTGTGTGCACGCATCAAAGGCATGCAGAAAAATGTGGGGGACCAGATATACATATGCCCCCAAAAGTGCAATGCCAAATTCACCTATGCTTCTAATAATGCCAGATACACATTTGCCCCTAATAGTGCCAGATACACATATGCCCCCAATAGTGCCAGATACACATATGCTCCCAATAGTGCCAGATACACATAAGCCCCCACAGTGATAGATACAAATATGCCCCCCACAGTGCCAGATACACATATGCCCTCAGGTATAGATACAAATATGCCCCCACAGTGCCAGATACAAATATGCTCCCACAGTGCCAGATACAAATATGCGCCCACAGTGCCAAATACACACATGCCCCCCACAGTGCCAGGTACACACATGCCCCCCCACAGTGCCAGATATGCCCCCACAGATCCAGGTACACACATGCCCCCCCCCCCCCCTTCACAGTGCCAGATATGCTTCCACACAGAGCCAACCCTTACCAATCTGGTGCCCTTGGCAAGATTTTGGGAGGTGCCCCCTAGCAGATAATCCAACCTCCAAATGTATTTGTTTATTCACACTGGAAATTAATTTGAAAGATGTTAATACAGGTCCAAATTATATGAATTTAGATTTTTGTATATTAATACATTTTAAAACGAAATCCACAACCAAAACCAAATCAAAACACTTAAGGGTGGTTTCGCCCAAGGCACGAGGGCCCGTGCACCTCTCTAGTATATACACATACCCCTCCCCAATAAACATATAAACACCCTTCTGTACATGCACACACCATCAATATACAGCACATTTTATATAGATCATTACGTTTAAAGGAACACTTTGGACATAAGGACACCCCTGAGTCCAGCAAGGATATATTATATGTCCTATGCAAAATCTACATTTGACCCTATCTCAGCCAATCCAGCTATACGTTCTTTCACTAGGACGATGCAGAATGAGATTGAAAAGGCAACACTAAATCCCGTGAAAATACAAGGTAATCATTTAGCGTTGAAATCCTTGGCCCTCATTCCGAGTTGTTCGCTCGCTAGCTGTTTTAGCAGCCGTGCAAACGCTAAGCCGCCGCCCTCTGGGAGTGTATCTTAGCTTAGCAGAAGTGCGAACGAAAGGATCACAGAACGGCACCAAATTATCGAGCAGTTTCTGAGTAGCTGCAGACCTACTCCTAGCTTGCGATCACTTCAGACTATTTAGTTCCTGATTTGACGTCACAAACACGCCCTGCGTTGGACCAGCCACGCCAGCGTTTTACCAGGCAGGCCTGCATTTGTATCTGATATGTCTGCGTTTTTACACACACTCCCCGAAAACGGTCAGTCACCTCCCAGAAACACCCACTTAATGTCAATCACTCTGCGGCCAGCAGTGCGACTGAATAGCGTTGCTAGACCTTGTGTGAAACTGCATCGTTTGTTGTGAAATACGTCGCACGTGCACATTGCGTCCAATACGCATGCGCGAAAGTGCCGCTTTTTATCCTGATCGCTGCGCTGCAAACAACGGCAGCTAGCAATCAACTCGGAATGACCCCCATTATCTCTCAAAAGAGACATCACGATCCACCCCGCTGACAAAGGGGGCGGGATTGTGATACAGGATTTACAAGATTACCTCAATGAAGCCTATCACCAATTATCTGATTCTGAAATATGCGTGAAACTTACCCAGGATCTTAGGGATGAATATGCAGCAGCTTTAAATGTTCTGCTCCAAAAAGCATTGAGAGACAGAGCGGTGGATCAGGACACTGTTAAAGCATTGATGGTAAAAGCACCACTATTTGATACCCAAATTACACAAGAGTATCACGAAACCTCCCGGCCGCCCGATCATTGCGGCCCGGGACTCTTTGTTTTATCAAGTATCAAGGTTTTTAGACTTTTACCTGCAACCAGTTATACAGAGTCAAGGGACTTATTTAAAGGATACTTTTGCTTTTCTTGATAGATTGAGAAATTTCACTGTCCCTGAAGGGGAATGCTGGCTATGTACTGCAGACATAGTCAGCTTGTATACTAATATCCCGCATGTAAGGGGTATTACGGCAGTAAGAAAGTTGATTGATGACAATGATGCATTATATAAGGGTCCTGTTATGGATGTGTTTGTTGATTTATTAAGGACATAATTATTTCCTATTTGACAAATGTTATTACTTGCAAACGCTCGGCTGCGCGATGGGGTCCCCTGTGGCCCCCGCGTATGCCAACTCATTTATGTTTGACCTTGAACAACGTTTATGCTTCGAAAAGCCTGAGTATAGAAGTAACATTTAATTGTTTTTCCGTTATATAGATGATCTCTTCCTATTGTGGACAGGCACAAAGGAGAGATTCATTGATATGATGAATGACATTAATACTTGTGATCCAAACATTAAGTTCACATTTGATATCCAGAAACAAAACATATATTTTTTAGACGTTAATGTCACTTTAACCACAACAGGTTTTATCACATCTCTTTAGAAGAAACCTACTGACCGTAATATTTATTTACTGGCTTCAAGTCACCACCCTGAGCCCCTCAAAAAAGGTCTCCCATTTTCCCAGTTACTTCGAGTACATCATATTTGTAGTGATCCAAGGGATGCATTACAACAAATGGAGTACATGATCAGTAAATTTCTCCAACGAGGCTACTCCATGAAACTGCTCCAGCAAGCCAAAAAATTAGCTTTGGCGGAACCTAAAACTAAGATCATAACGAATAGTGGTAGCAAGAATTCACAAAATATCATGGTTTATGTTAACAAATACACCACTGCCAATAAGGGACTGATGTCCAGGGCTAAAAAGATTTGGCCAGTGGTCCAGACGGATCCAGAGCTTAAATTTATGGCCCATAAACGTTTACAGCCTTGTTATCGCAGAGGTCGGAATTTGCGAGACATGTTGGTGCATTCGGATATATCTGAATTTACCACGATCAAGCCCTCTAACTTCTTGAGCAAGACACCTGGGAACTATAGGTGCCTTGGGTGCACTACGTGCATCTATTCAGATACAGGAAGCACATTTTGTCACCCACAGTCAGGTAAAGAAATTAAAATTTCACACTGTCTCACATGTACCTCTCGTTATGTGGTCTATTACATTAAATGCCCTTGCGGGCTATTTTATGTGGGAAAGACCACATGCACATTCCTCGTGCGGATGACACAACATAGGAGCTCCGTTAAATTGGCCATTGAGGGTAGAAATTCAGAGCAACCTGTAGCCAAGCATTTTAAGTCTATGGGGCACAATTTGTCCAGTCTCAGATATAAAATGATTGACCATATCCCAGAAAGTAGGAGGCGGGGAGATAGGAATAAATTACTGTTACAATTTGAAACACGTTGGATCCACTATCTTAACACCATATCGCCCCACGGTTTAAATGAATGTTTATCCTTTTCAAGTTTCTTATAATGACTGAGTATCATCGTTATAATAATGAAGGGGCTTTATGAATAGTGCTATTTGTTATTTGGTAATAATGGTCATGCCAGTAATGAATCAAGCTTATTTGTTTTGAATATATAAGTATCGTCTCTGTATGTACAAAAGTTACATTTTGTTAGAGTAATCTATGATCTGTTGGTGAAGGGTTAATTAGGTACTGTTTCACTTGTGGTCCACTCTGAGTGACGTCAGCGGAAGTTGAGGGCTCTGAACGGTCCAGGACCTGTTTGTACATGGTGTTAGAAGGTGAAATAGGTAAGAACAATGTTTGTATTTTTGTATGTAAGCCTGATGACGGTTAAATAAACACCGAAACGTTGCTGCTATTGACGGGGTGATGGCCTGTTCTTGTTTGGAAGTCCGCAGAGTTACCTAGTCACCTATGTTCTTATGGATACAAATACCGCTGTATGAGAAGGCACCGGGCATTATTTAAATATTACCACTGGAGTGCCGCGTATATACATACAGTATATATATATATATATATATATATATATACATACATTAGGGATGTGCACTTGAAATTTTTCGGGTTTTGTGTTTTGGTTTTGGGTTCGGTTCCGCGGCCGTGTTTTGGGTTCGACCGCGTTTTGGCAAAACCTCACCGAATTTTTTTTGTCGGATTCGGGTGTGTTTTGGATTCGGGTGTTTTTTTCAAAAAACCCTAAAAAACAGGTTAAATCATAAAATTTGGGGGTCATTTTGATCCCAAAGTATTATTAACCTCAAAAACCATAATTTCCACTCATTTTCAGTCTATTCTGAATACCTCACACCTCACAATATTATTTTTAGTCCTAAAATTTGCACAGAGGTCGCTGGATGACTAAGCTAAGCGACCCTAGTGGCCGACACAAACACCTGGCCCATCTAGGAGTGGCACTGCAGTGTCACGCAGGATGGCCCTTCCAAAAAACTGTCACAACTGAGGGCCTGAGCTGACGGGAGGCAGCCTCAGTTGTAGGGGCTGAGATGTACCGGAACCTGGGAGGTTGTATCAGACCCCTGGACATGTAAGTAACATGAAGAAGAACCGCCCGAAGGCGTGACCACGACAACTTGAATAAAAGTCAATGATGTTTATTTATGACAAACTCCATGCATCACAGTAGTAGTAAAAGAAACATAAAATCAGCAGAGAAATAATACAGTTCCTGGGTACTACAGGGTGGCAGGGGCCACAGAGCTCTGGTAGTATGAGACAGTTCTTATTATCTGCAAGTTGGAAAGTCCTTACCAGGCCTGACTGTAGCAATGAAGAAAGCCCAGGATCGTACAAGCTGGTGTTCCAGGGAAAGCTGGACTGCTGTAAATAAAAATAGCTGCTGTGGGTTCTGGTTGGAACCAGACAGATGTTGGCACGGAGTGGATACTGGCTGGAACCAGTTAGATAATAAATGAAGCTTGAGAGCGATGCAATATAAATGAAATGTAGAGTTTGAGAGCGGAGAAATAATAATACCGGTGGAGAGTGGTAAACTGTAGAAAGGACACCGGCCCTTTAAGAGAAGCTGTACTCTGCTGGAAGCTGGGCTGGAAGCAGGTAATGTTGTAGCTGGAAACAGATGAATCCACAATGGATCGGAGAGTCAGGCTACACCGCAGGTGGAATGCTGGTGCGGGTCTCTATGGTGGAAGTCTTGAGACAGGAGCTGGAACCTGGAAGACAATCACAGGAAAGAGACAAACAGGAACTAGGTTTGACAACCAAAGCACTGACGCCTTCCTTGCTCAGGCACAGTGTATTTATACCTGCAGCAAGGAAGGGATTGGCTAGGCAATTATGCAGATTATCAATACTAAGAACAGATTGGTGGAAATGATCAGCTGACAGAATCCAAGATGGCTGCGCCCATGCAGACACTTGGAGGGAAGTTTGGTTTGTAATCCATGTGGTAATGAAAACAGTAATGGCGGCGCCGGCCACCGGAGACAGGAGGCGCCAAGCTGACAGGTGCACATCCAACCACGCGGACACAGCGGAGGCCGCGGCTGACGTAATCGCCACTCAGACACTCTGCACGCAGAAGCTCAGGGACGGCGGCGGAGGCCCCGGGAGACGCCATGCCAGGTGTAATATGGCGTTTACTGTGACCGCGTCTCAGAGTGACAGGAGAGGATACAGGAATGTAAACATCAGGATAACAGATGGGATCCGGTCCTGGAGTGCTGAGCCAACCTTAGGAGGCATCTGATGGGTAAGAAATGGCGTCCAGATACCCGGATCGTGACAGCACCCCCCCCTTTAGGAGTGGCCCCAGGACACTTCTTTGGCTTTTGAGGAAACTTGGAATGGAATCTCCGGACCAAGGCAGGAGTATGGACATCAGAAGCATTGGTCCATGAACGTTCCTCAGGGCCATAACCCTTCCAGTAAATAAGATATTGTAGTTGACCGTAACGGTGACGTGAGTCCAGGATCTTGGCTACTTCATACTCAACGCCTCGTTGAGTTTGGACTTTCGGAGTTGGAGGAAGTGAGGAATGAAACCGATTCAAGATCAGTGGTTTCAACAGGGAAACATGGAATGTCCTGGGTATTTTTAAGAAGGGAGGCAACTGGAGTCTGTAAGCAACAGGATTGATGATTTGTTCAATCTTGAAAGGACCGATATAGCGAGGTGCAAACTTCATACTGGGAACTCTTAACCTCAAATTCTTCGTGGATAACCATACCCGATCACCCACCTTGAGAGCAGGAACTGCTCGACGCTTCTTATCTGCAAACTTCTTGTACCTAAACGATGCCTTGAGCAGAGCTGATCGTACGCTCTTCCAGATATTGGCAAACTGATGCAAGGTGATATCCACTGCGGGAACAGAAGTTGCTGGAAGCGGTTGGAACTCAGGGACTTTAGGGTGGAATCAAAAGTTAGTGAAGAATGGTGTTGAAGCAGATGAAGAATGATACTGGTTGTTATGACAGAACTCGGCCCAGGGAAGTAATTGAACCCAGTCATCTTGAGAGGAGGACACATAGATGCGGAGGAAGGCCTCCAAGTCCTGATTCACCCTCTCGGTTTGACCATTGGTCTGAGGATGGTAAGCCGTGGAAAACTTTAGCTTGACTTGGAGGACTTGACATAAACTTCGCCAGAATTTGGCTGTGAATTGAACTCCCCGATCTGAGATAATTTCTTCAGGAAGACCGTGGAGTCGGAAGATCTCTTGTATGAATACTTGAGCCAACTTGGAAGCTGACGGAAGACCGGTGAGAGGAATGAAGTGTGCCATCTTGGTGAACCGGTCAACTACCACCCAGATGGTATTGAACTTGTTGCACATGGGTAAATCTGTAATAAAATCCATCGACAAATGGGTCCAAGGTCGACGGGGAACAGATAGTGGAACCAGTTGCCCCGCAGGCGACTGGCGGGATACCTTATGTTGAGCACACTTTGGGCAAGATGCAATAAACTCCAAGACGTCCTTTTTCAGAGTTGGCCACCAATAGGACCTAGAGATAAACTCCAGGGTTTTTTGGATACCTGTATGTCCGGCAAAACGGGAAGCATGGGCCCAATGCATGAGCTTCTTCCTTAGCATCGGTTTCACAAAACTTTTCCCTGATGGGGGCGTAGAGTCCATCCCTACCGTGGAGAATGCCAACGGATTTATAATAGGATGCTTGTCTGAAGACTCTGACTCATTTTCTTGCTCCCATGAGCGGGAAAGGGCATCGGCCTTGCGATTCTGAGAGCCCGGACAGAACTGGAGTTTAAAGTCGAACCTGGAAAAGAAAAGTGCCCATCTGGCCTGACGAGGGTTGAGACATTGTGCGCCTTTCAGATATAAAAGGTTCTTGTGATCTGTAAGTATGGTGATTGAATGAGAAGCTCCCTCCAACAGATACCTCCACTCTTCTAGAGCGAGCTTGATGGCTAGCAACTCCTGGTCGCCAATGGCATAGTTGCGCTCAGCTGGGGAGAACTTCCGGGAGAAGAAACTGCAAGGGTGTAAATGGCCATCTTTAGCCCTCTGAGATAACACCGCTCCTACTCCAACGGAGGAGGCATCCACCTCTAAGATGAAAGGAGAGTCGATGTCAGGCTGTTTCAGAACAGGCGCAGAGATGAACCTTTGTTTTAAAAGATGAAATGCTTGCATGGCTTCTTCAGACCACTTGGACGGGTTAGCACCCTTCTTAGTGAAAGCAGTAATAGGCGCCACAATGGTGGAAAAGTCTCGTATAAACTTTCGGTAATAGTTGGCGAACCCCAAGAACCTCTGGACCCCTTTGAGGGTTAAGGGTACCGGCCAATTTGGAATTGCTTGTAGTTTCTCAGGATCCATCTCTAGTCCGGAACCGGACACAATGTACCCTAGAAATGGAATGGACTTGACTTCAAAGACGCATTTCTCTAATTTACAATAGAGATGATTGACACGGAGACGGGACAGAACCTCTTTAACCCAAAAACGATGTTCCTCTAAATCGTTGGCAAAAATGAGGATATCGTCTAGATAGACCATGACGTGACGGTATAGAATGTCTCTGAAGATCTCATTGACAAAATGCTGGAAGACAGCTGGAGCATTGCTCAATCCGAAGGGCATGACGAGGTACTCATAATGTCCGTCACGGGTGTTAAAGGCGGTCTTCCACTCGTCACCCTCACGGATCCGGATGAGATTGTACGCACCTCTCAAGTCCAGCTTTGAAAAGATGGTAGCTCCGCTAACTCTGTCAAAGAGCTCAGTAATCAGGGGTAAAGGATAACGGTTCTTGATGGTAATGTCGTTCAAACCTCTGTAGTCGATGCACGGCCGCAGACCACCATCTTTCTTCTTTACAAAAAAGAAGCCTGCGCCGGCTGGAGAAGAAGAAGGTCGAATGAACCCTTTTGCTAGGTTCTCTTTAATGTATTCCTCCATAGAATGCGTCTCAGGCAGAGACAACGGATAAGTTCGGCCTCGAGGTGGAACCTTCCCTGGAACGAGATCAATCGGGCAGTCCCATTCTCTATGAGGAGGAAGGATATCAGCAGAAGCTTTACTGAACACATCCGTGAAATCTTGATATGGAGGAGGTGGAACATCAGACGACCTGGGGGAGGAAGAACAGACAGGCAATACTTTAAACAAACATGTCTCAGCACAGGAGGAACCCCATGCCAGGATTTGCGTAGTCGTCCAATCAATTGTAGGATTGTGAAGACGGAGCCATGGAAGGCCCAGGACCACAGGATGTGTGGCTCTTGGAATCACTAAAAAAGAAATAAGTTCGGAATGAAGAACTCCCACTCTCAGACGAACTGGTAGAGTCCTTAAAGAAATGACTGCATCAAAAATTTTGCTGCCATCCACGGCAGTTAAAGAAATGGACGAAGGAAGTCTCTCGGTGGGTAGGGACCACCGTTTAACATAGGCTTCGGTAATAAAGTTCCCAGCTGCTCCGGAATCAAGGAGGGCAATGACGTTCCGATAACGTTGAGCAACTTGAAGCGAGACTGGGAGATTACAATCTTGAGGAGATGGAGAGGAGATCATTACTCCTAGCCGGCCCTTTCCTTGGCGAGCTAGGATTTGGAGTTTCCCGGACGTTTGGGACAGGCATTAATGGTGTGAGACGGAGCTGCACAATAAAGACAGAGAGACTCGGAGAGACGTCTTCGGCGCTCAGCAGGAGTTAAACGGGAACGGCCAATTTGCATGGGCTCATCTTTAGATGGTGACAGTTGACGAGGAGGAGGAGCAGAAGATTTTGGAGCAGATGATCTTCCACGCTCAGTTGCTCTCTCTCTGAAACGTACATCAACTTTCGTGCAGAGTGAGATTAGCTCATCTAACTTAGAAGGTAAGTCTCTGGTAGCTAACTCGTCTTTAATACGCTCAGATAAGCCATGCCAGAATGCAGCATACAGGGCCTCGTCGTTCCATGCCAGTTCGGATGCCAGGATCTGGAACTGTATAAGATATTGTCCTACAGTACGTGATCCCTGGCGTAAACGGAGAATCTCAGATGAAGCTGAAGTCACCCAGCCTGGCTCGTCGAAGATACGCCTGAATGTTGACACGAATGCAGTGTAGGAGGATAGCAGGATGTCGGACCTCTCCCATAACGGTGATGCCCAATCAAGGGCTGAGCCACTGAGAAGAGAGATAATATAGGCAATTTTTGTACGGTCACTGGGAAAATTGCTAGGTTGTAGCTCAAACTGAATCTCACACTGGTTGAGAAATCCCCTGCAGAATCTTGGAGATCCGTCAAATTTTGCTGGCGTTGGAAGATGAAGACGTGGAGCAGAAATGGGTAAGGTGGGTGGGGTTATAGCTGGAGTCACTGTGGTTGACGCACCAGACGCGCCTGATCCACGGAGGGTTGTCTGAATCCCATCCAGCCGAGTAGAGAGATCCTGGAGACAGCGGACGATGTGGCCCTGTGCAGCCTCCTGATGTTCAAGTCGGACTGCCAGTTCTTGCATCGGCCTGGCCGCTTGATCCTGGTCTCCGGCTGGATTCATTAGGTCAGTGCTTACTGTCACAACTGAGGGCCTGAGCTGACGGGAGGCAGCCTCAGTTGTAGGGGCTGAGATGTACCGGAACCTGGGAGGTTGTATCAGACCCCTGGACATGTAAGTAACATGAAGAAGAACCGCCCGAAGGCGTGACCACGACAACTTGAATAAAAGTCAATGATGTTTATTTATGACAAACTCCATGCATCACAGTAGTAGTAAAAGAAACATAAAATCAGCAGAGAAATAATACAGTTCCTGGGTACTACAGGGTGGCAGGGGCCACAGAGCTCTGGTAGTATGAGACAGTTCTTATTATCTGCGAGTTGGAAAGTCCTTACCAGGCCTGACTGTAGCAATGAAGAAAGCCCAGGATCGTACCAGCTGGTGTTCCATGGAAAGCTGGACTGCTGTAAATAAAAATAGCTGCTGTGGGTTCTGGTTGGAACCAGACAGATGTTGGCACGGAGTGGATACTGGCTGGAACCAGTTAGATAATAAATGAAGCTTGAGAGCGATGCAATATAAATGAAATGTAGAGTTTGAGAGCGGAGAAATAATAATACCGGTGGAGAGTGGTAAACTGTAGAAAGGACACCGGCCCTTTAAGAGAAGCTGTACTCTGCTGGAAGCTGGGCTGGAAGCAGGTAATGTTGTAGCTGGAAACAGATGAATCCACAATGGATCGGAGAGTCAGGCTACACCGCAGGTGGAATGCTGGTGCGGGTCTCTATGGTGGAAGTCTTGAGACAGGAGCTGGAACCTGGAAGACAATCACAGGAAAGAGACAAACAGGAACTAGGTTTGACAACCAAAGCACTGACGCCTTCCTTGCTCAGGCACAGTGTATTTATACCTGCAGCAAGGAAGGGATTGGCTAGGCAATTATGCAGATTATCAATACTAAGAACAGATTGGTGGAAATGATCAGCTGACAGAATCCAAGATGGCTGCGCCCATGCAGACACTTGGAGGGAAGTTTGGTTTGTAATCCATGTGGTAATGAAAACAGTAATGGCGGCGCCGGCCACCGGAGACAGGAGGCGCCAAGCTGACAGGTGCACATCCAACCACGCGGACACAGCGGAGGCCGCGGCTGACGTAATCGCCACTCAGACACTCTGCACGCAGAAGCTCAGGGACGGCGGCGGAGGCCGCGGGAGACGCCATGCCAGGTGTAATATGGCGTTTACTGTGACCGCGTCTCAGAGTGACAGGAGAGGATACAGGAATGTAAACATCAGGATAACAGATGGGATCCGGTCCTGGAGCGCTGAGCCAACCTTAGGAGGCATCTGATGGATAAGAAATGGCGTCCAGATACATGGATCGTGACAAAAACACTCCCCAAACAGCACATGACGCAAAGAAGAAAAAAAGAGGCGCAATGAGGTAGCTGTGTGAGTAAGCTAAGCGACCCTAGTGGCCGACACAAACACCTGGCCCATCTAGGAGTGGCACTGCAGTGTCACGCAGGATGGCCCTTCCAAAAAACACTCCCCAAACAGCACATGATGCAAATAAAAATGAAAGAAAAAAGAGGTGCAAGATGGAATTGTCCTTGGGCCCTCCCACCCACCCTTATGTTGTATAAACAGGACATGCACACTTTAACCAACCCATCATTTCAGTGACAGGGTCTGCCACACGACTGTGACTGAAATGACGGGTTGGTTTGGACCCCCACCGAAAAAGAAGCAATTAATCTCTCCTTGCACAAACTGGCTTTACAGAGGCAAGATGTCCACCTCATCATCATCCTCCGATATATCACCGTGTACATCCCGCTCCTCACAGATTATCAATTCGTCCCCACTGGAATCCACCATCTCAGCTCCCTGTGTACTTTGTGAAGGCAATTGCTGCTGGTCAATGTCTCCACGGAGGAATTGATTATAATTCATTTTAATGAACATCATCTTCTCCACATTTTCTGGAAGTAACCTCGTACGCCGATTGCTGACAAGGTGAGCGGCGGCACTAAACACTCTTTCGGAGTACACACTTGTGGGAGGGCAACTTAGGTAGAATAAAGCCAGTTTGTGCAAGGGCCTCCAAATTGCCTCTTTTTCCTGCCAGTATAAGTACGGACTGTCTGACGTGCCTACTTGGATGCGGTCACTCATATAATCCTTCACCATTCTTTCAATGGTGAGAGAATCATATGCAGTGACAGTAGACGACATGTCCGTAATCGTTGGCAGGTCCTTCAGTCCGGACCAGATGTCAGCATCAGCAGTCGCTCCAGACTGCCCTGCATCACCGCCAGCGGGTGGGCTCGGAATTCTGAGCCTTTTCCTCGCACCCCCAGTTGCGGGAGAATGTGAAGGAGGAGATGTTGACCGGTCGCGTTCCGCTTGACTTGACAATTTTGTCACCAGCAGGTCTTTGAACCCCAGCAGACTTGTGTCTGCCGGAAAGAGAGATCCAAGGTAGGTTTTAAATCTAGGATCGAGCACGGTGGCCAAAATGTAGTGCTCTGATTTCAACAGATTGACCACCCGTGAATCCTTGTTAAGCGAATTAAGGGCTCCATCCACAAGTCCCACATGCCTAGCGGAATCGCTCCCTTTTAGCTCCTCCTTCAATGCCTCCAGCTTCTTCTGCAAAAGCCTGATGAGGGGAATGACCTGACTCAGGCTGGCAGTGTCTGAACTGACTTCACGTGTGGCAAGTTCAAAAGGTTGCAGAACCTTGCACAACGTTGAAATCATTCTCCACTGCGCTTGAGACAGGTACATTCCACCTCCTATATCGTGCTCAATTGTATAGGCTTGAATGGCCTTTTGCTGCTCCTCCAACCTCTGAAGCATATAGAGGGTTGAATTCCACCTCGTTACCACTCCTTGCTTCAGATGATGGCAGGGCAGGTTCAGGCGTTTTTGGTGGTGCTCCAGTCTTCTGTACGTGGTGCCTGTACGCCGAAAGTGTCCCGCAATTCTTCTGGCCACCGACAGCATCTCTTGCACGCCCCTGTCGTTTTTTAAAAAATTCTGCACCACCAAATTCAAGGTATGTGCAAAACATGGGACGTGCTGGAATTTGCCCATATTTAATGCACACACAATATTGCTGGCGTTGTCCGATGCCACAAATCCACAGGAGAGTCCAATTGGGGTAAGCCATTCCGCGATGATCTTCCTCAGTTGCCGTAAGAGGTTTTCAGCTGTGTGCGTATTCTGGAAACCGGTGATACAAAGCGTAGCCTGCCTAGGAAAGAGTTGGCGTTTGCGAGATGCTGCTACTGGTGCCGCCGCTGCTGTTCTTGCGGCGGGAGTCCATACATCTACCCAGTGGGCTGTCACAGTCATATAGTCCTGACCCTGCCCTGCTCCACTTGTCCACATGTCCGTGGTTAAGTGGACATTGGGTACAACTGCATTTTTTAGGACACTGGTGAGTCTTTTTCTGACGTCCGTGTACATTCTCGGTATCGCCTGCCTAGAGAAGTGGAACCTAGATGGTATTTGGTAACGGGGGCACACTGCCTCAAGAAATTGTCTAGTTCCCTGTGAACTAACGGCGGATACCGGACGCACGTCTAACACCAACATAGTTGTCAAGGCCTCAGTTATCCGCTTTGCAACAGGATGACTGCTGTGATATTTCATCTTCCTCGCAAAGGACTGTTGGACAGTCAATTGCTTGGTGGAAGTAGTAAAAGTGGGCTTACGACTTCCCCTCTGGGATGACCATCGACTCCCAGCAGCAACAACAGCAGCGCCAGCAGCAGTAGGCGTTACACGCAAGGATGCATCGGAGGAATCCCAGGCAGGAGAGGACTCGTCAGAATTGCCAGTGACATGGCATGCAGGACTATTGGCATTCCTGGGGAAGGAGGAAATTGACACTGAGGGAGTTGGTGGGGTGGTTTGCGTGAGCTTGGTTACAAGAGGAAGGGATTTACTGGTCAGTGGACTGCTTCCGCTGTCGCCCAAAGTTTTTGAACTTGTCACTGACTTATTATGAATGCGCTGCAGGTGACGTATAAGGGAGGATGTTCCGAGGTGGTTAACGTCCTTACCCCTACTTATTACAGCTTGACAAAGGCAACACACGGCTTGACAAATGTTGTCCGCATTTCTGGTGAAATACTTCCACACCGAAGAGCTGATTTTTTTGGTATTTTCACCAGGCATGTCAACGGCCCTATTCCTCCCACGGACAACAGGTGTCTCCCCGGGTGCCTGACTTAAACAAACCACCTCACCATCAGAATCCTCCTTGTCAATTTCCTCCCCAGCGCCAGCAACACCCATATCCTCCTCATCCTGGTGTACTTCAACACTGACATCTTCAATCTAACTATCAGGAACTGGACTGCGGGTGCTCCTTCCAGCACTTGCAGGGGGCGTGCAAATGGTGGAAGGCGCATGCTCTTCACGTCCAGTGTTGGGAAGGTCAGGCATCGCAACCGACACAATTGGACTCTCCTTGTGGATTTGGGATTTCGAAGAACGCACAGTTCTTTGCGGTGCTTTTGCCAGCTTGAGTCTTTTCAGTTTTCTAGCGAGAGGCTGAGTGCTTCCATCCTCATGTGAAGCTGAACCACTAGCCATGAACATAGGCCAGGGCCTCAGCCGTTCCTTGCCACTCCGTGTGGTAAATGGCATATTGGCAAGTTTACGCTTCTCCTCCGACAATTTTATTTTAGATTTTGGAGTCCTTTTTTTACTGATATTTGGTGTTTTGGATTTTACATGCTCTGTACTATGACATTGGGCATCGGCCTTGGCAGACGACGTTGCTGGCATTTCATCGTCTCGGCCATGACTAGTGGCAGCAGCTTCAGCACGAGGTGGAAGTGGATCTTGATCTTTCCCTAATTTTGGAACCTCAACATTTTTGTTCTCCATATTTTAATAGGCACAACTAAAAGGCACCTCAGGTAAACAATGGAGATGGATGGATACTAGTATACTTATAGATGGACGAGCGACTTCCGACACAGAGGTAGCTACAGCCGTGGACTACCGTACTGTGTCTGCTGCTAATATAGACTGGATGATAATGAGATGAAATCAATATATATTATATCACACTAGTACTGCAGCCGGACAGGTAGATATATTTATTATGTAATGACTGATGACGGACCTGCTGGACACTGTCAGCTCAGCAGCACCGCAGACTGCTACAGTAAGCTACTATAGTAGTATGTATAAAGAAGAAAGAAAAAAAAAAACCACGGGTAGGTGGTATACAATTATGGATGGACGAGCGACTGCCAACACAGAGGTAGCTACAGCCGTGGACTACCGTACTGTGTCTGCTGCTAATATAGACTGGATGATAATGAGATGAAATCAATATATATATATATAATATCACTAGTACTGCAGCCGGACAGGTATATATATTTATTATGTAATGACTGATGACGGACCTGCTGGACACTGTCAGCTCAGCAGCACCGCAGACTGCTACAGTAAGCTACTATAGTAGTATGTATAAAGAAGAAAAAAAAAAACCACGGGTAGGTGGTATACAATTATGGATGGACGAGCGACTGCCGACACAGAGGTAGCTACAGCCGTGGACTACCGTACTGTGTCTGCTGCTAATATAGACTGGATGATAATGAGATGAAATCAATATATATATATATAATATCACTAGTACTGCAGCCGGACAGGTATATATATTTATTATGTAATGACTGATGACGGACCTGCTGGACACTGTCAGCTCAGCAGCACCACAGACTGCTACAGTAAGCTACTATAGTAGTATGTATAAAGAAGAAAGAAAAAAAAAAAACTACGGGTAGGTGGTATACAATTATGGATGGACGAGCGACTGCCGACACAGAGGTAGCTACAGCCGTGGACTACCGTACTGTGTCTGCTGCTAATATAGACTGGATGATAATGAGATGAAATCAATATATATATATATATATATATATATAATATCACTAGTACTGCAGCCGGACAGGTATATATATTTATTATGTAATGACTGATGACGGACCTGCTGGACACTGTCAGCTCAGCAGCACCGCAGACTGCTACAGTAAGCTACTATAGTAGTATGTATAAAGAAGAAAGAAAAAAAAAAAAACCACGGGTAGGTGGTATACAATTATGGATGGACGAGCGACTGCCGACACAGAGGTAGCTACATCCGTGGACTACCGTCTGTGTCTGCTGCTAATATAGACTGGATGATAATGAGATGAAATCAATATATATATATATATAATATCACTAGTACTGCAGCCGGACAGGTATATATATTTATTATGTAATGACTGATGACGGACCTGCTGGACACAGTCAGCTCAGCAGCACCGCAGACTGCTACAGTAAGCTACTATAGTAGTATGTATAAAGAAGAAAGAAAAAAAAAAACCACGGGTAGGTGGTATACAATATTATATATATATATTATATACAATTTTATATATATATATATATATATATATACAACTCATGTCAGTCTGGCACTCCCTTCAACGGGAAAACATCACCTGCACCGGTGCCTTCATAGAAGTGAAGATACAAACTTGGAGATGCGGCACTCTGGTTCACTTAAGAAGCGACAAACGGGTGTGGAGTCCCAAATATAAGTCAACGTTTCAATATTTATTTATATTGTCATCAGGATACAAATATAGATAAAAACAAACATACCTTTATACAAGTCCATCACCACGTGAATGCCGGCATCGGAGCGGGACTGCACCCCCGCCCCTTTGCTGCGCTGAAAACAGACGTCATAGACATGAGTCCTTTGTGTCCTCGTGCTATCACCATGACAACCAAACTAAGTATAGAGACATAGAACGCACCATAATTACATAAATAGTAATACCTTAGTAATACTATTATAAGCCATGATTCACCCAGACCTTGTATGGGGGATATATATAGACAAATTTCAAAACAGAAAAAGAACAAATATATAGTAAAACATTACCGTAATGCTGCATAGGCTATGCTTTCATTAAGTCCCTTAGGGGCCATTACATCAAGACGGTGGATCCATTGCGCTTCACAGCGCAATAATTGTAAGGATCTATTGCCCCCTCTAATATTAATAGGGACCGTATCGATCATACGGTACCGGAGACTTGCGAGAGGATGTTTAAAAAGTGCAAAATGCCGGGCAACGGGTTGATCACTCGTGCCACCTTGGGCAACCATAGGGCTGCTATACGGGCAGCGATCACCACGGGTACGAGTGATCAACCCGTTGCCCGGCATTTTGCACTTTTTAAACATCCTCTCGCAAGTCTCCGATACCGTATGATCGATACGGTCCCTATTAATATTAGAGGGGGCAATAGATCCTTACAATTATTGTGCTGTGAAGCGCAATGGATCCACCGTCTTGATGTAATGGCCCCTAAGGGACTTAATGAAAGCATAGCCTATGCAGCATTACGGTAATGTTTTACTATATATTTATTCTTTTTCTGTTTTGAAATTTGTCTATATATATATCCCCCATACAAGGTCTGGGTGAATCATGGCTTATAATAGTATTACTAAGGTATTACTATTTATGTAATTATAGTGCGTTCTATGTCTCTATACTTAGTTTGGTTGTCATGGTGATAGCACGAGGACACAATGGACTCATGTCTATGACGTCTGTTTTCAGCGCAGCAAAGGGGCGGGGGTGCAGTCCCGCTCCGATGCCGGCATTCACGTGGTGATGGACTTGTATAAAGGTATGTTTGTTTTTATCTATATTTGTATCCTGATGACAATATAAATAAATATTGAAACGTTGACTTATATTTGGGACTCCACACCCGTTTGTCGCTTCTTAAGTGAACCAGAGTGCCGCATCTCCAAGTTTGTATATATATATATATATATATATATATATATAGTTACCCAGGTGCGGCACTCGATGTCTCACAAAAACAGTCAAGAGCTCCTTAGCTGGTTAAACAACGTTTCAATGCTCGCAAGCACTATCGTCAGGTTTATTAAAGAAAGTAAAGAATGACATACCTTAAATACACGTGCACCCGTGGAACATGCCGCGCCGACAGCTGAGGGAAGGCCCTCCTCTTTTTCGGCCACGGCTAATTACGTCATTCTAAAGTGACACCCATCACCATGACAACATATACACATTTAAAATAACGGACCTGTAATTACAAAAACGCATGATTGGTATATTCAGAACCAAACTTTAGACTATTCACATTCCCATATGTTAATGAATGGTACATATACTAATTTTTATCCAAAACAACTGAAGCTCAGATATTCATTTAGTCCCCTCGGTGCTACTACATCCAGCCGGTGAATCCATTGCACCTCTCTCTGGAGTAGCAAGCGATTCCTATCACCACCTCTGACAGGTTTTTTTACCCAATCAATCATTCTATATTTAATACTTGCAATAGAGTGTTTAAATTCTGCGAAATGACGAGCAACAGGTTGCTCTGATTTCGTATTACTATTCAATGCTGCTCTTATTGCGGATCTATGTGCTGTCATACGATCCTTGAATCTCCCCTGCGTCTTCCCTATATATGAAAGACCACAGGGGCAGATTATTTGATATACTACATAGCACGAATTGCAAGTTAGATGGTGACGAATAAGGAATTTTTTACCCGTATGGGGGTGATAAAATGAATCACCAGATATCATATAGCTACACGTTGTACACCCACATTTAAAACAGCCTAGACCCTTTTTAGAAAGAAAGTGCTCCGGTTTATTTTCTCCATAATTACCGATATCTGCACGTACCAGTAAGTCCCTAAGATTTTGACCTCTAGTGTAACAGGGCATGGGGTCTACATCAATAAAGGGTAATTGTTGGTCAGATTTGATAATATGCCAGTTATTTCTAATTACAGTATTTACCTCTCTTGATTGGGTATTAAATTGATTTACTATAGGCATCCTCTTATTCTGTTGTTTCCTGACTGTTTTATTCAATAACATCTTCCTATCTAGATTCAGTACCTTATCTTTAGTGTGTTTAAGCAAATCTCTGGAGTAACCCCTTGTTGCTAGTCTCTCAATGAGTATATCAATTTGTTCCTCAGCAACTTCACTGTTGGAATTGATCCTCCAGATACGTAACATTTGAGAATAAGGTAATGAATTTTTTAATTTGACAGGATGACAGCTGTTGTACTGTAACAATGTATTCCTGTCTGTAGTTTTTATATGTACAGATGTTTCAAATTGATTGCCAATCAATTTAATAACTACATCAAGAAAGTCTATGCACTCTTTACTCATACGATACGTTAATTTCACCGGGTTTTCACTAGCATTATTAACTTCAATCAATTTCACCAATGATTCCTCTGATCCCGACCAAATAATGAATAGATCGTCTATAAAACGAGTATATAGTACAATATTAGAAGATATTATCGGATCTGTAAAGAACATCTCTTGTTCGACCCCAAACATAAATATGTTTGCTATTGCCGGAGCTACTGCCGAACCCATGGAACAACCACTTAGTTGGATATAATATTTTTTGTCAAACAAAAAATAATTCTTTTTTAAAATAAACTCTAACAATTCCAAACAGAAATCAACGAATGCCAGGTCTAACGTATTGTTCTCACTTAAAAATCTTTTAACTGCAATTAAACAAATATCATGTGGAATTATTGTGTATAAACTGACTACATCCGCACAAACCATCCAGGAATTCTCCGGGATGTCACGTAATGCAGTCAGTTTATTCAAAAACATGGTAGTATCCAACAAAAATTTTTTTTGCTGCTGGACTAAAGGTTGAAAAATACTATCTAGGTACGTAGAGATTGGCTGTGTAAGAGAACCCCTAGAAGAAACAATGGGGCGCCCCGGTGGGGGAGTTAGCCCCTTGTGCACTTTAGGCAACGTATAAAGTAACGGTGTCACTGGGTGTTTAGGTAATAATACATCAGCCAATTTCTGTTCAATGATTTCTTTTTGAACAGCATTCCTCAAGATATCACCCAATTCTTTACAGAAGGTGTTTATTGGGTCTCCATTTAATAATTGGTATGTTTTCACATCCCCCAACTGCCGTAGGATTTCACCGCGGTAGTCCTGAATGTCCTGGAGGACAATTGCCCCTCCTTTATCCGCCGGTCTTATAATTACTTTAGTATTCCTTGACAGGGTTTCCACAGCTCCTCTTTCTTCTGGAGACAAATTAGGATGAATGTCTTTGGGACCTTTCGTAATGTCCTGTACCCCTTTATCCACTATGCGCATAAAAGTCTTAAGGCTGGCACTATTGGTGTTGGGGTCAAATGCTGATTTTGGTGCTATTTTTCTCAGCTGTTCCGGAATGCATTTCTTTGGTTCCACCTGTTGCAATGAATTAGATTTTTGAAAAAATTCTTTAATCTTTAATTTTCTAAACAATTGATGCTTCTCTTGCTGCCATTTAAAATCATCGAAATATGTAGTCGGGATATATGACAATCCCTTACTCAATAATGAGCTTTCTGCAGTTGATAAATCGTATGAAGATAAGTTGATAATTATTTCTTTCGTGTCGTGGGTGGCTTCTTGGCGGGGTTTGAGCCTTTTGCTTTGGCCCCCCCTCCTTGTTCTTTTTTCTCTTTTGCCGACATTTTTGCTCTTGTTTGTGCTCCTAAAGGGGCCATTCGAGATGTAGATGCTTCAGAATCACTATTAGTGCTGTTAAATTCCAGTGAGGATGATTCTCCTTGTAAGTCTTTCCTCTGATTTCTACGGAAAAATGGTCGTCTGTTACCATTATTTCTGTTTCCTGATATCCATTGGTACACAGTGTGTGATTCATAATCCTGCTGTACTTTGGAAAACTTCTCTCTTTTAAATTTTAATAGATCACGTCTGTAAGAAGCTACTTGGTTTTCCAGCTTCTTTATCCAATCACCATCTGCGTCAGTGCTTAATGTAGTCACATGTTGTATCTCAAATTGTTTGATTTTTTTCCATCAGCAGAGCTTGTTCTTTTTTAGCAAACTCAATGATCAGGAGCATTAGGTCAAATGAACAGCGGTTCAATATACCGATCCATTTTTTACAAAATTGTGGATCCTGTCTCCCCACAGTTGGACCATTTTTCATACGTAGTCCTCTGGGTATAATCTTTGCTCTATAGTGATCACTAAGTGACATAGCATGAAAGTGGAAATCAATTTCCTTTCTTTTTAATTTCCATAACTCCTTATATAGGATGTCACAAGTGATTGCCTCTGGTTGTTTATTGAGGCATTGTGATTCCAAAATAATTTCAGCTTCGGCATCTGAGAAACCAAAAATCTCACTTCCAGAAAATAATGCTGGATTAAAAGGATATTCTGTTTCCAATTCACCACCTTCCGCCATGTTTAAACAATACGTAATTGTTTGATAGCAGCAGAATTTATCATATATCCAAATAAGTTTGTTTCACTAATCAATGTCAATAATTCTTATGAGAAATCTCACTTTCATCAATCACCACCAATTTAGCAAACCGTCCGTTTCCAAATAACACCCAGTGGCTAGGTGTAAATCCAAATCAAACAACGGGTCAACCTGTATACCGATATTTTAGTTACCAGGTGCCTTGACAAATAGGACTGTGTGCACAATCCATTCAAATAGAGATAGCATGGGTCCGGCACTCCACGGTGTTTTCCGTTAATGCATCGGTGCCTTCACATGTACAACGTGTACAAACATATAGTTACCCAGGTGCGGCACTCGATGTCTCACAAAAACAGTCAAGAGCTCCTTAGCTGGTTAAACAACGTTTCAATGCTCGCAAGCACTATCGTCAGGTTTATTAAAGAAAGTAAAGAATGACATACCTTAAATACACGTGCACCCGTGGAACATGCCGTATTGTTTAAACATGGCGGAAGGTGGTGAATTGGAAACAGAATATCCTTTTAATCCAGCATTATTTTCTGGAAGTGAGATTTTTGGTTTCTCAGATGCCGAAGCTGAAATTATTTTGGAATCACAATGCCTCAATAAACAACCAGAGGCAATCACTTGTGACATCCTATATAAGGAGTTATGGAAATTAAAAAGAAAGGAAATTGATTTCCACTTTCATGCTATGTCACTTAGTGATCACTATAGAGCAAAGATTATACCCAGAGGACTACGTATGAAAAATGGTCCAACTGTGGGGAGACAGGATCCACAATTTTGTAAAAAATGGATCGGTATATTGAACCGCTGTTCATTTGACCTAATGCTCCTGATCATTGAGTTTGCTAAAAAAGAACAAGCTCTGCTGATGGAAAAAATCAAACAATTTGAGATACAACATGTGACTACATTAAGCACTGACACAGATGGTGATTGGATAAAGAAGCTGGAAAACCAAGTAGCTTCTTACAGACGTGATCTATTAAAATTTAAAAGAGAGAAGTTTTCCAAAGTACAGCAGGATTATGAATCACACACTGTGTACCAATGGATATCAGGAAACAGAAATAATGGTAACAGACGACCATTTTTCCGTAGAAATCAGAGGAAAGACTTACAAGGAGAATCATCCTCACTGGAATTTAACAGCACTAATAGTGATTCTGAAGCATCTACATCTCGAATGGCCCCTTTAGGAGCACAAACAAGAGCAAAAATGTCGGCAAAAGAGAAAAAAGAACAAGGAGGGGGGGCCAAAGCAAAAGGCTCAAACCCCGCCAAGAAGCCACCCACGACACGAAAGAAATAATTATCAACTTATCTTCATACGATTTATCAACTGCAGAAAGCTCATTATTGAGTAAGGGATTGTCATATATCCCGACTACATATTTCGATGATTTTAAATGGCAGCAAGAGAAGCATCAATTGTTTAGAAAATTAAAGATTAAAGAATTTTTTCAAAAATCTAATTCATTGCAACAGGTGGAACCAAAGAAATGCATTCCGGAACAGCTGAGAAAAATAGCACCAAAATCAGCATTTGACCCCAACACCAATAGTGCCAGCCTTAAGACTTTTATGCGCATAGTGGATAAAGGGGTACAGGACATTACGAAAGGTCCCAAAGACATTCATCCTAATTTGTCTCCAGAAGAAAGAGGAGCTGTGGAAACCCTGTCAAGGAATACTAAAGTAATTATAAAACCGGCAGATAAAGGAGGGGCAATTGTCCTCCAGGACATTCAGGACTACCGCGGTGAAATCCTACGGCAGTTGGGGGATGTGAAAACATACCAATTATTAAATGGAGACCCAATAAACACCTTCTGTAAAGAATTGGGTGATATCTTGAGGAATGCTGTTCAAAAAGAAATCATTGAACAGAAATTGGCTGATGTATTATTACCTAAACACCCAGTGACACCGTTACTTTATACGTTGCCTAAAGTGCACAAGGGGCTAACTCCCCCACCGGGGCGCCCCATTGTTTCTTCTAGGGGTTCTCTTACACAGCCAATCTCTACGTACCTAGATAGTATTTTTCAACCTTTAGTCCAGCAGCAAAAAAATTTTTTGTTGGATACTACCATGTTTTTGAATAAACTGACTGCATTACGTGACATCCCGGAGAATTCCTGGATGGTTTGTGCCGATGTAGTCAGTTTATACACAATAATTCCACATGATATTTGTTTAATTGCAGTTAAAAGATTTTTAAGTGAGAACAATACGTTAGACCTGGCATTCGTTGATTTCTGTTTGGAATTGTTAGAGTTTATTTTAAAAAAGAATTATTTTTTGTTTGACAAAAAATATTATATCCAACTAAGTGGTTGTTCCATGGGTTCGGCAGTAGCTCCGGCAATAGCAAACATATTTATGTTTGGGGTCGAACAAGAGATGTTCTTTACAGATCCGATAATATCTTCTAATATTGTACTATATACTCGTTTTATAGACGATCTATTCATTATTTGGTCGGGATCAGAGGAATCATTGGTGAAATTGATTGAAGTTAATAATGCTAGTGAAAACCCGGTGAAATTAACGTATCGTATGAGTAAAGAGTGCATAGACTTTCTTGATGTAGTTATTAAATTGATTGGCAATCAATTTGAAACATCTGTACATATAAAAACTACAGACAGGAATACATTGTTACAGTACAACAGCTGTCATCCTGTCAAATTAAAAAATTCATTACCTTATTCTCAAATGTTACGTATCTGGAGGATCAATTCCAACAGTGAAGTTGCTGAGGAACAAATTGATATACTCATTGAGAGACTAGCAACAAGGGGTTACTCCAGAGATTTGCTTAAACACACTAAAGATAAGGTACTGAATCTAGATAGGAAGATGTTATTGAATAAAACAGTCAGGAAACAACAGAATAAGAGGATGCCTATAGTAAATCAATTTAATACCCAATCAAGAGAGGTAAATACTGTAATTAGAAATAACTGGCATATTATCAAATCTGACCAACAATTACCCTTTATTGATGTAGACCCCATGCCCTGTTACACTAGAGGTCAAAATCTTAGGGACTTACTGGTACGTGCAGATATCGGTAATTATGGAGAAAATAAACCGGAGCACTTTCTTTCTAAAAAGGGTCTAGGCTGTTTTAAATGTGGGTGTACAACGTGTAGCTATATGATATCTGGTGATTCATTTTATCACCCCCATACGGGTAAAAAATTCCTTATTCGTCACCATCTAACTTGCAATTCGTGCTATGTAGTATATCAAATAATCTGCCCCTGTGGTCTTTCATATATAGGGAAGACGCAGGGGAGATTCAAGGATCGTATGACAGCACATAGATCCGCAATAAGAGCAGCATTGAATAGTAATACGAAATCAGAGCAACCTGTTGCTCGTCATTTCGCAGAATTTAAACACTCTATTGCAAGTATTAAATATAGAATGATTGATTGGGTAAAAAAACCTGTCAGAGGTGGTGATAGGAATCGCTTGCTACTCCAGAGAGAGGTGCAATGGATTCACCGGCTGGATGTAGTAGCACCGAGGGGACTAAATGAATATCTGAGCTTCAGTTGTTTTGGATAAAAATTAGTATATGTACCATTCATTAACATATGGGAATGTGAATAGTCTAAAGTTTGGTTCTGAATATACCAATCATGCGTTTTTGTAATTACAGGTCCGTTATTTTAAATGTGTATATGTTGTCATGGTGATGGGTGTCACTTTAGAATGACGTAATTAGCCGTGGCCGAAAAAGAGGAGGGCCTTCCCTCAGCTGTCGGCGCGGCATGTTCCACGGGTGCACGTGTATTTAAGGTATGTCATTCTTTACTTTCTTTAATAAACCTGACGATAGTGCTTGCGAGCATTGAAACGTTGTTTAACCAGCTAAGGAGCTCTTGACTGTTTTTGTGAGACATCGAGTGCCGCACCTGGGTAACTATATGTTTGTACACGTTGTACATGTGAAGGCACCGATGCATTAACGGAAAACACCGTGGAGTGCCGGACCCATGCTATCTCTATATATATATATATATATTAAACTGGTGGTGAATATTAAACTGGTGGTCAGGTCACTGGTCACACTATCAGCAACTTGCAAGTAGTACTCCTAAGCAGACAATCACAATATATATTATACTGGTGGTCAGTGTGGTCACAATGGCAGTGTGGCACTCTGGCAGCAAAAGTGTGCACTGTACGTTATATGTACTCCTGAGTCCTGCTCTCAGACTCTAACTGCTCCCCACTGTCAGTGTCTCCCCCACAAGTCAGATAATATACAGTCACACTATCTATCACTTCTGCAAGTAACTAGTACTCCTCCTAATGCTCCCCAAAATTACTACTGTGTCTCTCTCTACTGTCTCACTCTCTTCTCTATAAACGGAGAGGACGCCAGCCACGTCCTCTCCCTATGAATCTCAATGCACGTGTGAAAATGGCGGCGACGCGCGGCTCCTTATAACGAATCCGAGTCTCGCGATAGAATCCGAGCCTCGCGAGAATCCGACAGCGGGATGATGACGTTCGGGCGCGCTCGGGTTAACCGAGCAAGGCGGGAAGATCCGAGTCGCTCGGCCCCGTGTAAAAAAACATGAAGTTCGGGCGGGTTCGGATTCCGAGGAACCGAACCCGCTCATCCCTAACATACACACACACACACACACACACACACACACACACACACACACACACACACACACACACACTATATATATAAACTCTCACCCTCTATAAACATAGACACACTCTCTTGTACATACACATACACCAGCTGACAGGTGGTGGCGGGCGGCCTGGCTTGATCAGCTACATGGGACCTCCTTACCCCATATGGTGCAGTGCTGTCTGGACCAGTAGTATACAGAAATGTATGTTTTTTTTTTAGTTAGTAGCCTCTAATATAGCAATTATTTTCCTATATGTGTCAAATATTTATTATTTATTGTGGTTAGTGCACTAATTAATCCTAGAGTAGTATAAGCTGAATTATTATTGAATCAGTCATTCTTTGTAAGAGGTTATTACTAATAACCCCTTAGGAAGAATAACTGATTCAATAACAATTGTGATTTTACAGCTTAAACTACTGTAGGATTAATCAGTGCATGTGCACTAACCACAATTAACAAGATGAATATTATATATTTTATTTACATATATATATGGAAAAGATTGCTATATTCAATACTTGAGTTGTTAATTGCCACTACATCAGTATTATTGATAAGGGCCCCCACAAATTTGTTGCCCAGGGTCCCCCACAGACATTAATCCGGCCCTTTGCCTAGGGTTGCCACCTCATCCCTTTACTTCTGGACACATATTAATTACACAGGTTCTGTGGCTAATTAAAACCATGTGAAATGGAGTCTTGAAGTCAGCCAGCCACAGAACCTGTGTAATTAATATGTGTCCAGAATTAAAAGGATGAGGTGGCAACCCTACCTGTGCCGGAGGCAGGGTGAGAGTCGCAGCATCAACACCACATATACGTAAAAGCGCAGTGACACAAGTGTGTGTGTGTTGTAATAAACTACAAAATGACCCAGTCACACACCATCTGTGTGTGCCAGTGTTTCCCTGGGACCTGCACCAGATGTGTGTGTCAGTGTGCCCCCTATACAGTCTATGTAATGTGTATTAGTGGCTCCGTTGTGTTGTAATGTGTACAGGCGGTTCTTCTGTGTTGTAACGTTTATAAGCGGCTCTACTGTGGTGTAACGTGTATACTACTGTGATGTAATGTGTATAAGTGGCTCTACTGTGGTGTAATGTATATACTACTGTAGTGTAACATGTATACTACTGTGGTATAACGTGTATAAGCGGCTCCTCTTTGGCGTAACATGTATAAACGTCTCTACTGTGGTGTGGCGTAGCGTGTATACGGGGCTCTACTGTGGCGTAGCATGTACTGTATATTGGGCTCTACTGTGCAGTGTAATCTGAATTGATACTATTCTGTGGCCATGCCCCTTCCCCAATTTGTCTCTTTTTGCAGCATGAAGGCTATTACATTTGACACAATGTAGAGCTATGGTGAGAGTGCAGCCAATCAGAATAAAGATAAGTAGCACCAGAATGTGGTGATTGGGTACTTACAAAGAGACGGTCTCAGAAATGTGAAAAGTATGCACTTTCCAAGAGGTCACCATCTTGCTGGGAACAGTCTCGGTGTTTAGCTAGAAGTGTGCATTCAGTCACAGCGTCCTCAGCTATCATCCTGGAGGGCAAAGACTCCTTTATGACATTACAGGCTCCTGGATGACTTCACAAGGCCATGACATGGCATCCTAGAATTATACAGCAAAAGTAACTAATTATAGGTAATGGTTAATGCAGCTCTCTATTTATATCTATAGATCTAGAAATCATAATATACTCTATAGGGCACTGTATAACTGAGCTAGTATAGGAGGGAAATTGTTACCGTAGGGCAATTGTTGAAATTGATGCATTTATTCAATGTAAAATCACCATTTTTAATCATATCACTTGAAAAAACATAAGGAGCACCCACCTCATATCTCCTAAACTAAAGGAGGTTGTAATAACGTAAATCACAGCAATCTTGCTTGTAATCCTGTAAACATGAAAATAAATAAAATAAACCACGCCCTGCACAGCCTTCCTCAATGATCATTGGTAGTGGTCCTATAGGCTGGAAGCGGTGGCTTTGGAGAGAGGTGAAGTGGACGGAGATAAAGTACCAACCAACCAGCTCCTGTCATTTTTCAAACACATCCAGTAACATGGCAGCTAAGAGCTGATTGGCTGGTACATTACCTCTGTCCAATTTATTCCTCTCCCTTACTGGCAGGTACCAGGGTGACCCTATAGTGTAATAAAACTAGTGTGTGCCCTCTTACTATATTAATACATGTATATGTGCCTCCTCTCTTATAATAATAAATGTACTACTTTTGAACATGAAATAATTACCGTGCTCCCTTTCTTATAATAAAAACTTTATGATCCCACTTTCAAAGAAGAAATACTTTCTGTTCCCTTTTATTTTTAAATACTTGTCTTCAGTGGCGTAACTATAGAGGGTGCAAGGGGTGTGCCTTGCTACGGGCCCTGCTGTTTAGGAAGCCAGTTGGCCCAGCAAGCTACCCCTGCACCGTGTTTTTTTTTTCCATTTTCTCTTAATAGCATTCTTCCACCTGCGGGATCCGGGTTGGCAGTTCCTAGTAGTACAGTATGGGGGTAGACGGGGCGGTGTCACCAGGACTGTGCAGGTGGAAGCAGGCAAAAAAGGGGAGGAGGATCAGCCCTGCTGTTGCACGTCAACAGGACCTGCAGACTCTCACCCTGGAGCGCATTACACTCCGTCCTCCGGCCACTCACCACGACCAAACTCAGGGGGTCATTCCGAGTTGTTCGCTCGTTGACGTGATCGGAGTGTGATTGGAGTGTTTTCATCGTTGAAGTGATCGGAGTGTGATTGACAGGAAGTGGGTGTTTCTGGGGCGGAAACTGACCGTTTTCTGGGAGTGTGCGGAAAAATGCAGGCGTGCCAGGATAAAACACGGGAATGTCTGGAGAAACGGGGGAGTGGCTTGCCGAACGCAGGGCGTGTTTGTGACGTCAAACCAGGAACGAAATGGGCTGAGCTGATCGCAGTGTAGGAGTAAGTCTCGAACTACTCAGAAACTGCTAAGAATTTTCTATTCACAATTCTGCTAATATTTCGTTCGCAATTCTGCTAAGCTAAGATACACTCACAGAGGGCGGCGGCCTAGCGTGTGCAATGCTGCTAAAATCTGCTAGCGAGCGAACAACTTGGAATGAGGGCCTCTGTCCACAAGCTGCAGGAAACAGGCCGACATCTGCTGCTGAGATAGTGCCTAAGAGCCTCCTCCCTCCCAGCGTGGGGTTGGGGGACAAGCTGTGCAACCTGCCACCGGGCAGTGGTAGGGGGGTTCTATGCAAACTATCCCCGGGTCTGGGGCATACTTACCGACTTTGTATTTCTCCTCTCCGGGAGAAGCCCGGAGAGGAGACGCTGCAGGTTTCTTCGGGGGGCGGGGCCGGACTGTGACATCACTAAGCCACGCCCCCGCATCGGGAAATGCCGCGATTCACGGGTCCGCGGGAAGGGGGCAGGGCTAAAATGACGTGATTTGCATCATTTGAACCCCTTCTCCACCCGCGAATGCGGGAGGTTATCTCTCCATCCTGCCCGCATTACTAGGGTGCGAGCAGGATGCGGGAGACCTGACCACTCTTCCGGGGGTGCGGGGGGCTACCCCAAAAAACGGGAGCCTCCCGCAGCTTCCGGGAAAGTAGGTTAGTATGGTCTGGGGAGGAGGAGGATTTGTGGCTGTATGTGCAAGCTGTCACCAGGTGAGGGGTTTGTCACATGGTCAGTGGGGGAATTGTGGGGCCAAGCTGGCAGTAGGCCGGTGGTGGTGGTGGTGGGGTGGTCTGTGCAAGATGTCACCCAGAAGGGGAGGGCTGCAGGGGGTTTATTTCTGCAAGCTGTCACCCAGAGGGGTGTGTGTCTCTGCAAGCTGTCACCCAGAGGGGTGTGTGTCTCTGCAAGCTGTAACAGGGTCTTGTGGGGGGGAGGGGGGGGCTGGTGTGTCAATATATATTGACATCTCAGTGTCCACCCTGTCCATTCTCAGGCCCACCCCTTCTCTGCTGTTCTGACCCCCATCAACTCAAACCATCCATCCCCTGTCGCTCTCATGGAGCTGAGGGGGGCCCTAGTGCTATGGGTCCCACAAAGGTTTAGTTACGCTCCTGCTTGTGTTGTATTTTTTTATATATAATATATAACGTTATATTTCCTTTAACTTAGTAGTTATTACTTATGTCTCATCCTCCTATCTTGATCATACTCCAGAAGGTTACAAAATTTAAATAAAATAAAATAGAATAGAATAATCCTTTTTTCATTTTGTGTCAGATGCCATTCAGCCACTTAGGCGTAACAGCATCACACATCCACCATTGTACTATTGCCAATTAAAAGTCAGAAAAACTGACTCATCCATGTCAGTGATTGCTGACATCATCTCCCATTGTCACAAACCTTTTATCAGGGAAGAAAGCAAACCCAGGCCTATTCCCCTGCACCATGTCCTGGTTTCCTGCTGATGAAGGCCGTAACTGCCGCACCAGGCAAACATGCAGCACAGAGTAGAACTTAAGGCCCATACACACTTTCCGATAAAATGAGCGACGTTGCTCATTTTCCCCCTTCCTGAGAGACGTCGCTGATTTTGCCAGCCAGTGTGTATGGGGCCAGTGACGATCGATGTGCAGCACCGCGGGTCGGCAATGATCGTCACTGTCGGCAGTGCATGCAAGCTTGATCTGGACTGTCATCCAGGAGCTGCATGCATGGCCGACGGCTGCGTGACGTCACTGACGGATATGAGCGTTCATATCGTTCAGAGTGTGCGGGCGGCCGCCGACCACCAGGCAGGGAAAACACAAGACGACGTCGCTCATGGAGCGATGTCGTCTCGTGTGTATGGACTTTTAGGCTTTAAACAAGTACATAAGTATGTGACAATATAGCTTCCTTTGCGTTTAATATCCCACTATTCAGGTGAGCTATAATTTTTTAAATAAAGGGGTAAGCTAAGCAAAATATCTAATATTACATTCCATATACAGTAAGTTAAAATTCAGTATGTCTTTACATATTGCGTACATATACAGTTAACAGATCCAGGGGCGTAACTAGGAGTGTGCTACTGGCAGCACCATCGCCTTGGTTCTAGTTAGCAGGGTTTCTGGAATGGCGCCCTGCAGCTGGGATCTCTGCTCCAGCAGATAAATACATCATATAACAGCATATTGTGGGACAGGTATTGTGCTAGGGTTTCAAGTAAATTAAAATTTTGGACCACCTCAATTTCTACTGCTCCGCATTAATCATCTATTTAGCTCTATGAGAGAGTGCGCAGTGTGCGGAACCATCTTTTTCTATCAGTACACAGACAAATCAACTTCCCAGGAATCACAGATTAATTTATTAAAGGGACCATAATAATAGGATTTTAATACCTACCGGTATTAGAGGATGCTGGGGATGCTTCAAGAACCATGGGGTATAGATGGGATCCGCAGGAGACATGGGCACTTTAAGACTTTAAAAGGGGTGTGAACTGGCTCCTCCCTCTATGCCCCTCCTCCAGACTCCAGTTATGGGAACTGTGCCCAGGGAGACGGACATTTAGAGGAAAAAGATTTATTTAATTTTAAACTAAGGTGAGATACATACCAGCTCACACCTCAAACACGCCGTACAACATGGCATTCAACAACGCATGCAACGGCATGAAAAACATCAGCCACAGACTGACTGAACTCAACACAACATGTGTGTAACCATAACCAATAACTGCAGATACAGTCCGCACTGGGATGGGCGCCCAGCATCCTCTACGGACTAAGAGAAAAGGATTTACCGGTAGGTATTAAAATCCTATTTTCTATTTTTCATACGTCCTAGAGGATGCTGGGGATGCTTCAAGAACCATGGGGTTTATACCAAAGCTCTAGAACGGGCGGGAGAGTGCGGATGACTCAGCAGCACCGATTGACCAAACAAGAGGTCCTCATCAGCCAGGGTATCAAACTTGTAAAACTTCGCAAAGGTGTTTGATCCCGACCAAGTAGCTGCTCGGCAAAGCTGTAATGCCGAGACCCCTCGGGCAGCCGCCCAGGATGCGCCCACCTTTCTGGTAGAATGGGCCCTCACCGATTTCGGTAACGGCAATCCCGCCGTAGAATGAGCCTGCTGAATCGTATTACAGATCCAGAGTGCAATAGTCTGCTTGGAAGCAGGAGCCCCAATCTTGTTTGGAGCCCACAGGACAAACAGAGCCTCTGTTTTCCTAATCTGAGCCGTTCTGGCGACATAAATTTTCAAAGCTCAGACCACATCGAGAGACTTCGATTCCGCCTTGGCTTCAGTAGCCACTGGCACCACAATAGGCTGGTTTACGTGAAACGATGAAACCACCTTTGGCAGAAATTGCTGAAAAGTTCTCAACTCCGCTCTATCTGCATGGAAGATTAAATAAGGGCTTTTGTGAGACAAAGCCGCTAATTCAGACACCCGCCTTGCGGATGCCAAGGCCAACAGCATGTCTACTTTCCAAGTAAGGAATTTCAACTCAACCTTATGTAAAGGTTCAAATCAATGAGATTGCAGGAACTGCAACACCACATTAAGATCCCATGGTGCTACTGGGGGCACAAAGGGAGGTTGGATGTGCAGCACGCCTTACACGAAGGTCTGAATTTCTGGAAGGGAGGCCATTTCTTTCTGAAAGAAAATTGATAAGGCCGAAATTTGTACTGTAATGGAGCCTAACTTTAGGCCCGCATCCACACCTGCTTGTGAAAAATGGAGAAAACGCCCCAGCTGAAATTCTTCCATTGGAGCCTTCTTGGATTCACACCAAGACACATATTTTCTCCAAATACGGTGGTAATGCTTCGCCGTTACTTCTTTCCTAGCCTGAAGAAGTGTGGGAATTACTTCACTGGGAATACACATCCGGGCTAGGATTTGGCGTTCAACCGCCACGCCATCAAACGCAGTCGCGGTAAGTCTTGATACACGCATGGTCCTTGCTGTAACAGGTCCTATCGTAGAGGAAGAGGCCAGGGATCTTCTATGAGCAATTCTTGAAGATCCAGATACCAGGCCCTCCTTGGCCAGTCTGGAACAATGAGTATCGCCTGAACCCTTGTTCTTCTTATGATCTTTATTACCTTTGGAATGAGTGGAAGTGGAGGGAACACATAGACCGACTGAAACACCCACGTTGTCACTAGGGCGTCCACCGCTATTGCTTGAGGCTCCCTCGACCTGGAACAATATCTCTGAAGTTTCTTGTTGAGGCGAGACGCCATCATGTCTATTTGAGGAATTCCCCAACGACTTGTCACTTCTGCAAAAACCTCTTGATGCAGACCCCACTGCCCTGGATGGAGATCGTGTCTGCTGAGGAAGTCTGCTTCCCAGTTGTCCACGCCTAGAATGAAGACTGCTGACAGAGCGCTTGTATGTTTTTCAACCCAGCAAAGAACTTTTGTGGCCTCCGCCATTGCCGCTCTGCTCTTTGTTCTGCCCTGGCGGTTTATGTACGCCACTGCTGTTATGTTGTCTGACAGAATCAAGACGGGCAGACCGCGAAGATGTTCCGCTTGCAGAAGGCCGTTGTAAATGGCCCTTAATTCCAGAATGTTTATGTGCAGACAAGCTTCCTGGCTTGACCATTTTCCCTGGAAATTTTCCCCCTGTGTGACTGCTCCCCAGCCTCGGAGACTTGCATCTGTGGTCACCAGGATCCAATCCTGAATCCCGAACCTGCGTCCCTCTAGGAGGTGAGAACTGTGCAGCCACCACAGGGGATTCTGGTCCTGGAAGATAGGATTATTTTCCGGTGCATGTGCAGGTGAGACCCAGACCACTTGTCCAACAGGTCCCACTGAAATACCCTGGCATGGAACCTGCCAAACTGAATGGCCTCGTAGGCCGCCACCATCTTCCCCAGCAACCGAGTGCATTGAAGAATCAACACTCTTGCCGGTTTCAGAATCTGTTTGACCATGTTCTGTATTTCCAGAGCCTTTTCCACTGGAAGAAAGACTCACTGTAATTCTGTATCCAGATTCATACCCAAGAATGATAGCCGTTTTGTCGGAATCAACTGTGATTTTGGCAAGTTTAGGAGCCAACCATGTTGTTGCAGAATTGGCAGGGAGAGCATAACGTTTTTCAGTAATTGCTCCTTGGATCTCGCCTTTATCAGAAGATCGTCCAAGTACGGGATAATTGTGATTCCCTGCTTGTGCAGGAGAACCATCATTTCCGCCATAACCTTGGTGAAAATCCTCAGAGCTGTGGACAGACCAAACGGCAACGTCTGAAATTGGTAATGACAATCCTGAACAGCAAACCTCAGATAAGCCTGATGTGGAGCAGGGCCGAAACTAGGATTTTTGTCACCCGGGGCAAGGTAGTCATTTGACACCCCCCCCCCCCCCCCCCACCAAAAAAAAAAAGATTTTTTTTATTTACAATAAATAAATAATAAAATTAAACAATTTAAAATAAATAAATAAATGAATAAAAATATTATATATATATATATATATATATATATATATATATATATCTTTCAGAACTTTTTTACCTGAAAAATTGCCTTTTCTAACATAAATTTCATATCCAGGAAAAAGTGTCCCCATTTTACACAGTACGACAGGCAAGTGTCCCCATTTTACACAGTACGACAGGCAAGTGTTCCCATTTTACACATTGCGGCTGACAGGTGACACCATTTTACACATTGCGGCAGACAGGTGTCCCCATTTTACACATTGAGGCAGACAGGTGTCCCCATTTTACACATTGCGGCAGGAAAAAGTGTCCCCATTTTACACATTGCGGCAGGCACGTGACCCCATTTTACACATTGCGGCAGGAAAAAGTGTCCCTATTTTACACATTGCGGCAGGCACGTGTCCCCATTTTACACAGTACGCTGGCAAGTGTCCCAATTTTACACATTGCGGCAGACAGGTGTCCTCATTTTACACATTGCGGCAGGAAAAAGTGTCCCCATTTTACACATTGCGGCAGGCACGTGTCCCCATTTTACACAGTACGCTGGCAAGTGTCCCCATTTTACACATTGCCGCAGGAAAAAGTGTCCCCATTTTACACAGTACGCTGGCAAGTGTCCCCATTTTACACATTGCGGCAGGAAAAAGTGTCCCCATTTTACACAGTACGCTGGCAAGTGTCCCCATTTTACACATTGCGGCAGGAAAAAGTGTCCCCATTTTACACATTGCGGCAGGAAAAAGTGTCCCCATTTTACACATTGCGGCAGGAAAAAGTGTCCCCATTTTACACATTGCGGCAGACAGGTCCCAATTTTACACATTCCGGCAGGTGGTGGGGAGAGGGAGGGAGAGAGAGAGAGAGAGAGAGAGAGGGAGGGAGAGGGGCTGACTTACATTTGAAGCGGTTCTCGCCACTCTTCAGCCGCCTCTCCCTCCTCGTCTGCGCGGCTCCCCCTTCTCCCTCCTCCCGAGTGCCCAGCTCGGGGGGCGGGGTTTCGTGGAATGGCGCGTTTGCGTCGTGACGTCACGGCGCAATCGCGTCATTCCGCGAAACCCCGACCCCCGAGCTGGGCACTCGGGAGAAGGGGGTTTTAAAGTACAAAGAAGTGCCAAACGGCACTGGCGCATAGGGAGAGGGTGTTAGGGGGTCTCGGCGCCCCCTCCAATCCGGCGCCCAGGTCGCCTGCCCCCCTAGCCCCCCCTAGTTTCGGCCCTGTGTGGAGGATATATGAGGACGTGTAAGTAGGCATCCTTTATCAGTGCCGTAACTAGGTGTGTGCTGAGTGGGCCTGGCACACAGCGCACTTGTGGTGGGAGCGCATTTGCGCTATGTGCTCCCGATTGGCCGCCCTGGCAGATACAGAGCTGTTCAACAGTGCGGACACCGTGGTGCATGGCTGTCTTTTTATTATTCTCCCAGGTGGCAGTTGTGATTTACCTACGTGTGTACACTGATTCATACACACACGACTGGGGGGGGGTAACGGCTGGGATTGGATACAGAAACCAGAAACTACTGGTTAAGCAGGCCTGGGCGTGGCTTGTGCGGCACACAGCCACAGGCTTCACTGTGTTGTAACCCCGCCTCCAGGCCGCACCAAATATCTGCTCCCTCCCCTCCTCGGTCTGCACCCAGGCCGCCCATGCTCAGAGGCAGCCAGACAGACAGGCAGCACCACAGCAGCGGAGCTGGGCAGCAGATCGTGACTCCAATGCCTCCTCATCTCCCGAGCTGAGACAGATCAGCCTCCGCCTCCAGCTCAGGTGCCCCTGCTGCATGCTAGTATTTGTTTTTATGAAAGGGGCGTGGCCACGGAGGTCCGTGGTTAGGCCCCGCCTCCGACTTTGCCTGTGCCTCTGTGGTTGTTTGTGTGTGCCCAGCCCTGCCACCTATGTGGGATCTGGAGGTACGTGCGTGTGTGTGTGTGTGTGTGTGTGTGTGTGTGTTGACTATAGAGGAAAGGCTGTGTGTGTATGTGTGTATGTGTGTGTGTGTGTGTGTGGTGACTGGAGGTAACAGGCTGTGTGTGTGTGTGTGTGTGTGTGTGTGTGTGTGTGTGTGTGTGGTGACTGTAGGGGGGTAACAGGCTGTGTGTGTGTGTGTGTGTGTGTGTGTGTGTGTGTGTGTGTGGTGACTGTAGGGGGGTAACAGGCTGTGTGTGTAGTGACTGGGGGGGTAACAGGCTGTGCGTGTAGGGACTGGGGGGGTAACAGGCTGTGCGTGTGTGTAGTGACTGGGGGGGTAACAGGCTGTGCGTGTAGGGACTGGGGGGTAACAGGCTGTGCGTGTGTGTAGTGACTGGGGGGGTAACAGGCTGTGCGTGTAGTGACTGGGGGAGGTAACAGGCTGTGCGTGTAGTGACTGGGGGGGTAACAGGCTGTGCGTGTGTGTAGTGACTGGGGGAGGTAACAGGCTGTGCGTGTAGTGACTGGGGGGGGTAACAGGCTGTGCGTGTGTGTTGTGACTGGGGGAGGTAACAGGCTGTGCGTGTGTGTAGTGACTGGTGGGGTAACAGGCTGTGCGTGTAGTGACTGGTGGGGTAACAGGCTGTGCGTGTGTGTAGTGACTGGGGCGGTAACAGGCTGTGCGTGTGTGTAGTGACTGGGGGGGTAACAGGCTGTGCGTGTGTATAGTGACTGGGGGAGTAACAGGTTATGTGTGTGCGGTGACTGTAAGGGAGAGGCTGTGTGTGTAGTGACTGGGAGAGTAACAGGCTGTGCGTGTGTGCTGTGTGGTGACGGGGTAACAGGCTGTGCGTGTGTGTGGTGACGGGGTAACAGGCTGTGTGTGTGTTTTTGTGTGTGTGTGTGTGTGTGTGTGTGTGTGTATAGTGATTGGGGACACCAGGCTGTGTGTGTGTGTGTGTGTGTGTTTTTAATCGGGGGAACAGGCTGTGTGTGTTTGTGTGCGGTGACTGGAGGCACATGAGAACGTCGTTTCTGCCACTTTTTTTTTTCTTTAAACAGGGACCTGCGGCAGTGTGGTGCAATGAAGGGGCATGTAGCAGTACTGTCAGCGCAGTACTAGCAGGAGGAGGCGGTCCAGCCAATCCAGCCCCTCCTCTCACCTTTTCTTCCTATCTCTACCGCTGTTGCCCAATGTCACGATCCCACAAAAACCAGAAGAGCGGACCTGCTGCTGCCGACGCTGAGGACCCGTTGCTACTGACACTGATGAGAAGGGGGACCCGCCGCTGCCCGAGGTACACAGTACCGCTTGTACTTAAGGGGACGACGACACACAGTGACACTTGTATCGGAGGTAGGGGGACAGAGCGGAATACACAGTGCCACATGTATCCCCCCTCTCACTCTACCCTGACCCTCTCTCTCTCTCACTCCTCTTTTTCACCTTTCTCCCCCTTTCCCCTGGTCTTTCTCTCCCCTCAGACCCCTTTCTCTCTCACCCCCACACTGTCTCCCCTCTCTCTTTTCTCTTGCCCCTCTTTCCCTCTTTCAACCCTCTCTCTCACCCCCTCTTACTGAACCTTATCTCTCATTCTCCCTCTGTCTCACCTCTCTTTTTCTCTCTCTTTCTCTCTCTGCCTCGCTCTCTCTCATTCTGTCTCACTTCTCTTTATTTCTCTCGCTCGAACCCTTTCTCCCCGTCTCTCTATTTCTTTTGCACTCTCTTCTTCGTTCTCTTTCCCTCTATCATCTCCCTCACTCTGCTCCCCCACTCTATCAACTCTCTCTTTCACTACCCCTCTGTTTCTTTTTTTCTCTCTCCTCCTCTTTCTTTCTCTCCCTCCCTCCCTCGTGCCTCTTTCCCTCCTCTCTCACACTGCTTTCTCTTCCCTGCAGTCAATCTCTCCCCCCTTTCTCTCTCTCTCCTCTCTTTCACTCTTACCCCCACTCTGTCTAACCTCTTTCTTTTTTGCCCCTCCCTCTCTCACCCCCTGCCCACCGCATCTCTCTCTTAACCATCTCACCCCCTTTTCTTTCTTTCTTTCTCTTTCTTTCTTTCTTTCTTTTTCTTTCTTTCTTTCTTTCTTTCTTTCTTTCTTTCTTTCTTTCTTTCTTTCTTTCTTTCTTTCTTTCTTTCTTTCTTTCTTTCTTTCTTTCTTTCTTTCTTTCTTTCTTTCTTTCCTTCCTCTCTGTCTCCCCTGCCCGCTCTCCCCCAGCTCCCTCTCTCTCACCCCCTCTCACCTCTTTCTTCCTCCCTTTCTTTTGCTCTCTTTCTTTCATGCTTTCTCTTTCTCTCATGCCTTATCTCTCTCTCTCTGCCCTGCTCTCTCTTCCCCCTCTCCCTCTTTCAACCCTTTCTCTCGCCCCTGTCTCGCCTTTCTTTCTTTCTTTCTTTCTTTCTTTCTTTCTTTCTTTCTTTCTTTCTTTCTTTCTTTCTTTCTTTCTTTCTTTCTTTCTTTCTTTCTTTTCTTTCTCTCTCTCTCTCTCTCTCTCTCTCTCTCCCTCTTTCCTCTCTCTCACCCTGCTTTCTCTACTCTGCTGTCTGTCTGTCTCTCTCTCTTTCTACTCCCTCTCTTTTCTCACTTTTTCACCCTGCTCTTTTTCTGTCACTCTCTCCCTCTTTCTGAGAGGTAATGGGTGTTGCTGGCTGCTGCTGTGATCTGTATTGCTGGGTGAAGGGTGACGAGACAGATGCAGAACTAGCGTCCATGCTGGGGGGCACCAGCCAAAATCAAACTGGTTAGTGTCGGTTCTGCTTGGGTGAGAGCAGCCGTCTTCGCTCAGCGGTAATGGCACACTGACAGTAGTAGATATTGGTGCTTTTCCATCACCTGAACACACACACACACACACACACACACACACACACACACACACACACACACACACACACACACACACACACACACACTCACACTGTGTCTAAGGCTACACCACACACACACACTCACACTGTGTCTAAGGCTACACCACACACACACACTCACACTGTGTCCAAGGCTACACCACACACACACACACACACACACACACACACACACACACACACTCTCACACTGTGTCTAAGGCTACACCACACACACACTCTTACATTGTGTCTAAGGCTACACCACACACACACTCTCACACTGTGTCTAAGACTACACCACACCAGGGCCATAACTACGTGTGCGCGAAGTGTGCTTTGCACATAGTGTACTTTAGCTGAGGGTGCATTGTGCACATTGACCCCGATTGGCAGCCCTATTTGTGTTGCAGCGATGTTTGCCAAATACAGCGCTGCCGAGTTCGTAGGTGGAAGAAGTGGTGCCAGGACCGTGCGAAGGTCGTGCTCACCTCAAGAGGATCAGAGCATCCATGGAGCTACCGTCCCCAACCGCCACCCAAGCAGAAAGGAACCACCGGCAGTGGGAGTTTGGGAGCCAGTGAGTGGAGTCTGCAATTACAGCCGGCGCGTTGGAGTGGCAGCAGCGCTGAGGACCCAGGAGCCAACTGCATCTAAGCCGGAGAAGACCCCTATCTGCTGCTGGAGTGTCATCGGGAGGGCCTGCGTGGGAGAAAGTCATACAGGAGGAGACTGCGGGAAAGATCAAGCCGCTAAGGAGTCATGGCAGAGGGGAACAAAATGTTGGAGGAGTCCCACTTTTTCTTGTGGCCACAGTAGACCTGGCAGTGGAGACCAAGGGCATGCAGGCACCACAGAAGACAACCCCCACTGGCTTCAAGACCCATCAGGAACCGCGGAAGAACTCCAACAGTGAGGACTCGGCCTGAAGAACCCCTTACAGAGGACCCTGTAGAGAGGGCGACAGGAGCACTCCGGTGGGAGTCGGAACCGGAGGAGTCGAGCCAGCTGCCAGATAGGATCTGCAAGGACCCTCTGCAAGGCAGGATCAGCGCGGTGCAGTGTTATACATCCCGGGCCTGCTCAGGAATTCGGAGGTGGCAGAAGAGCCGCAACGCAGAGTGTCGAGAAACTTTTTTTTTTGTTTTCTGATGCCCTTCCACTGCATATTCTGTCCTGTAAGGCTAGGCCAACCTGGGGGGGTGGGGGGGGGGGCGGTGTGCGCACAGATGCGAGGAAGGGGGGGCGCCGATGCTGTTTCTTGCACACAGCACTGAAATGTCTAGTTACGGCACTGTCCTTTATGTCGACCGACACCATAAAATCCCCCTCCTCCAGACTGGAGATCACTGCTCGGAGAGATTCCATCTTGAATTTGAATTTTTCTATCTGAGAGATTTTAGGTTCAGAATCGGTCTGACTGAGCCATCCGGCTTCGGGACCACGAACAGGCTCGAATAAAAGCCTTCCCCCTGTTGTGACGGGGGTACCGTGACAATGACTTGATTATGACACATCTTTAGTATTGCAGCGCATACTACCTCCCTTTCTGGAAGAGAAGCTGGCAAGGCCGATTTGAAAAATCGGTGAGGGGGCCCGTCTTGAAACTCTGATTTGTACCCTTGGGCTACTATTTCTAATACCCAAGGATCCAGGGCTGAGCGAACCCAGACCTGACTGAAGAGTTGGAGACGTGCCCCCACCGGTGCGGACTCCCGCAGAGGAGCCCCAGCGTCATGCGGTGGATTTGGTAGAAGCCGGGGAGGACTTCTGCTCTTGGGAACTTGCCACAGCCTGTGACCTTTTTCCCCTTCCTCTTCATCTAGTAGCAAGGAAGGAAGACCCTCGTCCTTTTTTGTATTTATTGGGCCAAAAAGACTGCATCTGATAGTGGGGCGTTTTCTTTTGTTGAGCAGGTACATAAGGTAGAAACGATGACTTACCCGCGGTAGCCGTAGATACCAGGTCAGCGAGGCCGTCACCAAACAAGACACCACCTTTATACGGCAGAGACTCCATAGCCTTCTTAGAGTCAGCATCAGCATTCCATTGATGAATCCACAATGCCCTCCTAGCCGAGACTGCCATGGCATTGGCCCTTGATCCCAAAAGGCCAATATCCCCTGCAGCTTCCTTTAGGTAGACTGCAGCGTCCCTGATATAACCCAGTGTCAAAAGAATGCTATCCCTATCCAGGGAATCTATATCAGATGACAAGTTATCTGCCCACTTTTCAATAGCGCTACTCACCCATGCCGATGCAACGGCAGGCCTGAGCAGCGTACCTGTAGCGACATAAATGGATTTCAGTGTATTTTCCTGCTTACGATCTGCAGGATCCTTTAGGGCTGCCATGTCAGGAGACGGAAGTGCCACCTTTTTGGACAGACGTGATAGAGCTTTGTCCACAGTGGGGGTTGACTCCCACTTTTCCCTGTCCCCAGAGGGGAACGGATATGCCACCGGAATTCTCTTGGGAACCTGTAACTTCTTGTCAGGATTTTCCCAAGCTTTTTTAAAAAAGAGTGTTCAGTTCATGAGAGGGAGGAAACGTTACCTCAGGTTTCCTTCCTTTAAACATACAGACCCTTGTCTCAGGAACAGCAGGGTCTTCCGTGATATGTAATACGTCTTTTATCGCCACAATCATGTACTGAATGCTCTTAGCCAGTTTAGGATTCAATCTGGCATCACTATAGTCGACACTGGAGTCAGAGTCCGTGTCGGTATCTGTATCCGGTATCTGGGTAAATGAACGCTTCTGTGACCACGAGGGGGCCTCAACTTGTGATAATGCATCCTCCATGGATTTTCTCCATGCCTGGTTCTGAGACTCAGATTTATCTAATCTCTTATTCAATCGAGCCACATTTGCATTCAAAACACTCAAAACATTTTCCCAGTCAGCCGTCGGCGGTGCCGACATGGTCACTCCCACAGTCTTTTCTGTCCCCACTCCAGCTTCCTCCTGGGAAGAGCACTCAGCCTCAGACATGTCGACACATGCATACTGACACACACAACCACACTGGGGCTATAGGGGACAGACCCATAGCAAAGCCTGTTAGAGAAACACAGAGGGAGTTTTGCCAGCTCACAACCCAGCGCCTATCCCAGTACTGAAACGATTAAAATAATGCCTCAGACCTGTTAGCGCTTTTTAAACTAATAAAACAGCACCAAATTACTGTGCCCCCCCCCCGTTTTGCACCCTGTTACTTGCACAGCAGTGTAGAAGGAATGGAAAAGCGTCTCTACAGCTCTGTGAAGAGAAAATGGCGCTGATTAGAGCTGTGAGGGCTAAGCCACGCCCCCTTAATGGCGCGCTTCAGCCCCGCTATTTTTCACATTTTTATACTGGCAATGGTCTGGTTTTTAGTGCCCAGGCACTGTAAGCCTCTTTTGCCAGTCCATTTAGTGAGGTTTCATGCTGCCCAGGGCGCCCCCTGCGCCCTGCACCCTGTAGTGCCGCTGTGTGTGTGGGAGCATGGCGCGCAGCGGCAAAGCCGTCACTGAAGTCTTCTGATCTTCTTCTACTCACCCGTCTTCTGACTTCTGGCTCTGCAAGGGGGGTGACGGCGCGGCTCAGGGAACGAGCATCTAGTCGTACCTAGCGGTCAGACCCTCTGGAGCTAATGGTGTCCAGTAGCCTAAGAAGCAGAGTCTTGAAACTCACAGAAGTAGGTCTGCTTCTCTCCCCTCAGTCCCACGAGGCAGGGAGCCTGTTGCCAGCAGGTCTCCCTGAAAATAAAAAACCTAACATAAAGTTTTTTTCCGAGAAACTCTGGAGAGCTCCTCAGTGTGCATCCAGTCTCACTAGGCACAGAATCTAACTGGAGTCTGAAGGAGGGGCATAGAGGGAGGAGCCAGTTCACACCCCTTTTAAAGTCTTAAAGTGCCCATGTCTCCTGCGGATCCCGTCTATACCCCATGGTTCTTGAAGCATCCCCAGCATCCTCTAGGGCGTATGAGAAAAGATATTTCAAGACAGTGTAAGAATCAGGCCCGGCCCTACGTATATACACCGACTATGATGCTGCGTAGATCACGGAAACGATGAGGGCGTTCTGCAATCTGTATTCTCTTAACCTCCCTGCAGCCAGACTTCATGCCCGCACTACACCGCTGCTAGACCCTGCTGCCTCCTCTCCCCTGTCACACTGCGCTGCCTGGTCACGCTGCAATACAGAAGTGATGGAGCTGAGTGAGGCGCCCATTTCACTCACAGCTCTGGCTGCAGCAGCGCCAGCTGACAGGTGGTGGGGGGCGCCCTGGCTTGATCAGCTACATCGGACCTAGCAATAATTTTCCTATATGTGTAAAATATAATATCTTACTAATTGCACTCATTACTCCTTCAGTAGTATAAGCTGAGTTATTATTGACTCTGTCATTCTTTCTAAGTGGTTATTACTAATAACCCCTTAGGAAGAATACTGATTCAATAATAATTGTGATTTTAAAGCTTAAACTACTGTAGGATTAATCAGTGCATTTGCACTAACCACAATTAACAAGATGAATATTATATATATTTTTTTACATATATATGGAAAAGATTGCTATATTCAATACTTGAGTTGGTAATTGCTACTATGTCCCTTTTATTAATAAGGGCCCCCACAACTTTGTTTCCCAGGGGCCCCCACAGATATTAATCCGGCCCTGTGCCCGAGGCAGGGTGACAGGGGCAGCATCAATACGGCATAGACGTAGAAGCACAGTGACACAAGTGTGTGTGTTGTAATAAATGACAAAATGACCCAGTCTCACACCGTGTGTGTGTCAGTGGTCCCCTGGGATCTGCACCATATGTATGTGTCAGTGTGCCCCATATACAATCTATGTAACGTGTATAAGTGGCTCCTTTGTGGTGTAATGTGTATAAGTGGTTCCTCTGTGCTGTAACGTGTATAAGCGCTCTACTGTGGTGTAACATGTATACTGTAAGTGGCTCTATTGTGGTGTAATGTGTATAAGTGGCTCTACTGCAGTGTAATGTATATACTACTGTAGTGTAACGTGTATGCTACTGTGGTATAACATGTATAAGTGGTTCCTCTGTGCTGTAACGTGTATAGTGCTATACTGTGGTGTAACGTGTATACTACTGTGGTGTAATATGTATAAGCGGCTCTACTGTGGTGTAACGTGTATACTGTAAGTGGCTCTATTGTGGTGTAATGTGTATACGTGGCTCTACTGTGGTGTAATGTATATACTACTGTAGTGTAACGTGTATACTACTGTGGTATAACATGTATAAGCGGTTCCTCTGTGCTGTAACGTGTATAAGCGGCTCTACTGTCGTGTAACGTGTATACTTCTGTGGTGCAATGTGTATAAGCGGCTCTACTGTGGTGTAACGTGTATACTGTAAGTGGCTCTACTGTGGTGTAATGTGTATAAGCGGCTCTACTGTGGTGTAACGTGTATACTGTAAGTGGCTCTATTGTGGTGTAATGTGTATAAGTGGCTCTACTGTAGTGTAATATATATACTACTGTAGTGTAACGTGTATGCTACTGTGGTATAACATGTATAAGTGGTTCCTCTGTACTGTAACGTGTATAAGTGCTATACTGTGGTGTAACGTGTATACTACTGTGGTGTAATATGTATAAGCGGCTCTACTGTGGTGTAACGTGTATACTGTAAGTGGCTCTATTGTGGTGTAATGTGTATACGTGGCTCTACTGTGGTGTAATGTATATACTACTGTAGTGTAACGTGTATACTACTGTGGTATAACATGTATAAGCGGTTCCTCTGTGCTGTAACGTGTATAAGCGGCTCTACTGTCGTGTAATGTGTATAATTCTGTGGTGCAATGTGTATAAGCGGCTCTACTGTGGTGTAACGTGTATACTGTAAGTGGCTCTACTGTGGTGTAATGTGTATAAGTGGCTCTACTGTGGTGTAATGTATATACTACTGTAGTGTAACGTGTATACTACTGTGGTATAACGTGTATAAGCGGCTCCTGGGTGGCATAACATGTATAAATATCTATACTGTGGTGTGGCGTAGCGTGTATAAGGAGCTCTACTGTGGCATAGCATGTATACTGGGCTCTACTGTGCGGAGTAATGTGAATTTATAGTATTCTGTGGCCATGCCCCTACCCAATTAAGCCACGCCCCTATATATTTTACTAAGGAGCGCCAAAATAAATTTTCTCTGACGTCCTAGTGGATGCTGGGACTCCGTAAGGACCATGGGGAATAGCGGCTCCGCAGGAGACAGGGCACAAGAATAAAAGCTTTAGGATCAGGTGGTGTGCACTGGCTCCTCCCCCTATGACCCTCCTCCAGTTAGATTTTTGTGCCCGAACGAGAAGGGTGCAGGCTAGGTGGCTCTCCTGAGCTGCTTAGAATAAAAGTATATTTTAGGTTTTTTATTTTCAGTGAGTCCTGCTGGCAACAGGCTCACTGCATCGTGGGACTAAGGGGAGAAGAAACGGACTCACCTGCGTGCAGAGTGGATCGGGTTTCTTAGGCTACTGGACATTAGCTCCAGAGGGACGATCACAGGTTCAGCCTGGATGGGTCCCGGAGCCGCGCCGCCGGCCCCCTTACAGAGCCAGAAGAGCGAAGAGGTCCGGTGAAATCGGCGGCAGAAGACGATCCTGTCTTCAGACTAAGGTAGCGCACAGCACCGCAGCTGTGCGCCATTGCTCTCAGCACACTTCACACTCCGGTCACTGAGGGTGCAGGGCGCTGGGGGGGAGCGCCCTGAGACGCAATATAACATGATATACCTTAGATTGGCTAAAGAATACATCACATATAGCTCTGGGGCTATATGGATGTATTTTAACCCCTGCCATTTTTTACAGAAAAAGCGGGAGATAAGGACGTCGTGAAGGGGCGGAGCCTATCTCCTCAGCACACAAGCGCCATTTTCCCTCACAGCTCCGCTGGAAGGACGGCTCCCTGACTCTCCCCTGCAGACTTGCTACTGAATCAGGGTAAAAAAGAGAAGGGGGGGCACTATTGGCAGCTAAAAACTATATAAACAGCAGCTATAAGGGATTAACACTTATATAAGGTTATCCCTGTATATATATATAGCGCTTGGTGGGTGCTGGCAGACTCTCCCTCTGTCTCTCCAAAGGGCTGGTGGGGTCCTGTCCTCTATCAGAGCATTCCCGGTGTGTGTGCTGTGTGTCGGTACGTGTGTGTCGACATGTATGAGGAGGAAAATGATGTGGAGGCGGAGCAATTGCCTGGGTTAGTGATGTCACCCCCTAGGGAGTCGACACCTGACTGGATGATCGTATTTAAAGAATTAAGTGATAATGTCAGCACTTTGCAAAGAACGGTTGATGACATGAGACAGCCGGCAAATCAATTAGTGCCTGTCCAGGCGTCTCAGACACCGTCAGGGGCCCTAAAACGCCCGTTACCTCAGTGGGTCGACACAGATCCAGACACAGATACTGAGTCTAGTGTCGACGGTGAGGAGACAAACGTAATGTCCAGTAGGGCCACACGTTACATGATCACGGCAATGAAGGAAGCATTGAACATTTCTGACACTACAAGTACCACAAAGAAGGGTATTATGTGGGGTGTGAAAAAACTACCAATAGTTTTCCCTGAGTCAGATGAGTTAAATGAGGTGTGTGATAAAGCGTGGGTTTCCCCCGACAAAAAACTGCTAATTTCTAAAAAATTATTGGCACTATAACCTTTCCCGTTAGAGGTTAGGACACGTTGGGAAACACCCCCTAGGGTAGATAAGGCGCTCACACGTTTATCTAAACAAGTAGCGTTACCGTCTCCTGATACGGCCACCCTCAAAGAACCAGCAGATAGAAGGCTGGAAAATATTCTTAAAGGTATATACACACATACTGGTGTTATACTGCGACCAGCAATCGCTTCAGCCTGGATGTGCAGTGCTGGCGTCGCGTGGTCGGATTCCCTGACTGAAAATATTGATACCCTGGATAGGGACAATATACTGTTAACTATAGAGCATTTGAAGGATGCATTACTATATATGCGTGATGCACAGAGGGATATTTGCACCCTGGCATCAAGAGTAAGTGCTATGTCCATTTCTGCCAGAAGAGCGTTATGGACGCGACAGTGGTCAGGCGATGCGGATTCCAAACGACATATGGAAGTATTGCCGTATAAAGGGGAGGAGTTATTTGGGGCTGGTCTATCGGACCTGGTGGCCACGGCAACGGCTGGAAAATCCACCTTTTTACCCCAGGTCACTTCACATCAGCAGAAAAAGACACCGTCTTTTCAAACTCAGTCCTTTCGTTCCCATAAGTACAAGCGAGCTAAAGGCCATTCCTTCCTGCCCCGGGGCAGAGGAAGGGGAAAAAGACTGCACCATGCAGCCGCTTCCCAGGAGCAGAAGCCATCCCCTGCTTCTGCCAAGTCTTCAGCATGACGCTGGGGCTTTACAAGCAGACTCAGACATGGTGGGGGCCCGTCTCAAGAATTTCAACGCGCAGTGGGCTCACTCGCAAGTGGACCCCTGGATTCTACAGGTGGTATCGCAGGGGTACAAACTGGAATTCGAGGCGTTTCCCCCTCGCCGGTTCCTGAAGTCTGCTCTACCAAAGTCTCCCTCCGACAGGGAGGCAGTATTGGAAGCCATTCACAAGCTGTATTCCCAGCAGGTGATAATCAAGGTACCCCTCCTACAACAGGGAAAGGGGTATTATTCCACGCTGTTTGTGGTACCGAAGCCGGACGGCTCGGTGAGACCAATTTTAAATCTAAAATCCCTGAACACTTACGTAAAGAGGTTCAAATTCAAGATGGAATCACTCAGAGCGGTGATAGCAAACCTGGAAGAAGGGGACTATATGGTGTCTCTGGACATCAAGGATGCTTATCTCCACGTCCCAATCTACCCGTCTCACCAAGGGTACCTCAGGTTTGTAGTACAAAACTGTCATTATCAGTTTCAGACGCTGCCGTTTGGGTTGTCCACGGCACCTCGGGTCTTTACCAAGGTAATGGCCGAAATGATGATTCTTCTTCGAAGAAAAGGCATCTTAATTATCCCTTACTTGGACGATCTCCTGATAAGGGCAAGGTCCAGGGAACAGTTAGAAGTCGGAGTAGCACTATCTCAGGTAGTGTTACGTCAGCACGGGTGGATCCTAAATATTCCAAAATCGCAGCTGATTCCAACGACACGTCTACTGTTCCTAGGAATGATTCTGGACACAGTCCAGAAAAAGGTGTTTCTCCCGGAGGAGAAGGCCAGGGAGTTATCCGAGCTAGTCAGGAACCTCCTAAAACCAGACCAGGTGTCAGTGCATCAGTGCACGAGGGTCCTGGGAAAAATGGTGGCTTCTTACGAAGCGATTCCATTCGGAAGATTCCATGCAAGAACGTTTCAGTGGGATCTACTGGACAAATGGTCCGGATCGCATCTTCAGATGCATCAGCGGATAACCCTATCGACAAGGACAAGGGTGTCTCTTCTGTGGTGGCTGCAGAGTGCTCATCTACTAGAGGGCCGCAGATTTGGCATTCAGGATTGGGTCCTGGTGACCACGGACGCCAGCCTGAGAGGCTGGGGGGCAGTCACACAGGGAAAAAATTTCCAGGGCTTGTGGTCAAGCATGGAAACATCTCTTCATATAAACATTCTGGAACTAAGGGCCATTTACAATGTCCTAAGTCAAGCGAAACCCCTGCTTCAGGGTCAGGCGGTATTGATCCAATCGGACAACATCACGTCAGTCGCCCACGTAAACAGACAGGGCGGCACGAGAAGCAGGAGGGCAATGGCAGAAGCTGCAAGGATTCTTCGCTGGGCGGAAAATCATGTGATAGCTCTGTCAGCAGTGTACATTCCGGGAGTGGACAACTGGGAAGCAGACTTCCTCAGCAGACACGACCTTCACCCGGGAGAGTGGGGACTTCACCCAGAATTCTTCCACCTGATTGTAAACCGTTGGGAAAAACCAAAGGTGGACATGATGGCGTCACGTCTAAACAAAAAACTAGACAGATATTGCGCCAGGTCAAGGGACCCTCAGGCAATAGCGGTGGACGCTCTGGTGACACCGTGGGTGTACCAGTCAGTGTATGTGTTCCCTCCTCTGCCTCTCATACCAAAAGTACTGAGAATCATAAGAAGGAGAGGAGTAAGAACGATACTCGTGGTTCCGGATTGGCCAAGAAGGACTTGGTACCCGGAACTTCAAGAGATGCTCACGGAAGACCCGTGGCCTCTACCTCTAAGAAAGGACCTGCTCCAACAGGGGCCTTGTCTGTTCCAAGACTTACCGCGGCTGCGTTTGACGGCATGGCGGTTGAACGCCGGATCCTGAAGGAAAAAGGCATTCCAGATGAAGTCATCCCTACCCTGGTCAAAGCCAGGAAGGATGTAACCGCAAAACATTATCACCGCATTTGGCGAAAATATGTTGCGTGGTGTGAGGCCAAGAAGGCCCTTACAGAGGAATTTCAACTGGGTCGTTTCTTCCATTTCCTGCAAACAGGACTGTCTATGGGCCTAAAATTAGGGTCCATTAAGGTTCAAATTTCGGCCCTGTCGATTTTCTTCCAGAAAGAACTGGCTTCAGTACCTGAAGTTCAGACATTTGTAAAAGGGGTACTGCATATACAACCTCCTTTTGTGCCTCCAGTGGCACCTTGGGATCTCAATGTTGTTTTGAGATTCCTTAAGTCACATTGGTTTGAACCACTCACCACTGTGGACTTAAAATATCTCACATGGAAGGTGACGATGCTGTTAGCCCTGGCTTCAGCCAGGCGTGTGTCAGAATTGGCGGCTTTATCATATAAAAGCCCTTACTTAATTTTTCATTCTGACAGGGCAGAATTGAGGACTCGTCCTCAATTTCTCCCTAAGGTGGTTTCTGCTTTTCACATGAACCAACCTATTGTGGTGCCTGCGGCTACTAGGGACTTGGAGGACTCCAAGTTACTTGACGTTGTCAGGGCCCTGAAAATATATGTTTCCAGGACGGCGGGAGTCAGAAAGTCTGACTCGCTGTTTATCCTGTATGCACCCAACAAGCTGGGTGCTCCTGCTTCTAAGCAGACTATTGCTCGTTGGATTTGTAGTACAATTCAACTTGCACATTCTGTGGCAGGCCTGCCACAGCCAAAATCTGTGAAAGCCCATTCCACAAGGAAAGTGGGCTCATCTTGGGCGGCTGCCCGAGGGGTCTCGGCGTTACAACTTTGCCGAGCAGCTACTTGGTCAGGGGCAAACACGTTTGCTAAATTCTACAAATTTGATACCCTGGCTGAGGAGGACCTGGAGTTCTCTCATTCGGTGCTGCAGAGTCATCCGCACTCTCCCGCCCGTTTGGGAGCTTTGGTATAATCCCCATGGTCCTTACGGAGTCCCAGCATCCACTAGGACGTCAGAGAAAATAAGATTTTACTTACCGATAAATCTATTTCTCATAGTCCGTAGTGGATGCTGGGCGCCCATCCCAAGTGCGGATTGTCTGCAATACTTGTACATAGTTATTGTTAACTAAATCGGGTTATTGTTGTTGTGAGCCATCTTTTCAGAGGCTCCTTCGTTGTTATCATACTGTTAACTGGGTTCAGATCACAAGTTGTACGGTGTGATTGGTGTGGCTGGTATGAGTCTTACCCGGGATTCAATATCCTTCCTTATTATGTACGCTCGTCCGGGCACAGTATCCTAACTGAGGCTTGGAGGAGGGTCATAGGGGGAGGAGCCAGTGCACACCACCTGATCCTAAAGCTTTTATTCTTGTGCCCTGTCTCCTGCGGAGCCGCTATTCCCCATGGTCCTTACGGAGTCCCAGCATCCACTACGGACTATGAGAAATAGATTTATCGGTAAGTAAAATCTTATTTTCGCATACCAAAAAAATTTGACTAAGGCCGGCCCTGTTAAAATTGGAGAATTTAAACTGACGTTTCACTGTATTTAACATTTTAAACATGAATATATATAACTCTATACATAGATTGAGTTGTGTCAAATGAAAATAAGTAGCTCCGCCTGATAATAGGCCAAATATAACAGACCCCGAGATTCCAAAAGTGCTGATGTTTTGGATATTTAGCCATAAAGTTTAAAATAATTGCTACTTCAAAATTTGAAGCTGAATCATAAAAGATTTGTCTCTTTTTGCAGCGTGGAGGCTATTACATTTGGCACAATATAAAGCTATGGAGAGAGCACAGCCAATCAGAATAAAGATAAGTAGCACCAGAATGTGGTGATTGGGTACTTACAAAGAGACGGTCTCAGAAATGTGAAAAGTATGCACTTTCCAAGAGGTCACTGTCTCGCTGGCAACTGTCTCGGTGCGTAGCTAGAAGTGTGCATTCAGTCACAGCGTCCTCAGCTATCATCCTGGAGGGCAAAGACTCCTTTATGACATTACAGGCTCCTGGATGACTTCACAAGGCCATGACATGGCATCCTAGAATTATACAGCAAAAGTAACTCATTATAGGTAATGGTTAATGCAGCTCTCTATTTATATCTATAGATCAAGAAATTATATTGTACTCTATAGGGCACTGTACAACTGAAGGAGGGAAATTGTTACCGTAGGGCAATTGTTGAAATTGATGCATTTATTCAATGTAAAATCACCATTTTTAATCATATCACTTGAAAAAACATAAGGAGCACCCACCTCATATCTCCTAAACTAAAGGAGGTTGTAATAACTTAAATCACAGCAATCTTGCTTGTCATCCTGTAAACATGAAAATAAATAGCCTTCCCCAATGATCATTGGTAGTGGTCCTATAGGGTGGAAGGAGGTGGCTTTGGAGAGAGGTGAAGTGGACGGAGATAAAGTACCAACCAACCAGCTCCTAACTGTCATTTTTCAAACACATCCAGTCACGTCCTGTGATCAAGCTTATCTTGCGAAACGTACGTCAGGAAGCATTGGCGATCACGTGATGCGCACAAGTGACCGCGCTAGCCGGAGCGCTTAGACCATCACCAGGTAACGGCCTCAAGCCATCGCTCTCCTAGAGCGAGACCCTGGACACACGCCGCAGCAGCTTCCGGAGCATCTCCACGGCAACGGCCCCAAACTACCGCTCGCTTGGAGCGCTACTACGGACACAAGCCGCTGCAGTCTCCGGAGCCTCCACACGGCTAAAAGCGGAACGGACAGCTCAAACACCAGTACTGGTATCGTATATACCCCACACTAATGTGAAACCTATTCACTCTTCATCTAAATTTGCAAGGCTGCAAACTGACTGACCAAACATCCATTTGTTTCTTACCCTTTCCTGCAAAACATTTTTTCTAATAGATCTCTGAATATCAGAGACATCTTATGCAAATTTAGTCTTCATCCTCTATTCAAGGGTTAATTATCTATTGCAGCAACACACCCTGCAATTTTGTATAAACTGCTGTGATACATATATTTTTTTCCCCAATCCTTCTTTTCCCCCAAAACACCCCCCCCCCCCCCCAGAGCTGGTATCCGCTTAATTTGTGTCCGTTTGTCTGCTATTTCACCATAAATCTCACGCTGTCTTCTACAGCATAAATTGAATAGGTATCTAAATTAATTGGTACGGCCGTACTGGTGATCTGTTCTAAGCTCAGATTTACAATTAATCAATTAGTGATGATATGTGGTGTTTATGAATTTTCCCACATATATTGTTTCTAATAATCTATGTGATTTTTTCTGTGACTGCTATGTCACATGCTACATAATTGAGGGACTATATTTAAGGAATTGTGCTCATAATTATCATTTGGTGACCACTGTGTCATATTCTAATTAATTAGCTGATGATTGTCTGATTACATGCATCTAATTTCTTTCTGTGGCCGCTGTGCCACGTATCTGTCTATCAGCTGACTATAGGTCAATCAAAAAACTTAGCCACATAATTAAGGGAGTGTATGCATAATTATCTCTTTTTTGACCATTGTGTCATATGCTGATTAATCAGCTGGTGATTGTCAGGATTATTGCATACGTTTACTTTCTCTTCCCCCCTTTTTTTGTGGCTGCTTTGTTACATCTGCTGAATATTCGTAATTATATGTATGTATATTTCTCTCATTATTTGTGACCGCCGTGTCACAGATTATCATAGATGTGGCATATTTGAATTTTTCCACATACCTGATTAATTATGCAGATGTAATTAACCCCTGTGACTTTTGTGTCATATATTGACAAATCAGCTGATTGCATGTAATCTCCTTTATTTGTAACTTACCTGTTACGAATTCCTTATTCCTAACGTACAGCAACCATTTGGCATATATTTGGAGTGACCAAGGAGAAAAAGTCCAATAATTGCGGTCACACTTCACTGGAGATGCCCAATCTCTTCCGAACTTGGAAGCTAAGCAGTGAAAGGCCGGGTCAGTACAAGGAAGGGAGACCTCCTTTGAACACCCTGGTACTGCAATAAATTGGCTATTGGACACAGTGGCACTCAACTTTATGTCATTTAATACTGGGATTCGCATGACCAATGATTTTATTCCCTGCATTTATAAAATCCGTAATGGATATTAGCAGTATGAATGATGGTCATATATTCCACAGAATATATTATGCAGATTCCTTTTGACAAAAGCGTCACAGAACTCTACTCCTGGCAACTTGTATATCGTGAATCTGGAGATCACGAATAATTCGATTTATCAATATTTTCGCTAAGTTTTGTTTTTCACATACAGTCACTCTTAGAATTTTGACTTTTATTGATTAAATTGCTTTTTTGACAATCTACTAATCATACTAATAACCTCTGAATTAAGAGTGCTCCCAAAAAAGAGTCCTTTCTTTCAAACCTCTTGTTTGGTCCCTTGGTACTTGATACTCTCTGACTCTAGGGAGCACCACTGAAAGCAACATTATATTATACTGGGATAAACCCCTATAATATCTATAGTTGCCATATACAGAAGAAATTCTAGTTAAATTCAGTTCTTTCAGAGGCCATCGTTTTGTTTATAAAATCCCGACTGGTGCGGTTCCCTCCCAAACCCTATTTCCACATCCAGTAACATGGCAGCTAAGAGCTGATTGGCTGGTACATTACCTCTGTCCAATTTATTCCTCTCCCTTACTGGAAGGTACCAGGGTGACCCTATAGTGTAATAAAACTAGTATGTGCCCTCTTACTATATTAATACACGTATATGTGCCTCCTCTCTTATAATAATAAATGTACTACTTTTGAACATGAAATAATTACTGTGCTCCCTTTCTTATAATAAAAACTTTATGATCCCACTTTCAAAGAATAAATACTTTCTGTTCCCTTTTATTTTTAAATACGTCAGTGGCGTAACTATAGAGGGTGCAAGGGGAGCGCTTGCTACGGGCCCTGCTGTTTAGGAAGCCAGTTGCCCAGCAAGCTACCCCGGCACCGTGTTTTTTTATTTTTTATTTTCTCTTAATAGCATTCTGCCACCTGCGTGATCCGGGTTGGCAGTTCCTAGTAGTATGGGGGTAGGAGGGGCGGTGTCACCCAGACTGTGCAGGTAGAAGCAGGCAAAGAAAGGGGAGAAGGAGGATCAGCCCTGCTGTTGCACGTCACCAGGTATGCAGACTCTCACCCTGGAGCGCATAACACTCCGTCCTCCGGCCACTCACCAGGACCAAGCTATGTCCACAAGCTGCAGGAACCAACCTGACATCCTCATCCTCCCAGCAGGGGGTGGGGTTGGGGGACAAGCTGTGCAACCTGCCACCGGGGCAGTGGTAGGGGGATTCTATGCAAACTATCCCCAGGTCTGGGGGGAGGGGGATTTGTGTCTGTCTGTGCAAGCAGTCACCAGGTGGGATGGGGGGGGGGGGGGGGGGGGGTTGTCACATGGTCAGTGGGGAAATTGTGGGGCCAAGCTGGCAGTGGGCCAGTGGTGGTGGTGGTCTGTGCAAGATATCACCCAGAAAGGGAGGGTTGCATGGGGTTTATTTCTGCAAGCTGTCACCCAGAGGGGTGTGTGTCTCTGTAAACTGTCACCCAGAGGGGAGTGTGTCTCTGCAAGCTGTTACAGAGTCTTGTGAGGGAAGGGGGGGCTGGGTGTGTCAATATATATTGACATCTCAGTGTCCACCCAGTCCATTCTCAGGCCCACCCCTCTCTGCTGTTCTGACCCCCATCAACTCAAACCATCCATCCTCCCTGTTGCTCTCACGGAGCTGAGGGGGGCTCTATTGCTATGGGGCCCATAAAGGTCTAGTTACTACACCGCTGCCGAACCCTGCTGCCTCCTCTTCCCTGTCACACTGCGTGCCCGGTCACGCTACAATACAGAAGTGATGGAGCTGAGTGAGGCGCCCATGTCACTCACAGCTCTGACTGCAGCAGCGCCAGCTGACAGGTGGTAGGGGGCGCCCTGGCTTGATCAGCTACATCGGACCCCCTAACCCCATCTTCCCCCCATGGTGCAGTGCTGTCTGGACCAGTAGTATACAGAAATGTAAGTTTTTTTAGTTAGTAGCCTCTAATATAGCAATAATTTTCCTATATGTGTAAAATATTATATATTACTAATTGTGGTTAGTGCACTAATTAATCCTACACTAGTATAAGCTAAATTATTGAATCAGTCATTCTTTCTAAGAGGTTATTACTAATAGCCCCTTAGGAAGAATAACTGAGTCAATAATAATTGTGATTTTCCAGCCTAAACTACTGTAGGATTAATCACTGCATTTGCACTAAATAGATTAATATTAAATATTTTATTTAGATACATATGGAAAAGATTGCTATAATCAATACTTGAGTTGTTAATTGCCACTACATCACTTTTATTGATAAGGGCCCCCACAACTTTGTTGCCCAGGGGCCCCCACAGACATTAATCCAGTCCGAGGCAGGGTGACAGGGGCAGCGTCAATACGGCTTACACGCAGAAGCGCAGTGACACAAGTGTGTGTGTGTTGTAATAAATCACAAAATTACCCAGTCACACACTGTGTGTGTGTCAGTGTTCCCCTGGACCCTGCACCATATGTGTGTGTCAGTGTGCCTCCTATACATTCTATGTAACATTTATAAGTGGCTCCTTTGTGGTGTAATGTGCATAAGCAGTTCCTCTGTACTGTAACGTGTGTAAGTGGCTCTGCTGTGATGTAACGTGTATACTACTGTGGTGTAACGTGTACAAGCGACTCTACTGTGGTATAACTTGTATACTACTGTGGTGTAATGTGTATAAGCGGCTCTACTGTGGTGTAACGTATATAAGTGGCTGTACTGTCGTGTAATGTGTATAAACGTCTCTACTGTGGTGTGGCATAGCATGTATAAGGGGCTCTTCTGTGGTGCAGCATGTATATTGGGCTATACTGTGCGATGTAATGTGAATTGATACTATTCTGTGGCCATGCCCCTTCCCCATGAAGCCACGCCCCTATATATTTTACTAAGGGGAGCCAAAATATATATTTGCATACCCAAAATATTTGGCTAGGGCCGGCCCTGGTAAAATTGGAGAATGTTAAATTGACTGTATTTAAAATTTTAAGCATGAATATATATAACTGTATATATAGAGTGATATGTGTCAAATGAAGATAAGTAGCTCTGCCTCATAATAGGCCAAATATAATAGACCCCCGAGATTCCAAAAGTGCTGATGTTTTGGATATTTAGCCATAAAGTTTAAAATAATTGCTACTTAAAATTTTGAAGCTGAATCATGAAACATTTGTCTCATTTTGCAGCGTGGAGGCTATTACATTTGGCACAATATAAAGCTATGGTGAGAGCTCAGCCAATCAGAATAAAGATAAGTAGCTCCAGAATGTGGTGATTGGGTACTTACAGTTACAAAGAGACAGTCTCAGAAATTTAAAAGTATGCACTTTCCAATAGGTCACTGTCTCGCTGACAACTGTCTCGGTGTACTCTATCAGTGCCATGGGGGCCTGAAGCTGGAATTTTTGAAGGGCCTACTGTGTCACGTCACAGGGTGTATGACCAGCACCAGGTGGGTGAGACTAGTGAATTGGGGGGAGTGACCAGTGCTGTGGGGGGGTGTTCTTCAGAGGGGGATTGGTATGCACCATGGCTAGCGTCAACCTTCAAGCACCCCATGAAAAATATACACACAATACATTCACATACACACATATATATTCAAATGTGTTACTGCTCATCCTACCCACGAACGAATTTGCCGTAATTGCAAACATTCATGGTCAGAGTGGCGGAACTACCACCAAGCAGTGCCTTGAACTGGGGCCCGCCACTGTGAAGGGGCCCAAAGCCAGCGGTATGTAATGAATCAAACTGACTCATTACATGCCGCCTGCCACTGTGTGCTGCGGGCCACCGCCGCCGAGGAGAAGAATACAGGAACGCAGCCACGGGGGAAGGAGGGAGGGGGACTCCGGAGCCGCATCAGCGCAATGTAGTTGGTGAAGGCGCCACTGCAGCTGTCCCTCTCCTTCTACATAGACTGGCCGCCGCCGCTGTGAATGCTGGGATGCGCTTGCCTCATCACAGTGGCGGCAGCTGGTTGTCAGTGCTCGCCATGTCTCGGCCCGAGGAAGAGCTGTGTGGGACCCTATCCTACCGAACGGAGCCCCACAGGACCCCCCGGCTCAGCCTCTTCCACCTGAAGCTGACGCACTCAGCTCTCCGCTGTCTGCGGGACTTTCAGAGGGGACTAGTAAGTGACTGCCCAGGAGCTGTCAGTCTCCTGCTGCTGGGTACACCTGTGCCAAAGTAGCGTTACTACATGCTGCTGTGCCCCCTCGCTTACCGCTGCCTCTCCTATTCTAATCTGTCATTACTATTGTCCCCAGCAGTATTATTGTGTGATCTCAGGGCTTCGTGTCTGCCCCTATTATAATCTTCTCCTATTGCCAATTCGTTGACACCCATGCAACCATTGCAATATGCTGTCACCCCCTTTCATTTAAAAGTTTTCTTCTGTCCTGCAAAATGTTCCAGTCTGTTCCAGTGCTTTTAAGCATGTCCACTTTCATATGTCCATTACCATATACTTAGTCACTCTATCTATCTATCTATCTATCTATCTATCTATCTATCTATCTGCCGTAATGTGTAAAAAGGGGGAAGCTGTCTGCCGTAATGTGTAAAAAAGGGGACGCTGTCTGCCGTAATGTGTGATAAAAAGGGGACACTGTCTGCCGTAATGTGTAAAAAGGGGACGCTGTGTGCTGTAATGTGTAAAAAGGTGACGCTGTCTGCTGTAATGTGTAAAATAAGGGGATGCTGTCTGCCGAATGTGTAAAAAGGGGACGCTGTCTGCCGTAATGTGTAAAACGGGGGTGCTGTGTGCCATAATGTGTGATAAAAAGGGGACGCTGTCTGCTGTAATGTGTAAAAATGGGACGCTGCCTGCTGTAATGTGTAAAAAGAGGACGCTGTCTGCCGTAATGTGTAAAAAGGGGGACGCTGTCTGCCGTAATGTGTAAAAAAGGGGATGCTCTCTGCTGTAATGTGTAAAATAGGATTTTGGTAACCTACCGGTAAATCCTTTTCTCGTAGTCCGTAGAGGATGCTGGGGTCCACATTAGTACCATGGGGTATAGACGGGTCCACCAGGAGCCATTGGCACTTTAAGAGTTTGAGAGTGTGGGCTGGCTCCTCCCTCTATGCCCCTCCTAACAGACTCAGTCTAGAAACTGTGCCCGAGGAGACAGACATCTTCGAGAGAAGGATTTTACAGATAGTGGCGAGATTCACAACAGCTCACACATACAAGGCACATCAAGCTAATTAGCTTGAAACACAGCTACTGCTGAAACATTACTTACCAAGTAACAATGCAGGACTCAACTAAAACGATGTTGTACAGAACCAAATAACGATAGCAGGAAAACGAAGCGCTGGGCGGGCGCCCAGCATCCTCTACAGACTACGAGAAAAGGATTTACCGGTAGGTAACCAAAATCCTATTTTCTCTTACATCCTAGAGGATGCTGGGGTCCACATTGGTACCATGGGGATGTACCAAAGCTCCCAGAACGGGAGGGAGAGCGCGGAGGCTCCAGCAGAACTGATTGACCAAACTTCAGGTCCTTGGCCAAAGTATCAAACTTGTAGAACTTTGCAAACGTGTTCGACCGCGACCAAGTAGCCGCTCGGCAAAGCTGTAAAGCCGAGACACCCCGGGCAGCCGCCCAGGAAGAACCCACCTTACGAGTAGAGTGGGCCTTAACAGACGTAGGACACGGCAATCCTGCTGAAGAATACGCATGCTGAGTAGTGAACCTGATCCAGCGAGAGATTGTCTGCTTAGAAACAGGACACCGAAGTTTCTTGGGATCATACAGGACAAACAGAGTCCGATTTTCTGTGACGAGCAGTCCTCTTCACATAGATTTTCAGAGCCCTTACAACAGCCAAGGACTTTGATGAAATTGAGGAGTCAGTAGCAACTGGCACCACAATAGGTTGGTTGATGTGAAATGCCGACACAACCTTCGGAAGAAACTGCTGACGTGTCCGAAGCGAAGCCCTATCCTCATGGAAGATCAAGTACGGGCTTCTACACGACAAAGCCCCCAACTCTGACACACGTCTAGCAGAAGCTAAGGCCAACAAAGTGACAGCCTTCCACGTGAGAAACTTGACCTCAACCTCCTGTAGACGCTCAAACCAGTCCGACTGGAGGAACTGCAACACCACGTTAAGATCCCAGGGCGCCGTAGGCGGCACAAAGGAAGGTTCGATGTGCAGAACTCCCTTCAAAAAAGTCTGAACCTCAGGGAGGGCAGCCAACTGTTTCTGAAAGAAAATGGATAGGACCAAAATTTGGACCTTTACGGATCCCAACCTCCTGCTTGCAGGAAGAGGAGAAAACGTCCCAGTTCAAACTCCACCGTACAAAACTTCTTGGACTCACACTAAGATAACAAGATTCAGGGTAAGAACTAACCGTTTGTTAAATCTCTTTCTGCGTGGTACACTGGGCTCCACAGGGAATGACATTGGGGTGTAGTGTAGGATCTTGATCCGAGGCACCAACAGGCTCAAAGCTTTGACTGTTCCCAGAATGGCTAGTGCCGCCTCCTCTATAACCCTGCCTGCGTGCACAGGAGCTCAGTTTTTGTTAACCAGTCCAATGCAGTAGTAGGTAAAAGAGACGACAACTGTTAGTAGCCACAAACACCACACTCTCACGACAGGAGAGGGTGTCAGCGGCTAATGCCATACCAACCCAAAGAACCTAAGTGCGTCAGGGTGGGATCCCTGTAGAGCCCAGTGTACCTCGCAGAAAGAGATTTAACAACGGTAAGTTCTTACCCTAAATCTCATTTTCTACTGCAGGGTACACTGGGCTCCACAGGGAATGACATTGGGGATGTCCTACAGCAGTTCCTTATGGGAGGGGACGCACTGTAGCGGGCACAAGAACCCGGCGTCCAAAGGAAGCATCCTGGGAGGCGGAAGTATCAAAGGCATAGAAACCAAAAAAAACACTTGACTGCTTAACAGCGCCTCTAGGATTGACAGTAGTGTCGTTTAAATTACCCTGATATAGGGGGTAATTCTGAGTTGATCACAGCAGCAAGTTTGTTAGCAATTGGGCAAAACCATGTGCACTGGAGGTGGGGGGGGGGGCAGATATAACATTTGCAGAGAGAGTTAGATTTGGGTGGGTTATTTTGTTTCTGTGCAGGGTAAATACTGGCTGCTTTATTTTTACACTGCAATTTAGATTTCAGTTTGAATACACCACACACCAAATCTAACTCTCTCTGCACATGTTATATCTGCCTCCCCTGCAGTGCACATGGTTTTGCCAAATTGCTAACAAAATTGCTGCTGCGATCAACTCAGAATTAGGCCCATGGGCCCTCATTCCGAGTTGTTCGCTCGGTAATTTTCTTCGCATCGCAGCGATATTCCGCTAATTGCGCATGCGCAATGTTCGCACTGCGACTGCGCCAACTAAATTTGCTAAGAAGTTTGGTATTTTACTCATGGCATTACGAGGTTTTTTCTTCGTTCTGGTGATCGGAGTGTGATTGACAGGAAGTGGGTGTTTCTGGGCGGAAACTGGCCGTTTTCTGGGAGTGTGTGAAAAAACGCTGCCGTTTCTGGAAAAAATGCTGGAGCGGCTGAAGAAACGGGGGAGTGTCTGGGCGAACGCTGTGTGTGTTTGTGACGTCAAACCAGGAACGACAAGCACTAAACTGATCGCACTGGAAGAGTAAGTCTCGAGCTACTCAGAAACTGCACAGAGAAATCTTTTCGCAATATTGCGAATCTTTCGTTCGCAATTCTGCTAAGCTAAGATTCACTCCCAGTAGGCGGCGTGTGCAATTCTGCTAAAATCAGCTTGCTAGCGAACAACTCGGAATGAGGGCCATGGTGCGCTGCCGTAAGACACTGTGTAAGTGTTTAAAAAATGAATAGAAAAATTATAAAAAAACGGCTGCGCAAAATAGCAGGGAAAAGTATAAGACTGAGAGCCGACGTGTATAAATAATTATTTAAACAATAAAGTTAAAACATATATTTATAAAATAAATTTCTAAGGTTTGATTAATACCATAAGTTAAATAGCTTAATACTCTAATGGTATGTTTGTGGATACTATGGGGTATATTTACTAAGAATCGTAATTCTCCCGATTTGGTGGGAGATTAATCACGAATGACATCGAAAGTGTAAAAGTGCAATTTTTTGAATTTTTTACGGCTAATTTACTAAGCTGTCGTATTCTGCATTTTCGTTTTTACCGATGTCGATGTCATTCGTTTTTTTTTGCAGTGTTTTACGGGAGTGAATTGCAAAACACTGCCGACTTTAACACAATGAATCACGGCCGGATCTGTGAGATCCGTGCTGGGGTTCATTGTGCACCTTTTTTAATTTTTTTAAATAGTTTACATTTTTTTTTAAAAATGCGTGGGGTCCCCCCTCCTAAGCCAAACCAGTCTCGGGCACTTTGAGCCGGTCCTGGTTGAAAAAATATGGGAAAAAAAGTGACAGGGGTTCCCCCATATTTAATCAACCAGCACCGGGCTCTGCGCCTGGTCCTGGTTCCAAAAATATGGAAGACAAAAAGCGTAGGGGTCCCCCGTATTTTTGAAACCAGCACCGGGCCCCTTTCCCCGAATGCCAGGAACCCCCTCTGACTTATGTCCAAGAAGGTTCCATCAGCCAATCAGGGAGCGCCACGTTGTGGCACCCTCCTGATTGGCTGTGTGCTCCTGTAGTGTATGACAGGCAGCACACGGCAGTGTTACAATGTAGCGCCTATGCACTCCATTGTAACCAATGGTGGGAACTTTTAGCTCAGCGGTGAGGTTACTCTCGGTCAACCGCTGAGCTAAAAGTTCCCACCATTGGTTACAATGGAGCGCATAGGCGCTACATTGTAACACTGCCATGTGCTGCCTGTCATACACTACAGGAGCACACAGCCAATCAGGAGGGTGCCACAACATGGCGCTCCCTGATTGGCTGATGGAACCTTCTTGGACATAAGTCAGAGGGGGTTCCTGGCATTCGGGGAAAGGGGTCCCATGTGAAAACATGGGGCCCCTTTCAGTGCGAGGTCGGGTGTTCGGTTTGTTATTTTGCCAAGTACCAGGATTACAAATGGATTACACGAGGAGCCATCTACACTGGATTTTGTGAGTATAATTTTTTCAACAGGTACACCATGGATTCTACATGGAGAAGAGGACCGACCTGCGTGGGAACATAGGTGGTCATTCCGAGTTGTTCGCTCGCAAGCCGATTTTAGCAGCATTGCACACGCTAAGCCGCCGCCTACTGGGAGTGAATCTTAGCTTCTTAAAATTGCGAACGAACGATTCGCAATATTGCGATAAGACATCTCTGTGCAGTTTCTGAGTAGCTCGACACTTACTCGGAATCTGCGATCAGTTCAGTGCTTGTCGTTCCTGGTTTGACGTCACAAACACACCCAGCGTTCGCCCAGACACTCCTCCGTTTCTCCAGCCACTCCTGCGTTTTTCCCAGAAACGGTAGCGTTTTTTCCCACACGCCCATAAAACGGCCTGTTTCCGCCCAGAAACACCCACTTCCTGTCAATCACACTACGATCGCCTGAGCGAAGAAAAAGCCGTGAGTAAAAAACCTAACTTCTTAGCAAATTTACTTGTCGCAGTGCGGACATTGCGCATGCGCACTAAGCGGAAAATCGCTGCGATGCGATGAAATTTACCGAGCGAACAACTCGGAATGACCACCATAGGTAAGTATGTGTATATGGTGGTGTGGATGTATGTATTAAAGTTTTACTGTCAAGGTGTGTGTGTTTTGTCTTTATTGGGGTATTTTTTTTGTAGTAGTACTACAGGTACCAGCGGGCCCGTTTTTCCGCCGCATGCTGGTACTTGTGGTTCTCCAAGTACCAGCTTGCGGAGGAGGCTTGCTGGGCCTTGTAGTACTGCTACTAAAAACAATATCCAACACTTTTCACAAAGGCTATCAGCCCCCCATCCGCAGCCCTTGGATGGGGGGGACAGCCTCGGGCTTCACCCCTGGCCCTTGGGTGGCTGGAGGGGGGGACCCCTTGATTTAAGGGGTTCCCACTCCTCCAGGGTACCCCAGCCAGGGGTGACTAGCTGGGTATTTAATGCCACGGCCGCAGGGCACTGTATAAAAGTGACCCCCGGCTGTGGCATTATCTGTCCAGCTAGTGGAGCCCGGTGCTGGTTTCAAAAATACGGGGGACCCCTACGCTTTTTGTCCCCCGTATTTTTGGAACCAGGACCAGGCGCAGAGCCCGGTGCTGGTTGATTAAATATGGGGGAACCCCTGTCACTTTTTCCCCCATATTTTTTCAACCAGGACCGGCTCAAAGAGCCCGAGGCTGGTTTGGCTTAGGAGGGGGGACCCCACGCAAATTTTTTAAAGAAAATTAACACTTTCCCACCCCTTCCCACTGATAAACATGCACGGATCTCATGGATCTGTGCATGCCTATCCAATCACGGTAAAAAAAAGCAGGTCTGTTTTTTTTTAGCACTTTATTACGATTTGTACTTTGCTCACGGCAGTGTTTGGTTATTTTGTGATTTGCACTTTTTAGTAGATTACAGAGTTCAACCAATTTGCAGGCGTATTTGACCGATGGTGTATTGATTCGTCATTTTTTCCAAGGACTTCCAAAATATTACGAATGCCCTCATCACTGCCAAGATTTTTGCTTAGTAAATTCCCGAGATGACACTTTGAAGAAAAAACGGTATCTCGGTCAAAATCGGGACCTTAGTAAATATACCCCTATGAAACCAGAAGTATGACTCTACCAGCAGCAGTGAAACAATGTATCCAATGTGTGTGTTTTGGTAAAAGTCTCCGTTAGAATAATGTCCACAGTCACAATAAACAAGCACAGATCAGCTTTCCACTAATTGGGTAATATGCAATTGTAGCAGTCCCAGGGTAATGGTAGGCTTGCCATTCTGTATTGTAAGCTTAATGAGTTTAAGCAAGAAGAAATACCTCTCTGGTGGGCTGGTCTAACCGAGCGTCCTCGGTTAAGATATCCTGCAGTGCCCAAAACGTTGCTGTGCGGAGAGGAGAGTAGAGTAATGTTGTACCGCCAGGGGGGTAATGGCGGCTGATAGCCGCGTGCTGAAGAACAGCAGACTGCGGGAATGACAAAGCCGATGTGGATCACGCTGATGTAGTGCTGCATGCTGTTGTAGCAAGTACCTGGGGCAAGGTATGAACAGATACGGGATGCTAACGCGTTTCGTCACGCTCCACGTGACTTTTTCAAAGGTGAATGATTATCTTGGTCTGTTCCATTAATACCTATACATGATGTCATACTCCATTATATAATTTAAAGCATTATAATGTCTAGTGCCTGATATGTTTAATTTATGTGTGGTATGAAATATGTGTTGAACATATCCTTGTGGCTTATCTGTGTGAATGTGTATGCTACCACATATCGCTGTGCACACTGTGCGTATTTGCACGCACAGAGACTCATCTGCTTGGAGTTTGTATGTTTTCTCTATGTAATATTTTTGACTTCGACAGCTTGTTGGGTTTGGAAGTGCGAATCTGTTTTGGGAATGCCTGACCCTTTGCTTTTCCTGAAGTACGAAAGGAGCGAAAGGAAGTACTCTTAGCCTTCGGCACCGAAGGAGCAGTACTAGGAAGACATGCTGTTTTAGCAGACGCTAAGTTAGCCACTATCTTGTTGAGGTCTTCTCCGAAAAGAATATCTCCTTTGAAAGGGAGTACCTCCAGGGTTTTCTTACAGTCCATGTCCACATACCAGGACCGTAACCAAAGAATTCGGTGAGCCAAAATGGACGTAGTAGAAGCCTTGGCCGCCAGAATACCGACATCAGAAGCCGCCTCTTTAATGTAATGAGACGCTGTAACAATATACGTCAGGCATTGTCTAGCATGATCAGAAGCATTGGAAGGCAACTCCGCCTCCAGCTCCTGAGCCCACGCTTCCACAGCTTCTGCAGCCCATATTGCTGCAATAGTGGGCCTACGCACTGCACCGTTTAGGGTGTAGATTGCCTTCAAACAACCCTCCACACGCTTGTCCGTCAGCTCTCTCAAGGACGTGACAGTAGTTACAGGCAGAGCAGAGGATACTACCAGCTGCGCCACTTGTGAATCCTCTGGCGGGGGTGTTTCCCAATTTTTACTAAGCTCCGCAGTGAGGGGGTAGCGAGCCAGCATCTTCTTATGAGGCGTGAACTTCTTTCCTGGATTTTCCCAGGACTCCTGACGTATGTCAACTAAATGGTCAGAGTGAGGTAAAACTTGTTTAACCACCTTCTGACGTTTAAACCTGTCCGGTTTCTTAGGGGCAGTGTCAGGCTCCTGTTCATCATAAACCTGAAGAATGAGCCTGATAGCCTCTAACAAGTCAGGAACATCCATCTGCGAAACAACTTCCCCATCAGAAGCATCAGGACCAGAATCTGTGGGGTCCGTATAAGCGCCATCCTCATCAGACCAGGTGTCTGGGATGCGGGTGGATTGTGAGGAAGTAATTACCTGCTTAAAGGACCCCGTGGTCTTAGGCGGGTGAGGGTTAGACTTATGAGTAGTCAGTGATTGGTTCAATTGCTGTAACTGATTGGACAGTAGTTCTGCCCATGGCGGATAAACCGTGGGGACCATGGGGGTCATTCCGAGTTGTTCGCTCGTTGCCGATTTTCGCTGTACTGCGATTAGTCGCTTACTGCGCATGCGCAAGGTTCGCAGAGCGCATGCGCTTAGTTATTTTACACAAAAGTTAGGTATTTTACTCACGGCATAACGAAGCTTTTTCATCGCTGTGCTGATCGTAGTGTGATTGACAGGAAGTTGGTGTTTCTGGGTGGAAACTGGCCGTTTTATGGGAGTGTGCGGAAAAACGCAGGCATTCGAGTTGCAAAATGAAGGAGTGGCTGGAGAAACGGGGGAGTGGTTGGGCAAACGCTGGGTGTGTTTGTGACGTCAAACCAGGAACGAAAAGGACTGAGCTAGTCGCAATGGCTGAGTAAGTCTGGAGCTACTCAGAAACTGCTAAGAAATTTCTATTTGCAATTCTGCTAATCTTTCGTTCGCAATTCTGCTAAGCTAAGATACACTCCCAGAGGGCGGCGGCTTAGCGTGTGCAATGCTGCTAAAAGCAGCTTGCGAGCGAACAACTCGGAATCACCCCCCATAACCGGTTACACCAGCACAGGAGGTCCCATAGGGGGCGTTAGTCTAGTTACCAGCGTATTCAATAGCGTGGAGAAGGTAGCCCAAGGTGGGTCATTTTGCATCCCCGTTGCTACAGTCCCACTAGGGGGCAAGGAACCCCCAGAACCTGAACCCTCAGCTGCTATGTTATCCTTAAATGTGTCTGCAGTGTCAACACCATGCAGTGTGGGATCAGCCCCAGCTCCGTTGCCCTTTGTAGCTCACATAATCAAAAGCTCAATGTAAGGCAACACAGTACAATATCAGCAGCACAACACCTGACAGGAACCCCCTGTGCAGTGTATCAGCACAAACAGGGAATTCAAGAGGTATATGGTGACTAAATATCACAGAGAAAAATACACACTGAGTATATCCTGTGAACTGCCTATATTATGATAAACCTGACACACTTTAAAAGCTTCTTTCAGGGCTGCTCCAGCAGCCCTCCTGTTAAGTGCCAGCTTACTGCATGGCACCAACTACAAAACTGAGCTCCTGTGCACGGACGCGTGGTTATAGAGGAGGCGGCGCTAGGCATTCTGGGAACAGTCAAAGCTTTGAGCCTGTTGGTGCCTCGGATCAAGATCCTACTCTACGCCCCAATGTCATGCCCTGTGGTGCCCAGTGTACCCCGCAGCAAAAACTTATTTTTTCCAAATACGATGGTAATGTTTAGACGTAACTCCTTTCCTAGCCTGTATCAGGGTAGGAATAACCTTATTCAGAATGCCCTTCCGAGCTAGTATCAGGCGTTCAACCTCCATGCCGTCAAACGCAGCTGCCGTAAGTCTTGATAGGTGAACGGCCCCTGCTGCAGCAGGTCCTCCCGAAGAGGAAGAGGCCTCAGCTCTTCTAGCAGTAGATCCAGAAGATCTGCATATCAAGACCTTCTTGGCCAGTCTGGAGCAATGAGGATCGCATGAACCCTTGTTCTCCTTATGAGCTTTAGCACTCTTGGAATGAGTGGAAGTGGAGGAAACACGTACACTGACTGGAACACCCACGGAGTCACTAGGGAATACACCGCAATGGCTTGCGGGTCCCTCGACCTGGAACAATACCGCCGAAGCGTCTTGTTGAGACGAGAGGCCATCATGTCTATTTGAGGTATACCCCAAATGGAGTCCCCACTCTCCTGGATGGAGATCGTTTCTGCTGAGGAAGTCCGCTTCCCAATTGTCTACTCCCGGAATGAAGATTGCTGACAGCACCAACGCGTGTTTTCCTGCCCAGAGGATGATTCATGTTATCTCTGACATTGCAGCCCTGCTCTTTGTTCCGCCCTGTCAGTTGATGTAAGCCACTGTCGTTACATTGTCCTACTGCACTTGAATGGCTCAATCTCCCAGAAAATTGGCCGCTTGGAGAAGACCGTTGTAGACGGTTCTTAGTTCTAGAATGTTTATCGGCAGGCCGGCTTCCAGACTTGACCACCTTTCTTGGAAGGTCTCCCCTTGAGTGACTGCACCCCGGCCTCGGAGACTTGCATCTGTGGTTAGAAGGATCCAGTCCTGAATCCCGAACCTGCGGCCCTCCAGAAGGTGAGGAGTGAAATCCTAGCCTTTGGTGACAGACGCATCCTCTGGTGCATATGTAGATGGGATCCCGACCACTTGTCCAGGAGATCCAGTTGGAAGGACCGAGCATGAAACTTCCCATACTGTACAGCCTCATTGGAGGCCAACATCTTTCCCAGAAGGCGAATGCACTGATGAACCGAAACCCGGGCTGGCTTCAGGACATCTCGGACCATTGTTTGCATCACCAACGCTTTTTCCTCTGGAAGAAACACCCTCTACACTTCCGTGTCGAGGATCGTTCCCAGAAAGGACAACCTCCTGGTTGGTTCCAAATGATATTTTGGAAGAATCAGGATCCAACCGTGTTCCCTGAGCAGGTGGGTTGTGAGAAGGATGGACTGTAACAACTTCTCCTTGGACGATGCCTTTATCAGCAGATCATTCAGATATAGAATTATGTTCACCCCCTGTCTGCAGTGGAGAACCATTAGTTCCGCCATCACTTTGGTGAAAACCCTCGGTGCTGTGGAGAGGCCAAATGGCAGAGCCTGGAACTGATGGTGACAGTCCATCAGTGCGAATCGAAGATAAGCCTGATGTGGCGGACAAATTGGAATGTGGAGGTATGCATCTTTGATATCCAGGGATACCAGGAATTCCCCCTCTTCCAGACTTGATATCACCGCCCTTAGAGTCTCCATTTTGAATTTGAACTCCTTCAGAAAGGGATTTAGCAATTTTAGGTTCAGAATGGGCCTGACCGAACCATCCGGTTTCGGTACTGCGAAAAGGTTCGAATAGTAACCTTTGTTTTGCAGATGAGGGACCAGTACAATAACCTGTGACTTCACCAACTTCTGGATGGCTGCCTGCAGGACCGTCATGTCTGCCAGCAAAGCTGGCAAGCCTGATTTGAAGAACCGGTGAGGAGGGAGGTCTTGAAATTCAAGCCGGTACGCCTGGGACACAATAACTTGTACCCAGGGATCCAGGCCGGATGACACCCAGACGTGACTGAAATGTCTGAGTCTCGCCCCCACCGGCCCTACCTCCAGGCCGCTCGGTCCACTGTCATGCTGAGGACTTTGGCGTACCTGAAGCAGGTTTCTGTTCCTGGGAACCCGCAGCAGCAGGTTTCTTGGATTTTGATCAACCTCCTCTAAAGAAGGTGTTAGACGGTTTGGCCTTTCTTGTTTAAGCAACCCGAAAGGACTGTGATGCAGCTGAAGAAAAGGGTTTCTTCATAGCAGGTGCAGCTGAGGGAAGAAAAGGTGACTTACCCGCTGTAGCTGTGGAGATCCACGCATCTAATGCTTCCCCAAAGAGAGCCTGACCTGTGTAGGGTAGGGTCTCCACACCTCTCCTGGATTCCGCGTCGGCAGACCACTGGCGCAGCCAAAGTCCCCTACGAGCTGAGACAGACATGGAAGACAATTCCTGCAGCCATGGAACTAGTGATGAGCGGGTTCGGTTCCTCGGAATCCGAACCCGCCCGAACTTCACCATTTTTTCACGGGTCCGAGGCAGACTCGGATCCTCCCGCCTTGCTCGGATAACCCGAGCGCCCGAACGTCATCATCCCGCTGTCGGATTCTCGCGAGACTCGGATTCTATATAAGGAGCCGCGCGTCGCCGCCATTTTCACACGTGCATTGAGATTGATAGGGAGAGGACGTGGCTGGCATCCTCTCCGTTTAGATTAGAAGATAGAGAGTGACATTTGATTTACTACTAATTTTGGGGAGCAGTTGTTAGGAGTACTCAGTACAGTGCAGAGTTTTGCTGATAGTGACCACCAGTTTTATTATAATCCGTTCTCTGCCTGAAAAAAACGATACATACCATATCTGTGCTCAGCCTCAGTGTGCTGCATGATATATCATCTATGTATATCTGACTGTGCTGAGTGCTCACTGCTCACACAGCTTAATTGTGGGGGAGACTGGGGAGCAGTTATAGCAGGAGTACAGTGCACACTTTTGCTGCCAGTGACCACCAGTATATTGTCTGCCTGAAAAAGTTAAACACTCCTGTGGTGTTTTTTTTTTTTAATTCTATAAACGCATTCTGCTGACAGTGTCCAGCAGGTCCGTCATTCATTATATTATATAAATATTTACCTACAGTAGTGTTATATTTTTTTTTCCATCTCTATCATCTTTATCATCTCTATATTAGCAGACGCAGTACGGTAGTCCACGGCTGTGGCTATCTCTGTGTCGTCAGTGGTCGTCCATAATTGTATACCTACCTACCTGTGGTGGGTTTTTTTTTTCTATCTTCTTCATACTAGTAGTTTAGGAGTCTGATGACAGTGTCCACCAGGTCCGTCATTATATTATATACCTTACCTACAGTAGTAATATATTTATTATATTATCTATACTAGCAGACGCAGTACGGTAGTCCACGGCTGTGGCTATCTCTGTGTCGTCAGTGCTCGTCCATAATTGTATACCTACCTACCTGTGGTGGGTTTTTTTTTTCTATCTTCTTCATACTATTAGTTTAGGAGTCTGCTGACAGTGTCCACCAGGTCCGTCATTATATTATATACCTACAGTAGTAATATATTTAGTATATTATCTATACTAGCAGACGCAGTATGGTAGTCCACGGCTGTGGCTATCTCTGTGTCGTCAGTGCTCGTCCATAATTGTATACCTACCTACCTCTGGTGGGGTTTTTTTTTCTATCTTCTTCATACTAGTAGTTTAGGAGTCTGCTGACAGTGTCCACCAGGTCCGTCATTATATTATATACCTACAGTAGTAATATATTTAGTATATTATCTATACTAGCAGACGCAGTACAGTAGTCCACGGCTGTGGCTATCTCTGTGTCGTCAGTGCTCGTCCATAATTGTATACCTACCTACCTGTGGTGGGTTTTTTTTTTCTATCTTCTTCATACTAGTAGTTTAGGAGTCTGCTGACAGTGTCCACCAGGTCCGTCATTATATTATATACCTACAGTAGTAATATATTTAGTATATTATCTATACTAGCAGACGCAGTACGGTAGGCCACGGCTGTACCTACCTCTGTGTCGTCAGTTCTCGTCCATAATTGTATACCTACCTGTGGTGGGTTTTTTTTTTCTGTCTTCTTCATACTAGTAGTTTAGGAGTCTGCTGACAGTGTCCACCAGGTCCGTCATTATATTATATACCTACAGTAGTAATATATTTAGTATATTATCTATAATAGCAGACGCAGTACGGTAGGCCACGGCTATACCTACCTCTGTGTCGTCAGTGCTCGTCCATAATTGTATACCTACCTGTGGTGGGGTTTTTTTTTTCTATCTTCTTCATACTAGTAGTTTAGGAGTCTGCTGACAGTGTCCACCAGGTCCGTCATTATATTATATACCTACAGTAGTAATATATTTAGTATATTATCTATACTAGCAGACGCAGTACGGTAGGCCACGGCTGTACCTACCTCTGTGTCGTCAGTGCTCGTCCATAATTGTATACCTACCTGTGGTGGGGTTTTTTTTTCTATCTTCTTCATACTAGTAGTTTAGGAGTCTGCTGACAGTGTCCACCAGGTCCGTCATTATATTATATATACCTACAGTAGTTATATATATTTTTTTTTTATATCATTAATTATCATCTCTATACTAGCAGACGCAGTACGGTAGTCCACGGCTGTAGCTACCTCTGTGTCGTCAGTCACTCGTCATCCATAAGTATACTAGTATCCATCCATCTCCATTGTTTACCTGAGGTGCCTTTTAGTTGTGCCTATTAAAATATGGAGAACAAAAATGTTGAGGTTCCAAAAATAGGGAAAGATCAAGATCCACTTCCACCTCGTGCTGAAGCTGCTGCCACTAGTCATGGCCGAAATGATGAAATTCCATCAACGTCGTCTGCCAAGGCTGATGCCCAATGTCATAGTACAGAGCATGTAAAATCCAAAACACAAAAGATCAGTAAAAAAAGGACTCAAAAATCTAAATTAAAATCGTCGGAGGAGAAGCGTAAACTTGCCAATATGCCATTTACCACACGGAGTGGCAAGGAACGGCTGAGGCCCTGGCCTATGTTCATGGCTAGTGGTTCAGCTTCACATGAGGATGGAAGCACTCAGCCTCTCTCTAGAAAAATGAAAAAACTTAAGCTGGCAAAAGCACAGCAAAGAACTGTGCGTTCTTCGAAATCACAAATCCACAAGGAGAGTCCAATTGTGTTGGTTGCGATGCCTGACCTTCCCAACACTGGACGTGAAGAGCATGCGCCTTCCACCATTTGCACGCCCCCTGCAAGTGCTGGAAGGAGCACCCGCAGTCCAGTTCCTGATAGTCAGATTGAAGATGTCAGTGTTGAAGTACACCAGGATGAGGAGGATATGGGTGTTGCTGGCGCTGGGGAGGAAATTGACAAGGAGGATTCTGATGGTGAGGTGGTTTGTTTAAGTCAGGCACCCGGGGAGACACCTGTTGTCCGTGGGAGGAATATGGCCATTGACATGCCTGGTGAAAATACCCAAAAAATCAGCTCTTCGGTGTGCAAGTATTTCAACAGAAATGCGGACAACAGGTGTCAAGCCGTGTGTTGCCTTTGTCAAGCTGTAATAAGTAGGGGTAAGGACGTTAACCACCTCGGAACATCCTCCCTTATACGTCACCTGCAGCGTATTCATCATAAGTCAGTGACCAGTAAATCCCTTCCTCTTGTAACCAAGCTCACGCAAACCACCCCACCAACTCCCTCAGTGTCAATTTCCTCCTTCCCCAGGAATGCCAATAGTCCTGCAGGCCATGTCACTGGCAATTCTGACGAGTCCTCTCCTGCCTGGGATTCCTCCGATGCATCCTTGAGTGTAATTCCTACTGCTGCTGGCGCTGCTGTTGTTGCTGCTGGGAGTCGATGGTCATCCCAGAGGGGAAGTCGTAAGACCACTTTTACTACTTCCACCAAGCAATTGACTGTCCAACAGTCCTTTGCGAGGAAGATGAAATATCACAGCAGTCATCCTGCTGCAAAGCGGATAACTGAGGCCTTGGCATCCTGGGCGGTGAGAAACGTGGTTCCGGTATCCATCATTACTTCAGAGCCAACTATAGACTTGATTGAGGTACTGTGTCCCCGGTACCAAATACCATCTAGGTTCCATTTCTCTAGGCAGGCGATACCGAAAATGTACACAGACCTCAGAAAAAGACTCACCAGTGTCCTAAAAAATACAGTTGTACCCAATGTCCACTTAACCACGGACATGTGGACAAGTGGAGCAGGGCAGACTCAGGACTATATGACTGTGACAGCCCACTGGGTAGATGTATTGACTCCCGCCGCAAGAACAGCAGCGGCGGCACCAGTAGCAGCATCTCGCAAACGCCAACTCTTTCCTAGGCAGGCTACGCTTTGTATCACCGCTTTCCAGAATACGCACATAGCTGAAAACCTCTTACGGCAACTGAGGAAGATCATCACAGAATGGGTAACCCCAATTGGACTCTCCTGTGGATTTGTGGCATCGGACAACGCCAGCAATATTGTGCGTGCATTATATCTGGGCAAATTCCAGCACGTCCCATGTTTTGCACATACCTTGAATTTGGTGGTGCAGAATTATTTAAAAAATGACAGGGGCGTGCAAGAGATGCTGTCGGTGGCCAGAAGAATTGCGGGACACTTTCGGCGTACAGGCACCACGTACAGAAGACTGTAGCAACACCAAAAACGCCTGAACCTGCCCTGCCATCATCTGAAGCAAGAAGTGGTAACGAGGTGGAATTCAACCCTCTATATGCTTCAGAGGATGGAGGAGCAGCAAAAGGCCATTCAAGCCTATACATCTGACCACGATATAGGTAAAGGAGGTGGAATGCACCTGTCTCAAGCGCAGTGGAGAATGATTTCAACATTGTGCAAGGTTCTGCAACCTTTTGAACTTGCCACACGTGAAGTCAGTTCAGACACTGCCAGCCTGAGTCAGGTCATTCCCCTCATCAGGCTTTTGCAGAAGAAGCTGGAGACATTGAAGGAGGAGCTAAGACAGAGCGATTCCGCTAGGCATGTGGGACTTGTGGATGGAGCCCTTCATTCGCTTAACCAGGATTCACGGGTGGTCAATCTGTTGAAATCAGAGCACTACATTTTGGCCACCGTGCTCGATCCTAGATTTAAAACCTACGTTGTATCTCTCTTTCCGGCAGACACAAGTCTGCAGGGGTTCAAAGACCTGCTGGTGAGAAAATTATCAAGTCAAGTGGAACTTGATCGGTCAACAGCTCCTCCTTCACATTCTCCCGCAATTGGGGGTGCGAGGAAAAGGCTCAGAATTCCGAGCCCACCCGCTGGCGGTGATGCAGGGCAGTATGGGGCGAGTGCTGACCTCTGGTCCGGACTGAAGGACCTGCCAACGATTACGGACATGTCGTCTACTGTCACTGCATATGATTCTCTCACCATTGAAAGAATGGTGGAGGATTATATGAGTGACCGCATCCAAGTAGGTACGTCAGACAGTCCGTACGTATACTGGCAGGAAAAAGAGGCAATTTGGAGGCCCTTGCACAAACTGGCTTTATTCTACCTAAGTTGCCCTCCCACAAGTGTGTACTCCGAAAGAGTGTTTAGTGCCGCCGCTCACCTTGTCAGCAATCGGCGTACGAGGTTACTTCCAGAAAATGTGGAGAAGATGATGTTCATTAAAATGAATTATAATCAATTCCTCCGTGGAGACATTCACCAGCAGCAATTGCCTCCAGAAAGTACACAGGGAGCTGTGATGGTGGATTCCAGTGTGGACGAATTGATAATCTGTGAGGAGGGGGATGTACACGGTGATGAATCGGAGGATGATGATGAGGTGGACATCTTGCCTCTGTAGAGCCAGTTTGTGCAAGGAGAGATTAATTGCTTCTTTTTTGGTGGGGGTCCAAACCAACCCGTCATTTCAGTCACAGTCGTGTGGCAGACCCTGTCACTGAAATGATGGGTTGGTTAAAGTGTGCATGTCCTGTTTATACAACATAAGGGTGGGTGGAAGGGCCCAAGAACAATTCCATCTTGCACCTCTTTTTTCTTTAATTTTTCTTTGCGTCATGTGCTGTTTGGGGAGTATTTTTTGGAAGGGCCATCCTGCGTGACACTGCAGTGCCACTCCTAGATGGGCCAGGTGTTTGTGTCGGCCACTTGGGTCGCTGAGCTTAGTCACACACCTCATTGCGCCTCTTTTTTTCTTTGCGTCATGTGCTGTTTGGGGAGTGTTTTTTGGAAGGGCCATCCTGCGTGACACTGCAGTGCCACTCCTAGATGGGCCAGGTGTTTGTGTCGGCCACTTGGGTCGCTGAGCTTAGTCACACAGCTACCTCATTGCGCCTCTTTTTTTCTTTGCGTCATGTGCTGTTTGGGGAGTGTTTTTTGGAAGGGCCATCCTGCGTGACACTGCAGTGCCACTCCTAGATGGGCCAGGTGTTTGTGTCGGCCACTTGGGTCGCTGAGCATAGTCACACAGCTACCTCATTGCGCCTCATTTTTTCTTTGCGTCATGTGCTGTTTGGGGAGTGTTTTTTGGAAGGGCCATCCTGCGTGACACTGCAGTGCCACTCCTAGATGGGCCAGGTGTTTGTGTCGGCCACTTGGGTCGCTGAGCTTAGTCACACAGCTACCTCATTGCGCCTCTTTTTTTCTTTGCGTCATGTGCTGTTTGGGGAGTGTTTTTTGGAAGGGCCATCCTGCGTGACACTGCAGTGCCACTCCTAGATGGGCCAGGTGTTTGTGTCGGCCACTTGGGTCGCTGAGCTTAGTCACACAGCTACCTCATTGCGCCTCTTTTTTTCTTTGCGTCATGTGCTGTTTAGGGAGTGTTTTGTGGAAGGGCCATCCTGCGTGACACTGCAGTGCCACTCCTAGATGGGCCAGGTGTTTGTGTCGGCCACTTGGGTCGCTGAGCTTAGTCATCCAGCGACCTCGGTGCAAATTTTAGGACTAAAAATAATATTGTGAGGTGTGAGGTGTTCAGAATAGACTGAAAATGAATGGAAATTATGGTTATTGAGGTTAATAATACTTTGGGATCAAAATGACCCCCAAATTCTATGATTTAAGCTGTTTTTTAGGGTTTTTTGAAAAAAACACCCGAATCCAAAACACACCCGAATCTGACAAAAAAAATTCGGTGAGGTTTTGCCAAAACGCGTTCGAACCCAAAACACGGCCGCGGAACCGAACCCAAAACCAAAACACAAATCCCGAAAAATTTCCGGTGCATGGAACCCAAGTCTTTCATGGATTCTATGAGAAATTCTGCCGTGTCTGACCACTTTACTATAGCTTTGGCAATCCAAGCACTGGAAATAGTGGGACGTACTATAGCCCCTGAAGCCATGTACATGGATTTGAGCGTATTATCAATTTTACGATCAGCCGGCTCTTTCAAAGCGGTGGATCCTGGAACAGGTAAATTTTTTTGGGCGTCTGGATACAGACGCGTCAACAATGGGCGGGTTTTCCCATTTTTTTCTATCCTTCACAGGGAAAGGAAATGCCACAAGGACCCTTTTAGGGATCTGGAATTTTTTCTCAGGGTTTTCCTATGCTTTTTAAATAACAGTATTTCATTCTTTTGACGCAGGGAAGGTTAGCGAGGCTTTCTTATTTTCATTAAAGTAAGCCTCCTCATCCTGTACAGGTGTTGTATCAGTAATATTCAACACACCCCTAATGGCCTTTATCATCAACTGCACCCTTTTACAAGAGATGCTGCCCACCTCAATACATCCCCATCACCGTCCTCAGTGTCAGAATCGGTATCCGTGTCATCTTGCATAATTTTTGCAAGAGCACGTTTTTGGGAATATTCAGTGGGGGTAACAGAACTGGGCCAGACTGCCACAGAGTTCTGTAAAGCATGAGTTGCAGATTCATTCTGTGCAACCCTAGTAGAAATCTGAGAAATCATAGATTTGATAGAGGATAACCACTCAGTCTCCCTAGCTGGTATCTGTGCTAAAACAGTGCAATCCTGATTACATGGAATGGGATCATCCCGAAAGGACATATCCTCTGCAGCATATGACACAGAGTCCCTAGACATAGCTTAATGGAGACCACAGACACCACATACGCACACACACACACACACACACACACACACACACACACACACGAGGGCAGACAGAGTTTCACCCCCATGAAAGGCAAGAGAGACACAGAGATTGGAGCAAACCCACACACAGCGCTTTTTAGGTAAAAGGAGACCCCCAAACAGCGCTGACTGTGCACCTTAATAGGTTACACAGCCTGTATACAGCCCCCCCCCACACACACACACACTTCTACATCCTCCTGGTACCGTGAGAGATAGCTGGAGTTGTTCTGGAGGGACTTGCTCTTCACTGACAGCGTTGTGCAGGCAGGAAAATGGCGCTGAACGCTGCTGGGTCCGCTCTGAGGAGAAGCTCCTCCCCCAAAATTACGCTATCTTCCTGCTCTTCATAGGATTATACTGGCCTGGGAAATTATGCTGGCTGAGATCCCGGGACCCCGACAGGCTGTGTGACCAGTGTAGGTTGTAGGCGCTGGCTCAGGGCGCCCCTCACAGCGCCGCACTATGTACCACTGAGCCCCGGAGCGCAGTTATTACTGCGCTCCATAACCTGTTGCCGCCATCTTCACACTGACCCCCCGTTTGCTAGGGGGGCCGGTGACTCAGTCACCACCAATCTTCTTGCTCTGTAAGGGGGTGGCGGTATGCTGCTGGGGTGAGTGATCACCTGTGGCAGGGAACGATCTATCCCCTCAGGAGCTCATTTGTCCTGTCAGCGGAGATAGTGGCCCAGACCTCGCAGGCGGTCACTACTTCCCCCCTTAGTCCCATGAAGCAGGGAGGCTGTTCTGTTGCCAGTAGCCTCCCTGTAAAATAATAAACTCTAAAATAAACTTTTACTAAAGAAGCTCTGTAGAGCTCCCCTAGCTGTGACCGGCTCCTCCAGGCACATTTTCTAAACTGAGTCTGGTAGGAGGGGCATAGAGGGAGGAGCCAGCCCACACGCTCAAACTCTTCCTGGTGGACCCGTCTATACCCCATGGTACTAATGTGGACCCCAGCATCCTCTATGACGTAAGAGAAAAAGGGAAAGCTGTCTGCCGTACTGTGTAAAAAGGGGACGCTGTTTACTGAAATGTGTAAAAAGGGGATGCTGTCTGTCGTAATGTGTAAAAAGGTGACGCTGTCTGCCGTAATGTATAAAAAAGGGGATGCTGTCTGCCGTAATGTGTAAAAAAGGGGATGCTGTCTGCCGTAAAAGTGTAAAAAGGGGGACTGACTGCCGTAATGTGTAAAAAAGGCTCTACCTGGTGTAGTGGCGCTACTCTGCGGCGTAATTTGAATAATGGAGACTACTGTGCACCGTAATATGAATTGGTATTATTTTGTGACCACACCCTTTCCCCATGAAGCCACGTCCCTATATTTTGTCCCCTGTTTTACATAAAGGGGGAGGGGCGCTAATGCCATTTCTTGCACACAGCGCTAAAATGTCTAGTTACGTCACTGTTGCTAGGTATCCATTTCCCTGGCCCTGAGCAGGTCCCCCTCACCAAATCCTCTCCAGCACAGTGCCCCCATTGCATCCAAATAATCACCCCCCTCTCCACTATATATATAAATGTATATATAATATATATATATTCTCGTACAGTCCACACTCTAGCCTTTTATATCAATTGCTGGGGTAGCATCCATATGGGCATGTGTCACCAGGACCAGTCCATTCAAATATAGAAGTACAAATCAGGAGCACTCACCAGTCTTCATAAGCCTTATTTTATTAGTAGCATCAGGAAATCAGCATAGGGGTATCGACGTTTCGGGACACACAGGTCCCTTTGTCAAGATCACAAGCCAGTGTGAGTAACCCACTTTTATACCCATATAGCCCTCCCCTTCATTAGATAAACAGAAACACCTGTGTTGTAATCAAAGAAGTATATACAAAAGCGCTGAATATATCAGCACAAACACTTATCATAATGTAACCCTGATTTAGGGTTTAAACAACACTTATACTGAGGTAGTTATAATATGGTGACTAAAATGGAGTATAAGCATATATATTATTCATATAAAAGTTAATGGATGTTGTAATACTGTATGCATGTTTTGAGGTAAATAATACAGTTCACATATATGTAATTGTATGTACATTGATGTAAATGTAGTGGTGAATACAATGAAGGCTTATTTTATGGTTTCACAGTGTATCTAAAGGGTTAATGTCCTTGTGCTCCTAACTGTCAATCACCTAGTGGGGTGATTGCCAGTGGGCGGGGCATCACCTCAGAGTGGGTCATGTGACTACTAGAGAGGGGTGGAGAGGTGCTGTGAGTGTAGCTGAGGGAGAGACTGCATATCCCTTGGTGAGAGGACATAGTTTTTTGCTGCTCCGGCCGTCGCCCGCATTAGAGCTGAGCAGTATACATTGCGGCGGCCGGAGGGGGCTTAGTGTGTGTAGCCAGAACAGGGCTTCCTTACTGTAAAGGTGGTGACAGCAGCATTGAGACTCAGAACTGTTCATAGAACACAAGATCAGCGCTAGTCAACTCACCCAGCAGTATTGGAAAGGCGCATCTGTGACAGGGAGACAGAGAGGGTTCCTTCCTACCTATTACCGGCACAGACTCTGACAGCCACAACAAAGAAGCCAGGACCAGCAGCAGAGGCTCCATTCTGTGTGGCTGTAAGTGTAAGGGAGGAGTCGGGGGAGCATCCTGCAGCAGCATCACTAGATGGTAGAAGTGTGAGTGTATAATCCAGCCATTTATATTACCCCTACACTAAGCACAGCAAGCCATAGGTGACTATTGTACATAGTCAATTTCATATTGGGACTAAGGACTCCAGGGCTAGGCCGCAATAATGGCTATTAAGCAGGAGGATAGTAATGGGTCACAGTAGTCAGAGTGACCTATAATTACAGTTCCATGTATGGCTTAATCATAGTGCTAAGGAGAAGGTAGAAAGCACTGGGTATATATATGTAACAGGAGGAGTGGAGTGAAACTTGAACTGTTTAACGCTTCATAAATAGTTTTAAAACTCCCCCATATATCAGCATCACATCAGTCAAAGGAGAGCCAGAGACATTGTTCCGCAGCGCTAAATAGAAAGTAACACCCTAAAGCTGCCACCTAATGTGTGTATTTATGCCCCTGAATTAGCAGAATTAGAGTCAAGGACATTAAAGGTAGCCATACTACAGTGACATTGGATGAATGTTAAAGCCTCTTAGCCACAAAGGATTAGACTATCATCCCGATTCAAGGACTAGCTTGTGGCACTTTAATACAACTGTGTTATATGTATATTCGTGAACCCGTAAGAAGGACTGACACGTAAGAGACTATTAGTTTTAAAGTTAAAGGATTTGAGCTCGCTGTGACTATGATAAGAGAAACCATCTCTTGCAGATATATTTAATATAGACTCATCCTAAGAGACAACAATAATTTGAGGCATACAGGAATCGAAAAGCTATATATGCTCTGAACTATAGAAAGCATCAGCTACTTCAAATGGACACAAGGACGCAGCATAACAAAGGTTTATCATACCAGCTTCTTAGGAGTTTAGTTTAATACTGGACAACTACAGTAACATTTTTACTGAGGAAAGGATACAGATTCCTTGGTAATCAACTGTTGATGTTACTATCTATGAGCTAAATAGATACTTTCTGTTATCTGCCAAGGAGGAACTATAAGTAACCTTATAGGAGAAAGTAATCGCTACCATAAGTAGACTGAGCCAAACATCTTTCTCTTTAACTGGAGGGAGAACTGATAGTTGATACTAAAACATAGTGTCAGACATTCTGTATTAACTGCTGTTATTTTTAGGAAGTTTATGGGCCCTTATAGTGCACTATCATATTAAGAGTACCCGGGTCACTCTAACACCTAAGGGTGTGTTGAAAAGAAAAAGGATTTGTTGTATTGCATGCAGGTACTGTGTATAGGCCTAATTGACCGGGGGTTAGCATGGATTAATGACTTAAAGGGGAATGTGTAATTGATGAAATGTTAATGTATACTTAATCCATTTGGTACTGGTCATTAAAGTGTTATACTTGCCATGTGTGTCTGGTCCGTCTGGAAGTTGATCTGAAGATCCTGGAAGAAAGAGACAGGTATATTAGATAATATATCTATGATATAAGGGAATCATCCCCTAAGGATAGAGATCAGGCTTACTCAAGCAAGCCTTAACGGTAGTTAAATACTACACATAGCTTGAGTGGAGGCACAGCTATTAGGTAACCATCCCTTAATAGAATACATAGACAGCTCTCGTTCAAGGTATTGAGGGTAGGGTTACATTTGGAGGCACCGCGTGAGATAGAAGTTACACTCAGGCCCTGTTACACCACAGGTGTCAGCTGCCATTAATTATTATTGATAAAGTCCTCACATCCCTAAAAATAAAATACAAATATGGGAAAGAAGCAAAGGAACAGGGAGAAGGTTGGACATAAAGCCATTGCTGTATCAGTTGGGAGAGTTGAAGCCAATAGAGAATGTAAAAGTATGGACAAACAAGAGTACCATAAGGGACCAGGCTTAAAGGAAGAGGTGACATGCAAGTTTGTGGGAACTTTTGTAAATAACCTAGGTGTGAAAAATGAAAAAATATTAGATGTCCCTGTAGAGTTGGAGAAGAGAAAGAAAAAATCAAAGGACAAGAAAGTCAGACTTGATCCCCACCTACAGGATAGTGAGGGAGGTGTTAGTGACAACCTTGCTCATACTTTGGTCGCTAACATGGATTATGGAATGAAAGGAGATAAGAATGTTCTACCACTGAAAGAGAGAGTTCCAGGGGAAGTGAAGATAGATGTAGGTATACAGAGATTAGAAACTGTGCTAAAGCAAATAGCTGAGGATTATAAGAAACATGGACAATTAGTATTAGCTCTTCCAAAAGATCAACAGAAGGACCTGCTTTCCCTGTTTCCAACTTCCATTGAGGAACCAACAAGAAGAGATAGCCCAGTGGATCTACAGACCCCGATAGAGGTGATAAGACATATAGCACTGGACAGGTCTAAACATATTTATCAGTTGTTGGAGGTTCTAGATGAAACCCGATGGAAGCTAAAAGAAGAACAGATGTTTAACACCAAAATTGATGAGAGGAACAAAGAGCTTGAAAGAGAACTTTGGTTTATACAGAGAGAGATGGAAACCATGGCATCTGATGAAAGACAAACCAGAGTGGATCAGGAGCAACAAAAGTTGATAATGTACCAGCAGCAGGAAGACAATATTCATTCTCTGGAATCAAAAATAACTGAGTTGTCTGAATTATTGGAAGTGGGTAAAGAAACTGAAAAGGAGGATCATATTTGTCTGAATGAAATGAAAGAAAGACTGTCTCAGCTAGAATCTGAGAATAAAATACTCAAGGATGCCAACTTCCTAAACAACTGTCCTGAAGATCGTATCCATGAATTTTCTATGCGACCGGATACTAAGGACATAGCATTACAGACTGAGGTAGTGGATGGTATATTGCTGAGACAATCTTCTATGAATAAAGTTGATAGTAAAGGGACACAGTATATGTCTCTTAAAATGACTGGCACAGTAATATGGTTCCATGTGAAGAAAGGCTATGGCTTCATTAAAAGGCATGACACCGGAGAAGACATATTTGTACATTGGACATCCATAACGAAGAATAACCCCCTAAAACTGTTGTACAGTGTAGGAGATGGAGAGAAAGTAGAATTTGAAGTGTTGGAAGGGGAAAAGGGTGTACATGCAGCAAATGTGACTGGCATAGGTGGAGTACCAGTGAAAGGGAGTCGATTTGCTCCAAACCGACGAGGATCATACAGTTATTGTTATCAACCACGAGAAAAAGTGGTTGATGAAGGAAGTGCATATTCAGAACAAAGGCAAGGGAGAGATCCAGCTCCATGTCATCCTTCTACAACCTTACATTACCGACCTCTCTCGAGATTCAATGGTAGAGTAAATCAGTCCCAGGATCAAGAAACGGAAAATTCAGATGCTAAAGACTTGATAACTTTAGAAGCTTCGTCAGAGAAAGAAACTAGTCTCAGTGAAAATCGTAGTGAGGTACATGATAACTTTACCCTAGCACAATCTCTTAAATCTTCCATCCGAAGTCCAGTACTAAAAGAAGTCAATAAATCAGGTGTAGAAGAGCAAGGGAAACCAGCACGATCAGAGAACACTATCCCTGGGAGGCATGAAGGCTATGTAGTTCCATCCCTTCCTATTTGGCCAACAGTTAAAATGGTTGAGATGAGGTGGCTTGCTAATGGATGTGAATGAATATATACTATTTTAGCATAGTGAGTAAGGTAGATGGTGCATTGGCACCTAAAGATGTTAAACAGTGACAATGCACCAGGGGGAGAAATGTAACCCTGATTTAGGGTTTAAACAACACTTATACTGAGGTAGTTATAATATGGTGACTAAAATGGAGTATAAGCATATATATTATTCATATAAAAGTTAATGGATGTTGTAATACTGTATGCATGTTTTGAGGTAAATAATACAGTTCACATATATGTAATTGTATGTACATTGATGTAAATGTAGTGGTGAATACAATGAAGGCTTATTTTATGGTTTCACAGTGTATCTAAAGGGTTAATGTCCTTGTGCTCCTAACTGTCAATCACCTAGTGGGGTGATTGCCAGTGGGCGGGGCATCACCTCAGAGTGGGTCATGTGACTACTAGAGAGGGGTGGAGAGGTGCTGTGAGTGTAGCTGAGGGAGAGACTGCATATCCCTTGGTGAGAGGACATAGTTTTTTGCTGCTCCGGCCGTCGCCCGCATTAGAGCTGAGCAGTATACATTGCGGCGGCCGGAGGGGGGCTTAGTGTGTGTAGCCAGAACAGGGCTTCCTTACTGTAAAGGTGGTGACAGCAGCATTGAGACTCAGAACTGTTCATAGAACACAAGATCAGCGCTAGTCAACTCACCCAGCAGTATTGGAAAGGCGCATCTGTGACAGGGAGACAGAGAGGGTTCCTTCCTACCTATTACCGGCACAGACTCTGACAGCCACAACAAAGAAGCCAGGACCAGCAGCAGAGGCTCCATTCTGTGTGGCTGTAAGTGTAAGGGAGGAGTCGGGGGAGCATCCTGCAGCAGCATCACTAGATGGTAGAAGTGTGAGTGTATAATCCAGCCATTTATATTACCCCTACACTAAGCACAGCAAGCCATAGGTGACTATTGTACATAGTCAATTTCATATTGGGACTAAGGACTCCAGGGCTAGGCCGCAATAATGGCTATTAAGCAGGAGGATAGTAATGGGTCACAGTAGTCAGAGTGACCTATAATTACAGTTCCATGTATGGCTTAATCATAGTGCTAAGGAGAAGGTAGAAAGCACTGGGTATATATATGTAACAGGAGGAGTGGAGTGAAACTTGAACTGTTTAACGCTTCATAAATAGTTTTAAAACTCCCCCATATATCAGCATCACATCAGTCAAAGGAGAGCCAGAGACATTGTTCCGCAGCGCTAAATAGAAAGTAACACCCTAAAGCTGCCACCTAATGTGTGTATTTATGCCCCTGAATTAGCAGAATTAGAGTCAAGGACATTAAAGGTAGCCATACTACAGTGACATTGGATGAATGTTAAAGCCTCTTAGCCACAAAGGATTAGACTATCATCCCGATTCAAGGACTAGCTTGTGGCACTTTAATACAACTGTGTTATATGTATATTCGTGAACCCGTAAGAAGGACTGACACGTAAGAGACTATTAGTTTTAAAGTTAAAGGATTTGAGCTCGCTGTGACTATGATAAGAGAAACCATCTCTTGCAGATATATTTAATATAGACTCATCCTAAGAGACAACAATAATTTGAGGCATACAGGAATCGAAAAGCTATATATGCTCTGAACTATAGAAAGCATCAGCTACTTCAAATGGACACAAGGACGCAGCATAACAAAGGTTTATCATACCAGCTTCTTAGGAGTTTAGTTTAATACTGGACAACTACAGTAACATTTTTACTGAGGAAAGGATACAGATTCCTTGGTAATCAACTGTTGATGTTACTATCTATGAGCTAAATAGATACTTTCTGTTATCTGCCAAGGAGGAACTATAAGTAACCTTATAGGAGAAAGTAATCGCTACCATAAGTAGACTGAGCCAAACATCTTTCTCTTTAACTGGAGGGAGAACTGATAGTTGATACTAAAACATAGTGTCAGACATTCTGTATTAACTGCTGTTATTTTTAGGAAGTTTATGGGCCCTTATAGTGCACTATCATATTAAGAGTACCCGGGTCACTCTAACACCTAAGGGTGTGTTGAAAAGAAAAAGGATTTGTTGTATTGCATGCAGGTACTGTGTATAGGCCTAATTGACCGGGGGTTAGCATGGATTAATGACTTAAAGGGGAATGTGTAATTGATGAAATGTTAATGTATACTTAATCCATTTGGTACTGGTCATTAAAGTGTTATACTTGCCATGTGTGTCTGGTCCGTCTGGAAGTTGATCTGAAGATCCTGGAAGAAAGAGACAGGTATATTAGATAATATATCTATGATATAAGGGAATCATCCCCTAAGGATAGAGATCAGGCTTACTCAAGCAAGCCTTAACGGTAGTTAAATACTACACATAGCTTGAGTGGAGGCACAGCTATTAGGTAACCATCCCTTAATAGAATACATAGACAGCTCTCGTTCAAGGTATTGAGGGTAGGGTTACAATAAGAAGACAACATATATAGACATACATCACAATTATATTAAAATCAATGTATAAACACTCACAGTAATATACTCAGACAGCACAGAAACGCATGACCGGAAGTGCATAGTACTACAGAGTAAAGCTTCAGGAAAGCGTCCCCATGGCAACCCGGTCTTTCTAATGCCTATCGGGCACTCCAATACCAGAATATTAACCTTCCAATGCCAGAAATACATACATAGATGCCTATACTAGCCAGTGATATAACATTATGTATCATATTGCACTATTCAACTAGAACAGTAATATACTGTGAGTACACAATGAGTGGAGTACATCATATACCAGATATCCACATGTGTCAATGTACAGATAATCCCCCAAGGAAAAGATACATAAAAGTGCACAATGTTTGAGCGCATATATGCGTGCGTGCACACAAGTGCGCACACACACATACACACCCCCCCCACCAGCACGCACAATGCTACTTATATACTGTACATATATAAGTTAATATTTAATTCAGACTACAAAGCATATATCCCAATTAATTAAATTCAATACAGACTGATGGGGCAGGACACAGACCATATTCCAGATCACAGACAAAAAAAACAAAAAAAAAAAAAAAATGATGAAAAATAAAAGATGAAAAATAAATGCTGAAAAACAAATCAAAAAATCAATTGTATTAATCCAGAAAGATGCCATAATGTATGCTGAACATGATTTGCTGGCTTTGACTGATGATGACGCTAATCGGGTTCTCTCTGAGTTTGGTGATATTGAACGTCTACCAGCTGAAAGTGCACTTGACCTGTACCACAAATTGCTTAACTTGCAAAAGAAGGAAGTGGACCTGCTGCTGCATGGGCAGTTTCTTTCTGATTACTATCGTAAAAAACAACTGCCAAGGGGCTTTCGTATAAAGAATATTCCCACAATTGGGAGAAGCAATCCAGCCTTCTGCAGCAGATGGTGCACTGTCCTAAACAAATGCTCCTTTGATCTTCTCCTACTTGTCATTGAGGAGGTTGGGGCTGATCTTAAGACAATAAGGGCTGATATAGCTATATCACGCACTCAGACAACTGAGGTTTTTCAAACTGATTCCTCACAGCACTGGCTAAGCAAGCTTAAGGAGCAGGTAGATAAATATCATAAGGAACTGGTGACGTTCAAGAGAGCCAAATTTGTTAAGGTAGAGCGTGATTATAAGGATCATCGTGTTTATAGATGGCTTACGGGAAGTGAAAAGTCTTTTCCCTCTAGGTTCAAAACTAATAGATACCGTTATAATCAATCTCAGTTTGACAGCTACTCCTCTTCAGAAAGGGAATCTTCAGATTCACAAACAGGCTCTAGACCCCCGTTGCCTAGAGCAAATACTAGATCTAAGATTAGTGATTTACCTTTAAACGCAGAAGGCCCCACCTCCGGTGGGGCAAATTCAAAAGAAATAAAGAAACAAGTGAAGAATCAGAAGAATCTGTAATAAATTTGTCATCACACACCTTAACTGAATCAGAGACGAGTTTACTCTCGAAGGGGCTCAGTTTTATACCGACTCACAAATTTGATCAATTTCAGTGGTCTGTCGACAGATTTAAATTAGGTAGGAAACTTAGGCTTACTGAAAAGTTCCAGGGTGCAGGGAAGATGGATCGTGCAACTATACCGTTTAAGAAAAGAAGTGTTTTTGATCCCCCCTCACAGAATTCCAGTATAAAAACATTTACCAGGCTTCTAGATGTTAATGTTCAGAGTTCACTCAAGAGACAAAAACATATGAGATATAACTTGAATCCTCTTGAGAGGCTTGCCCGTAAGGATCTCAAAGAGAATAGTTTGCTCACTATACGCCCTGCGGATAAGGGGGGCGCAGTAGTGGTGTTGAACACTAGGGACTATGATGAAGAGGCTCTTAGACAATTAGTGGATACAAACACTTACAGATTGCTAAGTGGAGATCCGGCCGAGGCCTTCAAAAAACGATTAGATATTGTCCTAGAGACTGGACTGATGAATCGTTGGATTAGTGAGGAGGTGTTGGCCTTTCTCAAGACAGAGTTCCCCATATGCCCTGTCCTATATCTGTTACCCAAGATTCATAAGACTTTGGTTAAACCTCCCGGTCGTCCGATAATATCGGCTTGCAATTCGTTGTTTTCTTCTATTGCACAATATCTTGATAGTTTTCTACAGGTTTGTGTTAAAGATACTTTGAGTTATCTACAGGACACGGGTGACTTCTTGAGAATGGTCAACACCTTACCCACATCACAGCATAAGATCTTGGTAACGATGGATGTTACCTCATTATATACGATTATACCTCATAATGAGGGTGTGGCGGTGTTTAGGCGGGCGTTAGCTCGTCTACATACCACTCCACCACCTATTGAGTTTCTGATTGAACTTTTGGAACTTACATTGACATGCAAGTATTTTCAGTTTGGAGGCCGATACTATCTCCAGACGGCGGGGACAGCGCTGGGTAGCAACATAGCACCGGCATACGCAAATTTGTATATGGACGCCTACGAAAACACACACATCCTCCCGCTGTTTGGGGATAGTATCGGCTTCTATCGTCGTTTTATCAACAATGTTTTCTTTATTTGGTCAGGCAGTGAGACTGCCCTTCTGGAGATGGTTGATTATTTGAACCACCTGGAATCACCTGTGAGGTTTACTATGACATATAGCAGGGAGGAGGTCAATTTTCTAGATGTGACTGTCTATGCCACTGAGATGGGGTATGGATACAGGCTATATAGGAAGACTACAGACCGTAATACGCTTTTACATTTTGGGAGTTCTCAAACAGAGTTTACCAATTTCACAATTTCTTCGGGTGCTCCGGAATAATTCTTAACCTGAGAGTTCACAGGCACAATTGGAAGAAATTAAACAAAGGTTCTCCATGCGGGGTTACAGCCAACAAGTTATCAACAGATGCCTACATAGAGCCCTAGACATCTTTGCCAATGGCAATGTGAAGAGGAGACAAAAAGCACAAACTACATTTGTGGTTACTACGACATTTGATGCTGCAGGGCCGACCATAAGGAATGCCGTGAAGGACCTTTGGCCGATGGTTAAGAGTGATCCGACACTCTCCAAACACTTACCAGATAAGCCTTTAATCAGCTTTAAAAGGGGACGTAACTTAAAAGACATACTGATGCAACCTATTAGGTCACCAACATCTGGACATGAATCATGGCTTAGATCACAGAGAACCGGATGCTTCCGCTGTATAAACTGCATGGCATGCAGAAGTATGACATCATGTGAATATTTCCATCATCCACACACTGGACGCAGAATTAAAATCCATCACAGGGTGAGCTGTACCTCAGACTTCGTGATCTATACACTGGTATGTCCATGCTCCCTGATGTACGTGGGGAAGACCATCAGGCCATTTCATGAAAGGATGGCGAATCACCATTTGTCTATCAGGACTGCATTGACTGATGAACATTCGGATAAACCAGTTGCGAGACATTTCTATGAGGCTCAACATACTTTGGCATCACTAAAATGCATGATAATTGACCGTGTTGCACCCCTTATTAGGGGTGGGGACAGAGCTAAGTTGCTACTCCGGCGTGAAGCAATGTGGATCCACCAACTAGACACGATACGGCCCCGTGGTCTGAATGAGGGCATACATTATGGCATCTTTCTGGATTAATACAATGGATTTTTTGATTTGTTTTTCAGCATTTATTTTTCATCTTTTATTTTTCATCATTTATTAATTTTTTGGTCTGTGGTCTGGAATATGGTCTGTGTCCTGCCCCATCAGTCTGGATTGAATTGAATTAATTGGGATATATGCTTTGTAGTCTGAATTAAATATTAACTTATATATGTATATAAGTAGCATTGTGCGTGCTGGTGGGGGTGTGTGTATGTGTGTGTGGGCACTTGTGTGCACGCACGCATATATGCGCTCAAACATTGTGCACTTTTATGTATCTTTTCCTTGGGGGATTATCTGTACAGTGACACATGTGGATATCTGGTATATGATGTACTCCACTCATTGTGTACTCACAGTATATTACTTTGCTAGTTGAATAGTGCAATATGATACATAATGTTATATCACTGGCTAGTATAGGCATCTATGTATGTATTTCTGGTATTGGAAGGTTAATATTCTGGTATTGGAGTGCCCGATAGGCATTAGAAAGACCGGGTTGCCATGGGGACGCTTTCCTGAAGCTTTACCATGTAGTACTATGCACTTCCGGTCATGTGACCGGAAGATGCGTTCCAAATACAGGAAGTATGGTGCAGTGGAACGCAAACCGCGTTTCTGTGCTGTCTGAGTATATTACTGTGAGTGTTTACACATTGATTTTAATATAATTGTGATGTACGTCTACATATGTTGTCTTCTTATGATAAGTGTTTGTGCTGATATAATCAGCGCTTTTGTATATACTTTTTTGATTACAACACAGGTGTTTCTGTTTATCTAATGAAGGGGAGGGCTATATGGGTATAAAAGTGGGTTACTCACACTGGCTTGTGATCTTGACAAAGGGACCTGTGTGTCCTGAAACGTCAATACCCCTATGCTGATTTCCTGATGCTACTAATAAAATAAGGCTTATGAAGACTGGTGAGTGCTCCTGATTTGTACTTCAGTATATATATATATATATATATATATATATACACACACACACACACACACACACACACACACACACACACACATACACCTACAGCTGTGTGACCAGCAATCCCTTTTTTAAATAATATATCAACATTTATATATATATATATATATATATATATATGTATATATATATATATATATATATATATACATAGGTTGAGTATCCCTTATCCAAAATGCTTGGGACCAGAGGAATTTTGGACATCGGATTTTTCCGTATTTTGAAATAATTGCATACCATAATGAGATATTATGGTGATGGGACCTAAATCTAAGCACAGAATGCATTTATGTTACATATACACTTTATACACCCAGCCTGAAGGTCATTTTAGCCAATACGTTTTATAACTTTGTGCATTAAACAAAGTGTGTGTACATTCACACAATTCATTTATGTTTCATATACACCTTATGCACACAGCCTGAAGGTCATTTAATACAATATTTTTAATAACTGAGTACCGTATATACTCGAGTATAAGCCGACTTTTTCAGCACTTTTTTTTGTGCTGAAAAAGCCACCTCGGCTTATACTCGAGTCAGTGACAGGCAGAGGCAGAGCAGTGTGAAGGAGGGACACGGAGCGCACAGCGCGCGGCTCTCCTGTGTCCCTCCTGCATCTCCGGCGGCAGCAGCGGCGGTTCTATTACAGGAAGTACCCGTTCGTGACCTCTGATCACGAACCGGCACTTCCTTTAATAGACCTGCCGCGGCCGCCGAAGATGCAGGAGGGACACAGGAGAGGCGCGTGCTGTGCGCTTCGTGTCCCTCCAGAAGACAGCGCGGGATCGACGGAGGGGTAAGTAACAACACTGTGGGGCATACCTGGCACTTGGGGAGGGAACGTATCTGGCATCATGAGGGGGCGTATCTGGCATCATGAGGGGGCGTATCTGGCAGCACTGTGGGGGCGTATCTGGCAGCACTGTGGGGGCATATCTGGCAGCACTGTGGGGGCATATCTGGCAGCACTGTGGGGGCATAACTGGCAGCACTGTGGGGGCATATCTGGCAGCACTGTGGGGGCATATCTGGCAGCACTGTGGGGTCATATCTGGCAGCACTGGCAGCACTGTGGGGGCATATCTGGCAGCACTGTGGGGGCATAACTGGCAGCACTGTGGGGGCATAACTGGCAGCACTGTGGGGGCATATCTGGCAGCACTGTGGGGGCATATCTGGCAGCACTGTGGGGGCATATCTGGCAGCACTGTGGGGGCATATCTGGCAGCACTGTGGGGGCATAACTGGCAGCACTGTGGGGGCATATCTGGCAGCACTGTGGGGGCATATCTGGCAGCACTGTGGGGGCATATCTGGCAGCACTGTGGGGGCATATCTGGCAGCACTGTGGGGGCATATCTGGCAGCACTGTGGGGGCATATCTGGCAGCACTGTGGGGGCATATCTGGCAGCACTGTGGGGGCATATCTGGCAGCACTGTGGGGGCATATCTGGCAGCACTGTGGGGGCATATCTGGCACTATGAGGGCATATCTGGCACTGAGGGCTGTGTACGGCTAGAGCTGCATTTCCCACCCTAGGCTTATACTCGAGTCAATAAGTTTTCCCAGGTTTTTGTGGTAGAATTAGGTGCCTCGGCTTATATTCGGGTCGACTTATACTCGAGTATATACGGTATTAAACAAAGTTTGTGTACATTGAGCCATCAAAAAACAAAGGTTTCACTATCTCAGTCTCACTCAAAAAAGTCTGTATTTCGGAATATTCCGTATTTCGGAATATTTGGATATGGGATACTCAACCTGTATATATATATATATATATATATATTATACGGAAGCATGCAAAGAATCCCTAATTCGGAGTTGGGGGTGAGGCGGTGGACTTGGACAGGATGAGAGGGGGGGCCCAAAGCATTTTGTTGCACCTGGGCCCACCGCTCGCTAGTTCCGCCACTGCATGGTCACCTGCAACACGTTCATGGGAGCTTGGGCACATTTGCATGTACACTATTCGTGGAAAACCAGTTGCTGTTGCCGCAAATATTGTTTAAGATGAGCAGGGACACATTTGTGTGTGTGTGTGTATATACTGTATATACACACACACTGAACTGTCTGATGATGGAATGAATTTCTGAAATGTTAGAATCCACGTTGCTGTGGTCTGTATCTTTGTCAAAGAAAAACGTTTGAGTGCCACCTCTGTTATACAGTATATATTCTGCATTTCATACCTGGAGGGCAGCGGGGTAGCTGTTGGATGTATGGGAGAGTGCTGGATCTATTAGATAAATATAAATTATATATATATATATATATATATATATATATATATATATATATATATGTATACATCATAGTAGTTGACAGAGAACAAGATAAATTGCACCAGGCCAGGAACAACATTTTTAAAATAAAGACTTGCGGAACTAGTGAGTGCTGAACTCAGGTGCGAAATTATGCTTTTGGTCCCCTACAATCCTGCAGCTCATGCTAAATACACATATACATATTACATGCTACATGCCAATTAGAAACACCATGGTGGCTAGCTATAAGTAAAATAAGGAAAAACAGGATTATTTATACCCCTCATATAAAGATGGAAATGATGAGCAGCAATAACAGACTGAGGGGCATATTTATTTATTTTTGCAGACAGTCTCTAATAGTAATGAATCCTTAACACTGCAGTTTGCAGCAATAAGGAATCTTTGCCGGAATGTATAATTTTTGAGCTGGTGGAATAGAGGCTCTTCAAGAAGTAAAGTGATCGCATGTGTGAACATTTTACATCTTGATTCTGCTCCCCACTGCAATACTGAAGTTCAAATGTGCAGGCGGACATTACTGGAGAGGGATTCTACTGATCCCTTTCTCAAAGAAATCTGCGGACTGTAGGCTATAGGCTAATGCAATCTAAAAATGTCATAAGCTACTGGGGTCAAGCATGTTGGCAATTAATATACAAAATATACTATACAAAACTATGGGGTCTGCATTGCGACTGGAAATGGAAGGACAGTGGCAGTTCTCTCTGATATCTGCTGCAATCCCTCCATCTTACTTCCTGGGGATCCTTAATATTTGCGGGTACTCCGGATATTCCGCAAACATACTTTAATAAAAATGCCCCTATTACCAGTGCCAGATTAAGGTCCACATAGGCCTGGAGCTGAAAATTATGAAGGGCCTATTGTGTGCAGCTGCAGGGGGTGTGACATGATGCGCTGTGGCGATATGACTAGTGATGTGGGGAGTGGCCAATGCTGTGTGGGTGTGGTCTACATGGGGGTGTGGCTATCTCCAGATTTCTGGAAAAGGGGGGGATTGGACTGTACCCCCTATTTTTAAACATAATGAAAGGTGCTACCATGCTGAGGCTTCTAGTACTATACAAGTTAAAGAAAAATGCTGATGCACACTCTATGCACTAAGAATACTGACAGTCAAAATATTTTGATAAACTCTTACAATTAAAATGGAGTAAAAGTGACGTTCTTGGCACACATGTGGCCAAATATGTGGACCCATCCACCGAGTCCAGGTGAACTTTATTCGATAGATCCCTAACATCTCTAATTCTAACACATTATAGAAATTAATAATGAAGTTTTCCTGGACGTGCTAGAACTAACCACAGATTTTCTGTGGATAAATAAGAAAACATTGACCTTGGTATGCCATTGAAAAGTACAGATACTCTAGGGCACCGTGATTCAAGAAAGTTTGAGAACCACTTGTATCAGTAATATGGTTTCCTTAGAATTGGTGCCTTAATAAAGATTACCATCCCTGAGCGTATTTCTTCTAATCCTTCCAGTAGCAGATAATTCACTACACCAGTCCTTTTCAGCCTCATCCCCTAATATATCTTTAACCTCAATACACTGTGACTCTGCAGCTCCAGTCCCCTTATATCCCTCCAGCCTCACTCCCCTGTACTTCTCCAGGATCACTCTACTCCTGGGTCTCTCCAGCTTCTCAGGAGCCCTTCTGTCTCTCCAGCCCCAGTGTCTCTCCAGCTCCAGCCTCCTTGTGTCTATCCAGCCCCCTTCTGCCCTCCCCCCAGTGTTTCTTCAGTCCCCTAGTTTATCTACATCTCCATCCCCCTTATGACTTTCCAGCCCCCAATGTCTCTCCAGCTCTCCAGAATCTCTTCATCACCAGCCCCCTTCTCTCTCAATCTTCCCAGTGTCTCTCCTGCCCTCTTCTCTCTCTCCAGCTCTCCAGTGTCTCTCAAGCTCCAGATCCCCAGCGTCTCTCTAGCCCAAGCCCCCTTCTGCTTCTCCAGCTCCCTTCTGTCTCTCCATCTAAGCAGTGTCTCTCTAGTCCCCTTCTATCACTCCTGACCCTTCTGGCTCTCCAGCCTTCCAGTGTCTCTCCAGCTCCAGCCCATTTGTGTTTCTCCAGCCACCAACTGTCTCACCAGCTCCACCCTTCTTCTGTCTCTCCAGCTCCATTACATCTCTCCATTCCCCTCCTGTCTCTAGAGCACCCAGTGCTTCCCCAGCACCAGACCCTTGTGTCTCTCCAGCCTTCGGTGTCTCTCCAGACTCAGACCCCTTCTGTTTCTCAGAAACCCCAGAGTCTCTTGAGTTTCGGATCCTTCTGTCTCTCATTTCCCAATGTCAATCCAGTTTCCTTCTGTATCATCCCCCCAGTTTTTCTACAACTCCAGCCCCCCCAGGGTATCTCCATCTACCTTCTTTCATTTCAGCTCTCCAGTGTCTGTCCAGCCCCCCAGTGTCTTCCCAGCTCCAGCCTCCTTCTGTTTCTAGCACGGATGGTATAATGGTTAGCATTACTGCCTTACAGCACTGAGGTCATGGGTTCAATTCCCACCATGGCCCTAACTGTATGGAGTTTGTATATTCTCCCCTTGCTTGCGTGGGTTTCCTCCGGGTACTCCGGTTTCCTCACACAACCCAAAAATAAGGAGATTTATGGTAAGAACTTACCTTTGTTAAATCTCTTTCTGCAAGGTACACTGGAATCCACAGGAAATAACATTGGGGGTGTAGAGTTGAATCTTGATCCGAGGCACCAATAGGATAAAAGCTTTGACTGATCCCAGGATGCATAGCGCCGTCTCCTCTATATCCCCACCTCCAGGCACTGGAGCTCAGTTTTGTTAACCAGTCCAATGCAGTAGCAGGTAAAAGAGACGGCAACCTTTAGTAGCCACTTACAACCACATTCTCACGACAGGAGAAGGTACCAGCGGCTAATGCCATACAAACCCAAAGAAGCCAAGTGTGTCAGGGTGGGCGCCCTGTGGAATCCAGTGTTCCTTGCAGAAAGAGATTTAACAAAGGTAAGTTCTTACCATCTCCTTTTCTGCAGCGGAGTACACTGGTATTTCACAGGGAATAACATCGGGGATGTCCTAAATCAGTTCCTTCTGGGAGGGGACACACTGTAGTGGGTACAAGAACCCGGCGTCCAAAGGAAGCATCCTGGGAGGCGGAAGTATCAAAGGCATAGAACCTTATGAACGTGTTCACTGAAGACCACGTAGCTGCCTTGCACAATTGTTCAAGGGTCGCACCACTGCGGGCCGCCCAAGAAGGTCCAACAGAACTGAGAAAAATGGGCTTTGATGGCAGCAGGAGCTGGAAGGCCAGCCTGTACATAAGCTTGTGCAATCACCATTCTAATCCAACTGGCCAAGGTCTGCTTATTAGCAGGACAGCCACGTTTGAGAAAACCAAAAAGAACACAGAGAGAATCAGATCTCCGAAGCGAAGATGTTTTCTTCACATAAATTCAGAGAGCCTGTACCACATCCAAAGACCGCTCTTTGGAGGATAAACCTGGAGAGGTCAAGGCTGGAACCACAATCTCTTGGTTAAGGTGGAAAGACGACACCACCTTAGGCAGATAACCAGGGCAAGTTCTAAGAACCGCCCGGTCACGGTGAAAAATCAGAAAGGGTGACCAACAGGACAAGGCACCCAAGTCTGAAACCCGTCTAGCTGAGGCAACAGCCAGCAAAAACAAGACCTTAAGAGTAAGCCACTTAAGGTCCACAGACTCAAGAGGTTCAAACGGAGACTCTTGTAAGGAATCCAGACCAACCAGCAAATCCCAAGGAGTCACAGGAGGAACATAGAGAGGTTGAATCCGTAAAATACCCTGAGTGAATGTATGAACATCAGGCAGAGTCGTAACTTTTCTCTAAAACCATATCGACAAGGCAGAAATATGAACCTTGAGGGAGGCCAGATGAAGGCCTAAGTCCAGGCCCTGTTGCAGAAAAGCCAAAAGTTTGGCAGTACTGAACTTGCCTGCATCCTAATTCTTAGCCGCACACCAGGTGAAGTAAGAATTCCAGACCCTATGATAAATCCGAGCAGAAGACGGTTTACAGGCTTTCAACATAGGTTGAATGACCATCTCAGAAAATCCTTTGGCCCTCAGAACTGAAGCTTCAAGAGCCACACCGTCAAAGTCAGTCGGGCCATATCCTGGTAGACACAAGGGCCCTGAACGAGGAGGTCTGGGTGCTGCGGAAGTAGAAGAGGACACTCTATCGAGAGACCCTGTAGGTCTGAGAACCAATGCTGTCTGGGTCACGCTTGAGCGATTAGAAGTAGTATTCCTCCTTCTTGCTTGAACTTCCGTATTACCCTGGGCAGGCGTGACACCGGAGGGAACACGTATGGCAGACAAAAGTTCCATGGAATTGCCAGTGCGTCCACGAACGCTGCTTGAGTATCCGTTGTCCTTGCTCCGAAGACCGGAACCTTGTGATTGTGTCGAGACGCCATCAGGTCCACATCTCGTAGGCCCCACTTGTCCACTAGGAGTTGAAAGACTTCCGGATGAAGGCTCCACTCTCCAGCGTGTACGTCCTGACGATGAGGAAGTCTGCTTCCCATTTGAGGACCTCCAGAACGAACACTGCTGAAATTGCTGGCAGATGGCGTCCCACCCATAGAAGAATCTTTGACACTTCCAACATTGCCATGCGGGTTCAAGTGCTGCCTTGATGATTTATGTACGCCACCGTGGTGGCGTTGCCTGCTTGTACTTGAACAGGCCTGTTCTGTACCAGAGGCAGGGCCAGTTTCAAAGCATTGAACACTGTCCGCAACTCCAGAATGTTTATTGGGAGGAGAGAGTCCTCCCTGGTCCACCGACCCTGAAGAGAGTGTTGCTCCAACACCATGCCCCAACCCCGCAGCCTGGCATCCGTCATTAGAAGAACCCAGTTGGAGATCCAGAAAGGATGACCCCTGCTCAATTGCTGGTCCTGCAGCCACCAGGTCAGTGACAGGCGAACCTCCGGAGTCAAGGAGATCATGCGAGTCATGAACCGGTGAGGTAGGCCGTCCAATTTGGAAAGGATTAACCTCTGCATGTTGAGCGTACTCCACCATGTTGAAAACCGACACCATGAGGCCTAGTACTTGCATCGCCGAGTGTATCGACACACGTGGGCGAGATAGGAAGCATTTTACCTTGTCCTGAAGTTTCAGGGCCTTCTCCGGAGACAAGAACAACCGTTGGTTGTGGGTGTCCAATAATGCCCCAGGTGTACCATGCTCTGAGCAGGGACCAGTTAGGATTTCTTCCAGTTGATGAGCCACCCGTGGGCTTGCAGGAATTGGACCGTCAGTTGACGGAGGAGAACCTCTGGAGAGTTTGCCAGGATCAGTAAGTTGTCCAGATACGGTAGGATCCTGATACCCTGACGGCGGAGCAGAGCCGTCATGACCGCCATGACCTTGGTGAAGATTCTCGGAGCCGTGGTCAGACCAAAAGGTAAGGCCTGGAATTGAACGTGTAGGTTGCCAATAGCAAACCACAGGTATTGTTGATTCGACATGGCAATAGGTATATGCAGGTAAGCATCCTGTATGTCCAGGGATACCATATGGTCCATGGGCTCCAAGGCCAGAACAATAGAGCAAAGAGTTTCCATACGTAATTAGGATACCTTCATACATTTGTTCAAGGACTTGAGGTTGAGAATGGATGACCCATTCGGTTTCGGAACTAGGAACAACGTTGGATAGTACCCCCTGCCTCTCTCAGCCAGAGGCACCGGCACTATCACTCCCGTGTCCAGGAGGGATTGTACCATCAAATGGAGAGTTTTTGCTTTTACCAGATCGTAAGCGATGTTTGTTGAGCAAAACTGGCGAGGGGAACGTTTCTTGAAAGAGATGGCGTAGCCATAAGTGACGACTTCCTTTACCCAGGCATCTGAAGTGGTCTGTAACCATACCTGGGCAAACCGTAGAAGTCGGCCTCCCACCCTGTTGTCCCCCAGGGGGAGGTCTGTCTCATCATGCAGCAGGCTTGTCTGTTTTGGAAGCATGCTGACGAGCAGCCCAGGAACATTTAGGTTTGGGCTTAGTGAATTTGGAAGTGCGGACCTGTTTCGGGTATGCCTGACCCTTTGCTTTACTTGGAGGTTGAAAGGAACGAAAGGAGGTACTTTTAGCCTTTGGAGCCGAAGCATTAGTACTAGGCAGACATGCAGTCTTAGCGGATGCTAAGTCAGCAACAATCTTGTTGAGATCTTCCCCAAAAAGGATGTCTCCCTTAAAGGGGATCACCTCCAAGGTCTTTTTAGAGTCCAGATCTACAGACCAGGACCGCAACCAGAGAATACGGCGAGCCAGAATAGACGTAGTAGATACTTTGGCCGCTAGGACACCAGCATCAGATGCCGCCTCCTGAATATAATGAGATGCTGTAATAGTATATGAAAGACACTGTCTAGCATTATCAGGAAAATTAGAAGGTAGCTCTGCTTCAACTTCCTGAACCCAGGCTTCAATAGCTTTTGCAGCCCAAGAGGCCGCTATAGTGGGTCTATGCACAGCACCTGTCAGAGTGTAAATAGACTTCAAGCAACCCTCCACATGCTTATCCGTCGGCTCCTTCAGAGAGGTGACGGTAGTGACAGGCAGAGCAGACGACACCACAAGACGCGCGACCTGTGAGTCCACCGGCAGTGGTGTTGCCCAATTTTTACTTAACTCTGCAGCGAGGGGATAACGAGCTGGCATCTTCTGTTTCATCATTAATTTGAAGAATCAGCCTAATAGCCTCCAAGAGGTCAGGAACATCCACCTGTGTAGTAGATTCCCCATCAGAAGCATCTGCATCAGTGTCTGAGGTGTCAGTATATGCGCCATCTTCATCGGATGAAGTATCCACTACATGGGTGGATTGTGAGGAAGTAATGGCCCTCTTAGATAACGCCTTGGTCCTAGGAGGGCAAGGGTTAGCTTTTTGTTTAACCAAAGACTGATTTAATTGCTGTAACTGAGTGGACAGAGTATCTGCCCATGGCGGATTAACTGCAGGGACAATATGTGGCTGTAGTGGCACAGGACGTCCCACTAGCGTAGTCAGTAAATTAGAAAAAGCAGCCCAAGGTGGGACTTGGTGTGCCACCGGTGCTGCAGACTGATTGAGGGGTATAGAACCCCCGGTACCTGGACCCTCAGCGGCAATGTTTTCCTCAGATAAATCAGTGGCGTCAGCACTGCATGACGCAGGATTAGCCATGGATCTACTGCCCTGTTTAGCAGACATTGGGGGTCATTCCGAGTTGATTGCTCGCTAGCAGTTTTTAGCAGCCATGCAAACGCTAAGCCGCCGCCCTCTGGGAGTGTACCTTAGCTTAGCAGAAGTACGAACGAATGCATCGCAGAACGGCTAAAAAAAAATATTGTGCAGTTTTTGAGTAGCTCCAGACCTACTCAGCACTTGCGATCACTTTAGACCATTCATTTCCGGATTTGACGTCACAAACACGCCCTGCATTCGCCCAGCCACGCCTGCGTTTTTCCTGGCACGCCTGCGTTTTTTCAAACACTCCCTGAAAACGGTCAGGTGACACCCAGAAAAGCCCACTTCATGTCAATCCCTCTGAGACGGCCATTGCGACTGAAAAGCTTTGCTAGACCATGTGTGAAAATACATCGGCCGTTGTGAAAGTACGTCGCGCGTGCTACTGCACCGCATGCGCAGAAGTGCTGTTTGTTTACTTAATTGCAGCGCAGCGAACATTTTCACCTAGCGATCAACTCGGAATGACCCCCATTATTTGAAAGCGTAACTTAGGGCGTAATAGTACAATATAACTAGACAATGTACCTGACAAAAAGTGTGACTGCAAAGCAGAGCACAAACAGAGGATTTAAGAGGTATATGGTGACTGAAACACACAGAGAAAAATACCAAAGTAGTATATCCTGTGAAAAACTATACATATGAGAATCCTGATGCACTTAGCCCCCTTCAGTGTACAGAATATGGGGATAGCAATATGTGTGAGATACACGGAATAGAAAACCACACATCAGCTATTGGCACACACAGTCAAACAACAATAAAACTGCACTGGACTAGCAATACTAAGTAACTGGTCTACTAACTAAGCTATGTATGTATACAGATATAACAATGCACCATACCTCCCAACTATCCCGATTTTGGCGGGACAGTCCCGTTTTTCACGGTCTGTCCTGCTGTCCCACCCGCGGGTCGCAGTGTCCCGCGGGTGGGGGGCAGTTGGGAGATCCCCCCCCCCAGTCACTCGCTGCTCTGAGCAGAGCAGCAGTGAATAGATGCTGTGCGCATGCACACAGCATCTATTCCTGGCAGAGAGGGACAAGGGGCATGGCCAGCAACTCTCACAGCGCTGTCCATGCCCCCATAATGTCAAAAACGGGGGTGTAGCTTGCGATTGCGTCACATGCCACGAGGACACGCCCCTTTTTCGGTAGACCATGCCCCCTAAATTCGGGAAGGCGCGCGCTGCTGTCCCTCCTTTGCTGACCTTAAAGTTGGGAGGTATGATGCACAGTAAATACTGGATGTATATCACAGGATACTTGTACTATATCCCTGTAGTTATGCACTTGTTCTTAACTAACACTGTCTAAACGACATGTAGAATACTTAAGTGTCCTGTAAATGCACAGCGCTGATGAGGCAGGCGGCTTTACAGAGGAGACATTGCCCAGCAGTCCCAGAATCAGTGCAGCTCTGTGTAATGGCGCCCAAATGCTGACAGGAAGTGAGGGAGAAGAGAGATGCAGCTCCAGGGCGGGAGCATTTGCAGTAAATGTCACCTGGGGCCGGGGGGTGGGGCTACAGGTCAGAGCCTTATCCCCTCTGCTGGACTTCCCCACTGGGTACAGTGGAGCCTATTGTAAACCGATTTTTAAAAATCCGACCTGTGCCCTGTCAAAGTCGGAAAAATATCATGCTTCACATTGCCTTGTACTAACCCCAATGCACGTGCCCGCTGCTCGCGCACCGACTCCCCCGTGCGTACGCATCCCCTCAGGTTGCGTAAGGGACGCTCTGACGTCGCCTGCGCAAGGAGATGGGTATTTACGGCAGTGTTTGTGTGCGACTAGCGAGCGACTCGATTGCTACATATTTAACCAATATAATGCGTTTTATAGTTAATGTTCCCCTTAACAATGTCAGCAAGTATGGTAAGTTTAAAACTTCTTGCACAGAGAGATTCCTCTTTGCATGCTGGGAGGGCTCAGACAAAGGTTGGAGGGTAGTGTTTGGTGTCCAGCTGTGGGGTATTGAAGGGGTGTTGTGCCTATGATAGTTGGGAGGGATTCGCATAGTTCCTGCTCATGGTTATGCACAGAAGTAAAAAATAAGATTAATTGCATTCCGAATAAATTACACATAAGTGCAGGGTGGGTGAATGGAATTCAGTAATTTTTTTCCCACAGACTGAATACAATAGCCTTATTTACACTAAGCTTTGAGATTCTATGAAGAGGGCTTACACCTTTGTTTATGAATAGAACCAGGTTTCTCTCCAGAATAATGAGTGCTGAGTTGTCAATTGTCTCAACTGAAGGTGGGGTAAACAAAGCCCAGAGACAGAGTTTGTTTGGAAAATCCAAAACAATAGCTTTCCACAATACAACCAGAGAGGAATTTAGAATACTAACAAGTCCTAGCCATCGCCCACTTCTTGAACTAACCAATGATCCCAGGTGCAGTACATGTCCAACCCCCTTGTCAAAGTCGAAAAATATAGCGACCTATGATGCCTTGTACTAACCCCAATGCACGTGCCTGCTGCTCGCGCACCGACTCCCCCGTGCGTACGCATCCCCTCAGGTTGCGTAGGGGACGCTCTGACGTCGCCTGCGCAGGGAGATGGGTATTTGCGGCGGTGTTTGTGTGCGACTAGCGAGCGACTCGATCGCTAGATATTTAACCAATATAATGCGTTTTATAGTTAATATTCCCCTTAATAATGTCAGCAAGTATGGTAAGTTTAAAACGGCTCTTGGACCTGAGAAATTCTCCTTTACATGCTGGGGGGTTCAGACAAAGGTTGGAGGGTAGTGTTTGGTGTCCAGCTGTGGGGTATTGAAGAGGTGTTGTGCATATGACAGTTGGGAGGGATTCGCATAGTTCCTGCTCATGGTTATGCACAGAAGTAGAACATAAGATTAATTGCATTCAGAATAAATTACACATAAATGCAGGGTGGGTGACTGGAATTCAGTCACCTCTTTCCCACAGACTGAAAACAAATAGCCTTATTTACACTAAGCTTTGAGATTCTATGAAGAGGGCTTACACCTTTGTTTATGAATAGGTCCAGGTTTCTCTCCAGAATAATGAGTGCTGAGATGTCATTGTCTCAACTGAAAGAGGTGACCGTGGGGTAAACAAAGCCCAGAGACAGAGTTTGTTTGGAAGATCCAAACAATAGGTTTCCACAATACAATCAGAGAGGAATTTAGAATACTAAAAAGTCCTAGCCAGCGCCCACTTCTTGAACTAACCAATGATCCCAGGTGCAGTACATGTCCCACCCCCTAACCAATGGAAAGAGGGCTCACAGTATCTATTGTAGTATGTCTTGAGCTAGTACATAAATATAGTTTGCAATAGGCTTGGGGAAACAAGACTCTACTCTCCACAAGGTTTTCATCATTGACTAACTGAGGGCTGGATTTCCAGATTGCGCCTGCGATTCATTCCCATGTGTGTAAGTACTCTCTGTGACCATTCTAAATCTCTGACTGTATTTTGCCATGTTCTCTCTCTCTCTCTCATTGTATGTTATTGTTAGCGATTGTGCCGCTATTGTATATTTATGTGTAGTTATACTGTTTAGATATTGATGTTAGCCTGTAGAGTATAAGATGTTAACTGTGTTTCCCCTTTTTGATATAACTAAATTTCGTTAGTAAAGGTTTTGGAGCCTTAGCAAGGTATTGTGTGTTTATTACATTGCTGAGGGTATTCGGAGCGTCTCAATCGCTCAAGCAGCTTTTATATTAACAAGGTTAAGCAGCGTTATATCGCTACAGTATTTCAGTAGTAAGGTTTACAGTATAAACTCAATCTTTCAGTGTGTTACATACAAGGTTTACTGAGTGTCATCCTGTGAGCGTCTGCGCCGCTCGTGTTCCCCTTGCGGTCACAGCGTCCACTACGCTAGTAGCGTAGCATTACGGTAGTCGGCCGCCTATAGCGTGTTCGATACCAAGCGTAAAGCTGTGAGCGAGCGTGCCGCTCGTGCGTCTCGACCACGGCTAAGCGTCTGCTACGCTAAGTGCGTATCCTTACGGTACCCCATACGCCAATTGCGTACTGAGTCTCTTACCCATATATAGTGAATGTTATAAGGTAATTAATCAGCATTATCACCCTAACCAATGAAAAGAGAGCACACAGTATCTATTGTAGTATGTCTTGAGTTAGTAAATAAATATAGCTTGCAATAGGCTTGGTCAGACAAGACTCTGCAAGGTTTTCACACTGAAGGCTGGAGCCCTGGTCCAGGTTGCGCCGGCGAAGTCATCCCACGTGTGTAAGTTTCTCTGTGACCATCTTTGTTCCCCGCCTGTGTTAGCCATTTACTCTTTCTCTCTGTTATTATTTGCGATTGTGCCACTATTGTATATTCATGTCTAGTTATTCTGTTTAGGTATTAATGTTAGTTTTGTAGTGTATAAGCTGTAACTGTTTTCCCCTTTTACATACTAAAATCATCTAGTTAAAGGTTTCGGAACCTTACAAGGTATTGTGTGTTTATCATTACATTGCTAAGGGTATTCGGAGCGTCTCAATCGCTCAAGCAGCTTTTATATTAACAAGTTTAAGAAGCGTTATATCATTACAGTATTTCAGTATTAAGGTTTACAGTATAAGTATATCCCTTCAGTGTGTTGCTAACAAGGTTTACTGAGTGTCATCCCGTGAGCGTCTGCGCCACTCGTGTTCCACTCGTGGGCACAGCGTCCGCTACGCTAGTAACATAGCATTATGGTAGTCGGCCGCCTATAGCGTGCTCGATACTAAGCGTAAAGCTGTGAGCGAACGTGCCACTCGTGCGTCTCGACCACGGCCTAGCGTCTGCTACGCTAAGTGCGTACCCTTACTGTACCCCGTACGCCAATTGCGTACTGAGTCTCTTACCAATTTATAGTGAATGTTATAAGATAAAGAATAGGCTTTATCAATTGGGGCCTCGTCCTCCCTCCACATATCCGCACTAGCGAAAACACGCAGACTTTATCCGTCAGCAAAGGGCGGGAAGGTAGTATCCCTTTGTACCCGTGTTGGTGGTTGGGGATACGGTAGTGCTGATCAGATAAGCGTCTGCTTCGCTTAGTTGTAGGAGTGCTGGTGGAATCCGGACCCGGAAGGTAAGAACAGTACGCTATTGTTTTTTAAAACTGTTTATTTCCATTTGATACACATTGCGTACGCAACACACGCACACACCTGCATTTTTCATTTGTATACTTTCACATCTCACTTTCCTGTTTGCCATTTATCATTGATAACGTGCTGAGAAAGATTTGTTGCTATTGGTAGTTAAAAGTAAAATTAATAAGGGAGTAATTTGTAAAACACGCACACGGCTTTGCTTAAGATACAAGGGAGATCTGTGTGGTGCTCGGTAAATGATTACAGTTAAATATCATTTGCATTGATAGAAACGTGTTACTTGTGTTACTGTGGACGTATCTGGCCTGTGTACACGTGTCCCTAACAAAGGGCGGGACATGCGTACGCGACGCAAGGGTCGACGCACGTAGCGTATATTACGCAACGAAGCATATGGGTACGCCCACTTGATACAAATCACACGATAGTATTGTTTTAGTAGGCGATACGGAGGCATCGCGATAATAGCACAAGTCCTAAATTTTAGCGTAATAGATCCTTCTCTAGTTGCAACTCCTCTGGGACTAGCCTGTGTTACTGCATGAAAGGAATTTTCTGTACAGAAAAGAAAGTAAAGAGTATATGAGGTGAAAGAGTGTGTGCATATATATAAGTTTCTCATTTTGGTTGGAACCTAGGAAATCGAGTTCTCGTGGCGGTACATCCGTGCAAGTGATAGCGCGTGGTGGCTTGGGAGGCATCCCTTGTTAGTCTTGTAATAAGAGCATTAGAGTATAGCAGATTAGGAGGTCTACTGTAGACATAGACCAGGAGGTCACAGACCAGGAGGTCCAGAGAGACAGACCAGGAGGTCTAGGTACAGCAGACTAGGAAGTCCGCTATAGAGAGAGTATACCCATATAGGCCATCAAGCTCAAGCTGAAAGGAATTCGCAGCCGCAATTATCGATTCCGTTGGTCGTTCTGCGCATAAGATTAGTTGCTTATACGCAGTACGATTGTACCGCATGTAATTGTGTGCATTAGTTTGTAACTTGACCCAGTACCATTTGAGTGGGGTCATAAACGCTATTTGTACATTCTAACGTGATTTGTGTAATTTTTTTATTTTAAGGGAGGTTTGCTGATCACTCAGGAATTCTCCAGCAACTGATATTTACTGGGAAGGGTAAGTGCTCTGCGGATCACACCCACACGTTCCAGTAAATAGAGGTTCAGGTTGCAGGGGCCCTGGGTTGAGTACGCCAGCGCTAAGACAGCGTTTGGGCATATTGGTCGACGTGGGCGAGAGTGTGAAGGTACTCGGTAAACTTTCACCGTCGGCCTACCCTGGGCAACTTGGTTTTTGTAAGGGTTCGCTGAAGACCCTGATTTGAAGGTCAGAGGTAGTGAAAGCAACACCCCACCAAAGATGGGGGCCAGTTGTTCAGGTAGGGGGCGATCAACCCTGGTTCAGGTTGATTTAGTAAACCGGCCCATAAGGTCGGCAAGGTATATAACGTGTGATACAGACCAGGAGGTCCGAAATGGATCACACACAGAGGTTTTCAATGAATGGGAAAGAATGACTGTGCATAACGGGGAAAAGTTCCCAAGAGTAGGCAGTTTTAGTCCTGAGGTGTTACAAAATTTAAAGAAAAGGATATGTCTAATAACATCTGCAAAACAGAGGATTAGGCATTATGATTGTTTACAATTATGGCAACAGGAGGGTGAAATACAAAGAGGATTGGTTCAAGCGGCTGGTTCAAACCCTATCAGGAAACTGATAGCCACCGCACCACCACCACCATACATAACAGGAGAGAAAGTGGTTACAGAGAAGGGCACACTGGTGTATGATAAACATGCACTTAGTAAATGTATAGATGTTAAGAGTAATGTAAATAAGGTTATTGATGCTAATATTAACCCGTGCAAGCTGTACCCTGTTTTAAACTTTCCCCAGGATTGCGACCAAGAAGATGAGCCCACCACATTATCGGCACTCTCTCTAGCAGCCACCATACAAGAGACTACAGTGGGCACGGCCCAACCAGTAAGAGGGTGAGGTCGTGTCCACAGGTAAGTACGGTGTTATATATCACGCACAAACAAATGTACCTCATATTGTAGAACCAACACAAGATGATGTGGTTGAATTTAATCCTGTCAGGGTGATCACAGTCCCAAATGGACAGACTGACGCTCTGGGAATCACTCCCGCCAGGAACAGTGCAATGCACCGTCCCTGGTCCCGGACAGAATTAAGAGCAATTATGTCTGAATTCCATGATCCTAGGAAAGATCTAGTTGCATGTCAGAGGTTTATTAAAGAACTAGGAAACTCCACAGAACCCACCAACAAAGGTTGGCGGACAGTGCTGAGGGCATGTTTGCCCTCCAATGTTGACCCTGCGAAATTTATTACTGATTGTAAGTTAAACGCAGAAGTACCTCATACGGAGGAATACAATCAGGAAGATATTAAGCAGATCAACCTACAGTTAGGAGTATATTTCCCAGCCGTTGTCGAGTGGAACAAAATCTTCTCCATAAGACAAAGAGAAGGGGAAAGTACTTCTGATTATTTCAATCGAGCACTGCAAGTAATGGCTAGAGATACTGGGATCACGGACATTGAAGAAAATGCACAGCATAGAGATATAGCGGTTAAGGTATTAATGGATGGTTTAAAGGTAGTATTGAGAACAAGGGTACAGACCACCAACCCAAACTGGAGAAATATCTCGGTGGCTGCATTAAGAAAGTCTGCTGTTGGGCATGATCAAAACATCAGCAAGCACAGGGAGGTAAGAAGCATCAGATCCCTGTGGGTAAGTCAAAGGTGATAAGATGTTATAATTGTCAGAGGGAAGGTCATTTTGCACGAAATTGTAGATTGAGAGATATACATAAAGTTAGACCCCCTAGACAACGACATGAAAAATGAAATTGTAATCAGGAATCACCTAGGAAGAAGTTTGGGCCGCACCTGTAATGTGCAGTGTAAAGTTGATCATTAGTCGTGACAGTAAGCCTGAGGTTACAGTTAATGAAATTGGGAGGTCAGTTCCTTGTAGACACAGGAACGGCCGGGTAAGCTTTGTAATTTATCTATAAATGTTTCTTTTTCCCATCTCTGACGTTCACCAAGACAGCTCCAACGTCACATGACTACTTGGTCTTTTCAGAGATCTACCCAACCCCAGTATGTCCTACCAGCATCGTTGTGTCCTGCCCAGGCACAAAAGGGTGGAGTGTGGAAATACTGGCGGGAGAGACTGTGCAAAGATACCAATGGACGTGTTGATATGACAGCCTGATGGTGAACGGAAGATCTGACAATGTTTTTTTGTGTTGTGTCTTATATAACATATATATATTGTTCTCTCTCTCTTTAGTTTTTTTTTTCTCATGTTCTCATGCTTTACAGATGGTATGTCACACATCAGTTAGACAAATGGTAATGCAAGATTTTTGCTCCTTACAGAAAGATCACTGAGTCGGAAAGAATATTGCATCACCGGAATGTTCGTTTGGAAGACTGAGAGACAGCACCTTTTAGATGACGACAGAGCAAGAAGAACAACAAGACTAGAAGACATCGTAACATTTTTCTTTCCCCTCAATTATTTTCTGTACCCCCATTACAAATTTCTCTTTTTCCTCCTGTAAGATGGACTTGCCCCAAGAGACTGTGATCCGGATTTTCCTGTTGACCATGATGGTGACCAGAGCAGTCTGCTTCGGTGAGAGTACCATGGAGGTCAAGAAAGGATCTGGAATGGGTTCTGATGACAAGGACGGGCTCGTAGGATTCCAAGAGCAACATAATCACCGAGTAAAGGCGAGTATCAGAAAACGATCTGGTAGCATTGACCATAGAAGGAATTGTGAAGGATTGTTAGCTGAAGAGAACTGCATCTGTAGGAATTGTGACAACATAGTTGAGGATGGGTGCATCAAGAAATGTCAGTCCAGTTTTAATATCAACATGGACCGGCATCCATTGGGTGACTATCACTCATTAGTGGGTAAAGCGTTAAACCAGACAGACTGTTGGGTGTGCTCTCAAGTACCTCAAGGTCATAGCAAATCAGGACTAGTACCATTCCCTTTAACGATAGGAGAGGTACTTGAGTTAAGTGGTGGGAGGCCGGTGGACAAGAGGTTTAATATCTCTAGTCCTCCTAGTTTGAAGCTCCACCAATATCATGTGGATAAGTCCTTAGTATGCTTTAACATTTCCAATCCCCGAAAGCCGGGAAATTGGGAAGTGTCATGGAGTAATCAAACCATAACATTTTCACATAGAGCCGACAGAATGCCCATAGACACAGAACTTATACGACAGATAGCCGACAATGGAAAATATTTCCGGTATAGGTACACTCTAGGAAGTAGGACTATGCGAGTTGGAGAAGTATCACCAGGATACTGTGCACATATCGTACAACCGGATACGTGTACTAGACAGATGGGAGAATTAGGGTTAGGAGATTTTACATGGAAAATGTGTAACATGGTTATGTCGTACTCCGTCCCATATGTTCTCCCCGATGATGCATATTTCATATGCGGGAGAAAGGCATATAAGTGGCTTGCCCCAAACTCAGAGGGATTATGTTACATTGGAAAAGTACTGCCTGAAGTAATGACTGTATCCCATAACAAAATTAAAGATATTCACCGTGGTGCCCAAGCTCCTTATACTCGCACTCACTACGAGCACGTCGTTAAACGGCACCTGATAGAAAGGACAGAGCATCCAGCCTCTGATTTGATCCATGAATCCACCGGGATTCAATTCCTCCTCGCGTTAGATTTCACTCGTACAGCCAGAGGAGTGATAAACTTTAGATATATAAACGCGCTTGCGAATTTGATAGATAATATCACTGAAATGTATGATGACACGTTCAGGTATACTGGGAGAGAGTTACAAGCCTACAAAACAGAGCTGGTTCAGCATAGGATGATTCTCAATTATCTCACAGCAGTGACAGGCGGGTATTGTGTCACCCTAGCAACTCAGTATGGTGTAAAGTGCTGCACGTACATTACAAACAGCACTGAGGACCCGGTCGAGGTCATAGACCAAAAGATGGATGACATTTTACAATTAAAGTGGGAGTAAAGAAGGAGGCACAATCTCACTCTCGCTGCTGTGGGTAATGAGCTGACCGGTTGGGTGTCATGGTTGAACCCACGAAATTGGTTCTCTGGTTTAGGAGAATGGGCCCAAGGCATTATAATGGATGTAGGGAAATTTCTATTGTGTATTCTGGGAGTCATCATATTGGTCAGTCTGATATTTAGATGCGTACGGACTTTAATGAAGTGTAAACGTAGTACCAGAGTGATGAGTCTGAGGAGCGAGGACACTGTAATCCCAATTGGTTTCATTTATGACCCAACGATTGAGACAATGTTCTGATGAAAATGTGATTCCACGGTCCGTTTCTTTCACCCGTTTCTCCTTTGTTTTCCTCCAAGGTACAAAGACATCCACTTGGAAGAAGAATTTGACAACCTCTTTTATACAGACCATTGATGTTTAGTGACTTTAACTATCTACTGGAAACCCAATACTTTAGAGACTGTAATTTTATGGACACTGGAAAAGCTTTTGCTCGCCACTCACAGCAAAAACACCGCGAGACATCAGACAACATGTACATCAGACAAGACATCAGACAAGACCTCAATCGGCGACTGTCTACTAAAACTCACATAGTTATATGACTGCATTTATAACGCTTGTTTCTTATCTTCATCTCTACAACCTCCAGGTAGTATCCCACATAGTCGACAGATGATTCTCACATATTAGCATCCACATATTCTCCCCTTTCATGTATCATCAACTAATGTGCACCCCATTTATTGTAACCAAAAGCCGAAAAGAGCTCGGTAGAGTTTGACAGCCCATCCACAGACCCTTAATACGGGATAAGAAGGATTCAAATGTATACTTCGCAATACCTCGAAGCTTGATTTAGAACACGTACGGCACGATGATACATGACCCCTCAGACATGGATTTCATACACACATGCTTTTACTATCTCACTAGGTCATATCTTTGTCACCTTCTCCTCTCCTCCCTTTACCCAATCATAAAAAGGTATTTACATGATGACATATATTTTTCTGTTTGAATTGTTTAGGAAGTGGCAGTTATTGGTGACTGCCAAAGGGTAGACTGTCAAAGTCGGAAAAATATCATGCTTCACATTGCCTTGTACTAACCCCAATGCACGTGCCCGCTGCTCGCGCACCGTCTCCCCCGTGCGTACGCATCCCCTCAGGTTGCGTAAGGGACGCTCTGACATCGCCTGCGCATGGAGATGGGTATTTACAGCGGTGTTTGTGTGCGACTAGCGAGCGACTCGATCGCTACATATTTAACCAATATAATGCGTTTTATAGTTAATATTCCCCTTAATAATGTCAGCAAGTATGGTAAGTTTAAAACGGCTCTTGGACCTGAGAAATTCTCCTTTACATGCTGGGAGGGTTCAGACAAAGGTTGGAGGGTAGTGTTTGGTGTCCAGCTGTGGGGTATTGAAGGGGTGTTGTGCCTATGATAGTTGGGAGGGATTCGCATAGTTCCTGCTCATGTCCCACCCCCTTGTCAAAGTCGAAAAATATAGCGATCTATGATGCCTTGTACTAACCCCAATGCACGTGCCTGCTGCTCGCGCACCGACTCCCCCGTGCGTACGCATCCCCTCAGGTTGCGTAGGGGACGCTCTGACGTCGCCTGCGCAGGGAGATGGGTATTTACGGCGGTGTTTGTGTGCGACTAGCGAGCGACTCGATCGCTACATATTTAACCAATATAATGCGTTTTATAGTTAATATTCCCCTTAACAATGTCAGCAAGTATGGTAAGTTTAAAACTTCTTGGACAGAGAGATTCCTCTTTGCATGCTGGGAGGGCTCAGACAAAGGTTGGAGGGTAGTGTTTGGTGTCCATCTGTGGGGTATTGAAGGGGTGTTGTGCCTATGATAGTTGGGAGGGATTCGCATAGTTCCTGCTCATGGTTATGCACAGAAGTAGAAAATAAGATTAATTGCATTCTGAATAAATTACACATAAGTGCAGGGTGGGTGAATGGAATTCAGTAATTTTTTTCCCACAGACTGAATACAATAGCCTTATTTACACTAAGCTTTGAGATTCTATGAAGAGGGCTTACACCTTTGTTTATGAATAGAACCAGGTTTCTCTCCAGAATAATGAGTGCTGAGTTGTCAATTGTCTCAACTGAAGGTGGGGTAAACAAAGCCCAGAGACAGAGTTTGTTTGGAAAATCCAAAACAATAGCTTTCCACAATACAACCAGAGAGGAATTTAGAATACTAACAAGTCCTAGCCATCGCCCACTTCTTGAACTAACCAATGATCCCAGGTGCAGTACATGTCCCACCCCCTAACCAATGGAAAGAGAGCACACAGTATCTATTGTAGTATATCTTGAGTAGTAAATAAATATTGCTTGCAATAGGCTTGGTCAGACAAGACTCTGCAAGGTTTTCACACTGAAGGCTGGAGCCCTGGTCCAGGTTGCGCCGGCGAAGTCATTCCCACGTGTGTAAGTTTCTCTGTGACCATCTTTGTTCCCCGCCTGTGTTAGCCATTTACTCTTTCTCTCTGTTATTATTTGCGATTGTGCCACTATTGTATATTCATGTCTAGTTATTCTGTTTAGGTATTAATGTTAGTTTTGTAGTGTATAAGCTGTAACTGTTTTCCCCTTTTACATACTAAAATCATCTAGTTAAAGGTTTCGGAACCTTACAAGGTATTGTGTGTTTATCATTACATTGCTAAGGGTATTCGGAGCGTCTCAATCGCTCAAGCAGCTTTTATATTAACAAGGTTAAGAAGCGTTATATCATTACAGTATTTCAGTATTAAGGTTTACAGTATAAGTATATCCCTTCAGTGTGTTGCTAACAAGGTTTACTGAGTGTCATCCCGTGAGCGTCTGCGCCGCTCGTGTTCCACTCGTGGGCACAGCGTCCGCTACGCTAGTAACGTAGCATTACGGTAGTCTGCCGCCTATAGCGTGCTCTATACCAAGCGTAAAGCTGTGAGCGAACGTGCCGCTCGTGCGTCTCGACCACGGCCTAGCGTCTGCTACGCTAAGTGCGTACCCTTACGGTACCCCGTACGCCAATTGCGTACTGAGTCTCTTACCAATTTTATAGTTAATGTTATAAGATAAAGAATAGGCTTTATCAGCCCCTTGCCCTGGTGATCTAGTGGGGTCCCCGTACGGCCACAGTGTCCGCCGCCCGTCTCCGGAGACCGCGCCGGATCGCGATTTCGGCGGGTCCCACCTGGGGGACCCTCTTACCTCCTCCCGAAGATGCGGCCACGCAATCCAGGAGAGCAGCGGCGGTGAGTGTGCCTGAAGTGACCGGAGCCCTCCACTGTAAGTACCCGGCAACCAGTGTGTGGGAGTATACAGCGCCGCTGGGGGAGGCGAGGGAGCCGCAGCACAATATGTCAGAATGACATATAGCACTTCTAAGTGCCTGTGCTGCGGCCCTTAAAGTCTTCTTTTCTTCAAAAAAGCTATTTTCAGGGCTGCCTAGCACAGCCCTCCCTGTTAGCTGCCTGCACTGCAGGCACCACCTTACAAACTGATTTCCAGGCCCTGGAGGCGGGGTTATGGAGGAGGCGGCGCTATGCATTCTGGGAACAGTCAAAGCTTTTAGCCTGTTGGTGCCTCGGATCAAGATCCAACTCTACACCCCCAATGTTATTCCCTGTGGAATACTAGTGTACCCCGCTGCAGAAATACTGGTAGGTAGGGCTGGACTGCCCATCTAGCACTTCTGGCACATGCCAGAAGGGCCAATGGTCTGGTGGGCCGGACCGGTCACACAGAGAGGCGGAAAGGCCGCATGCAGCGCAGCATCCTGCTCTCCATTTTGCTCCCCCTCGCGCCCGTTTCAAATAAATAATGCTGCTAGTCCACACCCACCTGAAAAGTGGCCCCAGTTCGTCCCTGCTGGTAAGTCAATTAGTTCCTGACAAAAAATTAACCCTGTTTCTTCTGGCTGCTCCTCTTCACGCCTTGGCTCCTTTCTGCCCTTCATCGGTGCAGCATGGTGTAACAACATGAAGTCACATATGCTGCGACTCCAAGAGACAAGACTATCTGGACCCCGTACATGCCTTAGATACTTAGCAAGAAGAAGAGCCTCCATTGGATCTGTGAGTTATAAATGGGAACAAGAAAGAGTCAGGGAGTATTCAATTCAATATAATAACCCATACATGCGGGAGCTGGTGTGATTCCAGCAAGACAGTACGAAGATTTAAGATGGCAATTCAATTTAAGGCAACATGGTTTTGCATTTAAACTTACTGCTGCTTTACATTTAATACCTAGCTCAAAAGAATTGTGTCGATTCCGCAAATCATGAGTTTGGCCCTTTATTGTCTGTATGTCAGTATTTTCCCTGGACATCAGGGCATGCTGGGACATGTGGTTCTACAAGTGCCACTATCCTCTAGCACTGGGACCTATAGTTTGCCAGTAAACAAAACACCCTGGGGCGTGGAAAGAGTGATGTCAGTTATTTTCCCACAGATGGTAAAACCTGCGTTTTTCCCCTTGGGTACCATTTCCTTAGTGAATTCAGACCTGTGCTGAACAGGCTAGGGCATCTGGACATCAAGGCACGGACGCCTCACACCATACTTGCCTACTTTTGAAAACTGCAGTATCAGGTGAAAGCTATAGTACTAAAAGCAGCAATAAAGAAAAAATAAAAGGGTAATAATATAGGTGCACTATATATTAATGGGGATGTGGTTATGTGACCAACGGTCAGAAGACCGCCGGTCACATTACCTACCTCTACATCCAGCCCCCCTCTAAATCCCGACAGTCGGCATGCCGACTACAAAGGAGTATGTCCACGACACCCATAGAGTGGGAATAGAATGTGTGGCGGGAGCCCGTAGCGTGGAGACCACAGCCAGCCCCCCCCCCCGAATTCTGCTGCTGGGATCCCAAGCGGCGGTAATATGTACCCAACGCTATTAATGTACTCTGTACATTTTTTAGAAGAGATGGACAAATAGAAAATCTATATACACTGGTGCGGGATTGGGTGTTTGTACACACGCACACACACACACACTTATAATATAGCCGGAGTCCCTCCTGAGTCACATTTTTAATGGCGCACGCGATACTGAAGGGGTTAACCCTCCATGCCTGGCACCATTTCCAGGGACAATGGGCACTTGGCGGCACTTTTAAAAAGACACTGGCGCTGGGCGCCATTTTTAAATGTATCCTCGGTGCTAGGCTCCGAGAGGGTTAACATGTTTAAAAATTTATTTTTCAATTGTTGGTGGCCGCGGCAGTGGAGTGTTAACCCCCGGCGCACAGGGGAGAAGGGGATTGCTATAGCCGCACAGCGCAGCGGCTGGGAGTCTGGAATCTCTGGCCCCTGATGCGCTGCTCCATGGGAGGAGGGGAGCCGCTGCAGCCGGGCTAACCGGCTCCTTGTGAAGTGTGGGGAGGAACGGACTACGCATAGAAAACTGCTGCATACATCTTTAGTAACTTGACACTATGTACTGCAAACCAGAGAGTCGTGCGCTGTATACCCCCCAAATAATCAGCATGATGTCTGCAAGGGTGGACACAAGACAGCAAATCAGCACAAGCCCCAGCTACTAATACTAACTTGTTTGCATTTTTTTTAATTTTTAACCTGTAAGGCAAAACAAAGAGCTACCTGTAGAAGCCCTGTACTGGATGCCATGGATCCTCATAGTTTGGTGTGGAGGGGAGGATCGCGAGCCATAGAGGGTGAAGCCTGCCTGAGGGGCGGTGCCTCGGCTTCAGGATGACTGCCGCTGCTGTACCAGGGTAAGGGTCCGGGAGACCCGGCCAGAGCAATCAGCAGCCCTGAAGGACCTTGACACTGCTGTTCTGCAACTGCTGATAGCTGTGGTGCAGGGAGAGGGCCTCTCCAATAGGGTGCCTCCCTGCACTGCTATTCCTCCCACCCCCCTCGGGCCTCAAACAGTGCACATCTTGGACCGTAATTCACCTGCAAAAGCTGTGGCAGGATGTAGTCTCTGCCTGCAGCTCCTATCCTGCCCTGAGGATGGCTGCAGTGATGAGCCTCCGCTCAGGCTGACACTGCAGTACAGCTAGCACTACACACAACGTCAGTGGTGTCTCCCGTGCAGGCCCCGCCCCTGGCATTTCTGGACTCTGTGTCCTCAGACCAGCCCATCAAAGCCTAGCACTGTAAGTGGCATAATCTGAGTAACCCAATGCCCACCAACCCCAACCTAGGCTAGTGCTGCTTACACTGAGGGCGGCACTCTTTTTCTCTACATTAACTTTTTTTTAAATCATTGCAATAAAGCATGAGGATACACTCAATAGCATATGATCATTCTTCACTTACTATTTGAGGTATGCAGGGAATACACCGGTGGATACAAAGTGGTGAGTATGTATATTTAGTACTGCCTCAACCACTGTGGAAGAGACTTGAAAGTCCAGCATAGAGACGTCAGTATCACAGGAAATCCTGCTAGCAGTGGTAGTAGGGTTAAATAAAGCCATTGTGAAACATCTGCCTCTCCTGTAAGCTCCACTTTAAATTCTTCCTTCTTAAAAATTATTTGTAAACCTGAAATAATTTGCGGTTCTTAATAAGTAAACTTCATTTACAACTGTGTCAAACATTTCCTAGTTAAAAGAAAAAAAGGTTCAACTTCTACTCTGTTAAAAACTACAGTTCTCCATTGTACCTCTGTGCTTCATTTATGGAAAATCTGGACAAGCCAGAAAGTCAAAACAACAAAATCCAGTAGCCCATAATTGGTACAATTTATTCCCCAGCAGAGCAACGGCTTCAGCACTTTATCACAGAAAGGGCAAAATGTTCCATGTTACTGTGTTTCTAATGTATGTGCTTACCTAAATATTAGTTCTTGGAATGAATGAACAAGACTAAGAGATTCCACCCTGGAAACAAATGAATATATTTCAGGTCTTCTTAAGTGAAAAATACTGCATCGAATAATTAAAGTTCCCATGAATTGTCACATACAGTATATGAGGTTCTAAATACGTTAGAAAGAATTGAAAATATATGGTGAGTAAAGTCTATGTAGACTGGGCTAAGCACATTGGGGGTCATTCAGACCTGATCGCTCACTAGCGTTTTTTGCAGCGCTGCGATCAGGTCAGAACTGCACATGTGTATGCACCGCAATGCGCAGGCGCGTCGCACGGGTACAAAGTAAATCGCTGCCCAGCGATGGATTGTACGAAGAATCCGTTCGCCCAGGCATTTGCAAGGAGATTGACAGGAAGAGGGCATTTGTGGGTGTCAACTGACCGTTTTCTGTGAGTGTTTGAAAAACCGCAGGCGTGTCCAGGCGTTTGCAGGGAGGGTACCTGACGTCAATTCCAGTCCCTGATAGGCTGAAGTGATCGCAGCGGCTGAGTAAGTCCTGGGCTACTCAGAAACTGCAGAAAGTTTTTTTGTACCGCTCGGCTGCACATGCGTTCGCACACTTGCACAGTTAAAATACACTCCCCGGTGGGCGGCGACTATGCAATCGCACGACTGCAAAAAACAGCGACGGCCATTGTAAACAGCCATAAAGCTCAACGCAAAATGATTGCAAAAACAGATGGGATGCCTAAAACTGGCAAAATCCTCCTCCCTTTGCCAAATTATTACAATTCTATGACGCATTTTCCTAAGAGTTAGTGGGGGTCATTCCGACCCGATCGCTCGCTGCAGTTGTTCGCAGCGCAGCAATTGGTCCGAAATGCGCATTCGCCAGCGCCCCAGTGTGCCGACGCATGCCAGACAGCCGAAGGCCGTCGTTCCCTAGCGATCGCCTCTACTTGATTGACAGGCAGAGGTGGTCACTGTGCAGGAGAGGGTGGCACGGCGGCGTTTGGCTGCCGTTTTGGGGGCGGAGTCCGGCCAACGCAGGCATGGCCGGACCGTGTGGAGAGCGGGCCGCAGCGGCTGTGTCACGTCACACGCAGCCGATGCGACCAAGGACAGCGCCGAGCAACTCACGGTCAGCTGAAGGAGCTGCGCTTGACGGGAGTTACTCAACCAGTACAAAAGCATCGCCGCTGTGCAATGCTTTTGTACTTGTGCAGGGGGGGGGGGAGGGCGGACAGACGTGCAGGATGGGCTAGCCCTTTGCTGAGCATCCCCCAGCATGTCTGGGAACATGATCGTAGCTGTGCTAAATATAGCACACCTATGATCAACTCGGAATGAACCCCAATGTCCAGTCATAGAAACATAGAATGTGGAGGCAGACAAGGACCACCTGGCCCATCTACTTTGCCCTAAACACATGTACACATACATACTTACACACTAGGGTGAATTTTTTTAGTACCATAGGGTATAGACGGGTCCACTTGGAGCCACGGGCACTATAGAAGTTTAATAACGTGTGCTGGCTCCTCCCTCTATGCCCCTCCTACCAGAATCAATTTAGAAAATGTGCCCGAGGGAGCCAGTCACATCTCTGAAAGCTCCTGAAGAGTTTTCTGTATTTATTTTCAAAGTTTGTTATTTTCAGGCAGGACTGGATGGCACCAGCCTGCCTGCTTCGTGGGATTTGGGGGTGGGGGGAACGTCCCAACCCCACTAAGGGTTAATGGCCCCGTTCCCCGCTGACAGGACACTAGCTCCTGAGGGAACTATTCGTAAGCCCCATCTCGGCGAGCGTACAATCCCGCAGCACGCCACCACCCCTAGCAGAGCCAGAAGAAAGAAGAGTGGCGAGTACTAAGCCGACATCCCAGTTAGCGGGTCGCCAGCCATTATGGTGGCATTAGGGTGCGGAGACGTGCGGCTTCTACACTGGGCGGCATGAGCCTCCAGACATAGTACACTGTAGTGTGCACAGTACCCAGACTGGCAATACAGGCTTAAAAGGGGGCTTACTCCATTTTATGCACTCAGACACATAAAGCCAGTATAAAGAAGAGCGGAAAGACCGCGCGCCACTGAAGGGGCAGGTCTTCACTATGAGCAGATCCAGCAGCTCACAGGCGCCATTTTACCCTAATGCAGCTACACAGACGCTGACTGCAGGGATGCACAGCTCCTCCGGAGAGCCTCCAGATTACCTCAGCGGTACCAGGAGGTCATAGCAGGGGGGAGCTATATACTAGTGTACTAAGTTCCTAATCTAGGTACTGCGACCCACCAAAGCTTTAGCAATAGGGGAGCCTCGTGCTGGTTCTATCCTCTCTATGTGTCTCTCGGGAAGAGATCTTTGTAGGATAATTATGCATTTAACCTTTTCCTGTGTGTGTGCTGTCACTGCTGCAGTACAGTATGTCAGGCAAAGCGTTTATTTCATGTAAGGCACAGTGTTTCTCTTCTCCAGGGGGTTCACTAGTGTGTACTCAGTGTAGTACCCCTTCTCAGGCTAGTGGGGCAGAGCCAGCATGGCTGGACTCCATAAGGGGGATGATTTCCATCATCTCTACTAAATTTTCTCGTAATGAGAAAGAGACGCAATACTTAAGACAGTCTATGGCTGAGTCTATGCAAATTGAGACCTGATTACTGGCTAGGGTTTTATTGCAGTCCAGCGTTCGCATAGTCACCGACCACCGGGGAGTGTAATTTAGCTGTTCAAGTGTGCGATCGCATGTGCAGCTGAGCGGTATAAAAAAACTTGCAGTTTCTGAGTTGCCCAGAACTTACTCAGCCACTGCGATCACTTCAGCCTGTCCGGGGCCAGAATTGACGTCAGACATCCGCCCTGAAAATGCTTGGACACACCTGCGTTTTTCCAACCACTCCCAGAAAACGGTCAGTTGACACCCACAAACGCCTTCTTCCTGTCAATCACCTTGAAATCGGCTGTGCGAATGGATTCTTCGTAAAACCCATCGCACAGCAACTATCCGCTTTGTACCCGTGTGACGCGCCTGCACATTGCGGTGCATACGCATGCGCAGTTCTGACCTGATCTCAGCACAGCAAAAAACACTAGCGAGTGATCAGGTCTGAATTACCCCCTCAGTACTAAGACCAGCGTCTCAGTCCTCTACCATTGGTCTGCAAAAACGTACTTTGGCCCATCTCCTGCATTCTGACTCTGATAATGATGGGTTAGAAATGGAGGAAGAGGAGGTGGATATAGAGGTAGGGGAGGGTACTCTGTTGCAGGGTGTAAAGTCTCTCATAGATTCTATTAGAGAAGTTCTAAATATCCCTGATAAGGAGATAGAGGAGTGTAAGGAATCTTACTTTAACATAAAGAAAAAATCCTCAGCCACTTTTCCTGTATCAAAGGAACTAAATACCCTGTTTGAAGAACTGTGGATTAATCCAGATAATACATTTCAAATTCCTAGGCGGTTATTATAATTTTTTCATTTTCCTCCTGAGGATAGGAAAAAATGGGAAAATTCACCGATAGTGGATACATCAGTCTCCAGGCTCTCATGTACAATAGTACTACCTGTGCCTGGTGCAGCCTCCCTAAAGGATGTAGCTGATCGTAAGATTGAGACTACACTCATCTTTGTATACAGCTGCAGGGGTGGACCAGAGACCCACTATAGCATGTGGGTGGATTACTCGAGCCATTGCTAAATGGTCTGGTAAGTTAACTGAGGGGTTAGAAACCTTACCTCAAGAGGAAATTGTTTTACTTCTGCAACCCATACAAGACTCTGCAAACTTTATCGTGGAAGCTATTAAGGAGATAGGATTGCTTGATGCATGCACCACAGCTATGGCAGTGTCGGCTCGCAGGGGATTAGGGTTACATCAGTTGACTGCTGACGCCGATTCCAAAAAATGTGTGGAAGGCCTGCCTTTCACAGGTAAGGCCTTATTTGGCGACAAACTCGACAAGTGGATTTCGCGAGCTGCTGCAGGTAAATCCACATATCTACTTTCTGCAGCTCCGCCAGCTGGAGAGGCCTACTCAGAACCAAATTTACAGTCCCTTCAGACTGCAAAGTTTTGGGGCAAGATCAGAGGTTCTTCTACCACCGCCAGATGTGCTTGAGGTAAACCACACAAAATAGCAGCTGTTGGTTCACAGGAACAGAGCTCTGGTTCGGCGTCCTCAAAGCCTTCCACATTACGGTGGACTGCGATGCCTGGGAGACAAGCATGTGGGAGCCCAGCTAAAATTCTTCAGTCACACCTGGACAAGATCTTGCCAGGATCCCTGGGTCATAGCCATTATATCCCAGGGCTACAGGCTGGAGTTCCAGGATCTCCTACCTCAATGATTCTTCAAATTAGGCTTACCAGTTTCACAGGAATCAAGAGAAACCTTACAAGAAGCCATTCAAAAACTGTTACAGACTCAGTTCCACCTCATCTTCAAAACAAGGGATACTATATTCCAGCTTTTTGTTGTTCCGAAACCGAAAGGTTCAGTAAGACTGATTCTGAATCTCAAGTCACTGAATCCATACCTACAAGTGTTCAAGTTCAAGAAGGAGTCTCTGAGAGCGGTGTTCTCAGGTCTGGAAGAGGGGAATTCCCATCATCTCTGGATGTCAAGAATGCGTACCTTCACATTCCGATCTGGCCGCCTCATCAGGCTTATCTACGGTTTGCATTGCAGGACTGTCACTACCAGTTTCAGGCCCTACCATTTGGTCTCTCCACGGCATCGAGGGTGTTCACCAAAGAGATAGCAGAGATGATGATGTTACTCCGCAGACAGGGAGTAAACGTAATTCCTTACCTGGATGATCTTCTGATAAAGGCTGCGTCCAGGGAGCAGTTGTTGGAGAACATTGGTCTCACAACCAGATTACTCCTGGATCATGGGTGGATTCTGAATCTCCCCTAGAACCAACGCAGAAGCTTAATTTCCTGGGAATGATACTGGACACAGAGTTTCAGAGAGTGTTCCTTCCCTTGGAAAAGGCAATGGTAATCCAGTCGATGGTTCGTGCCATCTTGAAGCTGACCCGTATCTCAGTACATCTGTGCATACGCTTTCTGGGGAAATGGTGGCTTCTTACGAATCAATTCAGTATGGAAAGTTTCACGCGAGGGCCTTCCAGCTGGATCTGTTGGACAAATGGTCCGAGTCACATCTTCACATGCATCAGAGGATTCGTCTGTCGCCAATAGCTAGGATCTCCCTCCTGTGGTGGTTACAAACTTCTCACCTAATGGAGGGTCGAAGGTTCGGGATTCAGAATTGGAGTCTTCTAACCACAGACGCAAGCCTCTGAGGTTGGGGTGCAGTTACTCAGGGGGTGCAGTTTCAAGGAAGATGGTCAAGTCAGGAAATCGTTCTTCCAATAATCATCTTGGAACTCAGGGCTATCTACAACGCCCTTCTGCAGGCTTCATCTCTTCTTTAGAATCAGGCCATTCAAGTTCAGTGGACAATGTGACAGGGGTGTCTTACATCAACCGACAGGATGGAACGAAAAGCAGGGCCGCAATGTCAGAGGTGTCAAGAATTCTCCTCTGGGCGGAAAAACACGCCGTGGCGTTGTCAGCGATCTTCATTCTGGGAGTAGACAACTGGGAAGCAGATTTCCTCAGCAGACACGACCTGCATCTGGGGGAATGGGGCCTCCACCCGGAGGTGTTCCAGTGGCTGACGCGTCAGTGGGGTTATCCTCAGATCGACATGATGGCCTCTTGAGTCATCAAGAAGCTCAAGCAATATTGTTCCGGGTCGAGGGATCCACAAGCTGTAGTGGTCGATGCCTTGACAACTCCATGGGCCTACCGACTGGTGTACTTATTTCCTCCCATTCCACTGATCCCAAACATTCTCAAAAGAATAAAAAGGGAAAGAGATCAAGCAATTCTCATTGCTCCAGACTGGCTGTGAATTGCCTGGTATGCGGATCTTCTCAAAATGCTAATTGAAGATCCAGGGCCTCTGCCTCTTCGAGAGAATCTTCAGCAACAGGGCCCATTCGTCTATCAAGACTTACCACGGCTACATTTGACAGTATGGAAGTTGAATGGCTAATTCTAGCCAGGAGAAGGATTACTGACAAGGTCATCTTGACTATGATCCAAGCCAGGAAGGGGGTAACGTCAAAACATTACCATCGTACCTGGAAGAAATATGTCTCTTGGTGTGAGAGCAGACAATATTCTACGGTGGAATTTCATCTGGGAGGTTTCCTGCTTTTTCTGCAGTCGGGAGTTGATGTGGGCCTATGCCTAGGCTCCATAAAAGTTCAGATTTCAGCCTTGTCTATTTTCTGTCAGAAAAAATTGGCTTCTCTCCCTGAGATCCAGATATTCTTGAAAGGTGTTCTTTATATCCAACCTCCCTTTGTGCCTTCCACGGCACCTTGGGATCTCAATTTGGTTTTGAAATTCCTCCAATCAGACTGGTTTGAACCGTTACAGGAGGTAGATGTAAAATATCTTACATGGTACACAGTCATGCTGTTGGCCTTGGCTTCGGCAAGGCACGTATCGGAGCTGGGGGCGTTGTCTCACAAGAGCCCCTACCTGATTTTCCATGAGGACAGAGCTGAACTCAGGACTCGTCAGCAATTCCTTCCTAAGGTGGTGTCGGTGTTTCATATCAACCAGCCAATTGTGGTTCCGGTTATTATTGACACCTCTGCTACTTCAAAGTCTTTGTACATTGTAAGTGCTTTGAAGGTATATGTAAAGCGAACTGATTGTCCCAGGAAATCAGACTCGCTGTTCGTTCTATATGATGCCAATATGATTGGGTGACCTGCTTCAAAAACAGTCAATTGCACACTGGATCAGGCTCACTATCCAGCAGGCTTATTCCATGGCAGATTTGCCAAATTTTGAAATCTGTACGAGCCCACTCTACTAGGTCGGTGGATTCCTCTTGGGCGGCTGTCCGGGGTGTCTCGGCATTACAGCTCTGCTGAGCAGCTGCTTGGTCGGGATCGAACACGTCTGCCAAGTTTTACAAGTTTGATACCTTGGCCTCTGAGGACCTTCAGTTTGGTCAATCTGTTCTGCAGGAACCTCAGCACTCTCCCACCCGGTTTGGAGCTATGGTACTTCCCCATTGTATTAAATTGGATTCCCAGTATTCCCTAGGACGTAAGAGAAAATAGGATTTTAATTAACTATCGGTAAATACTTTTCTCGTAGTCGTAGGGGATACTGGGCGTCCGCCTGGTGCTTCGTTCTTACTGCTAGGTTACTTGTTTAAGTACTGTGTTCAGTTCAGCCATTGCTGTCCCTTTTATCAAGTTTGGTTAGCATGGCTTTCCTCTTGTTCTGGTTGTGCTGGTTTGAAATCTCACCACTTTCCTTATCCATTTCCTTCTCTCAAAGTATGTCTGTCTCCTCGGGCAAAGTTTCCTAGTCTGGTAGGAGGGGCATAGAGGGAGGAGCCAGTACACGTTATCAAACTTCTATAGTGCTCATGGCTCCAAGTGGACCCGTCTATACCCCATAGTACAAAATTGGATTCCCAGTCTCCCCTGTGGACTACGAAAAAAGGATTCACCAGTAGGTAATTAAAATCCTAATTTTTGTCAGGAGACAATTAACCTACCAGTATGTTTTTGGATTGTGGGAGGAAGCCGGAGTACCCGGAGGACACCCATGCAAGCACAGGGAGAATATACAAACTTTACACAGTTAGGGCTGTGATGGGCATCAAACCATAACCTCAGTTCTGTGAGGCAGTAAATTTAGCCATTACACCACCCGTATTAACATCACCACCATCCATACTGTCTAAACAGTTCTATCAGTGTTGTTTGAGATTACGTCTTACACTAAGCTTTACTAGTCAGACGGATTTCAGTGGAAGGCAGAGAACTACACCATCAAAAGAAAACTTGATATTGCTGTGAGTGGGAAGAAAATAGATAAAGAGAGATACAGCCATGGGTGGGCACTTTTATTTGTCTTTAGACTAGAGATGTGCGGCGAGCACTTTTCATGTTTTGTGCTTTGGTTCTAATTCCCCGCTTGTGTTTTGGTTTTGGGTTGCTTTTGCCAAAACCACCCTTTCGGTTTTTGGTTTTGGATCTGGATGATTTTGGAAAAAACATAAAAACGGCTAAAATCACAGAATTTGGGGGTAATTTTGATCCTACAGTATTATTAACCTCAATAACATTAATTTCCACTCATTTCCAGTCTATTCTGAACACCTCACAATATTGTTTTTAGGCCAAAAGGTTGCACCGAGGTGACTGTATGACTAATCTAAGCGATACAAGTGGGTGGCACAAACACCAGGCAGTGCCATAACTAGGCATCTTAGCGCTGTGAGCAAGTAACGGCATTGGCACCCCCACTTATGTAAAATATGGGGCGTGGGCGCGTGCAAAATAATTGGGGCGTGGCTTCATATGGAAGGGGTGTGGCCACAAAATAGTACCAATTCATACTACGGTGCACAGTAGTATCCATTATTGAATTTATGCCGCACAGTAGCGCCACTACACCAGGTAGATCCCCTTTTACACATTACGGAGGACAGTCCCCCTTTTTACACATTACGGCAGCCAGTCCCCCTTTTTACACATTACGGCAAAGAGCGTCCCCCTTTTTACACATTGCAGCAGACAAAGTCCCCCTTTTTACACATTATGGCAGACTGCGTCTCCCTTTTTACACATTACGGCAGACAGCGTCCCTTTTTTACACATTAGGGCAGACAGCGTCCCTTTTTTACACATTACAGCATCCAGCGTCCCCCTTTTTACACATTATGGCAGACAGCGTCCCCCTTTTTACACATTACGGCAGACAGCGTCCCTTTTTTACATATTATGGCAGACAGCGTCACAATCAGCAGCACAGGCTCTTCCAGAGGCTCTGGATCTCTTCTCCTTCCTCAACCACACCAGCTCGGCAGCTCCACGCTGTGCAGCAGTAGGGGCAGGGTGCAGGGCAGTGTGGGAGAGATGTCTGACTCCATCACTTGACATCGCTCCCAAATTGCAGGGGAGGGGGGGCGAGCCGGTGTTCAGGCCTGGGCTGCTGCTGGGCGAATGAGAAGAGCAGCGCCCTCACACACACCTCAGCTGCTGCGCTGCTGAGACCTTACAGCAGCAGCGGCGGCTTCAGCGGGACACAGGTGGCCGGGCGGCGGCGGCTTCAGCAGGACACAGGTGGCCGGGCGGCGGTGGCTTCAGCGGGACACAGGCAGGAGGGCAGGCGGGCGGCGGCTTCAACGGGACACAGGCAGGCAGGTGGGCGCGTGGCGGTTTCAGTGGGATGCAGGCGGTGCTGCCTTCAGCGGGACACAGGCGGCGCCGCCTTCAGCAGTGAGTCTGGATCCGGAGCTAGCGGCCGTGCGGGTGTGATGCCCGATGGTGCGCCCTCAGAGCATTTGCGCTGTGAGCACCTGACCCATCTAGGAGTGGCACTTCAGTGGCAGATAGGATGGCAGATTTAAAAAATAGGCCCCAAACAGCACATCATGCAAAAAAGAGAAAGAATTGCAATGAGGTTGCTGTATGACTAAGCTAAGCAACACCAGTGTGCGGCACAAACACCTGGCCCATCTAGGAGTGGCACTGCAGTGGCAGACAGGATGGCACTTTAAAAAACTAGGCCCCAAACAGCACATGATGCAAAGAAGAAAAAGAAGGGCACCAAGGCTGCTGTATGATTAAGCTAAGTGACACAAGCACCTGGCCCATCTAGTAGTCCGCAATTTTTCCAGTCCACTGACAGCATCTCCTGCACGCCCCTGTCATTTTTCAAAAATTCTGCAATTGGTGTAGTTATACAGCAGTACCGCTGGACTAATACAGCAATACCCCTGGACTTATACGGCAGTGTCAGACAGAAAGTGAAATTAAAAAACCATGCCCCAAACAGCACAATTTGCAAAGATGAAAAAGAGGTGCACCAAGGTTGCTGTATGACTAAGCTAAGCGACACAAGTGTGCGGCACAAACACCTGGCCCATCTAGGAGTGGCACTGCAGTGTCAGACAGAAGGGCAGATATAAAAAAAAAAGGCCCCAAACAGCACATCATGCAAAGATGAAAAAGAGGTGCAATGAGGTAGCTGTATGACTAAGCTAAGGGACACAAACAATTGGCCCATCTAGGAGTGGCACTGCAGTGTCAGACAGGATGGCAGATATAAAAAAAAGGCCCCAAACAGCACATCATGCAAAAATGTAAAAGAGGCGCAATGAGGTAGCTGTATGACTAAGCTAAACGACACAAACAATCGGCCCATCTCGGAGTGGCACTGCAGTGTCAGACAGGAGGGCAAATATAAAAAAAGGCCGCAAACAGCACATCATGCAAAGATGAAAAAGAGGTGCAATGAGGTAGCTGTATGACTATGCTAAACGACACAAACAATTGGCCCATTTAGGAGTGGCACTGAGATATTTAAAAAAGGCCCCAAACAGCACATCATGCAAAGATGAAAAAGAGGTGCAATGAGGTAGCTGTATGACTAAGCTAAGCGACACAAAAAATTGACCCATCTAGGAGTGGCATTGCAGTGTCAGACAGGATGGCACTTAAAAAAAATAGTACTCAAACAGCACATAATGCAAAGAAGTAAAAAAGGACAATGAGGTAGCTGTATGACTAAGCTAAGCGACACAAGTGTGCGGCACAAACACCTGGCCCATAAAGGGTTGGCACTGCAGTCCCACTGCACTAATGGCGGATACCGGACACACGTCTAACATCAGCATAGTTGTTATGGCTTCAGTAATCCGCTTTGCAACAGGGTATATATATATATATATATATATATATATCCAATTAGTACAGTTGGCATTCCAAAAGATTGTAATGACTCTCATGCTGTCTGTCACATAAAGTTTCACCTGTTATACTAAAATCCGGGGAGTGCCGCCTGCTTCTGTGGTAATCGGGGCAGTGGATAGTGTTTCCCGACACTACAGATACCTACATTGTATGTATATATATATATATATATATATACCTAAGTATCACTGGAATTATATGGCAGTACCACTAGACATATACGGCAGGATCACTGGACTGGATTTATACGGCAGTACTACTGGAATTATACAGCAGAATCATTGGAATTATACGCCAGTATTCACAGGAATTATACAGCAATATCACTGGAATTATACAGCAATATCACTGGAATTATACGGCAATATCACTGGAATTCTATGGCAGTATCAAGGGGATTATACGCAATATCACTGGAATTATACGCCAGTATCACTGGAATTATACGCCAGTGTCATGGGAATTATACGCCAGTATCACGGGAATTATACAGCAGTAACACTGGATATATGGCAGTAGAGTACACCACCACTGTGACTGGTCAGTGGACTGATGCTGCACAAGACACTACCCCTGGTCTGATGCAGGACAACACAGCATCACTGAAAGGGACTTATACAGCTACACCGGATATATGGTAGCAGAGGACACCATCACTGTAACTGGTCACTGGACTGATGCTGCACAAGACACTACCCCTGGTCTGATGCAAGACAACACAGCAAAAATGCAAGGGACTTATACAGCAGCAATGGGGACATATAGCAGCAGAGAACACCACCATTGTGACTGGATGGACTGATTCAGCATAAGACACTACACTGGACTGAGCAGCACAAGACAGCACTGAAATCGCCACCCCACTTTCCTGCCCACACAGACACTGAGGGCGGAAAACATGTCCTCTCCCTAAACTCTCCGAGACTCGAGTGGAAGTGGCGGCGACGTGCGGGTCCTTATATGGAATCCAAACCCCGCGAGAATCCGACAGCGGGATGATGACGTTTTGCCTCGTTCTGGTTTCCGAGTCAGGCGGGAAAACTCGAATCCGGCCTCGAGTGGGGAAGTCTGGTAGGGTTCGGTTCTCTGAGCACTGAACCCGCTCATCTCTACTTTACATGGCACTGGGGATTTTTTCCTGTACCGGGGGGTGGGGAGGGGGGGGGAGTGCTAATTACCCGGGCCTTTGATGGAGGGGATTGGCGGAGGCCCAGGTCCACTCCTCCCCCACCCCTTCAGAGTACACTTACGTATGTCTAAGAAGTCCCTCCTCCATGAATGGCGCAATCTTTCCACTTACAGATTTTTGGCTCTCTAGTGCACATGTGCCGTCTTCCTGTATAGGCCATGCCCTCTGCAGTGCCCAGGCCCGGCGCTGCTCTCTAATGGCCCTGCCTGTACCCCTGTGGGTCAGTCTAACCTTAGCCCCTGCACCCACTACAGCAGTCTTTTTCAACCAGTGTGCCGCGACCAGTTGCAAGGTGTGCCGCTGAGCCAGAGCAGCTTCCTGCACCTTCAGAATGAACTATTGGCCCAGGCTCTTCTTAGAGGATCAGTCATCCTCCGGCCATGACCTATGCCTTGGTGACGCGGCTGTGTGATATCATAGGTCACGGCCACCGCGTCTCATCACTCAGCCAGCCCACCCGCCTGCATACACAACTTCCAGTTCCCGCCTGCATTCACAGATTTCCTTGCCCACCCACATCCCCACCTGCCCGACCGCCCGCTGCTCAGGATTTGCAGCACTCCACTATGAATAACCCCCGCCACTGAGGGACAGGGAGGAGGACAGATGACCGGTAGCGGCTAATATTTGTTATGTTATTTTTCCTGTGGGGAGCAATAGGATTTATGGGGTGAACAATGTGAATAATTAATGTGGGAAGCAATAGGATTTATGTAGGGAGCAACATGATTTATGTGGGGAACAATGTGATTGTATTTTCTGTGTAGGCCAATGTATGTGTAGTTTTGTTTGTTTTTTCCTGTGACGGCCAATGTGTGTTTCTTGGTTTTTTTTTCTTCCTGTGGGTAAACTGATGGTGTGCCTTGGCAATTTTAAAATATGGTTCGGTGTGCCGCGAGTAAAAAGAGGTTGAAAATCACTGCACTACAAACACACTCCTGAGTAACATCCCTGAGGTATAAGACCAAAAGTACAATGTGTAATCACTATAGTGTAGAGATGTGCCCTGTGGGCACATCAGCGGTGCTGGCTGTGGGCAGCGCTGGGGCAGCTTGTCTGTCCCCAGCGCCTGTCAGTCCGTGGCGGCGGGTGTCTGGTGCAGGGATCGGATGTTTCCCTGCACCAGGCTGTCGGCGGCGGGGAGCGGCGCTTTAAACTTGGCGCCGCTCTGGCCGCCAATCAGAAGCGCCGCCCGCGGCTTTTTGAATCAGGTGCCACCAGCGAGCCAATCGCGGGGCGCCGGCCAATCACAGAGGGGCGCAGCAAGCCAATCGGTGCTCGCCGCGTCACAGGCCCCGCCCCCGACGTCTGACGTCAGACGCCGGGCGGGAACTGCAGGGAGACGAGGCCGCGCCGAAGAGCGGCGAAGATCCCGGCGGCGCAAGAAAGAAGACGTCGCGGTCGGAGCTCGGGTGGCCGCGGAAGAGGCCTGAAGACGTCCGGCGGCAGGAAGATGTCCAGCGGCGGTTGGACGCGGCGAGGCGACGGCGGCGCCGCTGGCCAGGACGGGCCAGCGGCCGAAGATTAAAGAAGAGCGCCGGAGGGGTCACCAGGGGTGGGAAGCAAAGGGCTGGCGAAGCTCCCCCCTGGTGCCTCTCCCAGCGGGTCAGGTAGGCCCTTTTCAGGTGCCCCGTGGGTGAAGTCAGGCCTCCGGCCTGTGTGCAGTCAGGCGGGCGCTAGGCCCAGTGGATAAGTGCCCCCGAGGTGAATAAAGGTGGCACTGGGCGCTAGTCCCAGGCCACCCTGAGGTATTTAGGTAGGCAGGCCTGAGGCCCACATGAGGGAAGGTACAGGAGGTGGGTAGGCTGTGTGGCGTCCACCTCCCCCAGAGTGTAGGTAGGGATCTAAAGGAACCGCACCGTTTGATGTTGTACTCCGATGTGTGTGTTGTTACCGTGCAGGGCAAAATGTTGTTATAGAGTTTGTGCATAGTTTGTGTTGCACCACCCACACTTGAGCCAGTTTGAGGGCTTTGTTTATGTAGTTAGTGTAGCGGATGCACACTAGGTTAGAGTGAGGCCCTGCACGGCTGTTTCTCTCTTTGCCTCCTTACAGGGACCTGTAAGTGGAGAAGATCGGAGTACAAGACGTAGGACGGTGAGTAACATCGGTCTGTGTGTTCCTTCTGTGTGTGTCCCTATCTGTCTCCCTTCCTTCAGGGCGAACAGTGAGCCTTGCACGCCGGTGCAAGGTAGAATTTCCACCTGGTGCGAGAGTGCCAATAGGTGAAATTCGGGCTCTGAGGCGGACGCCTGGGATGACCCTCACCTAGCCCGAAAGCACGATTTTTCTCGGGGTCGGAGGGCGTTTCGGTCCACAGTCAGGAGGACAGCACTCAGAAATCTCCTTCCTCCTAGGTCATCGTGTCCGGGTCCGACGGAAGATTTGCCAGGTCCGTTGAAGGTTCCGGTACCTGAAGGTGAGAGAGAGCGGCGTCTGGTGAGTACCGAAGCTACACCTGCACGGCAGCAGGCACCACCACACACACCTCTCACAATAGCATTGGCTACCTCAGCATGGGAAAACACCACTCCTTTCACATTAGCTGTGGCCCAAATACAGACAAATAATAAGATTTTACTCACCGGTAAATCTATTTCTCGTAGTCCGTAGTGGATGCTGGGACTCCGTAAGGACCATGGGGAATAGCGGCTCCACAGGAGACTGGGCACAACTAAAAAGAAAGCTTTAGGTCTAACTGGTGTGCACTGGCTCCTCCCACTATGACCCTCCTCAGTTACCCTCCTCCTATGACCCTCCTCAGTTACCCTCCTCAGTTAGGATACTGTGCACGGAAGAGCTGACACAATAAGGAAGGATTTTGAATCCCGGGTAAGACTCATACCAGCCACACCAATCACACCGTATAACTCGTGATACAATACTCAGTTAACAGTATGATAACAACTGAGCCTCTCAACAGATGGCTCAACAATAACCCTTTAACAACAATAACTTTGTACAAGTATTGCAGACAATCCGCACTTGGGATGGGCGCCCAGCATCCACTAAGGACTACGAGAAATAGATTTACCGGTGAGTAAAATCTTATTTTCTCTAACGTCCTAAGTGGATGCTGGGACTCCGTAAGGACCATGGGGATTATACCAAAGCTCCCAAACAGGCGGGAGAGTGCGGATGACTCTGCAGCACCGAATGAGAGAACTCAAGGTCCTCCTCAGCCAGGGTATCAAATTTGTAGAATTTAGCAAACGTGTTTGCCCCTGACCAAGTAGCAGCTCGGCAAAGTTGTAAAGCCGAGACCCCTCGGGCAGCCGCCCAAGAAGAGCCCACCTTCCTTGTGGAATGGGCTTTTACAGATTTAGGATGCGGCAGTCCAGCCGCAGAATGCGCCAGCTGAATTGTGCTACAAATCCAGCGAGCAATAGTCTGCTTAGAAGCAGGAGCACCCAGCTTGTTGGGTGCATGCAGGATAAATAGCGAGTCAGTTTTCCTGACTCCAGCCGTCCTGGAAACATACATTTTCAAGGCCCTGACTATGTCCAGTAACTTGGAATCCTCCAAGTCCCTAGTAGCCGCAGGCACCACAATAGGTTGGTTCAAGTGAAAAGCTGATACCACCTTAGGGAGAAACTGGGGACGAGTCCTCAATTCTGCCCTATCCATATGGAAAATCAGATAAGGGCTTTTACATGACAAAGCTGCCAATTCTGACACACGCCTGGCCGAAGCCAAGGCCAATAACATGACCACTTTCCACGTGAGATATTTCAGATCCACGGTCTTAAGTGGCTCAAACCAATGTCATTTTAGGAAACTCAACACCACGTTGAGATCCCAAGGTGCCACTGAAGGCACAAAAGGGGGCTGAATATGCAGCACTCCCTTTACAAATGTCTGAACTTCAGGCAGTGAAGCCAGTTCTTTCTGGAAGAAAATCGACAGAGCCGAAATCTGGACCTTAATGGAACCCAATTTAAGGCCCATAGTCACTCCTGACTGTAGGAAGTGCAGAAAACGACCCAGCTGAAATTCCTCTGTTGGGGCCTTCCTGGCCTCACACCACGCAACATATTTTCGCCAAATAAGGTGATAATGGTTTGCGGTTACTTCTTTCCTAGCTTTAATCAGCGTAGGAATGACTTCCTCCAGAATGCCTTTTTCTTTTAGGATCCGGTGTTCAACCGCCATGCCGTCAAACGCAGCCGCGGTAAGTCTTGGAACAGACAGGGCCCCTGCTGTAGCAGATCCTGTCTGAGCGGTAGAGGCCATGGGTCCTCTGATATCATTTCTTGAAGTTCTGGGTACCAAGCTCTTCTTGGCCAATCCGGAACCACGAGTATCGTTCTTACTCCTCGTCTTCTTATTATTCTCAGTACCTTTGGTATGAGAGGCAGAGGAGGGAACACATAAACCGACTGGTACACCCACGGTGTCACTAGAGCGTCCACAGCTATCGCCTGAGGGTCTCTTGACCTGGCGCAATATCTCTCTAGTTTTTTGTTTAGGCGGGACGCCATTATGTCCACCTGTGGCCTTTCCCAACGGCTTACAATCAGTTGGAAGACTTCTGGATGAAGTCCCCACTCTCCCGGGTGTAGGTCGTGTCTGCTGAGGAAGTCTGCTTCCCAGTTGTCCACTCCCGGAATGAACACTGCTGACAGTGCTAAGACGTGATTCTCCGCCCATCGGAGAATCTTTGTGGCTTCTGCCATCGCCGACCTGCTTCTCGTGCCGCCCTGTTGGTTTACATGGGGCGACCGCCGTGATGTTGTCTGACTGGATCAGCACCGGCTGGTTTTGAAGCAGTGGTTTTGCCTGACTTAGGGCATTGTAAATGTCCCTCAGTTCGAGAATATTTATGTGCAGGGAAGTCTCCTGACTTGACCATAGTCCCTGGAAGTTTCTTCCCTGTGTGACTGCCCCCCAGCCTCGAAGGCTGGCATCCGTGGTCACCAGGACCCAGTCCTGTATGCCGAATCTGCGGCCCTCTTGAAGATGAGCACTCTGCAGCCACCACAGCAGGGACACCCTTGTCCTTGGAGACAGGGTTATCAGACGATGCATCTGAAGATGCGATCCGGACCACTTGTCCAACAGGTCCCACTGAAAAGTTCTTGCATGGAACCTGCCGAATGGAATCGCTTCGTAAGAAGCTACCATTTTTCCCAGGATCCAGTGATGCACCGACACCTGTTTTGGTTTTAGGAGACCTCTGACTAGAGATGACAGCTCCTTTGCCTTCTCCTCCGGGAGAAACACTTTTCTCTGTTCTGTGTCCAGAACCATCCCTAGGAACAGTAGACGTGTCGTAGGAACCAGCTGTGACTTTGGAATGTTTAGAATCCAACCATGCTGTTGTAGCACTTCCCGAGATAGTGCTACCCCGACCAACAACTGCTCTCTGGACCTCGCCTTTATCAGGAGATCGTCCAAGTACGGGATAATTAAAACTCCTTTCTTTCGCAGGAGTATCATCATTTCGGCCATTACCTTGGTAAAGACCCTCGGAGCCGTGGATAGACCGAACGGCAACGTCTGGAATTGGTAATGACAATCCTGTACCACAAATCTGAGGTACTCCTGGTGAGGATGGTAAATGGGGACATGCAGGTAAGCATCCTTGATGTCCAGTGATACCATGTAATCCCCCTCGTCCAGGCTCGCAATAACCGCCCTGAGCGATTCCATCTTGAACTTGAATCTTTTGATATATGTGTTCAAGGATTTCAAATTTAAAATGGGTCTCACCGAACCGTCCGGTTTCGGTACCACAAACATTGTGGAATAGTAACCCCTTCCTTGTTGAAGTAGGGGTACCTTTACTATCACCTGTTGTGAATACAGCTTGTGAAGTGCCTGTAACACTGCCTCCCTGTCTGAGGGAGCGGTTTGCAAGGCAGATTTGAGGAAACGGCGGGGAGGAGACGTCTCGAATTCCAGCATGTACCCCTGAGATACTATTTGAAAAATCCAGGGGTCCACCTGTGAGCGAGCCCACTGATTGCTGAAAAATTTGAGACGGGCCCCCACCGTGCCTGGCTCCGCCTGTGGAGCCACAGCGTCATGCTGTGGAAGCAGGAGAGGACTTTTGCTCCTGGGAACTGGCTGCATGATGCAGCTTCTTGCCACTACCTCTGCCCCTGGGCAGAAAGGACGCACCTATAACCCGCTTGCCCTTACTGGGCCGAAAGGACTGTACCTGATAATACGGTGCTTTCTTTGGTTGTGAGGGAACATGGGGTAAAAATGTAGACTTCCCAGCTGTCGCTGTGCAAACGAGGTCCAAGAGACCATCCCCGAACAACTCCTCACCCTTATAAGACAGAACTTCCATGTGTCTTTTGGAATCTGCATCTCCTGTCCACTGCCGAGTCCATAGCCCTCTCCTGGCAGAAATGGACATTGCACTAATTTTGGATGCCAGCCGGCAAATATCTCTCTGTGCATCCCTCATGTATAAGACTGCGTCTTTTATATGGTCTACGGTTAGCAATATAGTGTCCCTATCTAGGGTATCTATATTTTCTGATAGGGAATCTGACCACGCGGCAGCAGCACTGCACATCCAGGCTGAAGCAATAGCCGGTCTCAGTATGACACCTGTGTGTGTATATATACATTTCAGGACAGCCTCCTGTTTTCTATCAGCAGATTCCTTCAGGGCGGCCGTATCCGGAGAGGGTAGTGCCACCTTTTTTGAAAAGCGTGTGAGCGCTTTATCCACCCTAGGGGATGTTTCCCAGCGTGACCTATCCTCTGGCGGGAAAGGGTACGCCATTAGTAAACTCTTAGAAATTACCAGTTTCTTATCGAGAGAAGCCCACGCTTCTTCACACACTTCATTTAACTCCTCAGATGGAGGAAAAACTACTGGTAGTTTTTTCTCTCCAAACATAATACCCTTTTTTGTGGTACCAGGGGTAACATCAGAACGTGTGGCCCTACTGGAAGTCACATTAGTCTCATCGTCGTCGACACTGGAATCAGTATCCGTGTCGACATCTGTGTCTGCCATCTGAGGTAGCGGGCGTTTTAGAGCCCCTGATGGCTTTTGAGACGCCTGGGCAGGCACAGGCTGAGAAGCCGGCTGTCCCACGTTAGGTATGTCGTCAAACCTTTTATGCAAGGAGTCGACACTATCACGTAATTCCTTCCACAGCACCATCCACTCAGGTGTCGACCCCGCAGGGGGTGACATCACATTCACAGGCATCTGCTCCGCCTCCACATATGCTTCCTCATCAAACATGTCGACACAGCCGTACCGACACACCGCAACCACACAGGGAATGCTCTGACAGAGGAAAGGACCCCACAAAGCCCTTTGGGGAGACAGAGAGAGAGTATGCCAGCACACACCAGAGCGCTATATAACACAGGGATCCCACTATAATGAGTGTTTTCCCTTATAGCTGCTTTTTTATATATATATGTAACTATCCTGCGCCTAAATTTAGTGCCCCCCCTCTCTTTTTTACCCTTCTGTAGTGTTCAGACTACAGGGGAGAGCCAGGGAGCTTCCTTCCAGCGGAGCTGTGAGGGAAAAATGGCGCCAGTGTGCTGAGGGAGCTAGCCCCGCCCCTTTTTCGGCGGACTTCTCCCGCTTTTTCTAAAATACTGGCAGGGGTATTTTTACATCTATATAGCCTCTAGGACTATATATGATGTAGATTTGCCAGCCAAGGTGTCATATATTGCCCTCAGGGCGCCCCCCCCAGCGCCCTGCACCCATCAGTGACCGAAGTGTGAGGTGTACATGAGGAGCAATGGCGCACAGCTGCAGTGCTGTGCGCTACCTTGGTGAAGACTGAAGTCTTCTGCCGCCGATTTTCCGGTTCTCTTCATGCTTTAAGGGGGCCGGCGGCGCGGCTCCGGGACCGAACATCAATGGCCAGTTCCATGCGGTCGATCCCTCTGGAGCTAATGGTGTCCAGTAGCCTAAGAAGCCCAAGCTACCACCAGTTAGGTAGGTTCGCTTCTTCTCCCCTTAGTCCCTCGCTGCAGTGAGTCTGTTGCCAGCCGATCTCACTGTAAAATAAAAAACCTAAATTATACTTTCTTTCTAGAAGCTCAGGAGAGCCCCTAGTGTGCATCCAGCTCGGCCGGGCACAGAATTCTAACTGAGGTCTGGAGGAGGGTCATAGTGGGAGGAGCCAGTGCACACCAGTTAGACCTAAAGCTTTCTTTATAGTTGTGCCCAGTCTCCTGCGGAGCCGCTATTCCCCATGGTCCTTACGGAGTCCCAGCATCCACTTAGGACGTTAGAGAAACAGTATTTATACACAGTATAATACACTACACGGAGCAGAGAGGGATAGGTAAGAAAACCCATAAGAGATTCGGGAGAGGGATAGGTAAGAAAACCCATAAGAGAAGTACAGCGGAAATACTATATAGAGCTCTCATGACTATTTCAAGGTTTTTACTTTGCCCAGCATAAGTATTCCCATCTCTGCTGCCACAATCCTAAAGCAAACAGTAAGCATGCTACTTGTTACGCACTCAGCAGACAACAAAATGCATTACTGTATATTTGTACTTTCGTAAATGACCTTTTCTGCCTTTAGTGATCTGTCACTCACTTGTCTCAGTTTGCAATTAACTCCGGCTTCAAGAGCTGGCTTTGATAAAAAGAAAGTGGTATGGTCACATATCACATTATGCTGGAGTCATAGTAAGTGTTCCCTGACAAAAACAACTATTTTGCAATACAGAAAAACTACCTCTATTACTACAGCAGCTGCCTGGCATATGTCACATGTGACAGCTGTCTATGACTGCTATCAGTTCTGGCTTCCTCTCAGTTTGTATTATTTAAAGGGCCACTAAGCCTAGCATACAAGTTACTGTAGATAAAATAGCTACTAGTAACATCCACAAATATGTATGTCAATATTTTAGGAGCTTGTAAGGAGTCGGACATATAAAATATTTTAGCTAAATGTATAATTTGGTGGGAATATCATTTTGTTATGCACAGCAATCACCCTGTATCCGATAGGATTTACCAAGGGCATAGCCAGGGGTGGATTGGGATGGAAAACCAGCCCAGGAAATTTATGGAAGCAGCCCTAATGGGTGTGCGGTCTGATGAGGGGGTGTGGTGTGTTGAGGGTGGCGGGATCCCTCCTCATAGGGACTGATTGTACGCCATTGCGGCCTTCTTTCCGTCTTTTGCTGCAGTTGTGTCTGAGACCAGCGGTGGATTGGGAACTAAAAGTGGCCCTGTAAAATTTTGTAGAAGTGGCCCGACATGGGCAGCACAAGAGGTATCACATTCCGTGTAGCCATGGCAGCATCACTGGATGACAGGGTCGCTCTACTGCAGAGGCGGAATAATAATAAATGGGTACAATGCAGTGTACTGAGTTTGGTGGGCTGCCTGTTATATGTGTGGGGTAGGGACCACATGACAACTCACAAAACAGGCCCCACAGACACATTGGCCTACCAAGAATCTTCCTGGTGATCCCTATGGTCAATCCGCCCCTGGGCATAGCTACCATAGGTGCAGGGAGTGCCGCTGCCATGGGCCCAGAGCTGAGAGGGGCCCATATTCCCTGTCAAAGTTACATGTAGTATATACATTTATTGGTAGAAATTAAACATACGAGCCCTTACAAACTTTTGCCTTGGGGCCTACAATATATGTAGTTATGCCCCTGGATCTGGTTATTATAATTTGGTGTAAAATGAACTGGAGGCAGAGGCATAACTGTGGGAGGCAACGGTGTCAGCTGACGGCCGGCTCCTGCTCTGTCGGGGGGCACACATTATTGAATTAAGTGTCCGACTCCCCTCCCCCACTTGTCCCTGCACCTTACAAGTCACACCCTCTTTATTATAGATGCACAGTTTACAAGTGTCATACCTACCCAGGATTAGAACCCATGACCTATTACGCTGGAATCAGACACCTCTCTGATGGAGCTATTTGCTTCTATATATAGAAAGCAGAGCCAAAACTAGGGGGGGCTTGGGGGGCATGTGACCTGGGCGCCAGACTGGAGAGGGCGCCGAGACTGTCACTTTAATCCCCCCTAACGTCCCCTCCCTATGCGGCAGCGATAGCTTGCAGCCGGCGGAGCTCGAGCTCCAGACCCTGCTAGCTGCCGCACACGCACCGCATCGCAGAGATGACACTGAAAATAAACTTGCCCTTGCTGCCGGGAGCTGTACTTTACTTTCAGTTTCATCTCTGCAGCGTGCTGTGATCAGCACAGCAGAGCCACATCAAGAGAGGACAAATTAACACACACCCCCTCCCCCCCCCCCACACTAGTACCTTTAATCAAGTCTGCAGCCACTGCTGCAGTGAACAAGAAATGCAGAGGTCCGAAAAGGGGGCGGGGCTAAACTGCACTGTACACACAGTGCCATGCCAGCCAGCAACAGCATGGGAGAGAGGAGGGGAGAAGAGCAGCACAGCTTAAACAGTGAGTACTGTATAACTCAGCGAAGGGGCACTGTATGTTTCTGTGACTGCTATATGTGTGTATGATATGTTATTGTATGTAAATCGGTGTGTGACTACATAGCTGTATGGGTGTGGTATGCGTGGCCAGGCATACCGACGCTGGTATCCCGGGAGCGGAATGCCTGACGGGGGGAAGGGGGGGTTGCAAGCGCAGCAAGCCCCTTTGCGGGTTCGCTGCGCTCGTCACGCTGGGGTGGGAGTGGTCCCTGTTGGTCGGCATGCCGACCGTCGGGATTGTGAGGGGGCGGGATATAGGGGGAGGTACTGTGACCCATCTGTATGTGTGCTTGTGTGTCACTGTATATATATATATATATATATATATATATATATGTGTCAGTAAGTATACATGTTTGTACCGGAGTGTGATTATATGTATGTATTATATGTATGTATGTATGTATGTGAGTGAGTGAATGTATGTGTGCGTGACAGTATGTATTTTGTATTGGTGTTTGATTTTATGTATGTATTAATATATGGGTTATTATTTTATTTCTCCTTCATCCGTAGCCCAAATAAATAAAACATGAAAATAAAAAGTATGAAAATGCCGAGCTATCCCCTTTGCCCTTATGAAGTTGATATATATATATATATATATATATATGAATGCGAGGGGGGCACTAAGGGATCATTCCGAGTCGTTCGCTCGGAAAATTTCTTCGCATCGCAGCGATTTTCCGCTTAGTGCGCATGCGCAATGTCCGCACTGCGACTGCGCCAAGTAAATTTGCAAAGAAGTTTGGATTTTTACTCACGGTTTTTTCATCGCTCAGGCGATCGTAATGTGATTGACAGGAAGTGGGTGTTTCTGGGCGGAAACAGGCCGTTTTATGGGCGTGTGGGAAAAAACGCTACCGTTTCTGGGAAAAACGCGGGAGTGGCTGATGAAACGGAGGAGTGTCTGGACGAACGCTGGGTGTGTTTGTGACGTCAAACCAGGAACGACAAGCACTGAACTGATCGCACTGGCAGAGTAAGTTTCGAGCTACTCAGAAACTGCACAGAGATGTCTTTTCGCAATGTTGCGAATCTTTCGTTCGCAATTTTAAGATGCTAAGATTCACTCCCAGTAGGCGGCTGCTTAGCGCGTGCAATACTGCTAAAATCGCCTTGCGAGCGAACAACTCGGAATGACCCCCTAAGTTAATGGCTCTCCCCGTGTGCCAAAACTCCTAGTTTCGGCCCTGTAGAAAACATGAGAATTCTAACTATATGTAGTTACTTCTCTGACAATTACACGTAACTTCATATAGTTATTCTCATGCTTCCCTATCAGGAGCAAATAGCTCCATCAGTAAGGTGCTTGCTTCCAATGTAATAGGTCTTTGGTTCTAATGCTGGGTATGACATTCGTAAAATAATTGTCAGAGAAAATCAGCATTGTGAGCAGACCTACTGTATGTAGTGTGTGGCTGCTCAATCTTGTTTCCATGTAACAGGTCATGGGTTCTAATCCTGGGTATGACTGCTGGAATCAGTGATTTCAATATGTGATTTCAAATAAATGCCAATGAAATTATTATATATATATATATATATATATATATATATACACACATCATTTTTTTTCAGAACACTCCATACACACACACACACAAATACACACACATATACATTTCAAATGTATTTTTTTATATATATATTAGAGATGAGTGGGTTCGGATGTAACGCCAGAATTAACGCCAGTACGGTTTTATCCGGAATTTTCTTATTGGCTATGCAAAACTAGTGATGTGGGGGTCATTCCGAGTTGTTCGCTCGTTATTTTTCTTTCGCAACGGAGCGATTAGTCGCTAATGCACATGCGCAATGTCCGCAGTACGACTGCGCCAAGTAAAATTGCTATGCAGTTAGGAATTTTACTCACGGCATTACGAGGTTTTTTCTTCGTTCTGATGATCGTAATGTGATTGACAGGAAGTGGGTGTTTCTGGGCGGAAACTGGCCGTTTTATGGGAGTGTGTGAAAAAACGCTACCGTTTCTGGGAAAAACGCGGGAGTGGCTGGAGAAACGGGGGAGTGTCTGGGCGAACGCTGGGTGTGTTTGTGACGTCAAACCTGGAACGAAACTGACTGAGCTGATTGCAGATGCCGAGTAAGTGTGGAGCTACTCAGAAACTGCTAAGAAGTGTCTATTCGCAATTTTGAGAATCTTTCGTTCGCAATTTTGATAAGCTAAGATTCACTCCCAGAAGGCGGCGGCTTAGCGTGTGCAAAGCTGCTAAAAGCAGCTTGCGAGCGAACAACTCGGAATGAGGGCCGTGCACCGGACATTTTTCGGGTTTTGTGTTTTGGTTTTGGATTCGGTTCCGCGTAGTGATGAGCGCCGGAAATTTTTCGGGTTTTGTGTTTTGGTTTTGGGTTCGGTTCCGCGGCCGTGTTTTGGGTTCGAACGCGTTTTGGCAAAACCTCACCGAATATTTTTTGTCGGATTCGGGTGTGTTTTGGATTCGGGTGTTTTTTTCAAAAAACCCTAAAAAACAGCTTAAATCATAGAATTTGGGGGTCATTTTGATCCCAAAGTATTATTAACCTCAAAAACCATAATTTCCACTCATTTTCAGTCTATTCTGAACACCTCACACCTCACAATATTATTTTTAGTCCTAAAATTTGCACCAAGGTCGCTGGATGGCTAAGCTAAGCGACCCAAGTGGCCGACACAAACACCTGGCCCATCTAGGAGTGGCACTGCAGTGTCACGCAGGATGGCCCTTCCAAAAAACACCCCCCAAACAGCACATGACGCAAAGAAAAAAAGAGGCGCAATGAGGTAGCTGTGTGAGTAAGCTAAGCGACCGTAGTGGCCGACACAAACACCTGGCCCATCTAGGAGTGGCACTGCAGTGTCACGCAGGCTGGCCCTTCAAAAAACTACTCCCCAAACAGCACATGACGCAAAGAAAAAAAGAGGCGCAATGAGGTAGCTGTGTGAGTAAGCTAAGCGACCCAAGTGGCCGACACAAACACCTGGCCCATCTAGGAGTGGCACTGCAGTGTCACGCAGGCTGGCCCTTCAAAAAACTACTCCCCAAACAGCACATGACGCAAAGAAAAAAAGAGGCGCAATGAGGTAGCTGTGTGAGTAAGCTAAGCGACCCAAGTGGCCGACACAAACACCTGGCCCATCTAGGAGTGGCACTGCAGTGTCACGCAGGCTGGCCCTTCAAAAAAACTACTCCCCAAACAGCACATGACGCAAAGAAAAAAAGAGGCGCAATGAGGTAGCTCTGTGACTAAGATAAGCGACCCAAGTGGCCGACACAAACACCTGGCCCATCTAGGAGTGGCACTGCAGTGTCACGCAGGATGGCCCTTCAAAAAACTACTCCCCAAACAGCACATGACGCAAAGAAAAAAAGAGGCGCAATGAGGTAGCTGTGTGAGTAAGCTAAGCGACCCAAGTGGCCGACACAAACACCTGGCCCATCTAGGAGTGGCACTGCAGTGTCACGCAGGATGGCCCTTCAAAAAACTACTCCCCAAACAGCACATGACGCAAAGAAAAAAAGAGGCGCAATGAGGTAGCTGTGTGAGTAAGCTAAGCGACCCAAGTGGCCGACACAAACACCTGGCCCATCTAGGAGTGGCACTGCAGTGTCACGCAGGCTGGCCCTTCAAAAAACTACTCCCCAAACAGCACATGACGCAAAGAAAAAAAGAGGCGCAATGAGGTAGCTCTGTGACTAAGATAAGCGACCCAAGTGGCCGACACAAACACCTGGCCCATCTAGGAGTGGCACTGCAGTGTCACACAGGCTGGCCCTTCAAAAAACTACTCCCCAAACAGCACATGACGCAAAGAAAAAAAGAGGCGCAATGAGGTAGCTCTGTGACTAAGATAAGCGACCCAAGTGGCCGACACAAGCACCTGGCCCATCTAGGAGTGGCACTGCAGTGTCACGCAGGATGGCCCTTCAAAAAACTACTCCCCAAACAGCACATGATGCAAAGAAAAATTAAAGAAAAAAGAGGTGCAAGATGGAATTGTCCTTGGGCCCTCCCACCCACCCTTATGTTGTATAAACAGGACATGCACACTTTAACCAACCCATCATTTCAGTGACAGGGTCTGCCACACGACTGTGACTGAAATGACGGATTGGTTTGGACCCCCACCAAAAAAGAAGCAATTAATCTCGCCTTGCACAAACTGGCTCTACAGAGGCAAGATGTCCACCTCATCATCATCCTCCGATATATCACCGTGTACATGCCCCTCCTCACAGATTATCAATTCGTCCCCACTGGAATCCACCATCTCAGCTCCCTGTGTACTTTGTGGAGGCAATTGCTGCTGGTCAATGTCTCCACGGAGGAATTGATTATAATTCATTTTAATGAACATCATCTTCTCCACATTTTCTGGATGTAACCTCATACGCCGATTGCTGACAAGGTGAGCGGCGGCACTAAACACTCTTTCGGAGTACACACTTGTGGGAGGGCAACTTAGGTAGAATAAAGCCAGTTTGTGCAAGGGCCTCCAAATTGCCTCTTTTTTCTGCCAGTATAAGTACGGACTTTCTGACGTGCCTACTTGGATGCGGTCACTCATATAATCCTCCACCACTCTTTCAATGGGGAGAGAATCATATGCAGTGACAGTAGACGACATGTCCGTAATCGTTGTCAGGTCCTTCAGTCCGGACCAGATGTCAGCATCAGCAGTCGCTCCAGACTGCCCTGCATCAGCAGTCGCTCCAGACTGCCCTGCATCACCGCCAGCGGGTGGGCTCGGAATTCTGAGCCTTTTCCTCGCACCCCCAGTTGCGGGAGAATGTGAAGGAGGAGATGTTGACAGGTCGCGTCCTGCTTGACTTGACAATTTTGTCACCAGCAGTTCTTTGAACCCCAGCAGACTTGTGTCTGCCGGAAAGAGAGATCCAAGGTAGGTTTTAAATCTAGGATCGAGCACGGTGGCCAAAATGTAGTGCTCTGATTTCAACAGATTGACCACCCGTGAATCCTTGTTAAGCGAATTAAGGGCTCCATCCACAAGTCCCACATGCCTAGCGGAATCGCTCTGTGTTAGCTCCTCCTTCAATGTCTCCAGCTTCTTCTGCAAAAGCCTGATGAGGGGAATGACCTGACTCAGGCTGGCAGTGTCTGAACTGACTTCACGTGTGGCAAGTTCAAAGGGCAGCAGAACCTTGCACAACGTTGAAATCATTCTCCACTGCGCTTGAGACAGGTGCATTCCACCTCCTATATCGTGCTCAATTGTATAGGCTTGAATGGCCTTTTGCTGCTCCTCCAACCTCTGAAGCATATAGAGGGTTGAATTTCACCTCGTTACCACTTCTTGCTTCAGATGATGGCAGGGCAGGTTCAGGCGTTTTTGGTGGTGCTCCAGTCTTCTGTACGTGGTGCCTGTACGCCGAAAGTGTCCCGCAATTCTTCTGGCCACCGACAGCATCTCTTGCACGCCCCTGTCGTTTTTTAAATAATTCTGCACCACCAAATTCAAGGTATGTGCAAAACATGGGACGTGCTGGAATTTGCCCAGATTTAATGCACACACAATATTGCTGGCGTTGTCCGATGCCACAAATCCACAGGAGAGTCCAATTGGGGTAAGCCATTCCGCGATGATCTTCCTCAGTTGCCGTAAGAGGTTTTTAGCTGTGTGCGTATTCTGGAAAGCGGTGATACAAAGCGTAGCCTGCCTAGGAAAGAGTTGGCGTTTGCGAGATGCTGCTACTGGTGCCGCCGCTGCTGTTCTTGCGGCGGGAGTCCATACATCTACCCAGTGGGCTGTCACAGTCATATAGTCCTGAGCCTGCCCTGCTCCACTTGTCCACATGTCCGTGGTTAAGTGGACATTGGGTACAACTGCATTTTTTAGGACACTGGTGAGTCTTTTTCTGAGGTCTGTGTACATTTTCGGTATCGCCTGCCTAGAGAAATGGAACCTAGATGGTATTTGGTACCGGGGACACAGTACCTCCAACAAGTCTCTAGTTGGCTCTGCAGTAATGATGGATACCGGAACCACGTTTCTCACCGCCCGGATGCCAAGGCCTCAGTTATCCGCTTTGCAGCAGGATGACTGCTGTGATATTTCATCTTCCTCGCAAAGGACTGTTGGACAGTCAATTGCTTGGTGGAAGTAGTAAAAGTGGTCTTACGATTTCCCCTCTGGGATGACCATCGACTCCCAGCAGCAACAACAGCAGCGCCAGCAGCAGTAGGCGTTACACGCAAGGATGCATCGGAGGAATCCCAGGCAGGAGAGGACTCGTCAGACTTGCCAGTGACATGGCCTGCAGGACTATTGGCATTCCTGGGGAAGGAGGAAATTGACACTGAGGGAGTTGGTGGGGTGGTTTGCGTGAGCTTTGTTACAAGAGGAAGGGATTTACTGGTCAGTGGACTGCTTCCGCTGTCGCCCAAAGTTTTTGAACTTGTCACTGACTTATGATGAATGCGCTGCAGGTGACGTATAAGGGAGGATGTTCCGAGGTGGTTAACGTCCTTACCCCTACTTATTACAGCTTGACAAAGGCAACGCACGGCTTGACAAATGTTGTCCGCATTTCTGTTGAAATACTTCCACACCGAAGAGCTGATTTTTTTGGTATTTTCACCAGGCATGTCAATGGCCATATTCCTCCCACGGACAACAGGTGTCTCCCCGGGTGCCTGACTTAAACAAACCACCTCACCATCAGAATCCTCCTGGTCAATTTCCTCCCCAGCGCCAGCAACACCCATATCCTCCTCATCCTGGTGTACTTCAACACTGACATCTTCAATTTGACTATCAGGAACTGGACTGCGGGTGCTCCTTCCAGCACTTGCAGGGGGCGTGCAAATGGTGGAAGGAGCAACCTCTTCCCGTCCAGTGTTGGGAAGGTCAGGCATCGCAACCTACACAATTGGACTCTCCTTGGGGATTTGTGGTTTAGAAGACCCAAGTGGCCCAAGTGGCCGACACAAACACCTGGCCCATCTAGGAGTGGCACTGCAGTGTCACGCAGGCTGGCCCTTCAAAAAACTACTCCCCAAACAGCACATGACGCAAAGAAAAAAAGAGGCGCAATGAGGTAGCTCTGTGACTAAGATAAGCGACCCAAGTGGCCGACACAAACACCTGGCCCATCTAGGAGTGGCACTGCAGTGTCACACAGGCTGGCCCTTCAAAAAACTACTCCCCAAAAAGCACATGACGCAAAGAAAAAAAGAGGCGCAATGAGGTAGCTCTGTGACTAAGATAAGCGACCCAAGTGGCCGACACAAACACCTGGCCCATCTAGGAGTGGCACTGCAGTGTCACGCAGGATGGCCCTTCAAAAAACTACTCCCCAAACAGCACATGATGCAAAGAAAAATTAAAGAAAAAAGAGGTGCAAGATGGAATTGTCCTTGGGCCCTCCCACCCACCCTTATGTTGTATAAACAGGACATGCACACTTTAACCAACCCATCATTTCAGTGACAGGGTCTGCCACACGACTGTGACTGAAATGACGGATTGGTTTGGACCCCCACCAAAAAAGAAGCAATTAATCTCGCCTTGCACAAACTGGCTCTACAGAGGCAAGATGTCCACCTCATCATCATCCTCCGATATATCACCGTGTACATGCCCCTCCTCACAGATTATCAATTCGTCCCCACTGGAATCCACCATCTCAGCTCCCTGTGTACTTTGTGGAGGCAATTGCTGCTGGTCAATGTCTCCACGGAGGAATTGATTATAATTCATTTTAATGAACATCATCTTCTCCACATTTTCTGGATGTAACCTCATACGCCGATTGCTGACAAGGTGAGCGGCGGCACTAAACACTCTTTCGGAGTACACACTTGTGGGAGGGCAACTTAGGTAGAATAAAGCCAGTTTGTGCAAGGGCCTCCAAATTGCCTCTTTTTTCTGCCAGTATAAGTACGGACTTTCTGACGTGCCTACTTGGATGCGGTCACTCATATAATCCTCCACCACTCTTTCAATGGGGAGAGAATCATATGCAGTGACAGTAGACGACATGTCCGTAATCGTTGTCAGGTCCTTCAGTCCGGACCAGATGTCAGCATCAGCAGTCGCTCCAGACTGCCCTGCATCAGCAGTCGCTCCAGACTGCCCTGCATCACCGCCAGCGGGTGGGCTCGGAATTCTGAGCCTTTTCCTCGCACCCCCAGTTGCGGGAGAATGTGAAGGAGGAGATGTTGACAGGTCGCGTCCTGCTTGACTTGACAATTTTGTCACCAGCAGTTCTTTGAACCCCAGCAGACTTGTGTCTGCCGGAAAGAGAGATCCAAGGTAGGTTTTAAATCTAGGATCGAGCACGGTGGCCAAAATGTAGTGCTCTGATTTCAACAGATTGACCACCCGTGAATCCTTGTTAAGCGAATTAAGGGCTCCATCCACAAGTCCCACATGCCTAGCGGAATCGCTCTGTGTTAGCTCCTCCTTCAATGTCTCCAGCTTCTTCTGCAAAAGCCTGATGAGGGGAATGACCTGACTCAGGCTGGCAGTGTCTGAACTGACTTCACGTGTGGCAAGTTCAAAGGGCAGCAGAACCTTGCACAACGTTGAAATCATTCTCCACTGCGCTTGAGACAGGTGCATTCCACCTCCTATATCGTGCTCAATTGTATAGGCTTGAATGGCCTTTTGCTGCTCCTCCAACCTCTGAAGCATATAGAGGGTTGAATTTCACCTCGTTACCACTTCTTGCTTCAGATGATGGCAGGGCAGGTTCAGGCGTTTTTGGTGGTGCTCCAGTCTTCTGTACGTGGTGCCTGTACGCCGAAAGTGTCCCGCAATTCTTCTGGCCACCGACAGCATCTCTTGCACGCCCCTGTCGTTTTTTAAATAATTCTGCACCACCAAATTCAAGGTATGTGCAAAACATGGGACGTGCTGGAATTTGCCCAGATTTAATGCACACACAATATTGCTGGCGTTGTCCGATGCCACAAATCCACAGGAGAGTCCAATTGGGGTAAGCCATTCCGCGATGATCTTCCTCAGTTGCCGTAAGAGGTTTTTAGCTGTGTGCGTATTCTGGAAAGCGGTGATACAAAGCGTAGCCTGCCTAGGAAAGAGTTGGCGTTTGCGAGATGCTGCTACTGGTGCCGCCGCTGCTGTTCTTGCGGCGGGAGTCCATACATCTACCCAGTGGGCTGTCACAGTCATATAGTCCTGAGCCTGCCCTGCTCCACTTGTCCACATGTCCGTGGTTAAGTGGACATTGGGTACAACTGCATTTTTTAGGACACTGGTGAGTCTTTTTCTGAGGTCTGTGTACATTTTCGGTATCGCCTGCCTAGAGAAATGGAACCTAGATGGTATTTGGTACCGGGGACACAGTACCTCCAACAAGTCTCTAGTTGGCTCTGCAGTAATGATGGATACCGGAACCACGTTTCTCACCGCCCGGATGCCAAGGCCTCAGTTATCCGCTTTGCAGCAGGATGACTGCTGTGATATTTCATCTTCCTCGCAAAGGACTGTTGGACAGTCAATTGCTTGGTGGAAGTAGTAAAAGTGGTCTTACGATTTCCCCTCTGGGATGACCATCGACTCCCAGCAGCAACAACAGCAGCGCCAGCAGCAGTAGGCGTTACACGCAAGGATGCATCGGAGGAATCCCAGGCAGGAGAGGACTCGTCAGACTTGCCAGTGACATGGCCTGCAGGACTATTGGCATTCCTGGGGAAGGAGGAAATTGACACTGAGGGAGTTGGTGGGGTGGTTTGCGTGAGCTTTGTTACAAGAGGAAGGGATTTACTGGTCAGTGGACTGCTTCCGCTGTCGCCCAAAGTTTTTGAACTTGTCACTGACTTATGATGAATGCGCTGCAGGTGACGTATAAGGGAGGATGTTCCGAGGTGGTTAACGTCCTTACCCCTACTTATTACAGCTTGACAAAGGCAACGCACGGCTTGACAAATGTTGTCCGCATTTCTGTTGAAATACTTCCACACCGAAGAGCTGATTTTTTTGGTATTTTCACCAGGCATGTCAATGGCCATATTCCTCCCACGGACAACAGGTGTCTCCCCGGGTGCCTGACTTAAACAAACCACCTCACCATCAGAATCCTCCTGGTCAATTTCCTCCCCAGCGCCAGCAACACCCATATCCTCCTCATCCTGGTGTACTTCAACACTGACATCTTCAATCTGACTATCAGGAACTGGACTGCGGGTGCTCCTTCCAGCACTTGCAGGGGGCGTGCAAATGGTGGAAGGCGCATGCTCTTCACGTCCAGTGTTGGGAAGGTCAGGCATCGCAACCGACACAATTGGACTCTCCTTGTGGATTTGTGATTTCGAAGAACGCACAGTTCTTTGCTGTGCTTTTGCCAGCTTGAGTCTTTTCATTTTTCTAGCGAGAGGCTGAGTGCTTCCATCCTCATGTGAAGCTGAACCACTAGCCATGAACATAGGCCAGGGCCTCAGCCGTTCCTTGCCACTCCGTGTGGTAAATGGCATATTGGCAAGTTTACTCTTCTCCTCCGACGATTTTATTTTAGATTTTTGAGTCCTTTTTTTACTGATATTTGGTGTTTTGGATTTTACATGCTCTGTACTATGACATTGGGCATCGGCCTTGGCAGACGACGTTGATGGCATTTCATCGTCTCGGCCATGACTAGTGGCAGCAGCTTCAGCACGAGGTGGAAGTCGATCTTGATCTTTCCTTATTTTTGGAACCTCAACATTTTTGTTCTCCATATTTTAATAGGCACAACTAAAAGGCACCTCAGGTAAACAATGGAGATGGATGGATACTAGTATACTTATGGATGACGAGCGACTGCCGACACAGAGGTAGCTACAGCCGTGGACTACCGTACTGCGTCTGCTGCTAATATAGACTGGATGATAATGAGATAAAAAATATATATATATCACTACTGCAGCCGGACAGGTATATATTATATAATGACGGACCTGCTGGACACTGTCAGCTCAGCACTGCAGACTCCTAAAGTAAGCTACTAGTATCAAGAAGATAGAAAGAAAAAAAAACACCACGGGTAGGTGGTATACAATTATGGATGGACGAGCGACTGCCGACACAGAGGTAGCTACAGCCGTGGACTACCGTACTGCGTCTGCTGCTAATATAGACTGGATGATAATGAGATATAAAATATATATATATCACTACTGCAGCCGGACAGGTATATATTATATAATGACGGACCTGCTGGACACTGTCAGCTCAGCACTGCAGACTCCTAAAGTAAGCTACTAGTATCAAGAAGATAGAAAAAAAAAACACCATGGGTAGGTGGTATACAATTATGGATGGACGAGCGACTGCCGACACAGAGGTAGCTACAGCCGTGGACTACCGTACTGCGTCTGCTGCTAATATAGACTGGATGATAATGATATAAAAAATATATATATATATCACTACTGCAGCCGGACAGGTATATATTATATAATGACGGACCTGCTGGACACTGTCAGCAGAATGCGTTTATAGAATAAAAAACACCACATGACGAGTGTTTAACTTTTTCAGGCAGACAATCACAATATACTGGTGGTCAGCAGACAATCACAATATACTGGTGATCAGTGGTCACTGGTCAGTTACACTGGCAGTGGCACTCTGGCAGCAAAAGTGTGCACTGTACTTAAAATATGTACTCCTGCTATAACTGCTCCCCAGTCTCCCCCACAATTAAGCTGTGTGAGCAGTGAGCACTCAGCACAGTCAGATATACAGTATTACATATGATGCAGCACACTGAGGCTGAGCACAGATATGGTATGTGACTGTGTCACACTGTGTATCGTTTTTTTTCAGGCAGAGAACGGATTAATTAAACTGGTGGTCACTGGTCACACTATCAGCAACAGCAAGTAGTACTCCTAATATGCTCCCCAAAATTAGTAAATCAACAATCAAGTGTCTCTACTCTAGTCTAAACGGAGAGGACGCCAGCCACGTCCTCTCCCTATCAATCTCAATGCACGTGTGAAAATGGCGGCGACGCGCGGCTCCTTATATAGAATCCGAGTCTCGCGATAGAATCCGAGCCTCGCGAGAATCCGACAGCGGGATGATGACGTTCGGGCGCGCTCGGGTTAACCGAGCAAGGCGGGAGGATCCGAGCCTGCTCGGACCCGTGTAAAATAAGCTGAAGTTCGGGGGGGTTCGGTTTCCGAGAAACCGAACCCGCTCATCACTAGTTCCGCGGCCGTGTTTTGGATTCGGACACGTTTTGGCAAAACCTCCCTGAAAATTTTTTGTCGGATTCTGGTGTGTTTTGGATTCGGCTGTTTTTTTACAAAACCCCCTCAAAAACAGCTTAAATCATAGAATTTGGTGGTCATTTTGATCCCATAGTATTATTAACCTCAATAACCATAATTTCCACTCATTTCCAGTCTATTCTGAACACCTCACAATATTCTTTTTAGTCCTAAAATTTGCACCGAGGTCGTTGGATGACTAAGCTAAGCGACCCAAGTGGCCGACACAAACACCTGGCCCATCTAGGAGTGGCACTGCAGTGTCAGACAGGATAGCAGATTTAAAAAATAGTCCCCAAACAGCACATGATGCAAAGAAAAAAAGAGGTGCAATGAGGTAGCTGTGTGACTAAGCTAAGCGACCCAAGTGGCCGACACAAACACCTGGCCCATCTAGGAGTGGCACTGCAGTGTCAGACAGGATGGCAGATTTAAAAAATAGTCCGCAAACAGCACATGATGCAAAGAAAAAAAGAGGTGCACCAAGGTCGCTGGATGGCTAAGCTAAGCGACCCAAGTAGCCAACACAATCACCTGGCCCATCTAGGAGTGGCACTGCAGTGTCAGACAGGATGGCAGATTTAAAAAATAGTCCGCAAACAGCACATGATGCAAAGTAAAAAAGAGAGGCACCAAGGTCGCTGGATGGCTAAGCTAAGCGACCCAAGTGGCCGACACAAACAACTGGCCCATCTAGGAGTGGCACTGCAGTGTCAGACAGGATGGCACTTCAAAAAATAGTCCCCAAACAGCACATGATGCAAAGAAAAATGAAAGAAAAAAGAGGTGCAAGATGGAATTGTCCTTGGGCCCTCCCACTCACCCTTTTGTTGTATAAACAGGACATGCACACTTTATCAAACCCATCATTTCAGCGACAGGGTCTGCCACACGACTGTGACTGAAATGACTGGTTGGTTTGAGCCCTCACCAAAAAAGAAGCAATCAATCTCTCCTTGCACAAACTGGCTCTACAGAGGCAAGATGTCCACCTCCTCCTCATCGTCCGATTCCTCACCCCTTTCACTGTGTACATCTCCCTCCTCACAGATTATTAATTCATCCCCACTGGAATCCACCATCTCAGGTCCCTGTGTACTTGCTGGTGAATGTCTCTACGGAGGAATTGATTATAATTCATTTTTATGAACATAATCTTCTCCACATTTTCTGGAAGTAACCTCGTACGCCGATTGCTGACAAGGTGAGCGGCTGCACTAAACACTCTTTCGGAGTACACACTGGAGGGGGGAGCAACTTAGGTAGAATAAAGCCAGTTTCTGCAAGGGCCTCCAAATTGCCTCTTTTTCCTGCCAGTATACGTACGGACTGTCTGACGTGCCTACTTGGATGCGGTCACTCATATAATCCTCCACCATTCTTTCAGTGGTGACAGAATCATATGCAGTGACAGTAGACGACATGTCAGTAATCGTTGGCAGGTCCTTCAGTCCGGACCAGATGTCAGCATCAGCAGTCGCTCCAGACTGCCCTGCATCACCGCCAGGAGATGTTGACAGGTCGCGTTCCGCTTGACTTGACAATTTTCTCACCAGCAGTTCTTTGAACCCCTGCAGACTTGTGTCTGCCGGAAAGAGAGATCCAACGTAGGTTTTAAATCTAGGATCGAGCACGGTGGCCAAAATGTAGTGCTCTGATTTCAACAGATTGACCACACGTGAATCCTGGTTAAGCGAATGAAGGGCTCCATCCACAAGTCCCACATGCCTAGCGGAATCGCTCTGTTTTAGCTCCTCCTTCAATGCCTCCAGCTTCTTCTGCAAAAGCCTGATGAGGGGAATGACCTGACTCAGGCCTACTTGTCTGAACTGACTTCACATGTGGCAAGTTCAAAGGGTTGCAGAACCTTGCACAACGTTGAAATCATTCTCCACTGCGCTTGAGTCAGGTGCATTCCCCCTCCTTTGCCTATATCGTAGGTAGCTGTATAGGCTTGAATGGCCTTTTGCTGCTCCTCCATCCTCTGAAGCATATAGAGGGTTGAATTCCACCTCGTTACCACCTCTTGCTTCAGATGATTGCGGGGCAGGTTCAGGAGTGTTTGCTGGTGCTCTAGTCTTCGGCACGCAGTGGCTGAATGCCGAAAGTGGCCCGCAATTCTTCGGGCCACCGACAGCATCTCTTGCACGCCCCTGTTATTTTTTAAATAATTCTGCACCACCAAATTCAATGTATGTGCAAAACATAGGACGTGCTGGAATTTGCCCACATGTAATGCACGCACAATATTTGTGGCGTTGTCCGATGTCACAAATCCCCAGGAGAGTCCAATTGGGGTAAGCCATTCTGCGATGATGTTCCTCAGTTTCCGTAAGAGGTTGTCAGCTGTGTGCCTCTTCTGAAATGCAGTGATACAAAGCGTAGCCTGCCTAGGAACGAGTTGGCGTTTGCGAGATGCTGCTACTGGTGCCGCCGCTGCTGTTCTTGCTCTGGGAGGCAATACATCTACCCAGTGGGCTGTCACAATCATATAGTCCTGAGTCTGCCCTGGTCCACTTGTCCACATATCCGTGGTTAAGTGGACATTGGGTACAACTGCATTTTTTATAACACTGGTGACTCTTTTTCTGACGTCTGTGTACATTCTCGGTATCGCCTGCCTAGAGAAGTGGAACCTAGATGGTATTTGGTACTGGGGACACACTACCTCAAGCAATACTGTAGTTCCCTGTGAATTAACGGTGGATACCGGAAACATGTTTAACACCGCCCAGGCTGCCAAGGCCTGAATTATCCGCTTTGCAGCAGGATGACTGCTGTGATATTTCATCTTCCTCGCAAAGGACTGTTGGACAGTCAATTGCTTACTGGAAGTTGTACAAGTGGTCTTCCGACTTCCCCTCTGGGATGACGATCGACTCCCAGCTGCAACAACAGCAGCGCCAGCAGCAGTAGGCATTACACTCAAGGATGCATCAGAGGAATCCCAGGCAGGAGAGGACTCGTCAGACTTGACAGTGACATGGCCTGCAGGACTATTGGCGTTCCTGTCTAAGGAGGAAATAGACACTGAGGTGGTGTGGTTTGCAGGAGCTTGGTTACAAGAGGTAGGGATTTAGTTGTCAGTGGACTGCTTCCGCTGTCACCCAAAGTTTTTGAACTTGTCAATGACTTCTGATGAATGTGCTCCAGGTGACGTATAAGGGAGGATGTTCCTAGGTGGTTAACGACCTTACCCCTACTTATTATAGCTTGACAAAGGCAACACACAGCTTGACAAATGTTGTCCGCATTTCTGTTAAAATAATTCCACACCGACGAGGTGATTTTTTTTGTTATTTGACCAGGCATGTCAATGGCCATATTCGTCCCACGGACAACAGGTGTCTCCCCGGGTGCCTGACTCAAACAAACCACCTAACCATCAGAATCCTCCGTGTTAATTTCCTCAGCGCTAGCAACACCCATATCCTCATCCTGGTGTACTTCAACAGTGACATCTTCAATTTGACTATCAGGAACTGGACTGCGGGTGCTCCTTCCAGCACTTGCGGGGGGCGTGCAAATGGTGGAAGGCGCCACCTCTTCCCGTCCAGTGTTGGGAAGGTCAGGCATCGCAACCAACACAATTGGACTCTCCTTGGGGATTTGTGATTTAGAAGAACGCACAGTTCTTTGCTGTGCTTTTGCCAGCTTAAGTATTTTCATTTTTCTAGTGGGAGGATGAGTGCTTCCATCCTCATGTGAAGCTGACCCACTAGTCATGAGGAACATAGGAGAGGGCCTCAGCCGTTCCTTGCCACTCCGTGTCGTAAATGGCATATTGGCAAGTTTACACTTCTCCTCAGACGCTTTTAATTTAGATTTTTGGGTCATTTTACTGAACTTTTGTTTTTTGGATTTTACATGCTCTCTACTATGACATTGGGCATCGGCCTTGGCAGACGACGTTGATGGCATTTCATCGTCTCGGCCATGACTAGTGGCAGCAGCTTCAGCACAAGGTGGAAGTGGATCTTGATCTTTCCCTATTTTACCCTCCACATTTTTGTTCTCAATTTTTTAATGTGTGGAATTATATGCCAGTAATAAATCAATAGCAATGGCCTACTGTACCATACTGATATATACTATATACTGGTGGTCAGCAAAATTATGCACTTTCCTCCTACTATATATACTGCGCACAACAACTAAATTGCACCACAGTTATGGATGGATAGTATACTTGACGACACAGAGGTAGGTAGAGCAGTGGCCTACTGTACCGTACTGCTATATATTATATACTGGTGGTCAGCAAAATTATGCACTGTCCTACTACTATATATACTGCGCACAACAACTAAAATGCACCACAGGTATGGATGGATAGTATACTTGACGACACAGAGGTAGGTAGAGCAGTGGCCTACTGTACCGTACTGCTATATATTATATACTGGTGGTCAGCAAAATTATGCACTGTCCTCCTACTATATATACTGCGCACAACAACTAAAATGCACCACAGGTATGGATGGAAAGTATACTTGATGACACAGAGGTAGGTAGAGCAGTGGGCTACTGTACCGTACTGATATAATACTGGTGGTCACTGGTCAGCAAAATTCTGCACTGTCCTCCTACTATATAATACTGGTGGTCCCCAGTCCCCACAATAAAGCTCACTGAGCACAGATATTTGCAGCGCACTGAGCACAGATATGGAGCGTTTTTCATGCAGAGATCGTAGATATTTTCAGCACACTGAGCACAGATATTTGCAAGCACACTGAGCACAGATATTTGCAGCACACTGAGCACAGATATTTGCAGCACACTGAACACAACTGAGAGAATGCTGCACACGTCCTCTCCATATCATCTCCAACGCATGAGTTAAAATGGCTGCGACGCGCGGCTCCTTATATAGAATACGAATCTTGCGAGAATACGACAGCGGGATGATGACGTTGGGGTGCGCTCGGGTTAACCGAGTCCGAGTCTGCCTCGGAACCGTGTAAAATGGGTGAAGTTCGGGGGGGTTCGGATCCCGAGGAACCGAACCCGCTCATCTCTATCCAAAACACGTGACGTCTGTGAGCCAATAACATGCCGTTTTGAGAACCGAGTAAATCCGAGTAAAACCGAATAAAACCAAACCCGCTCATCTCTAATATATATGTATATATATATATATATATATATATATATATATATATATATATATACACTGCTTAAAAAAATAAAGGGAACACTTAAACAACACATCCTAGATCTGAATGAATGAAATATTCTTATTAAATACTTTGTTCTTTACATTTCTTTACAGTTGAATGTGCTGACAACAAAATCACACAAAAATTATCAATGGAAATCAAATGTAATAACCCATGGAGGTCTGGATTTGGAGTCACACTTAAAATGAAAGTGGAAAAACACACTACAGGCTGATCCAACTTTGATGTAATGTCCTTAAAACAAGTCAAAATGGGGCTCAGTAGTGTGTGTGGCCTCCACGTGCATGTATGACCTCCCTACAATGCCTGGGCATGCTCCTGATGAGGTGGTGGATGGTCTCCTGAGGGATCTCCTCCCAGACCTGGACTAAAGCATCCGCCAACTCCTGGACAACCTGTGGTGGATGGAGCTAGACATGATGTCCCAGATGTGCTCAATTGGATTCAGGTCTGGGGAACGGGCGGGCCAGTCCATAGAACCAACTGCTGACACACTCCAGCCACATGAGGTCTAGCATTGTCTTGCATTAGGAGGAACCCAGGGCCAACCGCGACAGCATATGGTCTCACAAGGGGTCTGAGGATCTCATCTCGGTACCTAATGGCTGTCAGGCTACCTCTGGCGAGCACATGGGGGGCTGTGCAGCCCCCCCAAATAAATGCCACCCCACACCATTACGGACCCACTGCCAAACCGGTCATGCTGGAGAATGTTGCAGGCAGCAGAACTTTCTCCTTGGCGTCTCCAGACTCTGCCACGTCTGTCACATGTGCTCAGTGAGAACCTGCTTTCATCTGTGAAGAGCACAGGGCGCCAGTGGCGAATTTGCCAATCTTGGTGTTCTCTGGCAAATGCCAAACATCCTGCACGGTGTTGGGCTGTAAGCACAACCCCCACCTGTGGACCAATGACGTGCGGTGGGGTGAGGCAGGTGAGGCAGAGCCTTTCCTGTCATACTTACGTTTAAACCAGAGTTTTGACTGAATAAAGTATATGAAAAATACTAATAATTAGAAATATCTTCTTTGCATTATTCTAATAATTTTTATAGTCCAAACTCTGGAGTAAAAAGTCTATGGCAGGTGAGGCAGTGCCTCACCTGCTTATCTTTTCAGCACATCTCTGATCAAAACTCACCAAATTTCCAGGAGTTTTACTGCTGCACTTGTGTATAATGCCGAGATGTATCCTTTGGCTCATATATTGCATGTAATTCTGGCTCTGGAATTAGCCAGTGCCTCCTAAACCATTTAGCTCACCGCACTTCCCTGCTGTGGACGTTGGGCCCTCATACCACCCTCATGGAGTCTGTTTCTGATAGTTTGAGTAGACACATGCACATTTGTGGCTTGCTGGAGGTCATCTTGCAGGGCTCTGGCAGTGCTCCTCCTGTTCCTCCTTGCACAAAGGCGGAGGTAGCGGTCCTGCTGCTGGGTTGTTGCCCTCCTACGGCCTCCTCGACGTCTCCTGATGTACTGGCCTATCTCCTGGTAGCGCCTCCATGCTCTGGACACTACGCTGACAGACACAGCAAACCTTCTTGCCACAGCTCGCATTGATGTGCCATCCTGGATGAGCTGCACTACCTGAGCCACTTGTGTGGGTTGTAGACTCCGTCTCATGCTACCACTAGAGTGAAAGCACCGCCAGCTTTCAAAAGTGACCAAAACATCAGCCAGAAAGCATAGGAGCTGAGAAGTGGTCTATGGTCACCACCTGCAGAACAACTCCTTTATTGGGGGTGTCTTGCTAATTGCCTATAATTTCCAGCTGTTGTCTATTCCATTTGCACAACAGCATGTAAAATTGATTGTCAACCAGTGTTGCTTCCTAAGTGGAGAGTTTGATTTCACAGAAGTGTGATTGACTTGGAGTTACATTGTGTTGTTTAAGTGTTCCCTTTATTTTTTTGAGCAGTGTATGTATGTATGTATATATATATATATATATATATACAGTGGTCGAAGTGGAAATTTTTAAGTGGGGGTATGGAAAATTTAAGGATGCAATTTTGCGCACGACGAAGGCGCGCGTTTTCCAGAAACGGGGTGTGGTCAACCAAAAGTGGGTGTGTCCAGTGTAGTAGAACCCCTTATACTATATAGTACTGGTGCCCCTTTCACCTTATAGCACACGGTACAAGCTGAAATTCACATTACAGCACACGGTACAAGCCGAAATTCACATTATAGCACACTGAATAAGCAAAAATTCACATTATAGCACACTAAATAAACCGAAATTCACATTATAGCACACTGAGGGGGTAATTCCAAGTTGATCGCAGCAGGAAATTTGCAGAGAGAGTTAGATTTGGGTGGGATATTTTGTTTCTGTGCAGGGTAAATACTGGCTGCTTTATTTTACACTGCAATTTAGATTGCAGATTGAACTCGCCACACTCAAATCTATCTATCTCTGCACATGTTATATCTGCCCCCCCTGCAGTGCACATGGTTTTGCCCAACTGCTAAAAAATGTCCTGCTGCGATCAACTTGGAATTACCCCCTGAATGAGCTGAAATTCACATTATAGCACACTGAACCCATTGAGATTCACATTATAGCACACTGAATGAGCAGAAATTTACATTATAGCACACGGTATGAGCCGATATTCACATTATAACACACAGAATGAGCAGAAATTCACATTATAGCATACGGTATGAGCCGAAATTCACATTGTAACACACAGAATGAGCCGATATTCACATTATAGCACACGGTATGAGTCGATATTGATATTATAGCACACAGAATGAGCCGAAATTCACATTATAGCACACGGTATGAGCCAAAATTCACATTATAGCACACGAGCAGAAATTCACTACTAAGGGTCAGAAAATGAAATAGGGCTCTATTATGGGGCATAAAATTAACAAAAGCTACAAAGAGGTGTCTCTAGAAGTATTGGGACAGGGTTACCTTCAAAATGTTGTTATAGGGACCACTACGTTCTGGCTATACCCATGGGACTTAAGGTGCCCATACGCCTAAAGATTTATCTTCCAATCTGGCTGGTTGAAACAAAAATTTGGTAATGGTTGGGAGCAAATGACAGCAGACCATTTGAAATGGTCAACTGTCATTTGCTCCCATCCATGTCATTTACTCCCATCCATTACCAGATTTTCGTCCCAACCACCCAGATTGGAAGATAAATCTTAAGGTGTATGGGCACCTTTACACATAAGTTGTCTGCTTGGTTATGTGATATCAATATCTAAAATGATGTTAGGATCCCTGTATATTTTTAATATTATAAAGGATCTATCATAGTTCAGCTATGATAAACTATTAATTTATCTACGGTATATTGCCCTTTACATTTCAGCTGCTACAAGTCTGTGCCATGCAGTATACAACTAACCAATGTCGGACTGGGGCATGAAGGGCCACTGGAGGAATGCAACGGTAGGGGCTCATGCGTAACAGACTTGCCCAAACACTAGGGAAGACATAACCTGCACAACAAGGATGCTACAGTGCCTGGGCTCATATATGTATGTACATATATACTGTATATACGTAGTAAGTAAATAGGCTTTCCATATATTAACAATGATAATGGTGCTCTCCTTGTAATGATACATACGACAAGGTCCCCAGGGTCAGGACGCGGCAGTCCCCCACAATACACAGGAACCAGGCGTCACAAGTTGGATTTTGTGAAAAAGTTATATATTCAAAAAAAGTACAGTATTTGGTGCTCCCAAATGGTGTACTTTTTTGGAATATATTAGTTTTTCACTAAATCCAATGAGTGCCTCCTGGTTCCTGTGTATTGTGGGGGACTGCAGCGTCCTGACCCTGTGATATATATATATATATATATCAGGGACGTGCAGTTAGTGGAGGCAGGGTTCTCATTATAAAAATGATTGGGATAACACAAAGAAGATATTTATAACTTATAAGCATCTTCTTTGTATTAATTCAATCATCTTTATAGATAAAACTTACCAGCTCTGCAGGGCTCCTGGATCTGCACAGAGAGATAGAGATGAGGCAGCAGCAGCTCAGCCTCATCTCTCACATTGCCGGACACTGCCTGTACAGACGGGAGGGGCTATACATACAGTGGCCAATCAGACCGCATACAGAGAAATGGGAGGCATGCCTCACAGTGCGGGCGTGCTTCAGCTCTAATGGACAGCTCGGATTGGTCATGTGACCAATCCAGGAAGTGCAGGAAGCCAGGAAGAGCAGAGCTGAGCAGCATGGCAAGGGAGGATGGAAATGGGGACCCGCTGTGCCAGCAGCCGCCTAGCACAGTGACTGGGGTGAGTAGCAACCAGAAGCTGAACTCGGTGTGTGTGTCTGTGTGTGTGCCTGACATCTGCAGTGAGTGCGGGGACAGGACTGTGAGTGTATGTGTGTGTGACATCTGTAGTGAGTGTGGCGACTGGACTCTGTGGGGTAAATTTACTAAGGTGGGAGATTTTTAGAACTGGTGATGTTGCCCATGGCAACCAATCAGATTCTACTTACCATTTATCTAGCTGCTTCTAGCAGATAATAGATGTAATCTGATTGGTTGCCATGGGCAACATCACCAGTTCTAAAAATCTCCCACCTTAGTAAATTCACCCCTGTGTGTGTGTGTCACATGTAGTTAGTGTGGACTGTGTGTGGACTGTGTGTGTGTGTGTGTGTGTGTGTGTGTGTGTGTGTGTGTGTGTGTGTGTGTGTGTGTGTGTGTGTGTGTGTGTGTGTGTCATATGTAATTAGTGTGGGGACAGGACTGTGTGTGTGTGTGTGTGTGTGTCTGTCTGTGTGAGATATCTGTACTGGGTGCCAGCGCCGTAACTACGTGTGTGCCAGGTGTGCCTGGCACACAGTGCAGTTGCCTTGAGTGCGAAACGGCCAGCGGCTTGTAATGAGTCAAACTGACTCATTACAAACTGCCTGTTCTGTGCTGTGTGCGCCCATGCGCCGACCTGGAGGAGAGCAGCAGTGTCGGTGACAGGGGAGGAGGAGGAGGGAGAGGGACTGGAGCCGCAGCAGCGCTATGTAATTGGACGTAGCACTGCTGCAGCAGTCCCCTCTCCTTCCGCATTGGCTGCCCAGCGCTGCTGTGAATGCTGGGATGCGCTTCCCTCATCCCAGCATTTACAGCGGCGGCCAGCCAATGCGGAAGGAGAGGGGACTGCTGCAGTGGCACCTCAACCAATTACATAGCGCTGCTGCGGCTCCAGTCCCCCTCCTTCCTCCTCCTTCCCCCCTGCCCGGGATCTGCCAGCACCGAGGCACCCCTGACTGCCAGCGGGGAGAGATGGTAAGTATCTATCTATCTATCTATCTCTCATCTCCCTCTCTATCTATTTTATCTGCCACAATGTGTAAAAAGGGGGACTGGCTGCCGTAATGTGTAGGAGGGCACTGTCTGCCGTAATATGTAAAAAGGGGGACGCTGTCTGCCGTAATGTGTAAAAAGGGGGACGCTGTCTGCCGTAATGTGTATAAAGGGGGACGCTGTCTGCCGTAATGTGTAAAAAGGGTGACGCTGTGTGCCGTAATGTGTAAAAAGGGAACGCTGTCTGCCGTAATGTGTGAAAAGGAGGCGCTGTCTGCCGTAATGTGTAAAAAGGGGATGCAGTCTGCCGTAATGTGTAAAACGGAGGCGCTGTTTGCCGTAATGTCTAAAAAGGGGGACGCTGTCTGCCGTATTGTGTAAAAAGGGCGACGCTGTCTGCCGTAATGTGTAAAAAGGGCACGCTGTCTGCCGTAATGTGTAAAAAGGGCACGCTGTCTGCCGTAATGTGTAAAAAGGAGGCGCTGTCTGCCGTAATGTGTAAAAAGTAGAGATGTGCAGCGGGCATTTCTCTGACGTCCTAGTGGATGCTGGGGACTCCGTCAGGACCATGGGGAATAGCGGCTCCGCAGGAGACAGGGCACAAAAGTAAAAGCTTTAGGATCAGGTGGTGTGCACTGGCTCCTCCCCCTATGACCCTCCTCCAAGCCTCAGTTAGATTTTTGTGCCCGGCCGAGAAGGGTGCAATCTAGGTGGCTCTCCTAAAGAGCTGCTTAGAGTAAAAGTTTTGTTAGGTTTTTTATTTTCAGTGAGTCCTGCTGGCAACAGGCTCACTGCATCGAGGGACTTAGGGGAGAGAAGTGAACTCACCTGCGTGCAGGATGGATTGGCTTCTTAGGCTACTGGACACCATTAGCTCCAGAGGGAGTCGGAACACAGGTCTCACCCTGGGGTTCGTCCCGGAGCCGCGCCGCCGACCCCCTTGCAGATGCCGAAAAGTGAAGAGGTCCAGAAACCGGCGGCAGAAGACTTTTCAGTCTTCATAAGGTAGCGCACAGCACTGCAGCTGTGCGCCATTGTTGTCAGCACACTTCATAGCAGCGGTCACTGAGGGTGCAGGGCGCTGGGGGGGGCGCCCTGGGCAGCAATGATAGTACCTTATTCTGGCTAAAAATACATCACATATAGCCCCTGGGGGCTATATGGATGTATTTAACCCCTGCCAGGTCTCAGAAAAACGGGAGAAGAAGCCCGCCGAAAAGGGGGCGGGGCCTATTCTCCTCAGCACACAGCGCCATTTTCCCTCACAGAAATGCTGGTGGGAAGGCTCCCAGGCTCTCCCCTGCACTGCACTACAGAAACAGGGTTAAAACAGAGAGGGGGGGCACTTATTTGGCGATATGACTATATATATTAAAATGCTATAAGGGAAAAACACTTATATAAAGGTTGTCCCTGTGTAATTATAGCGTTTTTGGTGTGTGCTGGCAAACTCTCCCTCTGTCTCCCCAAAGGGCTAGTGGGGTCCTGTCCTCTATCAGAGCATTCCCTGTGTGTGTGCTGTGTGTCGGTACGTGTGTGTCGACATGTATGAGGACGATGTTGGTGAGGAGGCGGAGCAATTGCCTGTAATGGTGATGTCACTCTCTAGGGAGTCGACACCGGAATGGATGGCTTATTTAAGGAATTACGTGATAATGTCAACACGCTGCAAGGTCGGTTGACGACATGAGACGGCCGGCAAACCAATTAGTACCTGTCCAGGCGTCTCAAACACCGTCAGGGGCGTTAAAACGTCCTTTTACCTCAGTCGGTCGACACAGACACGGATACTGACTCCAGTGTCGACGGTGAAGAAACAAACGTATTTTCCTTTAGGGCCACACGTTACTTGTTAAGGGCAATGAAGGAGGTGTTACATATTTCTGATACTACAAGTACCACAAAAAAGGGTATTATGTGGAGTGTGAAAAAACTACCTGTAGTTTTTCCTGAATCAGATAAATTAAATGAAGTGTGTGATGATGCGTGGGTTTCCCCCGATAGAAAATTATTGGCGGTATACCCTTTCCCGCCAGAAGTTAGGGCGCGTTGGGAAACACCCCTTAGGGTGGATAAGGCGCTCACACGCTTATCAAAACAAGTGGCGGTACCGTCTCCAGATAGGGCCGCCCTCAAGGAGCCAGCTGATAGGAGGCTGGAAAATATCCTAAAAAGTATATACACACATACTGGTGTTATACTGCGACCAGCGATCGCCTCAGCCTGGATGTGCAGCGCTGGGGTGGCTTGGTCGGATTCCCTGACTGAAAATATTGATACCCTTGACAGGGACAGTATTTTATTGACCATAGAGCATTTAAAGGATGCATTTCTATATATGCGAGATGCACAGAGGGATATTTGCACTCTGGCATCAAGAGTAAGTGCGATGTCCATATCTGCCAGAAGTTGTTTATGGACACGACAGTGGTCAGGTGATGCAGATTCCAAACGGCACATGGAAGTATTGCCGTATAAAGGAGAAAAAGACAACGTCTTTTCAGCCTCAGTCCTTTCGTCCCCATAAGGGCAAGCGGGCAAAAGGCCAGTCATATCTGCCATGGGATAGAGGAAAGGGAAGAAGACTGCAGCAGGCAGCCCATTCCCAGAAACAGAAGCCCTCCACCGCTTCTGCCAAGTCCTCAGCATGACGCTGGGGCCGTACAAGCGGACTCAGGTGCGGTGGGGGGGGTCGTCTCAAGAGTTTCAGCACGCAGTGGGCTCACTCGCAAGTGGACCCCTGGATCCTACAAGTAGTATCCCAGGGGTACAGATTGGAAATTCGAGACGTCTCCCCCTCGCAGGTTCCTGAAGTCTGCTTTACCAACGTCTCCCTCCGACAGGGAGGCAGTAGTGGAAACAATTCACAAGCTGTATTCCCAGCAGGTGATAATCAAAGTACCCCTCCTACAACAAGGAAAGGGGTATTATTCCACACTATATTGTGGTACTGAAGCCAGACGGCTCGGTGAGACCTATTCTAAATCTGAAATAGTTGAACACTTACATACAAAGGTTCAAATCAAGATGGAGTCACTCAGAGCAGTGATAGCGAACCAGGAAGAAGGGGACTATATGGTGTCCCGGGACATCAGGGATGCTTACCTCCATGTCCCAATTTGCCCTTCTCACCAAGGGTACCTCAGGTTCGTGGTACAGAACTGTCACTATCAGTTTCAGACGCTGCCGGTTGGATTGTCCACGGCACCCCGGGTCCTTACCAAGGTAATGGCCGAAATGATGATTCTTCTTCCAAGAAAATGGACGATCTCCTGATAGGGGCAAGGTCCAGAGAACAGTTGGAGGTCGGAGTAGCACTATCTCAAGTAGTTCTACGACAGCACGGGTGGATTCTAAATATTCCAAAACCGCAGCTGTTTCCGACGACACGTCTGCTGTTCCTAGGGATGATTCTGGACACAGTCCAGAAAAAGGTGTTTCTCCCGGAGAAGAAAGCCAGGGAGTTATCCGAGCTAGTCAGGAACCTCCTAAAACCAGGAAAAGTGTCAGTGCATCATTGCACAAGGGTCCTGGGAAAAATGGTGGCTTCTTACGAAGCGATTCCATTCGGTAGATTTCACGCAAGAACTTTTCAGTGGGATCTGCTGGAAAAATGGTCCGGATCGCATCTTCAGATGCATCAGCGGATAACCCTGTCTCCAAGGACAAGGGTGTTTCTTCTGCGGTGGCTGCAGAGTGCTCATCTACTAAAGGGCCGCAGACTCGGCATTCAGGACTGGGTCCTGGTGACCACGGATGCCAGCCTGAGAGGCTGGGGAGCAGTCACACAGGGAAAAAATTTCCAGGGAGTGTGATCAAGTCTGGAGACTTCTCTCCACATAAATATACTGGAGCTAAGGGCAATTTACAATGTTCTAAGCTTAGCAAGACCTCTGCTTCAAGGTCAGCCGGTATTGATCCAGTGGGACAACATCACGGCAGTCGCCCACGTAAACAGACAGGGCGGCACAAGAAGCAGGAGGGCAATGGCAGAAACTGCAAGGATTCTTCGCTGGGCGAAAAATCATGTGATAGCACTGTCAGCAGTGTTCATTCCGGGAGTGGACAACTGGGAAGCAGACTTCCTCAGCAGGCACGACCTCCACCCGGGAGAGTGGGGACTTCATCGGGAAGTATTCCACATGATTGTGAACCGTTGGGAAAGACCAAAGGTGGACATGATGGCGTCCCGCCTGAACAAAAAACTGGACAGGTATTGCGCCAGGTCAAGAGACCCTCAAGCAATATCTGTGGACGTTCTGGTAACACTGTGGGTGTACCAGTCGGTGTATGTGTTCCCTCCTCTGCTTCTCATAACCAAGGTACTGAGAATTATAAGACGTAGAGGAGTAAGAACTATACTCGTGGCTCCGGATTGGCCAAGAAGGACGTGGCACCCGGAACTTCAAGAAATGCTCACAGAGGACTCATGGCCTCTGCCGCTAAGAAGGGACTTGCTTCAGCAAGTACCAGGTCTGTTCCAAGACTTACCGCGGCTGCGTTTGACGGCATGGCGGTGGAACGCCAGATCCTAAGGGAAAAAGGCATTCCGGAAGAGGTCATTCCTACCCTGGTCAAAGCCAGGAAGGAGGTGACCGCAAAACATTATCACCACATGTGGCGAAAATATGTTGCGTGGTGTGAGGCCAGGAAGGCCCCACGAAGAAATTTCAACTCGGTCGATTCCTGCATTTCCTGCAAACAGGAGTGTCTATGGGCCTCAAATTGGGGTCCATTAAGGTTCAAATTTCGGCCCTGTAAATTTTCTTCCAGAAAGAATTGGCTTCAGTTCCTGAAGTCCAGAAGTTTGTCAAGGGAGTATTGCATATACAACCCCCTTTTTGTGCCTCCAGTGGCACTGTGGGATCTCAACGTAGTTCTGGGATTCCTCAAATCACATTTTAAACCGCTCAAATCTGTGGATTTGAAATATCTCACATGGAAAGTGACCATGCTGTTGGCCCTGGCCTCGGCCAGGCGAGTGTCAGAATTGGCGGCTTTGTCTCACAAAAGCCATATCTGATTGTCCATTCGGACAGGGCAGAACTGCGGACTCGTCCCCAGTTTCTTCCTAAGGTGGTGTCAGCGTTTCACCTGAACCAGCTTATTGTGGTACTGTTATGCACACCAGTGCCTGCAGGAAAGTACTGGTGTCAGAACTGTTATGCACTCCAGTGTCTGCAGGAATGTACTGGTGTTTGAACTGTTATGCAAAACAAATGGACTCACAGACAAACTGGGGAATATGACATAACGTACACAGAAGGTAATAGGGTAACAAAATACACACAAAGTGAACAGAGATGCCCAGAGGCTAAGGAACTGGGTATCTCCTTTGTATTAGAATTGCACAGATGGAAAAAGCAAGATGTTGTGTTTTAATACATAGAGAACCCGAAATGCTGTTGCTAAGGGCAACAGCAAAACCCTAAAGGGTTACCAACGGGTGTGGCAGTAAACTCCTTGGTCAGAGATGGAATGATAGACACAAGGAGAGTCTCCACAATCCTATTTCTCACTTGCAGTGCACAGGTTTTAGCTTACTGCCACTAAACTGACCCCTGACACCTAGCACAGTGAGACAGGATTAGACAGGCAAGTCTTAGAATACAGCCGCAAACTTGCTAAGTTCACAGAGTGGTAACAGAACCCCAGCAAACTAAACGACTGACTCCAGTCTTACTGCTAGGTCTGGATTGGCAGAGTGTAATACCAAATCCCCAGGCCTATTTGCAGTAAGCAACAAACAAATACAAAGCTACACAGTACTGGCTAACTTTCATGAACTGACTAACCAACAAAGATTCAGCAGCATCTGCTTACCCTGAAAAGAGGCCTTATAAAGCAGGTGCTGTCCACGCCCCACTCAGACCTCACAGACTGTGAGCACAAAAACCAGCACCGGATCCCCTGCCGTGCACAGAGCCTATAACCACTGCACAGCAAAAGACCCGAACCGGAGTATCAGCTGCGCTCAGGTTACTCCACTAGCACTTGTCTCCCGGTTGCCATGACGACGTGGCAGCACAGGGCAGGAGACCCTAACAGTACCCCCCCTCTGACGAGGGGTCAAAGAACCCCTACCACCGGGTTTATCGGGGAACTGCGAGAAGAAAGAGCGTATCAGTCTGGGGGCATGAAGATCACAACTGCGCACCCACGACCGCTCCTCCGGGCCATACCCCTTCCAGTGCACCAAAAATGACAGCCGACCCCGAACCACCTTGGAGTCAAGAATCCTTTCAACAACAAACTCCCTCTGGCCACGTATCAGAAGAGGGGAAGGTCTTCCACTGGAAGAAGGATTACTAATCGCCCGTTTTAAAAGGGAACAATGAAATGTTTTATTGATACCCAAAGAACGGGGCAGATCTAACTGAAATGCCACCGGATTGATAACCCTGGTGATCTTATAAGGGCCGATGAACCGGGGCCCTAACTTATGAGATGGCTGTCTCAACTTCAAATTCTTGGTAGACAACCAGACGAAGTCTCCTAATTTGAAGCTGCAGGGTCTTTTCCGCTTATCAAAAACCCTTTTGGTCACTAATGACACAGACACAAGGGCTTTCTTCACTTTCCGCCAAATACCTCTAAGGACCGAAACCACAGAGGAACCACCAGGCGTGGAGTCCAGGGGGTCAAAAGAATTGGCCTTAGGATGATGCCCATACACACAAAGGAAGGGAGAGATCCCTGTAGCAGAGTGAGCCGCGTTGTTATAGGCAAACTCCGCCATGGACAGATGAGCAACCCAGTCAGTCTGACACTTGGAGACATAACACCTGAGGAACTGCTCCAAGGACTGGTTCACCCTTTCAGTCTGCCCATTAGACTGCGGATGGTAGCCTGACGACAAGCTGACAGAAATCTGGAGATCGGAACAAAATGCCCTCCAGAATTTGGCCACAAACTGGGATCCGCGGTCAGAGACCACATCAAGTGGCAACCCGTGGAGACGCACAACATGCAGCATAAATAATTCAGACAGGCGTCTGGCTGATGGCAGCCCAACCAGTGGAACGAAGTGCGCCATCTTCGAAAACCTGTCAACGACAACCCAGATGGCTGTCATCCCCGAGGATTTGGGCAAGTCCACCACAAAATCCATTGAAATGTGGGTCCATGGCTTAGATGGGATAGAGAGTGGATGTAATGGGCCAACAGGAACCCCTCTAGGAGTCTTATTTCGGGCACAGATGTCACATGCCCGAACCCACTGATCCACATCCTTAGCCACCGAGGGCCACCACACCGCCCTAGATAGCAACTCCCGAGTTCTGGCAATACCCGGGTGACCTGCCGACTTCTTGGCATGGAATTCCAGCAACACTCGCTGTCTTAACCTAGGAGGCACAAACAAAAGACCTACTGGAAGGGGTATGGCCCGGAGGAGCGGTCGTGGGTGCGCAGTTGTGATCTTCATGCCCCCAGACTGATACGCTCTTTCTTCTCGCAGTTCCCCGATAAACCCGGTGGTAGGGGTTCTTTGACCCCTCGTCAGAGGGGCTGCTGAATATGTTATGCACACCAGTGCCTGCAGGAAAGTACTGGTGTCAGAACTGTTATGCACTCCAGTGTCTGCAGGAATGTACTGGTGTTTGAACTGTTATGCAAAACAAATGGACTCACAGACAAACTGGGGAATATGACATAACGTACACAGAAGGTAATAGGGTAACAAAATACACACAAAGTGAACAGAGATGCCCAGAGGCTAAGGAACTGGGTATCTCCTTTGTATTAGAACTGCACAGATGGAAAAAGCAAGATGTTGTGTTTTAATACATAGAGAACCCGAAATGCTGTTGCTAAGGGCAACAGCAAAACCCTAAAGGGTTACCAACGGGTGTGGCAGTAAACTCCTTGGTCAGAGATGGAATGATAGACACAAGGAGAGTCTCCACAATCCTATTTCTCACTTGCAGTGCACAGGTTTTAGCTTACTGCCACTAAACTGACCCCTGACACCTAGCACAGTGAGACAGGATTAGACAGGCAAGTCTTAGACTACAGCCGCAAACTTGCTAAGTTCACAGAGTGGTAACAGAACCCCAGCAAACTAAACGACTGACTCCAGTCTTACTGCTAGGTCTGGATTGGCAGAGTGTAATACCAAATCCCCAGGCCTATTTGCAGTAAGCAACAAACAAATACAAAGCTACACAGTACTGGCTAACTTTCATGAACTGACTAACCAACAAAGATTCAGCAGCATCTGCTTACCCTGAAAAGAGGCCTTATAAAGCAGGTGCTGTCCACGCCCCACTCAGACCTCACAGACTGTGAGCACAAAAACCAGCACCGGATCCCCTGCCGTGCACAGAGCCTATAACCACTGCACAGCAAAAGACCCGAACCGGAGTATCAGCTGCGCTCAGGTTACTCCACTAGCACTTGTCTCCCGGTTGCCATGACGACGTGGCAGCACAGGGCAGGAGACCCTAACAGGTACCTGCGGCTACTAGGGACTTGGAGGACTCCAAGTTGCTAGATGTTGTCAGGGCCCTGAAAATATAGGTTTCCAGGACGGCTGGAGTCAGGAAAACTGACTCGCTGTTATCCTGTATGCACCCAACAAACTGGGTGCTCTTGCTTCTAAGCAGACGATTGCTCGTTGGATTTGTAGCACATTTCAACTTGCACATTCTGTGGCAGGCCTGCCACAGCCTAAATCTGTCAAGGCCCATTCCACAAGGAAGGTGGGCTCATCCTGGGCGGCTGCCCGAGGGGTCTCGGCATTACAACTCTGCCGAGCAGCTACGTGGTCGGGGGAGAACACGTTTGTAAAATTCTACAAATTTGATACCCTGGCTAAAGAGGACCTGGAGTTCTCTCATTCGGTGCTGCAGAGTCATCCGCACTCTCCCGCCCGTTTGGGAGCTTTGGTATAATCCCCATGGTCCTGACGGAGTCCCCAGCATCCACTAGGACGTCAGAGAAAATAAGATTTTACTTACCGATAAATCTATTTCTCGTAGTCCGTAGTGGATGCTGGGCGCCCATCCCAAGTGCGGATTGTCTGCAATACTTGTACTGTACATAGTTATTGTTACAAAAATCGGGTTATTATTGTTGTGAGCCATCTTTTCAGAGGCTCCGCTGTTATCATGCTGTTAACTGGGTTCAGATCACAGGTTGTACAGTGTGATTGGTGTGGCTGGTAGGAGTCTTACCCGGGATTCAAAATCCTTCCTTATTGTGTACGCTCGTCCGGGCACAGTATCCTAACTGAGGCTTGGAGGAGGGTCATAGGGGGAGGAGCCAGTGCACACCACCTGATCCTAAAGCTTTTACTTTTGTGCCCTGTCTCCTGCGGAGCCGCTATTCCCCATGGTCCTGACGGAGTCCCCAGCATCCACTACGGACTACGAGAAATAGATTTATCGGTAAGTAAAATCTTATTTTTTCGTGTTTTGTGTTTTGGTTTTGGATTCGGGTCCGCGGTCGTGTTTTGGATTCTGACGCGTTTTGCCTCCCACATATCTCCCTGCATCCCTAATCTCTACGTTTGACTCCCGGTGGGGCACGTGGAATCGGGGAACACTGGTAGAGTTCCCGCGGATTGTGGCCCACCCGCCCCCGGGAAGCCATTGCCTCCCTTTCAGCTAACCGGAGGCTCCCAATTTGGCAACTAAGGGCTCTCTGGCGCCAGCCTGCAGTACCGGAGCTCAAATACTGCCGCAACTGCCTCAAACAAAGTCTCCTCTACGGTGATTGCTAGACTGCAGTGGCCCTCCCCGACCCAGCCTGTTCTACACGGGTGGTAGCTCACGACTCTCAAGTGTGGTACCCGTCTCCCTCATTCTTGCTGCCACCTCTACCTATCTGTGGCCTGTAATTGTTATCTGCAATAGCGGGGCGTTATCTTTGATTCGCCCGTGGGCATCTACCGCCACAAATGTGATGGATAGCCTACGTTACCTGACTCCTGCCTCACATACGCCTAGATCTCCAACACCGGCAGAGGCGTGCGCGCTTTTTAGCTCCACACCAGCTACTTGGCGGAGAGTGGTCCCACATGCAGCAACGCTGGAGAACTGCGTAACTGCCTACGACGTCTAACAGTCCTCATGTCCCACTGATCACACCATAACTCAGCCCTCCAGTGGTTCTTTCTCTGGCTGTTCAGTAGCTTTGCTTTATTCACCTACTCCAGTGCTTTGTTTAACCCTCCCTCACTCAAATCCAACTACCAAGGTGCAACCATGTCTAAATCCAATCCGACTACAAGAAAACGTGCGGGTACAGATATCTCCCAACATTTCACTAAAAATGACAAGAGCGACAAACCCTCCTTGCCCTCAGGCCCTCCCTCTCCTATCCTATCCTCATCAGATAAAGACGATCCATCCTCCTCACCCGTTCTATCGACCAAAGAGGATATCATGGCCTTGAAATTGCTCATAATGGACTTTAAAGAATCGCTGGAATCCAAATTGGACAGAGCGGTCACCTCAATCAGATCAGACATCTCATCTCTGTCTTCCAGAACCTCTAAATTGGAATACAGACAAGACGTCCTGCAAAAGGATCACATAGAAACTGTCAGAGATATAGATCACCTTATCCAGGATATATCGGAGCTACGTGCCAAAAACGAGGATTTGGAAAATCACGAAAGGAGAAACAACCTCCGAATCCGCAATATCCCAGAGTCTATTCTCCCAGCGGCCCTCGAAGCATACCTACAAAGGCTGTTCTCCACCCTTGTACCAAGTATGAACCCTCTGGAACTGCCCTTGGAAAGGGCTCATAGGGCTCTCCGACCTAGACCTCATGATGGCGATCCCCCTAGGGACGTTATCACATGCTTTCTCAGCTTCGAAGACAAAGAGTTGGTTCTCCTCCCGACTCAGGGCATCCCGCACATAATGTTTGAGGACTCCAAGTTACAGTTCTTTCAAGATTTGGCTCCCTCTACAATACTTATTAGGAGAGAACTCAGGGACTTAACCTCCGCACTCCGCAAACGCGGGATTTTCTACCACTGGGGATTCCACTTTAAACTTCTGGTCGACTACAACAGTAAAACGATCGTCATCAAAGACCCCAGAGAAGGAGGAGGCTTCCTGTCACACTTGGAGGACTCAGACCACCAACCGGGCAGATTCTAAACTTTCGACCGCCCTAAACACTTTTGCACCTGTGGTTATGTGGACACTCTACTCGTTATTCTGCTCTAGTGGCCATGTTGATTGTTTTACCTGTTTTAGTTTATCATCCTGGTTGTTCTGAATGCCTATTGTATATTGTCTGCCCTCTGTTTTCTCAGCCTACCTTTCTAGCCCTACCATTTGAAGTTCCGCGGTTATATCTATTTTATTAGGTCTGCTCACATGGCACTTACTACCACATATTGGCTGCTAATGCATACTTTATAATCGTGTATAGACACCAGGATGCTTAGATAAGATTTCTAGTAACTTTGTTTATATTACTGCAGTATTGCTATTAAAGCGATTAATGTTTGGCCCTGCACGCCACTTCTCTGTCAAACGTTTTTCACACACTGGTTCTTATGCCTCACAGCCCCTTCTGTAAATTTCACATAGACCACCACTGGAGGGACGTGTTCTCCCACTGCCTTTACTTACCACACAAGCTCACACTATTGCTTTCTTGCATCTGAACCCGCCTCTCCACCCTTTCCCCTCCGTGGAGGGAGTACGATCGTTACCCGACGCTCCTCCACTTCAGTTCCCTTGATCCTACTCTCTGTGCCTGTTCCTTTTCGCTGGTCATAAGGAACCCCTACACAGACTCCTCCTCGCCTGACACCTTCCCTCAGTACCTATTTTCTCCCTCTCTTTCCTTCTCCCTCCTCCGTTGAGTCGGGGTCCTTTCTTCACTCCCTCCCCTTTCCCCACCTTTTTTTTTGGGCTTCTTTTAGGCAACATCTAAAGATACCTCCCAGAAACGTTTGTCCCTGCTCCGCTCTCTCCAAACTCTTAAAGAGGGAACAGTGTTCATCCAGGAAACTCACTTTAAATCCCGGTTGCATCCAACCCTGTCCACCAAACGCTATCCAACAGCTTTTTATTCCTCAAGCCAATCGAAACACAATTGAGTGGCCATCTTGATTCACCCCAAAATCCCATTTACACTGAACTCGACTCACACGGACAATGATGGCCGCTATATCATTCTGACGGGCACACTCGGACAATTGGAATGCACGATTGCCACTCTTTATGCCCCCAATTTCGGGCAACCCTCTTTTTTCAATTCTTTCTTCACAGATTTGACTAAAGTCAGAAAAGGTTATTTAATATTAGGGGGGGACTTCAATACTGTTCCTGACATCAACTTAGATAAATCTTCTGGTCAGTCCCGCTCACAGCGTGATTCGTTCTCATGATCCTTAAACAAACATATCCATGAATCTGGCCTCTTCGATGTCTGGCGGGCCCTCAACCCAACTGCTAGAGACTACACCTTCTTCTCGACCCTGCACAAATCATACTCCCGCATCGATCTTTTTTTTGCGGCACACTGGTCTCTAAGCACGTAACAGATTTGTCTATTATTACTAGCCCTTGGTCGGACCATTCCATCATCATTGCCACCTTTGACATTCTCGACACTCCAACAATTCGCCCCAATTGGCGATTAAACGAGACACTTTTGAAAATCCCTAAGTTCCAAGAAAAAATTAATCTAGCTATCGCTGACTATTTCTCCTTAAATATAACTGATTCTTCTTGTACCCCACTAATTTGGGAAGCCCACAAAGCTGTCATCAGAGGTCATATTATTAGCTACGTGTCACATAGGAACAGGGATCGCAAGCAAAAAATATCGTCCCTCACAGTTGAGGTCCACAACCTAGAAACCATACAAAAACAACGACCCTCGCGGTCTCTCTACTCACAATTCACATCTGCCAGGGCAGCACTGAATGCTTTACTAGCAGAAAAAAATTAGCATTCTCTCCGCTGGCTGAAACAAAAATTCTATGAAAAGAGTAACAAAGCTGATTCACTATTGGCCAGCAGATTGAGAGCTCGGAAAGCGCACACTGCTATCCTGGCTATTAAAGACGAGAACGGCTCCCTTCAATACAACCCAACAACTATTAACTCTCTTTTTCAGACTTATTACGAGCGGCTCTACAATTTGCCCGACACCTCATCTTCTATGGACTCGACCCACCAAACGATTTCTGACTACTTAAGAAGAAATAAACCTCGCTATCAAACGTCAGAAACCATCCAAAGCCCCAGGTCCGGATGGCTATCTGATGTCCTATTATACAACTTTTAAACCCGCACTACTTCTCCACCTCACAACAGTATTTAATCTTATACTAAACGGGTCTCCCTTCCACCCCCATACTACTAAGGCTATTATTACCGTGCTTCCAAAACCCAATAAAGACCCCCAGCTTCACTCTAACTACCGGCCCATATCACTTCTGAACTCTGATTTGAAAATCTTCGCCAAAGTACTGGCTAATAGACTTAACCCCATTCTCCCCTCGCTCATACACCCCGACCAGGTAGGCTTCATCCCATCCAGACAGGCACTTGACAATACTAGACGTGTTGTGGATATCATTCACCACATTAATCTTCACAAGATCCCATCCTTGACACTTGCTCTAGATGCAGAGAAAGCCTTCGACAGGGTCTCATGGCCTTTCATGCAGCAGTCTTTACAACGTTTTGGCCTTAAAGGTAAATTTCTCCAGGCCATACAGGCCTTATACCAAAACCCCTAGGCATCGGTTCATTCCAACGGCCTACTATCAGATCCCTTCAAAATTTCAAATGGAACCCGACAGGTGTGCCCACTATCCCCTCTCATATTCGCACTTGTCATTGAACCCCTCGCAAATCGCATCCGGGCTACATCAACCAAACCCAATACACCATCTCCCTCTTCGACGATGATATCCTTTTGACTCTGACGAACCCGACTATTTCCCTTCCAAATCTCTTCCGAGAACTATCCACATATGGCAATCTCTCGGGATATAAAATTAACCAGACAAAATCTATAGCACTCTCCTTACACATCCCCAAACTAACTAAGTCTCAATTACAACAGAATTTTAACTTTTCCTGGCGCAGACACTCGCTCAAGTATCTGGGGGTCTCCATCACTAAATCTTACAGTTCTTTTTACAGGGCTAACTATCCCCTGCTCATCATATCTATCCTTAATGACATCCATCAATGGGAATCTTACTTTCTCTCGTGGGTAGGATGAATTAACGCAATCAAAATTAATGCCCTCCCCAAACTCCTATACTTGTTCCAGACGCTTCCAAACTCGATCCCCCCCTCCCCCCCCCCCCCCCAGACTCTTAATGCTCTCCAATCTCCATTGTGCAAATTCATTTGGAACCATAAAAAGCCTAGAATCCGACGGGAATCTTAGCTAAGCACTCCCAGAACGGCGGTCTAGCTAGGCCTTCCCATCCTGCATCGTTATTATGACGCGACCAGGTTGAGCCAAATGGTTGCCTGGCATGTCCCAAAGCATACTAAAAGATGGGTTGACCTGGAGAGTGATCTATTGGGAGTCCCATCGATCTCATACTTGCCTTGGCTCCCTGGAAAACAACGCTCTCCACCTCACTGCCCCTCACCCACAATAGAATTGACACTTAAACATTGGCAGAACCTGAACAAAAAATTAAAATTGTCTACCCATCCCTCCCCTTTGACTCCCATCTGGAGCAACCCAGTATTTCCCCCGGGACTCTCTCAAGGAATGGCCCGCCCTTGGATCTCTGCAGGTGTTACTAAAATCCACCATTTCACAGGGACACAAACCATTAAATCATTCTCCGATTTGCAAAATACATATGATCTACCCAACTCTCTGTTTTATCAATATCTACAAATCCGCCACTTTCTTTCTTCTCTACACTTACCATTCCCTTTACCGGTCCCCTCACCTCTCGAGAGACTCTGCATTTACAACTCTACTGATAAGGGCACTATCTCTCTTCTATACAAAACCACCCTCAATCCTGAACCTCCCCCCCCTTGAATCGCACGAGCTAGCGTGGGAAGAAGATCTAGGGTATCACCTTGGGGAGGAGGGTTGGAACACAATCCGTACTGCGATTTCACAATGCTCCATCAGCGTGGCCATCCGCGAAAACTCATACAAAATATACACAAGATAGTATTTGGTACCGGATCGGCTGCATAGGATCTATCCTGATGCCTGCAACCTTTGCTGGAGGAACTGCGGTCAAGTAGGCACTTTTTATCTATTTGGTGGACCTGCCCGGTGATTGCTCAATATTGGGCGATGGTCCGCAGGCTCTTTTCTCAACTAATTGATTTACCAATGCCTCTTTAACCAGTGAACCTCCTCCTTTGCACATTTCTAAAGACTTGAAAAACCTGAACCTCTTTATCTCTTGCGCAGCAAAATATCAAATAGCACGTAATTGGAAGAATCCCGAAGCTCCCAACCGTCAGGCACTCACGAATAGAATCTGGTTTGTCGCAAACATGGAGTATATTACCAGTCTTCGCCAAAACACAGTACAAAAATTCCACTCTATCTGGCTCCCCTGGTACAGATACCATGACTACCTCCTCCCTGGATTAAACTAATTGTGGAATCCGCTCTATAACTATTATCCCTCCCCCCTACACCCCCCCCCTTTTTTTTTCTTTTCTCTCCCTCCCCTCATTCCCTCTCTGCTTCTCAGACCTCCGACTCTACGGAGAACGTTTCCTTTTTCTTTATTTTCTTCTTTTTTTCTATATAATTTTATCCCTCTTTTTTTTCCCTCCCTTCCTACATACTTTTCCTATCTACCCTGCTAGTTATTTACTGTCTCTACTATAGCTCAGAACTCCACGACCCCACTCCCTTTTCTGTTCTTGTATTTTTCTACCCCCTGAAAACGTCTTACTACATATGTCTCTAGTCTCTATATATAACGATTACTAAACTACATGTTCTTTCCTTTTTATTACTTTCTTGGAGAAATTTTATGTATCTGTATTCATACCGGCCTTCCAGCCACCTGTTTATTTTTCATATATTTGTCACGCTCTTTCCAGCCGAATTGTATATTTCTCTCCCAAAATAAAAATTACATGATTATAAAAAAAAAAAGAGGTGCAAGATGGAATTGTCCTTGGGCCCACCCACCCACCCTTATATTGTATAAACAGGACATGCACAGGCCCCCACAAAAAAAAAGAAGAAATTAATCACCCCACCAAAAAAGAAGCAATTCATCTCTCCTTGCACAAACTGGCTCTACAGAGGCAGGATGTCGTCCGCATCCTCACCCTCACCGTCAGATTTCTCACCCCTTTCAGGATGTAGATCCTCCTCATCATCACAGATTATTAATTCGTCCCCACTGGAATCCACCATCACAGGTCCCTGTGTACTTTCTGGAGGCAATTGCTGGTAAATGTCTCCACGGAGGAATTTGGAATTCATTTTGATGAACATCATCTTCTCCACATTTTCTGGAAGTAACCTTGTACGCCGATCGCTGACAAGGTGACCGGCTGCACTAAACACTCTTTTGGAGTACACACAACTTAGGTAAAATAAAGCCAGTTTGTGCAAGGGCCTCCAAATTGCCTCTTTTTCCTGCCAGTATACATACGGACTGTCCTGACATTCCTACAGTGATGCTGCCACCCATATAATCCTCCACCATTCGTTCAATGGTGACAGAATCATATGCAGTGACAGTAGACGACATGTCAGTAATCGTTGGCAGGTCCTTCAGTCCGGACCAGATGTCAGCACTTACTCCTGACTGCCCTGCATCACCGCCAGCGGGTGGGTTTTGAAATGTTATCCTTTTCCTGGCAGCTCCAGTTGCAGTAGAAAATGAAGGAGGGAGCTGTTGACGGGTCACGTTCCGCTTGACTTGACAATTGTCTCACCAGCAGGTCTTTGAACATCTGCAGACTTGTGTCTGCCGGAAAGAGAGATACAACGTAGGCTTTAAACCTAGAATAGAGTACGGTGGCCAAAATGTAGTGCTCTGATTTCAACAGATTGACCACCCGTGAATCCTGGTTAAGCGAATGAAGGGCTCCATCCACAAGTCTCACATGCCTAGCGGAATCGCTCCATTTTAGCTCCTCCTTCAATCTCTCCAGCTGCTTCTGCAAAAGCCTGATGAGGAGAATGACCTGACTTTGTGTCTGAACTGACTTCACGTGTGGCAAATTCAAAGGGTTGCAGAACCTTGCACAACGTTGAAATAATTCTCCACTGCGCTTGAGTCAGGTGCATTCCCCCTCCTTTGCCTATATTGGCAGATGTATAGGCTTGAATGGCCTTTTGGTGCTCCCCTATCCTCTGAAGCATATAGAGGGTTGAATTCCACCTCGTTACCACCTCTTGCTTCAGCTGATGGCAGCGCATGTTCAGGAGTGTTTGCTGGTGCTCCAGTCTTCGGCACGCGGTGGCTGAATGCCGAAAGTGGCCCGCAATTCTTCGGGCCACCGACAGCATCTATTGCACGCCCTGTCGTTTTAAAAAAAATTCTGCACCACTAAATTCATTGTATGTGCAAAACATGGGACGTGCTGGAATTTGCCCACATCTAATGCACGCACAATATTGGTGGCATTGTCCAATGTCACAAATCCCCAGGAGAGTCCAATTGGGGTAAGCCAATCTGCGATGATGTTCCTCAGTTTCCGTTAAGAGGTTGTCAGCTGTGTGCCTCTTATGGAAAGCGGTGATACAAAGCGTAGCCTGCCTAGGAACGAGTTGGCGTTTACGAGATGCTGCTACTCGTGCCGCCACTGCTGTTGTTGCTGCGGGAGGCAATACATCTCAGTGGGCTGTCACAGTCATATAGTCCTTAGTCTGCTCTGCTCCACTTGTCCACATGTCCGTGGTTAAATGGACATTGGGTACAACTGCATTTTTTAGGACACTGGTGACTCCTTTTCTGACGTCTGTGTACATTCTCGGTATCGCCTGCCTAGAGAAGTGGAACCTAGATGGTATTTGGTACCGGGTACACACTACCTCAAGCAATTCTCTAAGTCCCTGTGAACTAAGGGCGGATACCGGACGCACGTCTAACACCAACATAGTTGTCAAAGCCTGAGTTATCCACTTTGCAACAGGATGACTGCTGTGATATTTAATCTTCCTCACAAAGGACTGTTGGACAGTCAATTGCTTACTAGAAGTAGTACAAGTGGTCTTCCGACTTCCCCTCTGGGATGACGATCGACTCCCAGCAGCAACAACATCAGCGCCAGCAGCAGTAGGCGTTACACTCAAGGATCCATCGGAGGAATCCCAGTTAGGAGAGGACTCGTCAGACTTGCCAATGACTTGGCCTGCAGGACTATTGGCGTTCCTGTCTAAGGAGGAAATTGACACCAAGGGAGTTGGTGGTTTGGTTTGCAGGAGCTTGGGTACAGGAGGAAGAAGGGATTTAGTTGTCAGTGGACTGCTTCCACTGTCACCCAAAGTTTTTGAACTTGTCAATGACTTCTGATGAATGCGTTCCAGGTGACGTATAAGGGAGGATGTTCCGAGGTGGTTAACGTCCTTACCCCTACTTATTACAGCTTGACAAAGGCAACACACGGCTTGACACCAGTTGTCCGCATTTCTGTTGAAATAATTACACACTGAAGAGCTGATTTTTTTTGTATTTTGACCAGGCATGTCAATGGCCTTATTCTTCCCACGGACAACAGGTGTCTCCCCGGGTGCCTGACTTAAACAAACCACCACTCCATCAGAATCCTCCTTGTCAATTTCCTCCTCAGCGCCAGCAACACCCATATTCTCATCCTGGTGTACTTCAACAGTGATATCTTCAATTTGAATATCAGGAACTGGACTGTGGGTGCTCCTTCCAGCACTTGCAGGGAGTGTGCAAATGGTGGAAGGCGCCACCTCTTCCCGTCCAGTGTTGAGAAGGTCAGGCATCGCAACCGACACAATTGGACTCTTCTTGGGGATTTGTGATTTAGAAGAACGCACAGTTCTTTGCTGTGCTTTTGCCAGCTTAACTCTTTTCATTTTTCTAGAGGGAGGATGAGTGCTTCCATCCTCATGTGAAGCTGAACCACTGGCCATGAACATAGGCCAGGGCCTCAGCCGTTCCTTGCCACTCCGTGTCGTAAATGGCATATTGGCAAGTTTACGCTTCTCCTCAGACGCTTTTAATTTAGATTTTTGGGTCATTTTACTGAACTTTTGTTTTTTGGATTTTACATGCTCTCTACTATGACATTGGGCATTGGCCATGGCAGACGACGTTGAGGGCATTTCATCGTCTCCGCCATGACTAATGGCAGCAGCTTCAGCACAAGGTGGAAGTGGATCTTGATCTTTCCCTATTTTACCCTCCACATTTTTGTTCTTCATTTTTTAATGTGTGGAATTATATGCCAGTAATATATCTGGAATAGAGATTGCAGTAATGTCTGGAATTAGATACCACTAGAAAGATACCAGATACCACTGTGACTGGAATGATGATGACCTATGCACAGTGACAGGACACTACCACAGCATCCTACAGCAGCAAGATGCAGCACAAGACACTGGACTTTTAGTCACCACAATGCAGCACTGATACTGAGCACAGATATTGAGCACTGTTCAGGATACTAGGACTGACACTGGACAGTGAGAACAGCACTGGACTACTGGACTGTACTACTATATACTGGTCACCACAATGCAGCAATGATAATAATGAGCACAGATATTGACCACTGTTCAGGATAATAGAACTGACACTGGGCAGCGAGAACAGCACTGTACTACTATACTGTACTACTATATACTGGTCAGTGGTCACCACAATGCAGCACTGATAATAATGAGCACAGATATTGAGCACTGTTCAGGATAATAGAACTGACACTGGGCAGCGAGAACAGCACTAGACTACTGTACTATACTACTATATACTGGTCAGTGGTCACCACAATGCAGCACTGATAATAATGAGCACAAATATTGAGCACTGTTCAGGATAATAGAACTGACACTGGGCAGCGAGAACAGCACTGCAGTGGCGCACCCAGGGGGGTTTCCGAGCACCCAGAAACCCCCCTCCACTTTTTTAGCAGCATTAGTATTATTAATGGCTGTCTAGCGTCCTCTGCAGCCTGCTGTCTTCCTGGTGGCACTTGTAAGTGCAATAACAGTTTACTTTATTTTAATTATAGTACATATATATCCATGTGCATACATATATACACATGTATATACATACATACATATAAACACACACACTCACATGATAGATATATATATATATATATATATACACATATATATACATGTGTATATATATGTGTACTGTATATATATATATATATATATATATATGCATGTTTAATATGCTATGTATATGTGTATATGTATGTGTGTATGTATATATATATATATATAAATATATATACACATGTATATATATATGTGTAGATATATGTACAGTATATATATATATATATATATATATACACACACACACACACTAGTTTTACGGACCCAGCATATACTGTGTCACCTCAGTCCCCACCCCCGTGATTGACTCCGCCCAGTTCTGGAAACCCCCCCATGCAAATCCTGCGTTTGCCACTGCACTGGACTACTGTACTGTACTACTATATACTGGTCACCACAATGCAGCACTGATATTGAGCACAGATATTGAGCTGATATAAAACTGATATTGGGCTATTCAGACAAAGAACGTAGCCACGTCCTCTCCGCTCAATCTACAATGCATGAGTGAAAATGGCGGCGATGCACGGCTCTTTATATGGAATCCAAATCTCGTGAGAATCCGACAGCGGGATGATGACGTTTTCCCCGTTCGGGTTTTGCGAGTAAGGCGGGAAGAACCGAGGCTGCCTGGGACCCGTGTAAACCACGTGAAGTTCGGGGGGGTTCGGATCTCGACGAACCGAACCCGCTCATCTCTAGCTGGAAGAAATGCCAAAAAGTACACAACTGTGCAAAACCATGCTGCACTGCAGGTGGGGCTGATATAACATGTGCAGAGAGATTTAGATTTGGGTGGGATATATTTTTTCTGTGCAGGGTAAATACTGGCTGCTTTTGTATATATCCCACAAATACTGAACAGCTTTATTTTTACACTGCAAGTTAGATTTCAGTATGAAAACACCCCACCCAAATCTCTCTCTATCTGCACATTATATCTGCCCCACCTGCAGTGCAACACAGTTCTGTGGTTTGTACAGGGGGGGAGTTTATGTTTACAATATACATATATATATTATATATATATATATATACACACACACACACACATACCGCATCTGTGTCACCCCTGCCTGTCTGCCCCTCCCCTTTAGAATGCAAGCTCTAATAAGCAGGGCCCTCTCCCCTCGTGTGCCTTTCCTTTTCTTACTTAGACTGTTTTCTACTCCATACTCCCTACAACGGCACCTAGACCTCAGTTTCTGCCACCCTGATGATTATACAGTATATAAAAGTCGGGCTCAGCAATCTCGTGTTTTTTTAACATTGGCGTTACATTGAGAAATCGAGGAAATGACACATCGGCAGATCAGCTGTACCAGCCGATTGGGGAATCGCAGCTGTTGATGTATGGGGGCCAAAACTTGCAGGGACAGTGTGAAGCTGTTAAAATTATAGGGCTGTTTTAAACAGAGCGTGGCCGCTTGACCAAGGTTTGCTAGGAGGGATCAGTCTGTGTGGTCACATTCAGATTAGGTAGTGTCTTGTGACCAATAGCTCCAGTTCACCTGGCGCTGGCTGCGGTGGTCTCAGTCCGTTTGTGGTTTAGTAACCTCAGAGGCTCTGAGTCAGGACTGTGTGGCTTTAAAATAAATTAATAAGAGGAAAGTGTCCTGCGCTCCTAAGCTGGACAATTATATGTTATGAGGGGTGTGTAGATAGATTTATGTGGAATCAGTATACTGTAGCATCAGACACTAGTGGTCCTTACCTGGCCTGAGTAAAAAGTACAAAGATAGGGGTTATTGCCTAAATTTGGTGCAAATGCCAATATCTGCAATAAAACAGTATATGTGTTGTATAGAAGGATTCAGTATGATATCCCAGCTGATGGGATGCCGGCGGTCAGAATACCGATGCCGGCATCCCGATAGTGTCAATCCCGACAGGGGGGAGGTAAGACTGTTCCCCCCTCTGCCCTACCCTCTAATCCTCCCTTTCTGCAGCCTAACCCTATCCTTACCCCCATCCCTGCAGCCTAACCCTAACCTTCCAATCTTAAGGTGGGTACACATGTGATGATTGAACATTGGCTGGTCGGCAACGGCAAGTGCATTCACACTTGCAGATGCCTGCGACGAACAATGACAGGGGGGTGGGAGCAGGGGCCATGCATCATTCGGCAGCATGGCATCGCTAGCAACAGCCTCAGATCTTCTTGCATGTACAAAAGGCTGTTGCTAGCGAGTAGCGACCTCCAGCATAGTTCTCTTGCATACACACGGAACAATGTAAACGACTGGTCGATCAGGAACACCCACATTGTTTGTTCTATCGTTCCGTGTTTATGCACCTATAGTGCCTAACTCTAACCACCCCCCGGTGTTGCCTAACCCCGCACACTAACCCCCGCCATACACACAGCCTGACCCTAACCCAGCCCGAGTGGCACCTGAACCTATCCCTCCCCCCCTCCCTGTGAAGGATGAAAGTACAGAGTCACAGTTGCTTTGGAATGCTGCTCGACTGATTTCCTGTCATTCCATCAGGGCTCCTGCTGGGAAGGATGCCTGGTGATAAAGCTCTTCCTCCCTTCCCACTATTAGGGTACCTGGCAGCTGGACGCCCCTCCTGAAAGCTGAGTCTAGTGAATCGACGGACAGTGTCCTGTGGGAGGCGTGGCCTAATGCCATGAGTGGGCGTTTACAAACATAGAAAAAAAATGTGTCCATCAGGTCCCCTGCGTATGCCACTGACTGGATCTGCAGGCGAGTGGGCAGGTCCCCTGCGTATGCCACCGACTGGATCTGCAGGCGAGTAGGTGGTGGAGTGCTGTTGATGCTGGAGGGGGCGGGCCCTAGGGCAATGTAAGCTGCCGTAGCAGGATAGGTTTTTTGTTTGTTTACAGCAGTAAAGACATCTTCAAATTCGGTGGGCCTATTTTCGAGGGTGGGCCTGGAGCTGCAGCTCCATCAGCCCCATTGTTAATCTGGCCCTGTTCCGCCGGTGGGGCCGCTGCACCTGGGGTGGGCACACTGCCACCCTGGGCCACTAGACGTCCGTGGAGGGCAAGGGGGCCATAATTTTCCTGTTTCACAGTTGTTTTCAGTCAGTGTGACTGAGGAGCAAGCATGCCATGTTGGGGGAGGGGCATCTCTTCAGAATGGGAACAGCTTACGCAGGGCGCCATTTCACAGCCCTCACAGCGTCTGCAGAATGGGCAGCACAGCTACAGAGCCTCCAGGAGTCCCTCAAGCTACGGTGTTGGTGTAGTGGGGACATATAAGGGAGGGGGGGGGGGGTGCTCCAGAGAACGATTCCTTATTAAGCAATCTTTTCTGTCCATATCGTTTCTGTGTGTGTGTATATATATATATATATATATATATATATATTCATTTATACAGCTCTTTGAGCAGTGTGCTGGTTTCCTTTCCCTGTGTGCCTTTTCCTTAGAGTTGGGAGGGCTGTGTCTGTTTTATTTCTATTACCTGTGTGATTGTGGTATCAGAGTGGCAGGCAAAACAATTAAATGTATTTCATGTTACCAAGAGTTCGCACCAACTGGGTGGGGATTCTTGTTTGTGAGTTATGTAATGACTCCTCACAAGGCAGCAGCAACAAATCTCATGAGTCTGCCCCTGCCTGGCTCCTCACTTTTAAAGGGGTTATGGCTGATATCTCTGCAGAATTTGCTATGGCTAAGAAGGAGAGATTAGAGTTACAGGCTTCTGTTAGTGCGTTAGCAACCAGTCAGAGGCCGACCACTCAGACTCCCAGACCGGCTCCGTAGAATCGGGGGTTGGTGCATATTCTGAACTCAGACTCTAAAATAAAGTTATCTGAGTTAAAGGGTGAGGAGGGTGAGGAGGAGGACATGGGGGATATTGCCTGGCCCAGGGCGTTGAATCTCTAATTGTTGCTATCAGAGAGGTGCTACAGATTCCTGATACGAAGAGGTTGAGGCAGCTCCAGTGTTCTTTGCAAAGTCTACGTTTATTGTGTCTGAAGAATTGAACACTATGGCCCTCATTCCGAGTTGATCGCTCGCAAGGCGAATTTAGCAGAGTTGCTCAGGCTAAGCCTACGCCTACTGGGAGTGTATCTTAGCTTCTTAAAATTGCGACCGATGTATTCGCAATATTGCGATTACAAACTACTTAGCAGTTTCAGAGTAGCTTCAGACTTACTCGGCATCTGCGATCAGTTCAGTGCTTGTCGTTCCTGGTTTGACGTCATAAACACACCCAGCGTTCGCCCAGACACTCCCCCGTTTCTCCGGCCACTCCTGCGTTTTTTCCGGAAACGGTAGCGTTTTTATCCACACGCCCCGAAAACGCCGTGTTTCCGCCCAGTAACACTCATTTCCTGTCAATCACACTACGATCGCCGGAGCGATGAAAAAGCCGTGAGTAAAAATACTATCTCCATTGTAAAATTACTTGGCGCAGTCGCAGTGCGAATATTGCGCATGCGTACTAAGCGGAATTTCACTGCGATGCGATGAAAAATACCGAGCGAACGACTCGGAATGAGGGCCTATGTTCAGAAAGTGTTGGAACCACCTGGAAAAGAAATTTCAGGTGTCCAAAAGACTTACGGCTACATTTCCCTTTCCTCCAGAAGATAGGAGATTTTGGGAAAATGCCCCCACTGTCGACACTTCGGTGTCACGTCTTTCAAAGAAACTGGTGTTACCTGTTTCGGGCAAATCATCTCTGAAAGACCCAGCGGATAGAAAAATTGATAATACTCTCAAATCCATCTATGTGACTGCTGGCGTGTCGCAGCGCCCGGTTATTGCCGGTTGCTGGATTACGAAAGCTATGGAGAAATGGGCTGCTGATCTCGGCTCTGGTATACAGGAGGGCAGGGATATAGCAGAACTTCTCAGATTAGCGGCTCACTTACAGGAATCTGCAGGGTTTCTGTGTGAAGCCCTTAAAGAAATTGGTTTTCTCAATGCGCATATGTCATCGATGTCAGTGTCAGCAAGGAGAGCCCTCTGGCTGCGACTATGGTCAGCAGACGCAGACTCTAAGAAAGAAGTTGAAGGTTTGCCTTTCACTGGAGAGACCTTGTTTGGTGATGAGCTAAGTACAGTAAGTGGATTACCCAGTCTACTGGGAGTAAATCCAATTTCTCTGACGTCCTAGTGGATGCTGGGAACTCCATAAGGACCATGGGGAATAGCGGCTCCGCAGGAGACTGGGCACAAAAAGTAAAAGCTTTAGACTAGCTGGTGTGCACTGGCTCCTCCCCCTATGACCCTCCTCCAAGCCTCAGTTAGATTTTTGTGCCCGAACGAGAAGGGTGCAAGCTAGGTGGCTCTCCTGAGCTGCTTAGAAGTAAAAGTTTAAATAGGTTTTTTATTTTCAGTGAGTCCTGCTGGCAACAGGCTCACTGCATCGTGGGACTAAGGGGAGAAGAAGCGAACTCACCTGACTGCAGAGTGGATTGGGCTTCTTGGCTACTGGACATTAGCTCCAGAGGGACGATCACAGGTTCAGCCTGGATGGGTCCCGGAGCCGCGCCGCCGGCCCCCTTACAGAGACAGAAGAGCGAAGAGGTCCGGAGAAAGCGGCGGCAGAAGACGATCCTGTCTTCAAATAAGGTAGCGCACAGCACTGCAGCTGTGCGCCATTGCTCTCAGCACACTTCACACTCCGGTCACTGAGGGTGCAGGGCGCTGGGGGGGAGCGCCCTGAGACGCAATATAAACGATATAAAAACCTTATATGGCTAAAAAAAAAAATGCATCACATATAGCTCCTGGGCTATATGGATGCATTTATCCCCTGCCAATTTCCTGAAAAAAGCGGGAGAAAAGGCCGCCGTGAAGGGGGCGGAGCCTTTCTCCTCAGCACACAAGCGCCATTTTCTTTCACAGCTCCGCTGGAAGGACGGCTCCCTGACTCTCCCCTGCAGTCCTGCATTACAGAAACAGGGTAAAACAGAGAGGGGGGCACTATTGGCAGCTAATATATAAATACAGCAGCTATAACAGGGAGTAACACTTATATAAGGTTATCCCTGTATATATATAGCGCTCTGGTGTGTGCTGGCAAACTCTCCCTCTGTCTCCCCAAAGGGCTAGTGGGGTCCTGTCCTCTATCAGAGCATTCCCTGTGTGTGTGCTGGGTGTCGGTACGATTGTGTCGACATGTATGAGGAGGAAAATGATGTGGAAGCAGAGCAATTGCCTGTGTTAGTGATGTCACCCCCTAGGGAGTCGACACCTGACTGGATGGTAGTAATTAAAGAATTACGTGACAATGTCAGCACTTTGCAAAAAACTGTTGACGACATGAGACAGCCGACAAATCAATTAGTGCCTGTTCAGGCGTCTCAGACACCGTCAGGGGCGCTAAAACGCCCGTTACCTCAGATGGTCGACACAGACCCTGACACGGATACTGAATCCAGTGTCGACGGTGACGAGACAAACGTAATGTCCAGTAGGGCCACACGTTACATGATCACGGCAATGAAGGAGGCATTGAACATTTCTGACACTACAAGTACCACAAAAAAGGGTATTATGTGGGGTGTGAAAAAACTACCAGTGGTTTTTCCTGAGTCAGATGAATTAAATGAGGTGTGTGATAAAGCGTGGGTTTCCCCCGATAAAAAACTGCTGATTTCTAATAAATTATTGGCACTATACCCTTTCCCGCCAGAGGTTAGGGCACGTTGGGAAACACCCCCTAGGGTAGATAAGGCGCTCACACGCTTATCAAAACAAGTGGCGTTACCGTCTCCTGATACGGCCGCTCTCAAGGAACCAGCTGATAGAAGGCTGGAAAATATCTTAAAAGGTATATACACACATACCGGTGTTATACTGCGACCAGCGATCGCCTCAGCCTGGATGTGCAGCGCTGGAGTGGCTTGGTCGGATTCCCTGACTGAAAATATTGATACCCTGGATAGGGACAGTATATTATTAACTATAGAGCATTTAAAGGATGCATTACTATATATGCGAGATGCACAGAGGGATATTTGCACCCTGGCATCTAGAGTAAGTGCGATGTCCATTTCTGCCAGAAGAACGTTATGGACGCGACAGTGGTCAGGTGATGCGGATTCCAAACGACATATGGAAGTATTGCCGTATAAAGGGGAGGAGTTATTTGGGGTCGGTCTATCGGACCTGGTGGCCACAGCAACGGCTGGAAAATCCACCTTTTTACCCCAGGTCACCTCTCAGCAGAAAAAGACACCGTCTTTTCAAACCCAGTCCTTTCGTCCCTATAAGGGCAAGAGGGAAAAAGGCCGCTCGTTCCTGCCCCGGGGCAGAGGAAGGGGAAAAAGACTGCACCATGCAGCCTCTTCCCAGGAGCAGAAGCCCTCCCCCGCTTCTGCCAAGTCCTCAGCATGACGCTGGGGCTCTGCAAGCAGACTCGGGCACGGTGGGGGGCCGTCTCAAGAATTTCAGCGCGCAGTGGGCTCACTCGCAAGTGGACCCCTGGATCCTGCAGGTAGTATCACAGGGGTACAAATTGGAATTCGAGACGTCTCCCCCTCGCCGGTTCCTGAAGTCTGCTCTACCAACGTCTCCCTCCGACAGGGAGGCAGTATTGGAAGCTATTCACAAGCTGTATTCCCAGCAGGTGATAATCAAGGTACCCCTCCTACAACAGGGAAAGGGGTATTATTCCACGCTGTTTGTGGTACCGAAGCCGGACGGCTCGGTGAGACCAATTTTAAATCTAAAATCTTTGAACACTTACATAAAAAGGTTCAAATTCAAGATGGAGTCACTCAGAGCAGTGATAGCGAACCTGGAAGAAGGGGACTATATGGTATCTCTAGACATCAAGGATGCTTATCTCCATGTCCCAATCTACCCTTCTCACCAAGGGTACCTCAGGTTTGTGATACAAAACTGTCATTATCAGTTTCAGACGCTGCCGTTTGGATTGTCCACGGCACCACGGGTCTTTACCAAGGTAATGGCCGAAATGATGATTCTTCTTCGAAGAAAAGGCGTATTAATTATCCCTTACTTGGACGATCTCCTGATAAAGGCAAGGTCCAGGGAACAGTTAGAGGTCGGAGTAGCACTATCTCAGGTAGTGCTACGTCAGCACGGGTGGATTCTAAATATCCCAAAATCACAGCTGATTCCAACAACACGTCTACTGTTCCTAGGGATGATTCTGGACACAGTCCAGAAAAAGGTGTTTCTCCCGGAGGAGAAGGCCAGGGAGTTATCCGAGCTAGTCAGGAACCTCCTAAAACCAGGACAAGTGTCAGTGCATCAGTGCACGAGAGTCCTGGGAAAAATGGTGGCTTCTTACGAAGCGATTCCATTCGGAAGATTCCATGCAAGAACTTTTCAGTGGGATCTGCTGGACAAATGGTCCAGATCGCATCTTCAGATGCATCAGCGGATAACCCTATCTCCAAGGACAAGGGTATCTCTCCTTTGGTGGTTACAGAAGGCTCATCTTCTAGAGGGCCGCAGATTCGGCATTCAGGATTGGATGCTGGTAACCACGATGCCAGCCTGAGAGGCTGGGGAGCAGTCACACAGGGAAGAAATTTCCAGGGCTTGTGGTCAAGCATGGAAACGTCTCTTCACATAAATATCCTAGAGCTAAGGGCCATTTACAATGCCCTAAGTCAAGCAAGGCCTCTGCTTCAGGGTCAACCGGTATTGATCCAGTCGGACAACATCACGGCTGTCGCCCACGTAAACAGACAGGGCGGCACAAGAAGCAGGAGGGCAATGGCAGAAGCTGCAAGGATTCTCCGCTGGGCGGAAAATCATGTGATAGCACTGTCAGCAGTGTTCATTCCGGGAGTGGACAACTGGGAAGCAGACTTCCTCAGCACAAGAAACTGGACAGATATTGCGCCAGGTCAAGGGACCCTCAGGCAATAGCGGAGGACGCTCTGGTAACTCCGTGGGTGTTCCAGTCAGTATATGTGTTCCCTCCTCTTCCTCTCATACCAAAAGTACTGAGAATCATAAGAAGGAGAGGAGTAAGAACGATACTCGTGGCTCCGGATTGGCCAAGAAGAACTTGGTACCCGGAGCTGCAAGAGATGCTCACGGAGGACCCGTGGCCTCTACCTCTAAGGAAGGACCTGCTCCAGCAGGGACCTTGTCTGTTCCAAGACTTACCGCGGCTGCGTTTGACGGCATGGCGGTTGAACGCCGGATCCTGAAGGAAAAAGGCATTCCAGATGAAGTCATCCCTACCCTGATCAAGGCCAGGAAGGATGTAACTGCAAAACATTATCATCGCATTTGGCGAAAATATGTTGCGTGGTGTGAGGCCAAGAAGGCCCCTACGGAGGAATTTCAACTGGGTCGTTTCCTACATTTCCTGCAAGCAGGATTGTCTATGGGCCTAAAATTAGGATCCATTAAGGTTCAAATTTCGGCCCTGTCGATCTTCTTCCAGAAAGAACTGGCTTCAGTGCCTGAAGTTCAGACGTTTGTCAAAGGGGTACTGCATATACAGCCTCCTTTTGTGCCTCCAGTGGCACCTTGGGATCTCAATGTAGTTTTAGGGTTCCTAAAATCACATTGGTTTGAACCACTTGCCACAGTGGATTTGAAATATCTCACATGGAAAGTGGTAATGCTGTTGGCCCTGGCTTCAGCCAGGCGCGTATCAGAATTGGCGGCTTTATCCTATAAAAGCCCTTACCTGATATTTCATTCGGATAGGGCGGAATTGAGGACTCGTCCTCAATTTCTCCCTAAGGTGGTTTCAGCGTTTCACATGAATCAACCTATTGTGGTACCTGTGGCTACTAGGGACTTGGAGGACTCCAAGTTGCTGGACGTAGTCAGGGCCCTGAAAATATATGTTTCCAGGACGGCTGGAGTCAGAAAATCTGACTCGCTGTTTATACTGTATGCACCCAACAAGCTGGGTGCTCCTGCTTCTAAGCAGACGATTGCTCGTTGGATTTGTAGTACAATTCAACTTGCACATTCTGTGGCAGACCTGCCACAGCCAAAATCTGTAAAAGCCCATTCCACAAGGAAGGTGGGCTCATCTTGGGCGGCTGCCCGAGGGGTCTCGGCTTTACAACTTTGCCGAGCAGCTACTTGGTCAGGGGCAAACACGTTTGCTAAATTCTACAAATTTGATACCCTGGCTGAGGAGGACCTGGAGTTCTCTCATTCGGTGCTGCAGAGTCATCCGCACTCTCCCGCCCGTTTGGGAGCTTTGGTATAATCCCCATGGTCCTTACGGAGTTCCCAGCATCCACTAGGACGTCAGAGAAAATAAGAATTTACTTACCGATAATTCTATTTCTCATAGTCCGTAGTGGATGCTGGGCGCCGATCCCAAGTGCGGATTGTCTGCAATACTTGTATATAGTTATTGTTACAAACAAATCGGGTTGTTTATTGTTGGAAGCCATCTTTTCAGAGGCTCCTACGGTTATCATACTGTTAACTGGGTTCAGATCACGAGTTGTACGGTGTGATTGGTGTGGCTGGTATGAGTCTTACCCGGGATTCAAGATCCTTCCTTATTATGTACGCTCGTCCGGGCACAGTATCTTAACTGAGGCTTGGAGGAGGGTCATAGGGGGAGGAGCCAGTGCACACCAGCTAGTCTAAAGCTTTTACTTTTTGTGCCCAGTCTCCTGCGGAGCCGCTATTCCCCATGGTCCTTACAGAGTTCCCAGCATCCACTACGGACTATGAGAAATAGAATTATCGGTAAGTAAATTCTTATTTTTTTACCTTCAGCTGCTCCGCCAGCTAGAAAACCATTTCAGGGTCCTTCTATGCAGTCCTTTCGATCGGCCAGGTTTCGTACAAAAGCTAGAGGTGCCTCTAATGCAACAAGAGGTACCAGAGGTAAGAGCTGCAGGCCTGCAGCAGCAGGAAGCCAGGATCAGAGCGGATCCTATGCTTCCCCCAAGCCTACAGCATGACGCCAGATCTCAAACCAGGGAGGATATCCCGGTTGGAGCCCGGTTAATGTGCTTCAGCCATATCTGTGAAGTTTCCTGCCGGGATGCCTGGGTAAGAAGCATCATTTCCCAGGGATACAAACTGGATTTCGAGTTTCTGCCTCCTCAAAAGTTTTTCAAGTCAAACTTGCCAGCTTCTGCAGAAATGCAGTGAACGTTAAGTTTGGCAATAGACAGGCTGGTTCAGGCTCAGGTAATAGTCCCAGTTCCTTCACATCTGCGAACAAAAGGGTACTATTCAAACCTATTTGTGGTACTGAAACCGGACGGTTCAGTAAGACCCATCCTCAACCAAAAGTCTTTGAATCCATTTTTGAAGGTATTCAAATTCAAAATGGAATCCACAATAACTGGTGTCTTTGGACATCAAGGATGCTTATCTCCATATCCCGATCTGCCCCCCGCATCAGGCTTATCTACCGTTTGCCTTTCTGGAGGAACATTACCAGTTTCAGGCCTTACCTTTCGGACTTTCAACAGCTCCAAGGATCTTTACGAAGGTGATGGCAGAGATGATGGTACAACTCCGACTGGAGGGAGTGGACCTGGGCCCTCATTCCAAGTTGTTCGCTCATTGCCGGGTTTCGCTATATTGCGATTAGTCGCTTACTGCGCATGCGCAAGGTTCACAGAGTGCATGCGCTTAGTTATTTTACACAAAAGTTAGGTATTTTACTCACGGCATAACGAGGATTTTTCATCGTTCTGGTGATCGGAGTGTGATTGACAGGAAGTGGGTGTTTCTGGGCGGAAACTGGCCGTTTTATGGGTGTGTGCGGAAAAACGCTGCCGTTTCTGGGAAAAGCACGGGAGTGGCTGGAGAAACGGGGGAGTGTCTGGGCGAACCTGGGTGTGTTTGTGACGTCAAACCAGGAACGAAACTGACTGAACTGATCGCAGTGGCAGAGTAAGTCCCGAGCTACTCAGAAACTGCAAAGAAATTTCTATTCGCAATTATGCGAATCTTTCGTTCGCAATTCTGCAAAGCTAAGATTCACTCCCAGTAGGCGGCGGCTTAGTGTGTGCAATGCTGCTAAAAGCAGCTAGCGAGCGAACAACTCGGATTGAGGGCCATTGCCCCGTATCTGGACGATCTCCTAATAAAAGCCTGGTCCAGAAATCAACTGTTACACAGTATCGGTGTAACAATGAGTGTATTGACACGTCATGGTTGGATCCTGAACTTACAGAAGTCAAGTCTGGAACCAACTCAGAGACTCCAATTCCTGGGGATGATCCTCGATACAGTGTTACAGTGAGTATTCCTTCCTTTGGAAAAGGCTACTGCAATCCAGTCCATGGTGCGACTGGTTTTGCAGTCTCAAAGGGTCTCAGTCCATCTACGCATTCACTTGCTGGGGAAAATGGTGGAATCTTACAAAGAAATTCAGTATGGCAGGTTCCATGCCAGACCTTTCCAGTTAGACTTTTCTCAGTAAGTGGTCAGGCTCGCATCTTCATACGCACCAAATGATATGTCTCTCGCCTCAGACGAGAGTATCACTCCTGTGGTGGTTACAGACCTCGAACTTAGTGGCAGGTCGATCCTTTGCAGCATTTCCCTGGATACTACTAACGACGGATGCCAGCCTCAGGGGCTGGGGTGCGGTCTCTCATGGATCGCAATTTCAGGGTCGATGGTCCAGACAGGAATTGACTCTTCCCATAAACATACTAGAGCTCCGAGCGATATTCAGTGCTCTCACTCACATTTGCTACGGAACCAGGCGATACAGGTTCAGTTGGACAACGCAACGTCTGTCGCGTACATAAATCGCCAGGGCGGAACAAAAAGCAGAGCAGCAATGAGACAAAAATTCTCCTCTGGGCCGAAAAGCATGCAACAGCACTTTCCACGATCTTCATACCAGGAGTAGACAACTGGGAAGCAGACTTCCTCAGCAGACACGACCTTAACCCAGGCGAGTCGTGGTCTTCATCCACAGGTCTTCCAGATGATAACTCATCGGTGGGGACACCCGCAGATAGATCTGATGGCGTCCAGGCACAACATGAAACTTCCATGTTATTGTGCCAGGACTCGGGATCCACAGGCTGTGGCAGTGGATGCCTTGACGTCGGATTGGAACTACTAGTTGGTGTATCTTTTCCCTCTACTTCTGCTGTTTGCGAGAGTTCTCAGGCACCTGAAGCTGGAAGGGGTCCCGGCAATCTTGATTGCTCTGGATTGGCCTTGCAGAGCTTGGTATGCGGATCTCTTGTTCCTGTCAGACGAGGATCCATGGCCACTGCCGCTTCCAGAAGATCTTCTTCAACAGGGCCCCATCGTCTATCCAGACTTACGGTGTCTTCATTTAACGGCATGGAAGTTGAGAGGGAGATCTTAGCACGAAAAAGAATTCCTGGAGTGGTTATTCCTACTATAATTCAGGCCAGGAAGGCAGTGACATCTCGCCACTACCATAGGATATGGAAGAGATATGTTTCGTGGTGTGAAGACCGAAATGGCCTGCAGCCGAATTCAAACTGGGTTGCCTGTTGAGATTCTTCCAGGCGGGTGTTGATTTGGGCCTAAGGCTTGAATCCTTGAAGGTCCAGATCTCGGCTTTGTCAATCTTTTTTCAAAAGCAGACTGCGGTCCTTCCAGAAGTTCAGACTTTCCTGCAGGGCGTGCTCCACATCCAGCCACCGTTTGTTCCACCTACGGCTCTGTCAGATCTGTGGTTATGTCTGTCCCCGGAGGTGGCACTAGTCGGTCAGTGGTAGTGTGATGGAGAAACCAAGGAGGCTGTAAGAGATTCCTGCGCATGTGCGCAATGATGTTTATTAAATGCTCACGAGTATAAACAGTAATTGAAGCTGGTGAAAACTTGTGATAAATGGTACAAGAATTGCTGACAACGATGAAGTAAACAGTCACAGGTATTTAGCTGGTCTGGAAACCAGTGCAGTAATTAGGCAATGAAATACAGGCAATGAGCTAGTCTGGAAACTAGTATAGAAATCAGATGGTGATCACTCCCACAGTTGGTTTGGAAACCAGCAACGATACTCCACACAGTCATTTTGTAATGCAAAGTCCACAACCAAGCAAGGTTAAGCAGGAGACAACTTGAAACACATATGAAGTGGTTGTATTAAGTGCCAGATGCCATAGCACAATGCTGAATGCATGTTAACCATACACAGGTGAAGATAATGAATAGCACCTGAAGAAAGTCTCTTACTGCAAAAGGTGGAGGCTGACTGTAGCAGAAGTTAGAACTGAAGTAGATGCTGGGACCTGTAGTTCCACAGGAATACTGGAACCGGGAGATCACTTGGAGATGGCAGAAATAGGAGATCGCTGGAAACAGGAGATTGAAGACTAGAGATTGGAAACTGGAACCAGGAGACGCTATGCAGCAATGCAACGCATTGTCCAAGGTGATGAAACTGAGCAGATGCTCTGGACTTATACCCCCTGGTCAGCAGTCATTGGATACTTGGATCATGTGAGCAATCACAGCGCATGATTGGATGCTCTCTGGTCAGGTGACCACAAGTGTCTTGGCGGCGCCTATGCTGTAAAGATGGCCGGTACACAGGAGGGCACCCGCAGAATGGACTTGAGGGGTTCACCACAATAGTGGGTACTACGCTCTGCAGACAGGATGCTCATACAGCCACAGACTGCGTCCGTGACCTCCGGAGGCCTGCACACCAGCGCGCCGGTAAGTAAGACATCACTGAATGCTGATTCTTGACCGGCTCCGTGGGATTTAAATGTGGTCCTTGAGTTCCTCCAATCTTCCAGGTTAGTACCGTTGTAGTCAGTTGAGTAAAAATTTCTAACGTGGTAGACAGTTGTGCTTTTGGCGTTAGCCTCGGCTAGGAGAGTCTCGGAATTAGGGGCCCTGTCTTGTAAGAGTCCCTACTTGATATTGCACAAGGACAGAGCGGAGCTACGCACTCATATGAAAAACGAAATAATAAAAAACTAGCGCTAGTACTAGTACTAAAACTAGTACTAGTTTTTTATCATTTCGATTTTCATATGTTCTTACATTTGGGAATTCTGAAGGGTGAATTCCTCTGATTTAAAACAGCAGCTTAGTCTGTAGCGCAGGGCTGCATACATATATATCTGGAGCTACGCACTCGCCAGACGTTTCTGCCTAAGGTGGTCTCTGCCTTCCACATCAACGAACCTATCATGGTTCCAGTACGGAAGGATTCATCTACTCCAAATTCGTTGGATGTTGTCTGAGCTCTTAAAATTTATGTCAGGAGAACGGCTTGGTTCCGCAAGACAGATGTTCTATTTGGCTTGTATGATGTGAACAAGATTGGCTATCCTGCATCCAAACAGTCTATTGCTCGCTGGATCAAGCTCACCATTCAACAGGCTTATGCAGATACAGCCGCAGTCGCACACAGAATATAAGCATGCTGCATGTCATTTTAATCAGCAGAAACCTCTTGTGCCACATACTTTAATAATACAAATAAGATGCATTTTCATCAAAAAGGCGCCCAATGTTAGCAGAGCTGCCTGCTGACTCACGCCAGGCATCTCCTACTGTATGGCGTATTGAGGAAAGCTGTATGAGGACACATCTGTATCCAAGCAGAGGTCCCAGTGTTAGCAATACTGTGTGCGGGTGGGTTGGTTGTACAGTAGTGTTCGTCATGTGTAATGGCCATTATGCGTGTCATGTATAAATGCATTAATAATGTGCAGCATATGTGTAATGGGCATTATGCGTGTCATGTATATAAATGCATTAATAATGTGCAGCATATGTGTAAGGGACATTATGTGTGTCATGTGTATAAGGGCATTAAAAAGGGTTGGCATAATGTGTAAGACGCGTTATGTTTATAAGGACATTAATAATGTATGTCATATGTGTAAGGGGCATTACTGTGTGGTATTATGTGTATAAAGGCATTACTAATGTGTGGCATTATGTGTATAAGGTGCTTTACTGTGTGGCTTAATGTATAGAAAGGGCACTACTGTGTGGTCTAATGTGAATAAAAATCAATATGGTGTGGTGTAATGTGAATAAGGCAATTAAGTAATGTGAATAAGGGGCACTACTGTGAGAAGTAACGTATATAAGGTAAAGTGGTACTACTGTGTGAAGTAACGTGAATAACGGACTCTGTCGCATGATAAAATGTGAATAAAGTTAAACTACTGTGTGTCGTAATTTGAACTGGGGGGGTACTATTGTGTGGCCATGCCCCTTCCCAGCAAGAACACGCCCCTTTTTGGGCTGTGCGCCAAATGTACACACTGATCCTATTTAAAATATATGGGTAGGAGTACCATAATGAGGACTGCTATGGATGAGGGGTGATGGTGCAGGAACTAGCAGTGGTACTAGGGGGCACCAGCCAAATTTTTGCCTAGGTCACCATATTGGTTATGGCCGGCTCTGCACTTAGACAATAGATGTAACTTACTGCACTCTAAAATTAACAATGCTTTGCTAACCGCCTACATATCTCTGTTGTATATGGTTTGGGATTGAATGCCTGACATCCAAAACCTCCAGTGGTCAAGTGTGAAATGGCGCCCAAGTCGTTGCTGCAGGCTCTTATATTGAATCCAAAACATGCTAGATTTAACGCCTGGAAGATAACATTATGTCACATTTTGGAATCCTAGCAAAGTGGGAAAACCCAAGCACAGATACATTTGGATCCAGGAAGTTCGGGTGGGCTGTATTTTCAGAAAACCGATCGTGCACATCTCTAATCTGTACAGTGCATCTGGAAAGTATTCACAGCGCTTAACTTTTTCCACATTTTGTTATGTTACAGTCTTATTCCAAAATGAAATTAAATTAATTTGTGTTCAACTTCAAACTGAAATCTAAATTACAGAGTAAAAATAAAGCAGCCAGTATATACCCTGCACAGAAACAAAATAACCCACCCAAATCTATCTCTCTGCAAATGTTATATCTGCCACACCTGCAGTGCACATAGGGGGTCATTCCCTGTGATGCGAATGGGTCAGAACTGCGCATGCACGGCGACCGCATTGCGCATGCGCGTCGTTGCCTGGTGACCAGAATAAAGAAGAAAGTGATCGCTAGCGCAATCGCAAGAAGATTGACGGATGGGAGGCGTGTCGGGGCGTCTACTCACTGTTTTCCGGCCGTGGAGATCCGAACGCAGGCGTGTCCAGGCGTTTTGAGGGCGGATGTCTGACGTCAAATCCGGGACCTTCATCGCTGGATCGATCGCACAGGGTAAGTAACTACAGGGCTAGTCTACTTCTGCACAAAGTCATTTGTTTTTTTAATACTGTAAAAAAAGATATGCATTGGAGGTAATATATGGTAATATATGGTCCCACTGTGCATTTGCTTCCCTACAAATGAATCAATTTGTCTGCCTAGTGAATATATTGGGGATCGTTACTATGCTACTTTTGGAAACTACTTCAGTAAAAATGTTCTGCGTTATCTATTTTAGGTCTGTTAGATCCAACAGAGTGTACATGGTTAACTGCTTTTAGTAAAGTCCTACATAATTCCACTTCAGAATCAACCTGTTCATTAGACAAAAAGTAAAAGAAAACTCTCATATAACTTGTTTGGTGAGGAAACATGTAGATTATCGTTTAAATCAACATAACAAAAAGACATATAACATTGGTAACCCCCCCCCCAAAAAAAACAAAAAAGAAGAAAAAAAACAAAAAACAATTCAGAAAGAATTCAGCTGGTCCCTTACCATTGTCTAGATGTGATCAAGGCATTTAACCTCACAGTTTTTGATAAAGTCCCCGGACACCATCAATCAGGAAAGCATACATGTCAATTTGAAAGGTGGGTCACAACAAAAACAAGCGCAGCAGACACCGCCTTGTCAACGCACTTCGATCCCCAAGAATCTTTATCAAGACCTTATTAGTTTTAAATATTTTATTGTATATATGATGCAGTCCAAGTGGGACTAATTTTATTATCAAAATTCTGGATTACGCTATGTTGGTATATGTTTTCCTATAATGAGGATGTGAGATCTTAGGCAACGGGAAGCTAAACCCAAAGAAACCTTTATTTGTCTGATCAGAGGTGCCTGAGTGTGAGTGCAAACACATACAGTAGGGGAATGCTAAATGGTGGGTTGTCTCATTGCCTACAGTGGAGGATCATTTTACATTGGGATTACCACTCTGATTTAATCAAGTTTCTGCACTGTGTTACCACATTTTCATTGAATTGTGGACTCCATGGGGTATATTTACTAATATTCGTGTTTTAGCCGTTTTTAAGGGTGTTAGAACTGAATCCTGATACGTTCATTTACTAAGCTGCCGAGTTTGCAACATTCGTCTTTTCTGATGTCGATGTGATTCGTAATGTCAGGCAGTGTTTTACGGGAGTGATGAGTAAAACACTGCCTGACAAAACACAAGGAACCCCGGCCGGATCTGTGAGATCCGTGCAGGGCTTCATTGTGCACCTTTAAAAAAAAAATTAAAGTGTTAAAAATCAAGAAAAAAATTGCATGGGGTCCCCCCTCCTAAGCACAACCGGCCTCGGGCTCTTTGAGCCGGTCCTGTTTGCAAAAATATGGGGAAAAAATTGACAGGGGTTCCCCCATATTTTAACAACCACCACCGGGCTCTGCACCTGGTCCTGGTGCCAAAAATACGGGGGACAAAAAGCGTAGGGGTCCCCCGTATTTTTAACACTAGCACCGGGCACCACTAGTCAGAGAGAAAATGCCACAGCCGGGGGACACTTTTATATAGGTCCCTGCAGCCCTGGCATTAATTCACTAACTAGTCCCCTGGAGGAGTGGGGACCCCTTAAATCAAGGGGTCCCCCCCTCCAGCCACCCAAGGGCCAGGGGTGAAGCCCGAGGCTGTCCCCCCCATCCAAGGGCTGCGGATGGGGGGCTGATAGCCATGTGTAAAAATAAGAATATTGTTTTTTGTAGCAGTACTACAAGTCCCAGCAAGCCTTCCCCGCAAGCTGGTACTTGGAGAACCACAAGTACCAGCATGCGGTGGAAAAACGAGCCCGCTGGTACCTGTAGTACTACTACAAAAAAATACCCAAATAAAAACAGAATTCACACACCTTGAAAGTAAAAGTTTTTCTCTGACGTCCTAGTGGATGCTGGGAACTCCGAAAGGACCATGGGGAATAGCGGCTCCGCAGGAGACTGGGCACAACTAAAGAAAGCTTTTAGGTCACCTGGTGTGCATTGGCTCCTCCCACTATGACCCTCCTCCAAGCCTCAGTTAGATTTTGTGCCCGGCCGAGGTTGGATGCACACTAGGGGCTCTCCTGAGCTTCTAAAAGAAAGTATAGAATTAGGTTTTTTATTTTACAGTGAGACCTGCTGGCAACAGGCTCACTGCAGCGAGGGACTAAGGGGAGAAGAAGCGAACCTACCTGCTTGCAGCTATCTTGGGCTTCTTAGGCTACTGGACACCATTAGCTCCAGAGGGATCGACCGCATGGAACTGGCCTTGGTGTTCGGTCCCGGAGCCGCGCCGCCGTCCCCCTTACAGAGCCAGAAGCAAGAAGAGGTCCGGAAAATCGGCGGCAGAAGACATCAGTCTTCACCAAGGTAGCGCACAGCACTGCAGCTGTGCGCCATTGCTCCTCATACACACTTCACACTCCGGTCACTGAGGGTGCAGGGCGCTAGGGGGGGGCGCCCTGAGCAGCAATAAAAACACCTTGGCTGGCAAAAATATCACAATATATAGCCCCAGAGGCTATATATGTGATAATTACCCCTGCCAGAGTCCATAAAATAGCGGGAGAAAAGTCCGCGAAAAAGGGGCGGAGCTATCTCCCTCAGCACACTGGCGCCATTTCTCCCTCACAGCTCCACTGGAAGGAAGCTCCCTGGCTCTCTTCTGCAGTCTACACTACAGAAAAAGGGTAAAAAAGAGAGGGGGGGCACTAAATTTAGGCGCAGTATATATAACAGCAGCTATAGGGGACATAATTCAGTTAGTCCCTGCATTATATAGCGCTCTGGTGTGTGCTGGCATACTCTCACTCTGTCTCCCCAAAGGGCTTTTGTGGGTCCTGTCCTCTGTTAGAGCATTCCCTGTGTGTGTGCGGTGTGTCGGTACGGCTGTGTCGACATGTTTGATGAGGATAATGATGTGGAGGCGGAGCAGATGCCTATAGAAGGGATGTCACCCCCTGCGGGGCAGACACCTGAGTGGATGGACTTATGGAAGGAATTGCGTGCACGTATCGACTCCTTACACAAAAAATTTGACGACATGCCAAATGCGGGACAGCCGGCTTCTCAGCTCGTGCCTGTTCAGGCGTCTCAAAGGCCATCGGGGGCTCTAAAACGCCCGCTACCTCAGATGGCAGATGCGGATGTCGACACGGATACTGACACCAGTGTCGACGACGATGAGTCTAGTCTAATGTCCACTAAGGCCATTCGTTGCATGATTGAAGCAATGAAAGAGGTGTTACAAATTTCTGATATAAACCCAGGTACCACAAAGAAGGGTATTATGTTTGGGGAGAAAAAACTACCCGTGGTTTTTCCCCCATCAGAGGAATTAAATGAAGTGTGTGAAGAAGCGTGGGCTTTCCCTGATAAAAGATTGGTAATCTCTAAGAAGTTACTAATGGCGTTCCCTTTCCCGCCAGAGGATAGGTCACGTTGGGAGACACCCCCTAGGGTGGATAAAGCGCTCACACGTTTGTCTAAAAAGGTAGCACTACCATCTCCGGATACGGCCGCCCTCAAGGAACCTGCTGATAGAAAGCAGGAGGCGATCCTGAAGTCAGTATATACACACTCAGGCATTATACTTAGACCAGCTATTGCGTCAGCATGGATGTGCAGTGCTGCCGCTGCGTGGTCAGATTCCCTGTCAGAAAATATTGACACCCTAGACAGGGACACTATTCTGCTAACCATAGAGCATATAAAAGACTCAGTCTTATACATGAGAAATGCACAGAGGGAGATCTGCCGGCTGGCATCTAAAATAAGTGCATTATCCATTTCTGCTAGGAGAGGCTTATGGACTCGCCAGTGGACAGGGGATGCAGATTTAAAAAGTCACATGGAAGTTTTGCCTTATAAGGGTGAGAAGTTATTTGGGGATGGTCTCTCGGACCTAGTTTCCACAGCAACTGCTGGAAAGTCAGCATTTTTACCCCATGTTCCCTCACAGCCTAAAAAGGCGCCGTTTTATCAGGAGCAAAAGTCCTCCCCCGCTTCTTCCAAGTCCGCCGCATGACGGTGGGGCTCCACAGGCGGAGCCAGGTACGGTGGGGGGCCGCCTCAAAAATTTCAGCGATCAGTGGGCTCGCTTACAGGTGGATCCCTGGATCCTGCAAATAGTATCTCAAGGGTACAAACTGGAATTCGAGGCGTCTCCACCCCACCGGTTCCTAAAATCTGCCTTGCCGATTACTCCTTCAGACAGGGAGGCTGTGTTAGCGGCAATTCACAAGCTGTATTCCCAGCAGGTGATAATCAAGGTGCCCCTACTTCAACAAGGACGGGGTTACTATTCCACACTGTTTGTGGTACAGAAACCGGACGGTTCGGCGAGACCCATTTTAAATTTGAAATCCTTGAACTCATACATAAAAAAATTCAAGTTCAAGATGGAATCGCTCAGGGCGGTTATTGCAAGCCTGGACGAGGGGGATTACATGGTATCAATGGACATCAAGGATGCTTACCTGCATGTCCCCATTTGCTATCCTCACCAGGAGTACCTCGGGTTTGTGGTACAGGATTGCCATTACCAATTCCAGACGCTGCCGTTTGGACTGTCCACGGCACCGAGGGTGTTTACCAAGGTAATGGCGGAAATGATGATACTCCTTCGAAAAAAGGGAGTTTTAATTATCCCGTACTTGGACGATCTCCTAATAAAGGCGAGGTCCAAGGAGCAGTTGTTGGTGGGAGTAGCACTGTCTCAGGAGGTGCTACACCAGCACGGTTGGATTCTGAATATTCCAAAATCACAGCTGGTTCCGACGACACGTCTACTGTTCCTGGGTATGATTCTGGATACAGTCCAGAAAAAAGTGTTTCTCCCGGAGGAGAAAGCCAAGGAGCTGTCATCTCTAGTCAGAGACCTCCTGAAACCAAAACAGGTATCGGTGCACCACGGCACGCGGGTCCTGGGAAAGATGGTGGCTTCTTACGAAGCAATTCCTTTCGGCAGGTTCCATGCCAGAATCTTTCAGTGGGACCTGTTGGACCAATGATCTGGATCGCATCTTCAGATGCATCGCCTAATAACCCTGTCTCCAAGAACCAGGGTGTCTCTGCTGTGGTGGCTGCAGAGGGCTCATCTTCTAGGGGGCCGCAGATTCGGCATACAGGACTGGGTCCTGGTGACCACGGATGCCAGCCTTCGAGGCTGGGGGGCAGTCACACAGGGAAGAAACTTCCAAGGACTATGGTCGAGTCAGGAGACTTCCCTACACATAAATATTCTGGAACTAAGGGCCATTTACAATGCCCTAAGTCAGGCAAAATCCCTGCTTCTACACCAGCCGGTACTGATCCAGTCAGACAACATCACGGCAGTTGCCCATGTAAATCGACAGGGCGGCACAAGAAGCAGGATGGCAATGGCAGAAGCCACAAGGATTCTCCGATGGGCGGAAAATCACGTACTAGCACTGTCAGCAGTGTTCATTCCGGGAGTGGACAACTGGGAAGCAGACTTTCTCAGCAGGCACGACCTCCACCCGGGAGAGTGGGGACTTCATCCAGAAGTCTTCACACTGATCGTAAATCGATGGGAACGGCCACAGGTGGACATGATGGCGTACCAGCTAAACAAAAAACTAGAGAGATATTGCGCCAGGTCCAGGGACCCTCAGGCGATAGCTGTGGACACTCTGGTGACACCGTGGGTGTACCAGTCAGTTTATGTGTTCCCTCCTCTGCCTCTCATACCAAGGGTACTGAGAATAATCAGAAAACGAGGAATAAGAACAATACTCGTGGTTCCGGATTGGCCAAGACAAGCGTGGTACCCGGAACTTCAAGAGATGATCTCAGAGGACCCATGGCCTCTGCCGCTCAGACAGGACCTGCTACAGCAGGGGCCCTGTCTGTTCCAAGACTTACCGCGGCTGCGTTTGACGGCATGGCGGTTGAACGCCGAATCCTGAAGGAAAAGGGCATTCCGGAGGAAGTCATTCCTACGCTGATTAAAGCCAGGAAAGATGTAATTGTAAAGCATTATCACCGCATATGGCGGAAATATGTTGCTTGGTGTGAGGCCAAAAAGGCCCCAACAGAGGAATTTCAACTAGGTCGATTTCTGCACTTCCTACAAGCAGGAGTGACTATGGGCCTGAAATTAGGCTCCATTAAGGTACAGATCTCGGCTCTGTCGATTTTCTTCCAGAAAGAACTAGCTTCACTACCTGAAGTTCAGACGTTTGTGAAAGGAGTGCTGCATATTCAGCCCCCGTTTGTGCCTCCAGTGGCACCTTGGGATCTCAACGTGGTGTTGAGTTTCTTAAAATCACATTGGTTTGAGCCACTTAAAACCGTGGATCTAAAATATCTCACGTGGAAAGTGGTCATGTTATTGGCCTTGGCTTCAGCCAGGCGTGTGTCAGAATTGGCAGCTTTGTCATGTAAAAGCCCTTATCTGATTTTCCATATGGATAGGGCGGAATTGAGGACTCATCCCCAGTTTCTCCCTAAGGTGGTATCAGCTTTTCACTTGAACCAACCTATTGTGGTGCCTGCGGCTACTAGGGACTTGGAGGATTCCAAGTTACTGGACGTAGTCAGGGCCTTGAAAATTTATGTTTCCAGGACGGCTAGAGTCAGGAAAACTGACTCGCTATTTATCCTGTATGCACCCAACAAACTGGGTGCTCCTGCTTCTAAGCAGACTATTGCTCGCTGGATTTGTAGCACAATTCAGCTGGCGCATTCTGCGGCTGGACTGCCGCATCCTAAATCAGTAAAAGCCCATTCCACAAGGAAGGTGGGCTCATCTTGGGCGGCTGCCCGAGGGGTCTCGGCTTTACAACTTTGCCGAGCTGCTACTTGGTCAGGGGCAAACACGTTTGCAAAATTCTACAAATTTGATACCCTGGCTGAGGAGGACCTTGAGTTCTCTCATTCGGTGCTGCAGAGTCATCCGCACTCTCCCGCCCGTTTGGGAGCTTTAGTATAGTCCCCATGGTCCTTTCGGAGTTCCCAGCATCCACTAGGACGTCAGAGAAAATAAGATTTTACTCACCGGTAAATCTATTTCTCGTAGTCCGTAGTGGATGCTGGGCGCCCATCCCAAGTGCGGATTGTCTGCAATACTTGTACATAGTTATTGTTAACTAAAGGGTTATTGTTGAGCCATCTGTTGAGAGGCTCAGTTGTTTTCATACTGTTAAACTGGGTATAGTATCACGAGTTATACGGTGTGATTGGTGTGGCTGGTATGAGTCTTACCCGGGATTCAAAATCCTTCCTTATTATGTCAGCTCGTCCGGGCACAGTGTCCTAACTGAGGCTTGGAGGAGGATCATAGTGGGAGGAGCCAGTGCACACCAGGTGACCTAAAAGCTTTCTTTAGTTGTGCCCAGTCTCCTGCGGAGCCGCTATTCCCCATGGTCCTTTCGGAGTTCCCAGCATCCACTACGGACTACGAGAAATAGAATTACCGGTGAGTAAAATCTTATTATTACATACATGAACACCTACATTCACACATACTTTCCTATGTTCACACGAGGGTCGGTCCACTTCTCCAAGTAGAATCCATGGGGTACCTGAAAATAAAATTCTACTCACAAAAATCCAGTGTAGATCGGTCCTCTTCTGAGCTTGTAATCCACGTACTTGGCAAAAAAACTAACCTTAAAACCCGAACCACGCACTGAAAGGGGTCCCATGTTTACACATGGGACCCCTTTCCCCGACTGCCGAGACCCCCCGTGACTCCTGTCACAGAGGGTCCCTTCAGCCAATCAGGGAGCGCCACGTCGTGGCACTCTCCTGATTGCCTGTGCGCTGCTGAGCTGTCAGTCAGGCTGCGCACGGCAGAGATACATAGGCGCTACATTGTATCCAATGGTGGGAACTTTGCGGTCAGCGGTGAGGTTACTCGCGGTCAACCGCTGACCGCAAAGTTCCCACCATTGGATACAATGGAGCGTCTATGCGCTAAATTGTATCTTCAGTGCGCAGCCTCAATCACACTACAGGAGCGCACAGCCAATCAGGAGTGTGCCACGACGTGGCGCTCCCTGATTGGCTGAAGGTACCCTCTTTGACAGGAGTCAGGGGGGGTCCCAGCAGTCGGGGAAAGGGGTCCCATGTGTAAACATGGGACCCCTTTCAGTGCGTGGTTCGGGTTTTTCAGTTAGTTTTTTTGCCAAGTACGTGGATTACAAGCTCAGAAGAGGACCGATCTACACTGGATTTTTGTGAGTATAATTTTATTTTCAGGTACCCCATGGATTCTACTTGGAGAAGTGGACCGACCCTCGTGTGAACATAGGTAAGTATGTGTGAATGTAGGTGTGCATGTATGTAATAAAGATTTACTTTCAAGGTGTGTGCGTTCTGTTTTTATTTGGGTATTTTTTTTGTAGTAGTACTACAGGTACCAGCGGGCCCGTTGCCCCCCCCCCCCCCGCATGCTGGTACTTGTGGTTTTCCAAGTACCAGCTTGCGGGGAGGCTTGCTGGGACTTGTAGTACTGCTACAAAAAACAATTTTCTATTTTTTTCACAAGGCTATCAGCCCCCCATCCGCAGCCCTTGGATGGGGGGGACAGTCTCGGGCTTCACCCCTGGCCCTTGGGTGGCTGGAGGGGGGGATCCCTTGATTTAAGGGGTTCCCACTCCTCCAGGGTACCCCGGCCAGGGGTGACTAGTTAGTGATTTAATGCCAGGGCCGCAGGGACCTATATAAAAGTGTCCCCTGGCTGTGGCATTATCTCTCTGACTAGTGGAGCCCGGTGCTGGTTCCAAAAATACGGGGGACCCCTACGCTTTTTGTCTCCCGTATTTTTGGCACCAGGACCAGGCGCAGAGCCCTGTGCTGGTTGATCAAATATCGGGGAACCCCTGTCATTTTTTTCCCCATATTTTTTCAACCAGGACCAGCTCAAAGAGCCCGAGGCTGGTTGTGCTTAGGAGGGGGGACCCCATGCAATTTTTCCCCCCACTTTTTACAGTAAACAGACCCTTTCCCATAGATAACCATGCACAGATCTCACTGATCCGTGCATGGTTATCCAAACTCGACTGGAAAAAGCAGGTCTAAGCGGAAGGAGGCAGGGCACTAACCACTCCCTCCGAGGTAAAGGGAAGCGCAGGCCCCGCCCCCCGCACCGTGCCCGACCTTAAAATATTGTGTAGCCCCCATGCGCCCGCAGGGGTGCCAGCTGGGGAGAGAGAGGGCTGTACGCGGCTCGCAGCGGGGCCGATGGACCCGACCGCCGGGTCACCTGACCCGCTCCCTGCAGCCGTGAGGAGGGAGGAGGGATCGCCCAGCGCCGCCTGAGTTCCAGCGCGCGCGGCTCCACGGGCGCGCCGAGCGCCTCGCACAGTAGCCGCCGGGGAGTCACCGCCGCCCGACGGGAGCGATAGCAACCCTCCGGCGGGGCGGCCCGGCTGGGGGGGGACCACCCGCACACGCGGCCGGCGGTAACCAGCCGCTGTGAGCGGGCGAGCAGCCTCGGCCAAGCGGCGGGGAGGGGGCGCAGATCTACGCGGACGGGGCATGGCACAGAGACACAGGCTGGACAGAGGGGATACAAAGCAGACGTGGGGGGAAGCAAGCCACAATACACCAAAATTCACTCCTTACTGTCATCCTGAAGAACTGGCAAGAGGAAGATGGCTGCCTACCTCAGGACTATATACCTCTGCCTATACTCCTCCTACCTAAAACCTTATAGGCACCCTGGGTCACATGATCCGAACTGTCTATCACTAAGGCTAGCCCTGCCTACCCTAAACAAATGTCACAAAAAGTCCGGGTACTTATGTGGCTTCGAGCCTATGCGGATCTCTGCCTGCTTAATGACATTTATTTACTGGCAGACATATTCCATTCAAAAATGTGATTACATTGCATTAGCGGGCCTTGTTGAATAAGGAATGCACTGTCTCTGCTTTTTCTACAGCCTCAGCACCAGCAAGAGCTTACAGAGTGTCTGCTTGTAATTGTTAGACAGTCCAGCATATCAGTCTACACTCCTCTCCCTCTGGGAACTTGAGCCACATGTCTGCAAGATTGTCAAACACCACCAGTCCTTTGTGATGGAGGCCCATCATGGCTAATCATCATAGCTAACCTTCTGACACTGTGTAGATTTGTCTGAGAAGCAGACAAATGACAGGACACTGCGGAAGCATGTACTTTACTCACAAACAGCACAGTGGCTACTCGAGCAAGGAACTCAACCGCATTATGACATGATGTGACTTCTGCCAGAAAGGAGCATATAGGAATGGTCTGTACCGCCGGGATCCCGAGCGGTAGTCAGCTGTCCGCATCTCCTGTATTACACCTATTATTACCGTACAGTTCATTATTACCTTTAAATCAGTAAATACAACTATATACAAGTATATAAATCTGGACAAAGTACACCTGGAAGGTGAACATGGTATCCTTTTGAATATATCAGACAAGACCTTTCATAGGAAGGGGGCACTAAGACATCTGGTAAACATGCTCTTTCTACCTGTCAAATGCATCATCTTGGAGAAAGGAAATCAGGTTTCTCTATGTGGGCACCACAGGAGGCACAGTGCTTATTCAGCCTATAGCATGCAACACCCAGATGCTCACGTCAGAAGATGCTATTTTGCATGCCCATAGACACCATTATTTTGACTCTCTCCGCCAACTGCTTCTTTTTCTTACTTTGGGATCTTAAATAGGCATGACATCACAAAATGTCATTTGTACCACTGACCAATTTGTTGTGGCACCATAACTTCTTGCATCATCTTTAATAGCTTTTTTTTATTACCTCCAACAGTAACTGCAATGTCCATATTATAGAAAATAATAAAACAGTTTATTGGTAATTAATACAACATTGTTTGACTGTCAACTATGGGTGTCAACTGACCGTTTTCAGGGAGTGTTTGGAAAAATGCAGGCGTGTCCAAGCGTTTGCAGGGCGGGTGACTGACGTCAATTCCGGGACCAGACAGGCTGAAGTGATCGCAGCGGCTGAGTAAGTTCACAGCTACTCAGAAACTGCACAAACTATTTTTGTAGTGCTTGGCTGCACAGGCGTTCGCACAGTTGCAAAGCTAAAATACACACCCCAGTGGGTAGCGACTACGTGTTTGCACGGCGGCAAAAAGTAGCTAGCGAGTGATCAACTCGGAATGACCCCCTATGTTGTTTTACAAATAAATATTTTTGTTAGTGTATATGTACTATATCAATTTAGAAATTATTACTTTTTGTGTATTATCATGTAAAAACATTTACAATACATCTTTCTACAGATTTTATGTTCTTCTAGAGGGGACTCATTGTTTCTGATTATTAGTTTTTACTTTTGCAATTCCCTACTAATTTAGTTAAAGGCAAACTGGTAATATGGAATGTTCCTATCAAAAACCAAACCCGTAAACACATACGTGTTATAAATATTGGAGCTTTCAAAAGTTGGCATACAATTCCCTTCAAAAGTCACCCTATAATCATTGTATTCTGCCATTAGTGGATGGTTAAGTCAACATAGCTTAGATTTTATCATGTATAGCGTTTAATCATGTTATATCTTGAAGGGATGGCAATGTGTGCTTAATGGGACCACAACACTACGTTACTGTATAAGAGGTCTAATGAGTATACATTAGGAAATAATCAACAATACATGGGGTACTAAAAACAATACAAAAAGTAAAGACTTTATTTAAACTTTGAACCCCCTTCACCACATTCCTCGCAGCTCTGAAACCTGAGCCCCAACCACAAATGCAGAGCACTTATTAAGTAGCCTGATTAAAACCATTTACTCTCTACATCTCAACATGGACAATACACAAGGTTTTTGTCTGGAAACACGCTATTGGCAAGTGCAGAATTACTGCTCGTTCTGTAAAAAATAGAAAGGAGATATTTTTCCTATTTTAGTTGCCAGCTTTACAATTATCCTTTTTTTCATGGTGAGCCAAATGTTAGGTCTTGGAATAATTTAAAATTACTCAATATTCATTCGTTCATTAATTCATAACATTTACTTTGTAACACTCATCTTTGTTATGTTTAGTCTCACCTCGGAACCTGTTATCTTACCTTCCTGCTCTCTCATAGAACCACCTAGTATACACAAAGTAACCCTTTTTTCAAATGCAGAAATACAGCACTCTTACCAGAATCCAGAATATAAATCTAAAGCCACAACATAAAAAATCCTGCAACACTTAAAATACACAATGCTCACTATACAGAAATAATAGTGACCTTCACTAGTGCAGCTGTGACTCTGGGTGGAAGTTTTTTCCATGTTTACATACAACATTTCCTGCATGTAAAGTTATTGTAGGAAACCAGGATTTGCAAGTTTAGTAACAGAGAAAAATAACATGCATCAAGGTTAAAAGGTAAAGGTCCGTTTCAGCATTTCTGGTCGAATGGTCGACAGAAAGCATGTCGACTTTCATAAGGTCAACAAAACAATGTCACGTCAGAATGTCAGCATGGTTCCAACTGTCAAAATGTACCAGGTCAACAACCCCAAACTATTGACAAGGTCACAACGTCGACGTCTTAAATGTCACCATGTGAAATGTCGACAGTTCCATGATGCCGACGGTTAGAGTTAGGCTGTGGATGGGAGGTATAGGCTGTAGGAAGGGGGGTGTTTTTGAGTTAGGCAGGGCAGGGAGGTTAGTGTTATGCACTAGCGAGAGGGTGAAGGGTAGGATTTAGGGATAGGGGAAGAAAAACTCACCGGAACACAGCAGCATCACAGGACTGAGCTGGAAGTGACTGTCACATGACTATCGGGACCTGGGAGAAGATGTTGGACAATGCATGAGACCACTAGATCACCACGAACAGTATGTCAACAGTTCATCATGCCAACAAATCATTTAGGTCAGTGATGGCTAACCTTGACACTCCAGCTGTTGTTGAACTACACATCCCAGCATGCCCTGCATCAGTTTTAGCAAGGCCAAATAGCAAAACTGTAGCAGGGCATGCTGGGATGTGTAGTTCAACAACAGTTGGAGTGTCAAGGTTAGCCATCACTGACTTAGGTAGACATGATGAATGTCAACATTGCCACTGTCGACACGCGGCAAGTCAATAGGTCAAATCTGCCGACATTCTCATGTCGAACTGATGACTGTAGACCAACACCACACTCCTTTTAAGTTCAGCTTATGATACATTATCCCACACTGTGTTCACCTGCAGTTGATTGCTGTTTAAGAACTTGGTAAAATAGTGAATCATTTAGTTTATTATTCATTTATTACTTAATTTAAAATATATTACTATGAAAATCTTGTAACTATACTTGCTGCGACTGTATCAGCAGACACTAGGGTAATGCTAAGTTACATTATATTTCTACTTTTGTAGAGTATGTGCAGATACTACAGCACTAATTGCGGTGTTGTGAATGGGCATAGGTGTGGGAACAGCTGGACGAAACTCACATAAACAAAGGGAGCACATACAAACTCAAGAGAACCCAAGACTTTAGTGATGTGAGGCAGCAAGCTAAGTATTACACCACAGTGCTGCAGTACTCTGTTTCTGGAAACAGTAAAGTAACATAAAAGACAGGGAAAGTAGGGTCTACTTTGCACATATAAAACAAAATGGATGGACAGACTCTGGCTGGAAATAAAATAACACTTGGCCTGGGATGTCTTCTGGTGACGTAAGGAGGAAATGCTCCAATATGCCAATAAGTTCTAGGAAGCTGATCCCCTGCAAAGTACAAACATACAAGAAACCATCAGGATGCATTCAATTTGCCGGCTGTCAGGATCCCGGTTGTCAGGAGATCAACGCTGGAATCTCGACACCCGGTGAAATACCGGCAGCCGGAATCCCGACCACGACCACTGACCATCGCCCAAAATCCCCACTCGGGTGGTGGTCCATGCCACCACACAAGGGGAAATATAGCCCCTGTGACCTAAGGTTGTCAACAGGCTCGAAGCAAGGCAAGCGCAGCGAGCACACGAGGAGACACACTGTGCTCGCCACTGGTATTTTGACTGTCAGAATCCTGGCGCTGGTCTTCTGGCCGCCGGGATCCCGACAGCCGGCATATTATATAATAACGAATACATTATGCATTAGATGAAGAGCGCAGACATACTAATGGCTCTAAGTGGCTCATGCAGAATTGGCTGCACAGTATAATGCGTATGTGATCTCATGGTATAGTCAGGGGCCAGATACAGTAAGGGGTGCGGGGAGGGGGGTTAGGCACTCCCCTCCGAAGGTTAGGGTTAGACTGCGCGGGAAGAGGAGGGGGGAGCGTTAGGGTTAGGCTGCGGGTAGGGAGGGATAGGAGGGTAGGGGAGACGGGTATAACACTCCTTACCCCTGTTGGCTTTTCAACGATCAGAATCCCGACGTCGGTATTTCGAACGTCTGGATCTCGTGCGCCGGCTTTCCCTACTGAACGTGACCAGGGAAACATAGGCTGTGTACAGCAATTGTGACTAGTGATGAGCGGGTTCGGTTTCACCCTTTTTACACGGGTCCGAGCCATACTCAGATTCTCCCGTATGGCTCGGTTAACCTGAGCGCACCCGAACGTCATCATCCCGCTGTCGGATTCTCGTGGGATTCGGATTCTATATAAGCAGCTGCGCGTCGCCGCCATTTTCACACGTGCATTGGAGATGATAGGGAGAGGACGTGGCTGGCGTCCTCTCCGTTTATATACTAATACTAGTAGAATTGCTTGTTTATTACTATAATTGTGGGGAGGATTGGGGAGCAGCTGCTAGGAGGAGTACAGTGCAGAGTTTTGCTGATAGTGACCACCAGTTTTTATCCGTTCTCTGCCTGAAAAAAACGCTCCATACCATATCTGTGCTCAGTGTGCTGCATGATATATCTGTGCTGAGTGCTCACACTGCTTAATTGTGGGGACTGGGGAGCAGCTATAGCAGGAGTACAGTGCAGAGTTTTGCTGACAGTGACCACCAGTATAGGTTTGTCTGCCTGAAAAACACTCCTGTGGTGCCTTTTTTTTAGACTAGTTTAGCAGTTTGCTGACAGTGTCCACCAGGTCCAGTATACTATATATAGCAGTACGGTAGGCCACTGCTGTACCTACCTCTGTGTCGTCACTCGTCATCCATTAAGTATACTATTATCCATCCATCTACATTGTATACTTGTGGTGGCTTTTTTTTAGACTAGTTTAGCAGTTTGCTGACAGTGTCCACCAGGTCCAGTATACTGTATATAGCAGTACGGTAGGCCACTGCTGTACCTACCTCTGTGTCGTCACTCGTCATCCATTAAGTATACTATCCATCCATCTACATTGTATACCTGTGGTGGCTTTTTTTAGACTAGTTTAGCAGTTTGCTGACAGTGTCCACCAGGTCCAGTATACTGTATATAGCAGTACGGTAGGCCACTGCTGTACCTACCTCTGTGTCGTCACTCGTCATCCATTAAGTATACTATCCATCCATCTACATTGTATACCTGTGGTGGCTTTTTTTAGACTAGTTTAGCAGTTTGCTGACAGTGTCCACCAGGTCAAGTATACTGTATATAGCAGTACGGTAGGCCACTGCTGTACCTACCTCTGTGTCGTCACTCGTCATCCATTAAGTATACTATCTATCCATCTACATTGTATACCTGTGGTGGCTTTTTTTTAGACTAGTTTAGCAGTTTACTGACAGTGTCCACCAGGTCCATTATACTGTATATAGCAGTACGGTAGGCCACTGCTGTACCTACCTCTGTGTCGTCACTCGTCATCCATTAAGTATACTATTATCCATCCATCTACATTGTATACCTGTGGTGGCTTTTTTTTAGACTAGTTTAGCAGTTTGCTGACAGTGTCCACCAGGTCCAGTATACTGTATATAGCAGTACGGTAGGCCACTGCTGTACCTACCTCTGTGTCGTCACTCGTCATCCATTAAGTATACTATCCATCCATCTACATTGTATACCTGTGGTGGCTTTTTTTTAGACTAGTTTAGCAGTTTGCTGACAGTGTCCACCAGGTCCAGTATACTGTATATAGCAGTACGGTAGGCCACTGCTGTACCTACCTCTGTGTCGTCACTCGTCATCCATTAAGTATACTATCCATCCATCTACATGGTATACCTGTGGTGGTTTTTTTTTTTACTATTTTAGACTATTGATACTGGCATATAATTCCACACATTAAAATATGGAGAACAAAAATGTGGAGGTTAAAAAAATAGGGAAAGATCAAGATCCACTTCCACCTCGTGCTGAAGCTGCTGCCACTAGTCTTGGCCGAGATGATGAAATGCCATCAACGTCGTCTGCCAAGGCCGATGCCCAATGTCATAGTAGAGAGCAAGTAAAATCCAAAACACAAAAGTTCAGTAAAATGACCCAAAAATCAAAATTAAAAGCGTCTGAGGAGAAGCGTAAACTTGCCAATATGCCATTTACGACACGGAGTGGCAAGGAACGGCTGAGGCCCTGGCCTATGTTCATGGCTAGTGGTTCAGCTTCACATGAGGATGGAAGCACTCATCCTCTCGCTAGAAAAAAGAAAAGACTTAAGCTAGCAAAAGCACAGCAAAGAACTGTGCGTTCTACGAAATCACAAATCCCGAAGGAGAGTCCAATTTTGTCGGTTGCGATGCCTGACCTTCCCAACACTGGACGGGAAGAGCTTGCGCCTTCCACCATTTGCACGCCCCCTGCAAGTGCTGGAAGGAGCACCCGCAGTCCGGTTCCTGATAGTCAAATTGAAGATGTCACTGTTGAAGTACACCAGGATGAGGATATGGGTGTTGCTGGCGCTGGGGAGGAAATTGACAAGGAGGATTCTGATGGTGAGGTGGTTTGTTTAAGTCAGGCACCCGGGGAGACACCTGTTGTCCGTGGGAGGAATATGGCCATTGACATGCCTGGTCAAAATACAAAAAAAAATCAGCTCTTCGGTGTGGAATTATTTCAACACAAATGCGGACAACAGGTGTCAAGCCGTGTGTGCCTTTGTCTACTGTAATAAGTAGGGGTAAGGACGTTAACCACCTCGGAACATCCTCCCTTATACGTCACCTGCAGCGCATTCATCATAAGTCAGTGACAAGTTCAAAAACTTTGGGTGACAGCGGAAGCAGTCCACTGACCACTAAATCCCTTCCTCTTGTAACCAAGCTCCTGCAAACCACACCACCATCTCCCTCACTGTCAATTTACTCCTTACCCAGGAAAGCCAATAGTCCTGCAGGCCATGTCACTGGCAAGTCTGACGAGTCCTCTCCTGCCTGGGATTCCTCCGATGCATCCTTGAGTGTAACGCCTACTGCTGCTGGCGCTGCTGTTGTTGCTGCTGGGAGTCGATCGTCATCCCAGAGGGGAAGTCGGAAGACCACTTGTACTACTTCCAGTAAGCAATTGACTGTACAACAGTCCTTTGCGAGGAAGATGAAATATCACAGCAGTCATCCTGCTGCAAAGCGGATAACTGAGGCCTTGGCAGCCTGGGCGGTGAGAAACGCGGTCCCGGTATCCATCGTTAATTCAGAGCCAACTATAGACTTGATTGAGGTACTGTGTCCCCGGTACCAAATACCATCTAGGTTCCATTTCTCTAGGCAGGCGATACCGAAAATGTACACAGACCTCAGAAAAAGAGTCACCAGTGTCCTAAAAAATGCAGTTGTACCCAATGTCCACTTAACCACTGACATGTGGACAAGTGGAGCAGGGCAGACTCAGGACTATATGACTGTGACAGCCCACTGGGTAGATGTATTGCCTCTCGCTGCAAGAACAGCAGCGGCACCAGTAGCAGCATCTCGCAAACGCAAACTCGTTCCTAGGCAGGCTACGCTTTGTATCACCGCTTTCCAGAATAGGCACACAGCTGAAAACCTCTTACGGCAACTGAGGATCATCGCAGAATGGCTTACCCCAATTGGACTTTCCTGTGGATTTGTGACATGGGACAACGCCACCAATATTGTGCGTGCATTACATCTGGGCAAATTCCAGCACGTCCCATGTTTTGCACATACCTTGAATTTGGTGGTGCAGAATTATTTAAAAAACGACCGGGGCGTGCAAGAGATGCTGTCGGTGGCCCGAAGAATTGCGGGCCACTTTCGGCGTTCAGGCACCGCGTACAGAAGACTGGAGCACCACCAAAAATACCTGAACCTGCCCTGCCATCATCTGAAGCAAGATGTGGTAACGAGGTGGAATTCAACCCTTCAGAGGATGGAGGAGCAGCAAAAGGCCATTCAAACCTATACATCTGGCCACGATATAGGCAAAGGAGGTGGAATGCACCTGTCTCAAGCGCAGTGGAGAATGATTTCAACGTTGTGTAAGGTTCTGCAACCCTTTGAACTTGCCATACGTGAAGTCAGTTCAGACACTGCCAGCCTGAGTCAGGTCATTCCCCTCATCAGGCTTTTGCAGAAGAAGCTGGAGACATTGAAGGAGGAGCTAAAACAGAACGATTCCGCTAGGCATGTGGGACTTGTGGCTGGAGCCCTTAATTCGCATAACCAGGATTCACGGGTGGTCAATCTGTTGAAATCAGAGCACTACATTTTGGCCACCGTGCTCGATCCTAGATTTAAAACCTACGTTGTATCTCTCTTTCCGGCAGACACAAGTCTGCAGGGGTTCAAAGACCTGCTGGTGAGAAAATTGTCAAGTCATCTCCTCCTTCACATTCTCCCGCAACTGGGGGTGCGAGGAAAAGGTTAAGAATTCCGAGCCCACCCGCTGGCGGTGATGCAGGGCAGTCTGGAGCGAGTGCTGACATCTGGTCCGGACTGAAGGACCTGCCAACGATTACTGACATGTCGTCTACTGTCACTGCATATGATTCTCTCACTATTGAAAGAATGGTGGAGGATTATATGAGTGACCGCATCCAAGTAGGCACGTCAGACAATCCGTACGTATACTGGCAGGAAAAAGAGGCAATTTGGAGGCCCTTGCAGAAACTGGCTTTATTCTACCTAAGTTGGCCTGCCTCCAGTGTGTACTCCGAAAGAGTGTTTAGTGCAGCCGCTCACCTTGTCAGCAATCGGCGTACGAGGTTACTTCCAGAAAATGTGGAGAAGATGATGTTCATTAAAATTTGTTTTAATCAATTCCTCCGTGGAGACATTCACCTGCAGCAATTGCCTCCAGAAAGTACACGGGGACCTGAGATGGTGGATTCCAGTGGGGACGAATTAATAATCTGTGAGGAGGGGGATGTACACAGTGAAAGGGGTGATGAATCGAACGATGAGGAGGAGGTGGACATCTTGCCTCTGTAGAGCCAGTTTCTGCAAGGAGAGATTGCTTCTTTTTTGGTGGGGGCCCAAACCAACCAGTCATTTCAGTCACAGTCGTGTGGCAGACCCTGTCACTGAAATTATGGGTTCGTTAAAGTGTGCATGTCCTGTTTATACAACATAAGGGTGGGTGGGAGGGCCCAAGGACAATTCCATCTTGCACCTCTTTTTTCTTTCATTTTTCTTTGCATCATGTGCTGTTTGGGGAGTATTTTTTTCAAGTGCCATCCTGTCTGACACTGCAGTGCCACTCCTAGATGGGCCAGGTGTTTGTGTCGGCCACTAGGGTCGCTTAGCTGTGTATTTTCTTTACCAAGTAGATCTTACTAACTTTGGGGCTCATTTACATATGGATTTTCATGACACGCCTCTCAGATGTAGCAGTACAAGTCCGCGCTTATAGGTGTTACTTTCACAATCTCCCTGAAATGCTTTTACAAAAGTAGGCAAGTATGCTGTACATTCACCTCCCTTAGGAACAGTGTAGATTAATTCTTGTGTTTCTGGCTGCAGATCTTTGATCATTTGAAATCTAGAATCTCTGGTGGAAAACATCACCAAACCCGTAATCAAAATGTAGTTTTACTTCAATGGCACTGAAGTCTCTGTTGCTATAATTATATATTATTATATTATTGAGGTAGAACAGGATCTATTTACTGATAATATATCTCGGGCCTTTCATTGGGTATCTTATGGAACTTTCAAGTGTCCAAAGAACTTGGTACAGTAGGACATACAGTACATATATAATACAGGAACAGGACATTATCATAAGTCAGTAAATCATTTAGTAATTAAACTCTGAACTTTCTCAAAGTATTTAGAAAATGTAGTGATAACTAGAATCCTTCTGTCTAGTACCATAGTGTATTCTGCATCCTTTCATGTGAAGATTGCTATAACTGCATACTGTAGTCTCCTTGTTCTAAGTCCCTTATCTCTGAGTTCAAATGCCTTGTCCTTGCTGATTATCCTTCCTCTCAGTAATTGGCTGGAAAGCAAGCTTTTCTTCAAGGATTTCAGATGGAAAACAGCAGCTGATAACCAAGGGTCTTTGTCTAAATATATTTTTAATATAATAAATCACTTTAAAGTGATATGATTTTCTTACAGGGCACCATGAAGCGATAGAGCACTTATTTTCATTTTTAGGGGATGCTAAATAAACACCATTACATTTATTTAACTGAACTTTTGTCTCCAGTAATTATTTCATAAAGAATATAACCTATATAAGTGAAAACTAGATCTGCTCCAAAATGCATTATATAACTCTGGCATATATTGGCATATCGACATGTTTGTTTTGTCTCATAAAATATGTAAAATAAAATGTATATAAGTCAGTTTTGTACTAGAAGTTTGAAGCAGCCAATAGCCCCTTAATATGTATGGCTTTCCAAAAGGCTGCATGTATTCCACTATTTCATACCATGTTGTTCACAAGGGATGTAGTCACCATCCTGGCGGTCCCGGCCGCCAGAATGCTGGCAGGTGGCTGATGGCTATCCCACTAGTGGGTGTCTACGTCACTCATAGAGTGGGAATAGAACCTGTGGCAAGCGCATTGAGCCACCGAGCCCGCAGCCTTGTGCTCGCCACCCTGCCAGCATTCTGGGATCCCTGCCGCCGGACACCCATACCCAACGCATTCACAACGGTTCTGTATAACTATCAGAATCAGCTAACATACAGGAAGAAATAATACAGTTATACTGTATTATTTGACAAAGACGACAATGTTTTACTTAAAGTGGCTTTGCCACTATAACTAGAAGGCCCAAATGGCTGCCTCATCTGATATGCTTGTGGATGCAGTGCCGTAACTAAACATTTTAGCGCTGTGTGCAAGAAACGGCCTCGGCGCCCCCCACGCCCCTCTATATAAAACAGGGGTAGTGCGCGCCATAGGCGCGCCCCAAAAATATAGGGGCATGGCTTCATGAGGAAGGGGCATGGCCACAAAATAATACCAATTCATATTACGGTGCACATTAGTCTCTACTATTCAATTTACGCCACACAGTAGTGCCACTACACCTGGTAGAGCCCCTTTTACACATTATGGCGGACAGATTCCCTTTTAACACATTATGGCAGACATCGTCCCCTTTTTACACATTACGGCAGCCAGTCCCCCTTTTTACACATTACCTCAGCCAGTCCCCCTTTTTACAATTTACGGCAGACAGAGTCCCCTTTTTTACACATTACGTCAGCCAGAGTCCACCTTTTACACATTACGGCAGACAGAGTCCCCCTTTTTACACATTACGGCAGCCAGTCCCCCTTTTTACACATTACGTCAGTCAGAGTCCACCTTTTACACATTACAGCAGACAGAGTCCCCCTTTTTACACATTATGGCAGCCAGTCCCCCTTTTTACACTTTATGGCAGCCAGTCCCCCTTTTTACACATTACGGCAGACAGAGTCCCCTTATTACACATTACGGCAGACAGAGTCCCCTTATTACACATTGCAGCAGATAGCGTCCCCTTTTTACACATTACGGCAGACAGCGTCCCCCATTTTACACATTATGGCAGACGGCGTCCCCCTTTTTACACATTATGGCAGACAGCGTTCCCCTTATTACACATTACGGCAGACAGCGTCCCCCTTTTTGCACATTACGGTAGACAGCGTCCCCTTTTTACACATTACGGCAGACGGCGTCCCCCTTTTTACACATTACGGCAGACAGTGTCCCCATATTACACATTATGGCAGACAGCGTCCCCTTTTTGAACATTACAGCAGAAAGTCCCTACACACACACACACACACACACACACACACACAGCTCGTCCCATCCAGCGACTACACACACACAGCCTGTCCCCTCCAGTCACACCACACACACACACACCTCTCCCCTACCATCCCCCGGTCTCCACTGTGTTACCTCCAGGAAAGCTCTAGCAGAGGTGGACGCTGACAGATCAAACAGCAAAGTTGGGGGCATGGCCTAATCGCGGACCCGTGGCCATGCCCCCCTTTCAGCACCGATAGGCGGACTGGGAGAGGAGGAGGCGCAGGACCGGACACACAGCAATCTCATCCAGCTTCCTGATCCGCTTCAGCAGCTACGGTACTCCTGCAGACAAGCACTGAGCAGCGCGGACCTACAGGTGTTGCCGGTGGTCCTGCGCCCTCAGTGCACATGCGCTGTGTGCCAGGCTCCGCCGGCTCACACCTAGGTACGGCACTGTGTGGATGGGATAAAAAATACATGGACCTGGTGATTTTGTTGGGACCCTACTCTGAGCGTAAAGACTTTACAAGCTCACCATTTCTTGTCATCTGTTCTAGGGGTAGACTATTCCATCCAGGGTAATCTTACGCAGTGCACCCAAGATGGCTGCTTCACCTGGTACCTATGAGGGTGGAATACACAACCCGTGGAAGTTATTACCCAAAATGCCTATACCAAATTTGCACCATGCTTACTATGTGCTCATGGTTTTCTTATTATGTCTATGTGGCTTGTCTATTGCTGTATTACTTAAATCTTCTGTATTATGGGCTTACAATTCAGTAAGGATTCAGTAAGGATTGCAAATTCTGCTAACAGGAGCCATGGGCACTTTAAGACTTTGATAGTGTGGGTTGGCTCCTCCCTCTATGCCCCTCCTACCAGACTCAGTCTAGAAACTGTGCCCGAGGAGACGGACAACTTCGAGAGAAGGATTTTACACAGATAGTGGGGAGATTCACACCAGCTCACACATACAAGGCAAATCAAGCTAACCAGCTTGAAAACTCAGGAACGGCTGAACAATATTACTTAACCAAGTAACCAAAACAGTACTTAACCAAGAACAAAGCAGTACTGAACGAAATAACCACTGCAGGATCACGAAGCGCTGGGTGGGCGCCCAGCATCCTCTACGGACTACGAGAAAAGGATTTACCGGTATATAATTAAAATCCTATTTTCTCTTAAGTCCTAGAGGATGCTGGGGTTCACATTAGTACCATGGGGATGTACCAAAGCTCCCAGAACGGGAGGGAGAGCGCGGAGGCTCCGCCAGAACTGATTGACCAAACTTTAGGTCCTTAGAGGCCAAAGTATCAAACTTATAGAACTTAGCAAACGTGTTCGACCCAGACCAAGTAGCTGCACGGCAAAGATGTAAAGCCGAGACACACCGGGCAGCCGCCCAGGAAGATCCCACCTTACAAATAGAGTAGGCCTTAACAGATTTTGGACACCGCAACCCAGCCATAGAATAAGCATGCTGGATAGTGACCCTGATCCAGTGAGCTATCGTCTGCTTAGAAGCAGGACACCCAATCTTCTTGGGATCATACAGAACAGAGAGTCCGATTTTCTGTGATGAGCCGTCCTCTTCACATACATTTTCAGAGTCCTTTCAACATCCAAGGACTTTAATGGAATTGAGGAGTCAGTAGCAACTGGCACCACAATAGGTTGGTTGATACGAAATGCCGACACAACCTTCGGAAGGAACTGCTGGCGTGTTCGGAGCTCAGCTCTATCTTCATGGAAGATCAAGTAGCGGCTGTTATAAGACAAAGCCCCCAACTCCGACACACGCCTAGCAGAAGCCAAGGCCAACAAAGTGACAGCCTTCCACGTGAGAAACTTGACCTCAACCTCCTGTAGAGGCTTGAACCAACCCGATTGGAAGAACTGTAACACCACGTTAAGATCCCAAACTCAGGCCCATATCCACGCCTGCTTGCAGGAAGAGGAGAAACCGTCCCAGTTGAAACTCCACCGTAGGAAACTTCTTGGACTCACACCAAGATACATACTTTTTCCAAATGCGATGGTAATGTTTAGACGTTACTCCTTTACTAGCCTGTATCAGGGAAGGAATTAGTGTTGTGCTCCGGAATTTTTCAAGTTTTGTGTTTTGGTTTTGGATTCTGTTCCGCGGCCGTGTTTTGGATTCGGACGCGTTTTGGCAAAAACCTTCCTGAAATTATTTTGGCGGATTCGGGTGTGTTTTGGATTCGGGTGTTTTTTTTACAAAAAAACCCCAAAAACAGCTTAAATCATAGAATTTGGGGGTCATTTTGATCCCATAGTATTATTATCCTCAATAACCATAATTTCCACTCATTTTCAGTCTATTCTGAACACCTCACACCTCATAATATTATTTTTAGTCCTAAAATTTGCACCGAGGTCGCTGGATGGCTAAGCTAAGCGACACAAGTGGCCGACACAAACACCTGGCCCCAGTGACGTGCGGTGGGGTGAGGCAGGTGAGGCAGAGCCTTTCCTGTCATACTTACGTTTAAACCAGAGTTTTGACTGAATAAAGTATATGAAAAATACTAATAATTTGTTTGAAATATCTTCTTTGTATTATTCTAATAATTTTTATAGGCCAAACTCTGTAGTAAAAAGTCTATGGCAGGTGAGGCAGTGCCTCACCTGCTTATCTTTTCAGCACATCTCTGATTAAAACTCACCAAATTTCCAGGAGTTTATAATGATGCACCTGTGTATAATGCCCAGATGTACCCTTTGGCTCATATATTGCGTGTAAATCTGGCTCTGGTGCTAGCCAGTGCCTCCTGAGTCATTTAGCTCACCGCACGTCCCTGCCTGGCCCATCTAGGAGTGGCACTGCAGTGTCAGACAGGATGGCACGTCAAAAAAATTGTCCCCAAACAGCACATGATGCAAAGAAAAAAAGAGGCGCACCAAGGTCGCTGTATGAGTAAGCTAAGCGACCCAAGTGGCCGACACAAACACCTGGCCCATCTTGGAGTGGCACTGCAGTTTTCTAGCGAGAGGATGAGTGCTTCCATCCTCATGTGAATCTGAACCACTAGCCATGAACATAGGCCAGTGCCTCTGCCGTTCCTTGCCACTCCGTGCCGTAAATGGCATATTGGCAAGTTTACGCTTCTCATCAGACGCTTTCAATTTTGATTTTTGGGTCATTTTACTGAACTTTTGTTTTTTGGATTTTACATGCTCTCTACTATGACATTGAGCATCGGCCTTGGCAGACGACGTTGATGGCATTTCATCGTCTCGGCCATGACTAGTGGCAGCAGCTTCAGCACGAGGTGGAAGTGGATCTTGATCTTTCCCTATTTTAACCTCCATATTTTTGTTCTCCATTTTTTAATGTGTGGAATTATATGCCAGTATAAATAGCAATGGCATACTACTATATATACTGCGCACAACTGAAATGCACCACAGGTATAGATGGATAGTATTCTTGACGACACAGAGGTAGGTAGAGCAGTGGCCTTCCGTACCGTACTGCTATATATACTGGTGGTCACTGTCAGCAAAACTCTGCACTGTACTCCTCCTATATAATATACTGGTGGTCCCCAGTCCCCACAATAAAGCAGTGTGAGCACAGATATATGCAGCACACTGAGCACAGATATGGAGTGTTTTTCAGGCAGACAATGTATACTGGTGGTCACGGTCAGCAAAACTCTGCACTGTACTCCTCTTATATAATACAGCTGCTCCCCAGTCCCCACAATTAAGCAGTGTGAGCACAGATATATGCAGCACACTGAGCACAGATATGGAGTGTTTTTCAGGCAGATAACGTATACTGGTGGTCACTGGTCAGCAAAACTCTGCACTGTACTCCTCCTATATAATATACTGGTGGTCCCCAGTGCCCACAATAAAGCAGTGTGAGCACAGATATATGCAGGACACGGAGCACATATATGGAGTGTTTTTCAGGCAGACAACGTATACTGGTGGTCACTGGTCAGCAAAACTCTGCACTGTACTTCTCTTATATAATACAGCTGCTCCCCAGTCCCCACAATTAAGCAGTGTGAGCACAGATATATGCAGCACACTGAGCACAGATATGGAGTGTTTTTCAGACAGATAACGTATACTGGTGGTCACTAGTCAGCAAAACTCTGCGCTGTACTCCTCCTATATAATATACAGGTGGTCCCCAGTGCCCACAATAAAGCAGTGTGAGCACAGATATATGCAGGACACTGAGCACAGATATGGAGTGTTTTTCAGGCAGACAACATATACTGGTGGTCACTGTCAGCAAAACTCTGCACTGTACTCCTCCTATATAATACAGCTGCTCCCCAGTCCCCACAATTAAGCAGTGTGAGCACAGATATATGCAGCACACTGAGCACAGATATGGAGTGTTTTTCAGGCAGACAACGTATACTGGTGGTCACTGGTCAGCAAAACTCTGCACTGTACTCCTCTTATATAATACAGCTGCTCCCCAGTCCCCACAATTAAGCAGTGTGAGCACAGATATATGCAGCACACTGAGCACAGATATGGAGTGTTTTTCAGGCAGACAATGTATACTGGTGGTCACGGCCAGCAAAACTCTGCACTGTACTCCTCTTATATAATACAGCTACTCCCCAGTCCCCACAATTAAGCAGTGTGAGCACAGATATATGCAGCACACTGAGCACAGATATGGAGTGTTTTTCAGGCAGATAACGTATACTGATGGTCACTGGTCAGCAAAACTCTGCCTGTACTCCTCCTATATAATATACTGGTGGTCCCCAGTGCCCACAATAAAGCAGTGTGAGCACAGATATATGCAGGACACGGAGCACAGATATGGAGTGTTTTTCAGGCAGACAATGTATACTGGTGGTCACTGTCAGCAAAACTCTGCACTGTACTCCTCCTATATAATACAGCTGCTCCCCAGTCCCCACAATTAAGCAGTGTGAGCACAGATATATGCAGCACACTGAGCACAGATATGGAGTGTTTTTCAGGTAGACAACGTATACTGGTGGTCACTGGTCAGCAAAACTCTGCACTGTGCTCCTCTTATATAATACAGCTGCTCCCCAGTCCCCACAATTAAGCAGTGTGAGCACACATATATGCAGCACACTGAGCACAGATATGGAGTGTTTTTCAGGCAGATAACGTATACTGGTGGTCACTGGTCAGTAAAACTCTGCACTGTACTCCTATATAATATACTGGTGGTCCCCAGTGCCCACAATAAAGCAGTGTGAGCACAGATATATACAGGACACTGAGCACAGATATGGAGTGTTTTTCAGGCAGACAACGTATACTGGTGGTCACTGTCAGCAAAACTCTGCACTGTACTCCTCCTATATAATACAGCTTCTCCCCAGTCCCCACAATTAAGCAGTGTGAGCACAGATATATGCAGCACACTGAGCACAGATATGGAGTGTTTTTCAGGCAGATAACGTATACTGATGGTCACTGGTCAGCAAAACTCTGCCTGTACTCCTCCTATATAATATACTGGTGGTCCCCAGTGCCCACAATAAAGCAGTGTGAGCACAGATATATGCAGCACACTGAGCACAGATATGGAGTGTTTTTCAGGCAGACAATGTATACTGGTGGTCACGGTCAGCAAAACTCTGCACTGTACTCCTCTTATATAATACAGCTGCTCCCAAGTCCCCACAATTAAGCAGTGTGAGCACAGATATATGCAGCACACTGAGCACAGATATGGAGTGTTTTTCAGGCAGATAACGTATACTGGTGGTCACTGGTCAGCAAAACTCTGCACTGTACTCCTCCTATATAATATACTGGTGGTCCCCAGTGCCCACAATAAAGCAGTGTGAGCACAGATATATGCAGGACACGGAGCACATATATGGAGTGTTTTTCAGGCAGACAACGTATACTAGTGGTCACTGGTCAGCAAAACTCTGCACTGTACTCCTCTTATATAATACCGCTGCTCCCCAGTCCCCACAATTAAGCAGTGTGAGCACAGATATATGCAGCACACTGAGCACAGATATGGAGTGTTTTTCAGACAGATAACGTATACTGGTGGTCACTGGTCAGCAAAACTCTGCGCTGTACTCCTCCTATATAATATACTGGTGGTCCCCAGTGCCCACAATAAAGCAGTGTGAGCACAGATATATGCAGGACACTGAGCACAGATATGGAGTGTTTTTCAGGCAGACAACGTATACTGGTGGTCACTGTCAGCAAAACTCTGCACTGTACTCCTCCTATATAATACAGCTGCTCCCCAGTCCCCACAATTAAGCAGTGTGAGCACAGATATATGCAGCACACTGAGCACAGATATGGAGTGTTTTTCAGGCAGACAACGTATACTGGTGGTCACTGGTCAGCAAAACTCTGCACTGTACTCCTCTTATATAATACAGCTGCTCCCCAGTCCCCACAATTAAGCAGTGTGAGCACAGATATATGCCGCACACTGAGCACAGATATGGAGTGTTTTTCAGGCAGACAATGTATACTGGTGGTCACGGCCAGCAAAACTCTGCACTGTACTCCTCTTATATAATACAGCTACTCCCCAGTCCCCACAATTAAGCAGTGTGAGCACAGATATATGCAGCACACTGAGCACAGATATGGAGTGTTTTTCAGGCAGATAACGTATACTGATGGTCACTGGTCAGCAAAACTCTGCCTGTACTCCTCCTATATAATATACTGGTGGTCCCCAGTGCCCACAATAAAGCAGTGTGAGCACAGATATATGCAGGACACGGAGCACAGATATGGAGTGTTTTTCAGGCAGACAACGTATACTGGTGGTCACTGTCAGCAAAACTCTGCACTGTACTCCTCCTATATAATACAGCTGCTCCCCAGTCCCCACAATTAAGCAGTGTGAGCACAGATATATGCAGCACACTGAGCACAGATATGGAGTGTTTTTCAGGTAGACAACGTATACTGGTGGTCACTGGTCAGCAAAACTCTGCACTGTGCTCCTCTTATATAATACAGCTGCTCCCCAGTCCCCACAATTAAGCAGTGTGAGCACACATATATGCAGCACACTGAGCACAGATATGGAGTGTTTTTCAGGCAGATAACGTATACTGGTGGTCACTGGTCAGCAAAACTCTGCACTGTACTCCTCCTATATAATATACTGGTGGTCCCCAGTGCCCACAATAAAGCAGTGTGAGCACAGATATATACAGGACACTGAGCACAGATATGGAGTGTTTTTCAGGCAGACAACGTATACTGGTGGTCACTGTCAGCAAAACTCTGCACTGTACTCCTCCTATATAATACAGCTTCTCCCCAGTCCCCACAATTAAGCAGTGTGAGCACAGATATATGCAGCACACTGAGCACAGATATGGAGTGTTTTTCAGGCAGACAACGTATACCGGTGGTCACTGGTCAGCAAAACTCTGCACTGTACTCCTCCTATATAATATACTGGTCGTCCCCAGTGCCCACAATAAAGCAGTGTGAGCACAGATATATGCAGCACACTGAGCACAGATATGGAATGTTTTTCAGGCAGATAACGTATACTGGTGGTCACTGGTCAGCAAAACTCTGCACTGTACTCCTCCTATATAATATACTGGTGGTCCCCAGTGCCCACAATAAAGCAGTGTGAGCACAGATATATGCAGGACACGGAGCACATATATGGAGTGTTTTTCAGGCAGACAACGTATACTGGTGGTCACTGGTCAGCAAAACTCTGCACTGTACTTCTCTTATATAATACAGCTGCTCCCCAGTCCCCACAATTAAGCAGTGTGAGCACAGATATATGCAGGACACTGAGCACAGATATGGAGTGTTTTTCAGGCAGACAACATATACTGGTGGTCACTGTCAGCAAAACTCTGCACTGTACTCCTCCTATATAATACAGCTGCTCCCCAGTCCCCACAATTAAGCAGTGTGAGCACAGATATATGCAGCACACTGAGCACAGATATGGAGTGTTTTTCAGGCAGACAACGTATACTGGTGGTCACTGGTCAGCAAAACTCTGCACTGTACTCCTCTTATATAATACAGCTGCTCCCCAGTCCCCACAATTAAGCAGTGTGAGCACAGATATATGCAGCACACTGAGCACAGATATGGAGTGTTTTTCAGGCAGACAATGTATACTGGTGGTCACGGCCAGCAAAACTTTGCACTGTACTCCTCTTATATAATACAGCTACTCCCCAGTCCCCACAATTAAGCAGTGTGAGCACAGATATATGCAGCACACTGAGCACAGATATGGAGTGTTTTTCAGGCAGATAACGTATACTGATGGTCACTGGTCAGCAAAACTCTGCCTGTACTCCTCCTATATAATATACTGGTGGTCCCCAGTGCCCACAATAAAGCAGTGTGAGCACAGATATATGCAGGACACGGAGCACAGATATGGAGTGTTTTTCAGGCAGACAATGTATACTGGTGGTCACTGTCAGCAAAACTCTGCACTGTACTCCTCCTATATAATACAGCTGCTCCCCAGTCCCCACAATTAAGCAGTGTGAGCACAGATATATGCAGCACACTGAGCACAGATATGGAGTGTTTTTCAGGTAGACAACGTATACTGGTGGTCACTGGTCAGCAAAACTCTGCACTGTGCTCCTCTTATATAATACAGCTGCTCCCCAGTCCCCACAATTAAGCAGTGTGAGCACACATATATGCAGCACACTGAGCACAGATATGGAGTGTTTTTCAGGCAGATAACGTATACTGGTGGTCACTGGTCAGTAAAACTCTGCACTGTACTCCTATATAATATACTGGTGGTCCCCAGTGCCCACAATAAAGCAGTGTGAGCACAGATATATACAGGACACTGAGCACAGATATGGAGTGTTTTTCAGGCAGACAACGTATACTGGTGGTCACTGTCAGCAAAACTCTGCACTGTACTCCTCCTATATAATACAGCTTCTCCCCAGTCCCCACAATTAAGCAGTGTGAGCACAGATATATGCAGCACACTGAGCACAGATATGGAGTGTTTTTCAGGCAGATAACGTATACTGATGGTCACTGGTCAGCAAAACTCTGCCTGTACTCCTCCTATATAATATACTGGTGGTCCCCAGTGCCCACAATAAAGCAGTGTGAGCACAGATATATGCAGCACACTGAGCACAGATATGGAGTGTTTTTCAGGCAGACAATGTATACTGGTGGTCACGGTCAGCAAAACTCTGCACTGTACTCCTCTTATATAATACAGCTGCTCCCAAGTCCCCACAATTAAGCAGTGTGAGCACAGATATATGCAGCACACTGAGCACAGATATGGAGTGTTTTTCAGGCAGATAACGTATACTGGTGGTCACTGGTCAGCAAAACTCTGCACTGTACTCCTCCTATATAATATACTGGTGGTCCCCAGTGCCCACAATAAAGCAGTGTGAGCACAGATATATGCAGGACACGGAGCACATATATGGAGTGTTTTTCAGGCAGACAACGTATACTAGTGGTCACTGGTCAGCAAAACTCTGCACTGTACTCCTCTTATATAATACCGCTGCTCCCCAGTCCCCACAATTAAGCAGTGTGAGCACAGATATATGCAGCACACTGAGCACAGATATGGAGTGTTTTTCAGACAGATAACGTATACTGGTGGTCACTGGTCAGCAAAACTCTGCGCTGTACTCCTCCTATATAATATACTGGTGGTCCCCAGTGCCCACAATAAAGCAGTGTGAGCACAGATATATGCAGGACACTGAGCACAGATATGGAGTGTTTTTCAGGCAGACAACGTATACTGGTGGTCACTGTCAGCAAAACTCTGCACTGTACTCCTCCTATATAATACAGCTGCTCCCCAGTCCCCACAATTAAGCAGTGTGAGCACAGATATATGCAGCACACTGAGCACAGATATGGAGTGTTTTTCAGGCAGACAACGTATACTGGTGGTCACTGGTCAGCAAAACTCTGCACTGTACTCCTCTTATATAATACAGCTGCTCCCCAGTCCCCACAATTAAGCAGTGTGAGCACAGATATATGCCGCACACTGAGCACAGATATGGAGTGTTTTTCAGGCAGACAATGTATACTGGTGGTCACGGCCAGCAAAACTCTGCACTGTACTCCTCTTATATAATACAGCTACTCCCCAGTCCCCACAATTAAGCAGTGTGAGCACAGATATATGCAGCACACTGAGCACAGATATGGAGTGTTTTTCAGGCAGATAACGTATACTGATGGTCACTGGTCAGCAAAACTCTGCCTGTACTCCTCCTATATAATATACTGGTGGTCCCCAGTGCCCACAATAAAGCAGTGTGAGCACAGATATATGCAGGACACGGAGCACAGATATGGAGTGTTTTTCAGGCAGACAACGTATACTGGTGGTCACTGTCAGCAAAACTCTGCACTGTACTCCTCCTATATAATACAGCTGCTCCCCAGTCCCCACAATTAAGCAGTGTGAGCACAGATATATGCAGCACACTGAGCACAGATATGGAGTGTTTTTCAGGTAGACAACGTATACTGGTGGTCACTGGTCAGCAAAACTCTGCACTGTGCTCCTCTTATATAATACAGCTGCTCCCCAGTCCCCACAATTAAGCAGTGTGAGCACACATATATGCAGCACACTGAGCACAGATATGGAGTGTTTTTCAGGCAGATAACGTATACTGGTGGTCACTGGTCAGCAAAACTCTGCACTGTACTCCTCCTATATAATATACTGGTGGTCCCCAGTGCCCACAATAAAGCAGTGTGAGCACAGATATATACAGGACACTGAGCACAGATATGGAGTGTTTTTCAGGCAGACAACGTATACTGGTGGTCACTGTCAGCAAAACTCTGCACTGTACTCCTCCTATATAATACAGCTTCTCCCCAGTCCCCACAATTAAGCAGTGTGAGCACAGATATATGCAGCACACTGAGCACAGATATGGAGTGTTTTTCAGGCAGACAACGTATACCGGTGGTCACTGGTCAGCAAAACTCTGCACTGTACTCCTCCTATATAATATACTGGTCGTCCCCAGTGCCCACAATAAAGCAGTGTGAGCACAGATATATGCAGCACACTGAGCACAGATATGGAATGTTTTTCAGGCAGATAACGTATACTGGTGGTCACTGGTCAGCAAAACTCTGCACTGTACTCCTCCTATATAATTTATTGGTGGTCCCCAGTGCCCACAATAAAGCAGTGTGAGCACAGATATATGCAGCACACTGAGCACAGATATGGAGTGTTTTTCAGGCAGACAACGTATACTGGTGGTCACTGTCGGCTAAACTCTGCACTGTACTCCTCCTATATAATACAGCTGCTCCCCAGTCCCCACAATTAAGGAATAAGCACAAATATTTTTGCATCAAGATTAATAAGCGGAGAGGATGCCAGCCACTTCCTCTCTCTAACATTTCCAATGCACGAGTGAAAATGGCGGTGACGCGCGGCTGCTTATAGAGAATCAGACTCTCGCGAGAATCCGACAGCGGGATGATGACGTTCAGGCGCACTCGGGTTAACCGAGCCATACGGGAGAATCCGAGTATGCCTCGGACCCGTGTAAAATGGGTGAAGTTCGGGGGGGTTTGGTTTCCGAGGAACCGAACCCGCTCATAACTACTTTGTACATAAGTTGCTGTATGAAAGTGGAATAAAGTAGTGTAGTAATGACATTTCAACGCTGTGCAGGGTGATTTGCTGTGCGCAAACAGATGTGCAAAGTCCGTTGAGTGCCAACTGGTTTCTATTGGAAGGAGGGGGTACTTGACAGTCTCAACCCAGAGAACAACAGCACTATAATGTATATATATATATATATATATATATATATATATATATATACGGTCAAGTCACAGTATTATGACTAATAGCCAGAGTAACCGCTGTGTGCAGCACAGACAGCAGCTAGATGGGTCTGCACTGCTATTTTACCCCCAGGTAAATTTTGCCGGTGACCTGCTCTACTGTAGCGAGACGGGCGGCACTCACGTTTCTTCATAGCTGACGTTTACCTCTCACATCAATGGCACGTGGTGCTCCGCAGTTTCCACGTCAGTTATTTGCAATGGTGCCATTTGTCCAGTCACGATACACCTTCACCACATCAGCACGCGAACAGTTCACAAACTGCGCTGTTTTAGAAATACTGCCACCCTTGTCCTGAAAGCCAATAATCATCTCTTTTTGCAACTCGGATAAATCACCCCTTTTACCCATGACAGCAACCAGTGATATGTGTGCAGACGGCCTGTCACACTCCTTATATACCCACCAAGCCAACGCATGACACATGATGTACTTCATGGGCGACACGTGACGCACTTCATGGACTACACGCTGCCAACGTCACATGTAGGAGGTGGTCATAATAATGTGACTCGACCGTGTATAATTACAAAGGCAAGTCGCAGCTTGCCTTTGGAGTAATTCACTGTAAAAGATTTGATTTGAAGTAAAAATAGCCCAGTTTTACTGACAAATGCAGAAGTTGTCGTTTTTTAAAAATCTAAATTGTGCCAACGTTATTGCTATTACTATTACAGTGTTATTTATTGTTGCTATCATTTATGTTCTAAATCTAAAAATAAATCTAATACTAATTTAAACATTCAAGTGTGTATGCAAGCAATTTGGGGGGAGGGGGGCAGTATTGTGTAGCTTTGCCATACTTACCGACAATCTGGCAGCCAGGTCGGAGCAGCAGGGGCGTGGCGATGCAGCTGGATGACGTTTAGGGGTGGGGTTGGGGGGCGTGGCTGCACAATCATGTCATCGTGTCCCCGCACCCTGTCTAGCAATGCCATTAATAATGGCATTGCAAGGCAGGGGGCGGGGCCAGGATGGCGCAAATCGCGTAATTTGACTCCCAGACCGCGCACTTTGAACTGCGCCGTTGGGGGTTTGGTAGGTCAGTCATGCGGGGGGGGGGGGGGGTTGCGGGTGGTGGGCACTAGTCCGGGAGACTTGCCTACCCTTCCGGGGGGGCGGGAGCACCGCCCAATTTTTAGGAGCCTCCCGGTCATTCCGAGAGAGTAGGCAAGTATAAGCTTTGCCTAGGATGCCTAGAAACCTTGCACCGTATCTCCCAACTGTTCCGATTTGGCGGGACAGTGTAATTCTTCAGGCAATGTCCCGCTTTCAAGTGGCATAACTACTATAAATAAGGTGCCCCCCCCGCCCAAAAAGTTTAAGGTGCCCCCCTGCTAGTTGTCAGGGGTCTTGCTCATTGTCAGAGGAGTTAGCCCCCCCCCCCCACACACACACACACACACTGCTGCCGTGGGTCTGTGGTCCCTTCGCGCCTGCCCCCATTTAAAATGTCCCTCACAAAATGGCAACTGCCTCCTCTAGCATCCTTAATAACTGTTTCCTCTGTAGTGGCGGCCATTTGGGAGGGACCTTTTCAATGTGTGAGGCTACCCCATAGCAGTGTATGTGTATGAGGCTATGGGCTGTATCACACGAGCCGGTTTCTGCCGGATGGCAAAAAGCCAGACAAACTTCGTCCGGCTTTTTGCCATCCAGGAGGGTCTTTCACGTTGAATTTGTAATGCTATATGGGCAGCATGTGTGTGAGGCTATGGGGAGGTCAGTGGCAAACGCAGGATTTCTAGAGGGGGATTTCCAAATACAATCCACAATCTCCCACTCTGCGGAAAATTGGAGCAAGTGCATGAGTTTGGGGAAACGGTATAGGAACCTAGTAATGACCCTGGACGTATAACATTGGTCTTTTTATACACTGGGCACTGTAGGGAATTCAGTATTAATATTTAACACTATAGATGGTCTAGGGCAGGCATGTCCAACCTGCAGCCCTCCAGCTGTTGAGAAACTACACATCCCAGCATGCTCTGACACAGCTTTAGCATTCTCTGACAGCAAAACTGTGTCAGGGCATGCTGGGATATGTAGTTTCATAACAGCTGGAGGACCGCAGGTTGGACATGTCTGGTCTAGAGTAAAGGCTCTCAAACTCTGTCCCCAAAACCCCACACAGTTCATGTTCCAGGACACCTGTGGATTTTTTAAATGTGACAGTTGGTGAGACACAGTGCACCTGCCTGATGACTTGGAAAACGTGAACTGTGTGGGGTCCCGAGGACCAAGTTTGAGAAACCATGGTCTAGGGTACAGGATGTATAAAACATATTTAAACAATATAATAAGGTAAGTGGTCGGGAAAAGGTTAAACATACCATCATTTATACACAAACTTAATTGAACAAGTACTGCATTTTCTAAGGACACAGTCTTCCACCTCATGGTAAGGCTCCTGTCACTTCTTCCTGGTAGCCACTCTCTGGTCAAGTGTACTCATTAAGGACTCAAACTTGGTAGAATAAGCTGCTACCACTGGGCATGTGCTGCAGCTCTGCTAGGTCCCTTAAACTGCATGATGTGGCGGCTGCCCTAGTAATAATAGGATTTTGGTACCTACCGGTAAATCCTTTTCTCTTAGTCCGTAGAGGATGCTGGGGACTCCAAAAGGACCATGGGGTATAGACGGATCCGCAGGAGCTTGGGCACACTATAAAGACTTAATACTGGGTGTGAACTGGCTCCTCCCTCTATGCCCCTCCTCCAGACCTCAGTTAGAAAACCGTGCCCAGAAGAGATGGACATTTCGAGGAAAGAATGTATTGTTACAAACACAGTGAGTGTCATACCAGCTCACACCTCAAACACACCGTAGAACGTGGCATTCAGTAGAATACCAGGCAACGGCATGAACAAAACACAGCCACATGCTGAGAAAATATGTAACACAAACCGTGTGTCCACATAAGCGAAATTAAGACCCCGCATGCCATGGCATGAACAACGGTAGCAACCGCCTGGCAAAGAAGACACACCACCCGGGTGTAACCAAAAGCAATAACTGCAGACACAGTACGCACTGGGACGGGCGCCCAGCATCCTCTACGGACTAAGAGAAAAGGATTTACCGGTAGGTACCAAAATCCTATTTTCTCCTACGTCCTAGAGGATGCTGGGGACTCCAAAAGGACCATGGGGATTATACCAAAGCTCCAAAACGGGCGGGAGAGTGCGGACGACTCTGCAGCACCGAGTGAGCAAACATAAGGTCCCCAAAATCAGGGTATCAAACTTGTAAGGTTGTGCCAGGGATTGGATAGATTGGAGAGGTAGATATTGGTGTATGGAGTGATGTGTTTTCTGTGTATCTATGTAAAGTATTGTAGTATCAATCACTCAATGTTAATGAGATATAAAGATTTTATTTTGGATGTAACCGGATTAATGTCCCAATGTCAATGATGATTGTCCCAGGTTGGCTACCCACTTTTCAGGTGTGTCCTGCAGACTACCCTTTTTGGAAGTATACCCTCCTGATGGTATACTGATGAGGCTACAGCTCAGGTAAATGTTAGGTATGCCCTAGGGGCCACCTTTACCATAGGTGTGGTTGGTCCTATGTATCCTCTGATGCTGTGTCTATTGTTAGGTATAGGTTTATGGTGTGACTAGTGCGGCGTCCCGCCTGTCAGACCCTTCCGTGTGCGGCAACGAGTGGCGTGGTCATGTGCTGTGTATTTCAACTTACCGCCGGGGGCAGGTGCTGCCTGCCGCCGGTGACCAGTTCTTAGCCGTCCTCAAGCCTGTGTTCCTCAGTATATTCTCTCTGGGTGTCCTCCGTGTCCCAGGAGCCGCGCACCTTGTCTGCGATTGCCGGTCTCCTAATCTTCCGTCCCGTCCTCTGACTTCCTGGTTCGCGCGTCACGTGCCGGGTCACGTGAGCGCGATGTATGCAGAATGTGCCGATTCGTCTCCTTCTCCAGCCGGAGAGAGGAGAATGTTTGTGGCAATGTAAATAGTATAGTCTGTGGGTCCCAACGCGTTTCAGCACTGATGCCTTTTTCTGAACCCTTTTCTGAATGCCTTTTTCAGCACATGACCACGCCACTCGTTGCCGCACACGGAAGGGTCTGACAGGCGGGACGCCGCACTAGTCACACCATAAACCTATACCTAACAATAGACACAGCATCAGAGGATACATAGGACCAACCACACCTATGGTAAAGGTGGCCCCTAGGGCATACTTAACATTTACCTGAGCTGTAGCCTCATCAGTATACCATCAGGAGGGTATACTTCCAAAAAGGGTAGTCTGCAGGACACACCTGAAAAGTGGGTAGCCAACCTGGGACAATCATCATTGACATTGGGACATTAATCCGGTTACATCCAAAATAAAATCTTTATATCTCATTAACATTGAGTGATTGATACTACAATACTTTACATAGATACACAGAAAACACATCACTCCATACACCAATATCTACCTCTCCAATCTATCCAATCCCTGGCACATCCTATAGAGCGCGCTGACCAACACGAAACACGCAATTGCAATAGGAGGTGGGACACCTCCAGGTCAGCTGCACACTCAGCCACCATCCCCCTATTTGAGCGCAGCCTCCAACCTTATTGTATCAAACTTGTAAAGCATAGTAAAAGCGTCTGACCCCGAACAAGAATTCGCTCGGCAAAGTTGAACCGCCGAGACTCCTCGGGCATCCGCCCAAGAAAAAACCCATCTTCCCAAAAGAAGAAACCTCCACCGACTTCGGTGACGGCAAAGCAGCCGTAGAACGAACATGCCAAACTTCATCACAGATTCAGCATGTAACTGACTGTATAAAACAGTCTCCCAAATCAAGATGGTAACATACCAGACCCACAGGGCCTCTGTTTTTCCAAACTGAGCCAAATTGGTGACCTACATACTCAAATCCCAGGCTAGACCAAGGGAATTTGAACCAGCTAATGCCTAAGTAACCCCCGGCATCAACATAGGCTGATTTCAGTGAAACCCAGAAACCACTCTTGGTAGAAGTACCAACCGGGAACTCAATTCCTCTCTATCCACCTGAAAGATCAAACAAAGCTCTTGTGAGCCAAAACCACCACTTCCGACACCCGCCTTGCGGACGTCAAAGTCAATAGCCTGACCACTTTCCAAGAGAGAAATTTCGTACAGGAACTTATTAGGCTTTCCTCCACATCGGCTTGTATAGCTAAGCACGAGCTAGCTGAAAGTCCGCCATAGGAGACTTCCTGGATACACACCGAGACACATAACTACTCCAACAACGGTGGAAACGTTGTGCCGTCAGTTCTTTCGTAGCCTGGAAATTTGAAGAAACTACTTCACTGGGAACAACCGTTCGGCTTAGGACATGACATTCTACCGCCCCGTCGTCAGACGCAGCCGCGGTACGTCCTAATACACGCCCTAATCTTGTTGCAACATTACCTCACGTAAAGGAAGAGGGCAGTAATTTTCTATGAGTAAACCATGAAAAACTGGATAGCCAACCCTCGCTGGCTAGACCGTATTTTAAGAGGATCATCGGAGCCTCAGATCATCTTACGCTTACCACTGTCAGAAAGGTGAAAACGGAGAGGCCACCTAGACCGACTAAAAACACCCACGGTGTCACGAGGATGTCTACTGCTATATCTTGAGTGTCCTTTAACCTGGAACAATCTCCTCGAGGCCTCTCGTTGAGGAGAGACGCCAACATGTCCAATTGCGACACTCCACAAAGACTTGTCAAGTCTGGGAAAGCATCTCGATAATGACAGAATTTTTCACGGCTGGATATCGTGTCCGCAGAGGAAATCTATTTCTCCGTCGTTTGCCTCCGGAAAGAAGACTGCTAACATATCGTTTACCAGACTTCCCACTCAACTGCAAACTGTGCATCTTCTGTCATTTCCGCTTTTTCCTTGTTCTGCCCTAGCGGCTTACTTACGCCATTGTTGACAAGTCGTCTGGCAGAATTAACACGGGCAGAACACGAAGAATATGATCATCTAAAATAGCTCTTAATTCAAGAAAGCTTACAGAAGACAGGTTTCCCAACTTGACCACATCCTCTGGAAATACGTCCCTTGGAAAGGACTGCTCTCCAGCTTCGGAGATCTGTATGCACGGTAGGGATGAGCGGATTCGGTTCCTCTGAATCCGAACCCGCCCGAACTTCAGCTTTTTTCCACGGGTCCGAGCAGGCTCGGATCCTCCCGCCTTGCTCGGTTAACCCGAGCACGCCCGAACGTCATCATCCCGCTGTCGGATTCTCGCGAGACTCGGATTCTATATAAGGAGCCGCGCGTCGCCGCCATTTTCACACGTGCATTGAGAGTCATAGGGAGAGGACGTGGCGGGCGTCCTCTCCGTTTAGAGAAGAGAGAGACACAGTATTTTGGGGAGCATTATTAGGAGGAGTACTACTATACTGTATACTACTATACTACTTGCTGAAGTGATATTTATAGAGTCATAGGGAGAGGACGTGGCTGGCGTCCTCTCCGTTTAAAGAAGAGAGAGACACAGTATACTATTTTGGGGAGCATTATTAGGAGGAGTACTACTACTATACTGTATACTACTATACTACTTGCTGAAGTGATATTTATAGAGTCATAGGGAGAGGACGTGGCTGGCGTCCTCTCCGTTTAGAGAAGAGAGAGACACAGTATTTTGGGGAGCATTATTAGGAGGAGTACTACTATACTGTATACTACTCAGACACAGTATTTTGGGGAGCATTATTAGGAGGAGTACTACTATACTGTATACTACTCTACTACTTGCTGAAGTGATATTTATAGAGTCATAGGGAGAGGACGTGGCTGGCGTCCTCTCCGTTTAGAGAAGAGAGAGACACAGTATTTTGGGGAGCATTATTAGGAGGAGTACTACTATACTGTATACTACTCAGACACAGTATTTTGGGGAGCATTATTAGGAGGAGTACTACTATACTGTATACTACTCTACTACTTGCTGAAGTGATATTTATAGAGTCATAGGGAGAGGACGTGGCTGGCGTCCTCTCCGTTTAGAGAAGAGAGAGACACAGTATTTTGGGGAGCATTATTAGGAGGAGTACTACTATACTGTATACTACTCTACTACTTGCTGAAGTGATATTTATAGAATCATAGGTCGAGGACGTGGCTGGCGTCCTCTCCGTTTAGAGAAGAGAGAGACACAGTATTTTGGATAGCATTATTAGGAGGAGTACTACTATACTGTATACTACTCTACTACTTGCTGAAGTGATATTTATAGAGTCATAGGGAGAGGACGTGGCTGGCGTCCTCTCCGTTTAGAGAAGAGAGAGACAGTATTTTGGGGAGCATTATTAGGAGGAGTACTACTATACTGTATACTACTCTACTACTTGCTGAAGTGATATTTATAGAGTCATAGGGAGAGGACGTGGCTGGCGTCCTCTCCGTTTAGAGAAGAGAGAGACACAGTATTTTGGGGAGCATTATTAGGAGGAGTACTACTATACTGTATACTACTATACTACTTGCTGAAGTGATATTTATAGAGTCATAGGGAGAGGACGTGGCTGGCGTCCTCTCCGTTTAGAGAAGAGAGAGACACAGTATACTATTTTGGGGAGCATTATTAGGAGGAGTACTACTATACTGTATACTACTCTACTACTTGCTGAAGTGATATTTATAGAGTCATAGGGAGAGGACGTGGCTGGCGTCCTCTCCGTTTAGAGAAGAGAGAGACACAGTATTTTGGGGAGCATTATTAGGAGGAGTACTACTATACTGTATACTACTATACTACTTGCTGAAGTGATATTATAGAGTCATAGGGGGAGAGGACGTGGCTGGCGTCCTCTCCGTTTAGAGAAGAGAGAGACACAGTATTTTGGGGAGCATTATTAGGAGGAGTACTACTATACTGTATACTACTCAGACACAGTATTTTGGGGAGCATTATTAGGAGGAGTACTACTATACTGTATACTACTCTACTACTTGCTGAAGTGATATTTATAGAGTCATAGGGAGAGGACGTGGCTGGCGTCCTCTCCGTTTAGAGAAGAGAGAGACACAGTATTTTGGGGAGCATTATTAGGAGGAGTACTACTATACTGTATACTACTCTACTACTTGCTGAAGTGATATTTATAGAGTCATAGGGAGAGGACGTGGCTGGCGTCCTCTCCGTTTAGAGAAGAGAGAGACACAGTATTTTGGGGAGCATTATTAGGAGGAGTACTACTATACTGTATACTACTATACTACTTGCTGAAGTGATATTTATAGAGTCATAGGGAGAGGACGTGGCTGGCGTCCTCTCCGTTTAGAGAAGAGAGAGACACAGTATTTTGGGGAGCATTATTAGGAGGAGTACTACTATACTGTATACTACTCAGACACAGTATTTTGGGGAGCATTATTAGGAGGAGTACTACTATACTGTATACTACTCTACTACTTGCTGAAGTGATATTTATAGAGTCATAGGGAGAGGACGTGGCTGGCGTCCTCTCCGTTTAGAGAAGAGAGAGACACAGTATTTTGGGGAGCATTATTAGGAGGAGTACTACTATACTGTATACTACTCTACTACTTGCTGAAGTGATATTTATAGAGTCATAGGGAGAGGACGTGGCTGGCATCCTCTCCGTTTAGAGAAGAGAGAGACACAGTATTTTGGGGAGCATTATTAGGAGGAGTACTACTATACTGTATACTACTATACTACTTGCTGAAGTGATATTTATAGATTAGATAGTGTGACTGTAAGTGTATTATCTGACTTGTGGGGGAGACACTGACAGTGGGGAGCAGTTAGAGTCTGAGAGCAGGACTCAGGAGTACATATAACGTACAGTGCACACTTTTGCTGCCAGAGTCAGTGCCACACTGCCATTGTTGTGACCACACTGACCACCAGTATAATAATATATTTTGTGATTGTCTGCTTAGGACTCGGAGTACTAGTTGCAAGTTGCAACGTGACCTGACCACCAGTTTAATAATCAATCACCACCAGTTTAATATATATATAATTGTATATAATATATATATATATATATATATAATATTGTATACCACCTACCCGTGGTTTTTTTTTTTTCTTTCTTCTTTGTACATACTACTATAGTATAGTAGCTTACTGTAGCAGTCTGCGGTGCTGCTGAGCTGACAGTGTCCAGCAGGTCCGTCATCAGTCATCATTACCAATACCTAATCCTGTCCGGCTGCAGTACTAGTGATATTATATATACATACATATATATATATTGATTTCATCTCATTATCAATCATCCAGTCTATATTAGCAGCAGACACAGTACGGTAGTCCACGGCTGTAGCTACCTCTGTGTCGGCACTCGGCAGTCCATCCATAATTGTATACTAGTATCCATCCATCTCCATTGTTTACCTGAGGTGCCTTTTAGTTGTGCCTATTAAAATATGGAGAACAAAAATGTTGAGGTTCCAAAATTAGGGAAAGATCAAGATCCACTTCCACCTCGTGCTGAAGCTGCTGCCACTAGTCATGGCCGAGACGATGAAATGCCAGCAACGTCGTCTGCCAAGGCCGATGCCCAATGGCATAGTACAGAGCATGTCAAATCCAAAACACCAAATATCAGTAAAAAAAGAACTCCAAAACCTAAAATAAAATTGTCGGAGGAGAAGCGTAAACTTGCCAATATGCCATTTACCACACGGAGTGGCAAGGAACGGCTGAGGCCCTGGCCTATGTTCATGGCTAGTGGTTCAGCTTCACAGGAGGATGGAAGCACTCAGCCTCTCGCTAGAAAACTGAAAAGACTCAAGCTGGCAGAAGCACCGCAAAGAACTGTGCGTTCTTCGAAATCCCAAATCCACAAGGAGAGTCCAATTGTGTTGGTTGCGATGCCTGACCTTCCCAACATTGGACGTGAAGAGCATGCGCCTTCCACCATTTGCACGCCCCCTGCAAGTGCTGGAAGGAGCACCCGCAGTCCAGTTCCTGATAGTCAGATTGAAGATGTCAGTGTTGAAGTACACCAGGGTGAGGAGGATATGGGTGTTGCTGGCGCTGGGGAGGAAATTGACCAGGAGGATTCTGATGGTGAGGTGGTTTGTTTAAGTCAGGCACCCGGGGAGACACCTGTTGTCCGTGGGAGGAATATGGCCGTTGACATGCCTGGTGAAAATACCAAAAAAATCAGCTCTTCAGTGTGGAGGTATTTCATCAGAAATGCGGACAACAGGTGTCAAGCCGTGTGTTGCCTTTGTCAAGCTGTAATAAGTAGGGGTAAGGACGTTAACCACCTCGGAACATCCTCCCTTATACGTCACCTGCAGCGCATTCATAATAAGTCAGTGACAAGTTCAAAAACTTTGGGTGACAGCGGAAGCAGTCCACTGACCAGTAAATCCCTTCCTCTTGTAACCAAGCTCACGCAAACCACCCCACCACCAACTCCCTCAGTGTCAATTTCCTCCTTCCCCAGGAATGCCAATAGTCCTGCAGGCCATGTCACTGGCAATTCTGACGAGTCCTCTCCTGCCTGGGATTCCTCCGATGCATCCTTGCGTGTAACGCCTACTGCTGCTGGCGCTGCTGTTGTTGCTGTTGGGAGTCGATGGTCATCCCAGAGGGGAAGTCGGAAGACCACTTGTACTACTTCCAGTAAGCAATTGACTGTCCAACAGTCCTTTGCGAGGAAGATGAAATATCACAGCAGTCATCCTGCTGCAAAGCGGATAACTGAGGCCTTGACAACTATGTTGGTGTTAGACGTGCGTCCGGTATCCGCCGTTAGTTCACAGGGAACTAGACAATTTCTTGAGGTAGTGTGCCCCCGTTACCAAATACCATCTAGGTTCCACTTCTCTAGGCAGGCGATACCGAAAATGTACACAGACCTCAGAAAAAGACTCACCAGTGTCCTAAAAAATGCAGCTGTACCCAATGTCCACTTAACCACGGACATGTGGACAAGTGGAGCAGGGCAGGGTCAGGACTATATGACTGTGACAGCCCACTGGGCAGATGTATGGACTCCCGCCGCAAGAACAGCAGCGGCGGCACCAGTAGCAGCATCTCGCAAACGCCAACTCTTTCCTAGGCAGGCTACGCTTTGTATCACCGCTTTCCAGAATACGCACACAGCTGAAAACCTCTTACGGCAACTGAGGAAGATCATCGCGGAATGGCTTACCCCAATTGGACTCTCCTGTGGATTTGTGGCATCGGACAACGCCAGCAATATTGTGTGTGCATTAAATATGGGCAAATTCCAGCACGTCCCATGTTTTGCACATACCTTGAATTTGGTGGTGCAGAATTTTTTTAAAAACGACAGGGGCGTGCAAGAGATGCTGTCGGTGGCCAGAAGAATTGCGGGACACTTTCGGCGTACAGGCACCACGTACAGAAGACTGGAGCACCACCAAAAACTACTGAACCTGCCCTGCCATCATCTGAAGCAAGAAGTGGTAACGAGGTGGAATTCAACCCTCTATATGCTTCAGAGGTTGGAGGAGCAGCTAAAGGCCATTCAAGCCTATACAATTGAGCACGATATAGGAGGTGGAATGCACCTGTCTCAAGTGCAGTGGAGAATGATTTCAACGTTGTGCAAGGTTCTGATGCCCTTTGAACTTGCCACACGTGAAGTCAGTTCAGACACTGCCAGCCTGAGTCAGGTCATTCCCCTCATCAGGCTTTTGCAGAAGAAGCTGGAGACATTGAAGGAGGAGCTAACACGGAGCGATTCCGCTAGGCATGTGGGACTTGTGGATGGAGCCCTTAATTCGCTTAACAAGGATTCACGGGTGGTCAATCTGTTGAAATCAGAGCACTACATTTTGGCCACCGTGCTCGATCCTAGATTTAAAGCCTACCTTGGATCTCTCTTTCCGGCAGACACAAGTCTGCTGGGGTTGAAAGACCTGCTGGTGAGAAAATTGTCAAGTCAAGCGGAACGCGACCTGTCAACATCTCCTCCTTCACATTCTCCCGCAACTGGGGGTGCGAGGAAAAGGCTCAGAATTCCGAGCCCACCCGCTGGCGGTGATGCAGGGCAGTCTGGAGCGACTGCTGATGCTGACATCTGGTCCGGACTGAAGGACCTGACAACGATTACGGACATGTCGTCTACTGTCACTGCATATGATTCTCTCAACATTGAAAGAATGGTGGAGGATTATATGAGTGACCGCATCCAAGTAGGCACGTCACACAGTCCGTACTTATACTGGCAGGAAAAAGAGGCAATTTGGAGGCCCTTGCACAAACTGGCTTTATTCTACCTAAGTTGCCCTCCCACAAGTGTGTACTCCGAAAGAGTGTTTAGTGCCGCCGCTCACCTTGTCAGCAATCGGCGTACGAGGTTACATCCAGAAAATGTGGAGAAGATGATGTTCATTAAAATGAATTATAATCAATTCCTCCGTGGAGACATTGACCAGCAGCAATTGCCTCCACAAAGTACACAGGGAGCTGAGATGGTGGATTCCAGTGGGGACGAATTGATAATCTGTGAGGAGGGGGATGTACACGGTGATATATCGGAGGATGATGATGAGGTGGACATCTTGCCTCTGTAGAGCCAGTTTGTGCAAGGAGAGATTAATTGCTTCTTTTTTGGTGGGGGTCCAAACCAACCCGTCATTTCAGTCACAGTCGTGTGGCAGACCCTGTCACTGAAATGATGGGTTGGTTAAAGTGTGCATGTCCTGTTTATACAACATAAGGGTGGGTGGGAGGGCCCAAGGACAATTCCATCTTGCACCTCTTTTTTCTTTAATTTTTCTTTGCGTCATGTGCTGTTTGGGGAGGGTTTTTTGGAAGGGACATCCTGCGTGACACTGCAGTGCCACTCCTAGATGGGCCCGGTGTTTGTGTCGGCCACTAGGGTCGCTTATCTTACTCACACAGCTACCTCATTGCGCCTCTTTTTTTCTTTGCGTCATGTGCTGTTTGGGGAGGGTTTTTTGGAAGGGACATCCTGCGTGACACTGCAGTGACACTCCTAGATGGGCCCGGTGTTTGTGTCGGCCACTAGGGTCGCTTATCTTACTCACACAGCTACCTCATTGCGCCTCTTTTTTTCTTTGCGTCATGTGCTGTTTGGGGAGGGTTTTTTGGAAGGGACATCCTGCGTGACACTGCAGTGACACTCCTAGATGGGCCCGGTGTTTGTGTCGGCCACTAGGGTCGCTTATCTTACTCACACAGCTACCTCATTGCGCCTCTTTTTTTCTTTGCGTCATGTGCTGTTTGGGGAGGGTTTTTTGGAAGGGACATCCTGCGTGACACTGCAGTGACACTCCTAGATGGGCCCGGTGTTTGTGTCGGCCACTAGGGTCGCTTAGCTTACTCACACAGCTACCTCATTGCGCCTCTTTTTTTCTTTGCGTCATGTGCTGTTTGGGGAGGGTTTTTTGGAAGGGACATCCTGCGTGACACTGCAGTGACACTCCTAGATGGGCCCGGTGTTTGTGTCGGCCACTAGGGTCGCTTATCTTACTCACACAGCTACCTCATTGCGCCTCTTTTTTTCTTTGCGTCATGTGCTGTTTGGGGAGGGTTTTTTGGAAGGGACATCCTGCGTGACACTGCAGTGACACTCCTAGATGGGCCCGGTGTTTGTGTCGGCCACTAGGGTCGCTTATCTTACTCACACAGCTACCTCATTGCGCCTCTTTTTTTCTTTGCATCATGTGCTGTTTGGGGAGTATTTTTTGGAAGGGCCATCCTGCGTGACACTGCAGTGACACTCCTAGATGGGCCCGGTGTTTGTGTCGGCCACTAGGGTCGCTTAGCTTAGTCATCCAGCGACCTAGGTGCAAATTTTAGGACTAAAAATAATATTGTGAGGTGTGAGGTATTCAGAATAGACTGAAAATGAGTGTAAATTATGGTTTTTGAGGTTAATAATACTTTGGGATCAAAATGACCCCCAAATTCTATGATTTAAGCTGTTTTTTAGTGTTTTTTGAAAAAAACACCCGAATCCAAAACACACCCGAATCCGACAAAAAAAATTCGGTGAGGTTTTGCCAAAACGCGGTCGAACCCAAAACACGGCCGCGGAACCGAACCCAAAACCAAAACACAAAACCCGAAAAATTTCCGGCGCTCATCTCTAATGCACGGACACCAGGATCTAAACCTGGATCCCTAACCTTCATTCCTCTAGAAGGAAAGAACCGAGCAGACAGCACAGGAGCGAAGTCCTGGCCGTTCTGATTATAGTCCGGTGCATGCGCAGGTGAGACCCGGACCACACTTCTAACTGGTCCCATGAAACCCGCTCTGGTATTAGACCTGCTCACCGCAAAAGGCTTCTTATGCCGCATCCATCTGTCTTATTAATGGAACTTATTGATGAGGTGTCACCTCAAAGCCGATCCCACTCTGGATCCTCAGACCTCTTTCCACAGGAAAAACACCGAACCTTAACCGATCAGTATCAACTCTGAAACCCACTTCAGACATCTGCGTCGTTGGGAACACCAGGCCAATCCCTGCGCCGAAGAACAGTCAGAGATAAGCAACGATATGCACCGTTTTACAGGGGCAACCAGACAATGTCCTGAACGTGACGCACCTCTGTATGGCGTCACGTGCTACCTCCCCTTCCATAGGGGAAAGGCAAGATCCATTAGAAAAAATAGCAAGGGGAAACAACCGTAACTCAGAATTTACCCCTTTGGCTTCTATAAATAACTCACAGGTCCTAGTCTATTTCTGGACTAACTGAAAATTAGTAGACAAGTGGTCACCGGAGCGGGGACCAGTCAGATAGACTCAGCGACAAGTGGTGTATGTAGTGGAAACAGAAAACCACGTCCACTTCTGCGAACCTAACAAGGCTGCAGAACACTTACCTTTTCACCTTCCACTGTCTACACAGAAAAGGAAAAAAGAACGGTATCGAACCGGTGAAAACGACTGCATCCCACAAAAGAATGCGTCGCCAACCGTGGTGAAGGAGGTTAACTCACGAATTTAGACTTACCAGCGGATACCGCCGAGATTGACTGAAGAGAGGCCACCCCAACCAGCTGTATACCTCCCACCAGCATCACCCGGAGACCTCCTCCGCAATTTTTTCCCCGGTCACACCACCTGCTGTCACGTGGCAGCCTGCTGTAATGTTATAAGGAAAAAATAAATATAGGCAAGCCTACCCACTCTGGGTAGGATATTCTATCGGATGCTTACCCGACTACAACACTCCCTCAAGTGCATACATTGCAAATAAGGTCAAAGTATAGAAATAAAATTTTCACTTAGCTGCCTGTGTATGATCCTTTGCGACCGGGCTCCGCGTTGTGAAGAGAATAATATTCGGACTCCTTGAGAGGATCGAAGCCAACTCGTCACGGCCAATCTAGAGTTTAATCAACAGAGCGACCAGCACATGATAAGAATACCATTATTTCACCATTCATGGATATACATCATGTAATACACAATAAAACACATATATCCTAACCATGCATATATAACCTATATCTACATATATACGCATATAGATATAACCCATACGCAAGTGGATTGTCCAGACCTGTCAGGTCCCTAGTGACAGTAATGTGTTGCGAATGTGTATGACCATGTACTGACATGCCCCCGATCTACCAGGAACGTTATGGTCGATAGAAACTTAGTAAATGTCGACAGCAAGGAATCATAAGTGGGCAAATAATAATAATAATAATAATAATAATCACGGAACCCCGAGGGGTCTGAGGGAAGCATACAAATACAATTTTGATGACACTCCCCGCCCATATACCTATACATATATTTACAGGTACTAGGCCAGATCCGCATGATAATTTATTACCCAGGCAATACCGTTGGTGCTGACAGGGCATCCATAAACAATTGTATCTCCCCTCTCGTGTTTTATACAAACACCCATTTAGACAAACGGGATAGAGATTTATCAACAGTTGGAGATGTCTCCCATTTTTCCCTGTCATAGGAGGAAGGATACGCCATGTAATTTCTCTTGGGAATCTGCCATTTCTTATCCGGTGACTCCCAAGCCTTTCCACAAAGAGTATTCATTTCATGAGAGGGGGGAATTTTTATCTCAGGTTTATTTCCTTTGAATATGTACCGCAGGTTCATCAGAAATGTGTAAAACATCTTTTATAGCCACAATCATGTACTGAATACTCTTAATTAACGTGGATGTAACGCTGGCTCAGTGAAATCGACCTCGGAATCAGAGTCCGTGTCGGTATCAGACTATCAGTATCCCCCACCTGATTAAACGGCCACTTCTTGGGACCCAGATGGGTTTTAACCTGAGACACAACCTCTACCATGGACTTTTTTCAGACCTGGGTCTGTTCCTCAGACTTGACTAACCTCTTGATAATGAAGTTACACTCGAGTTTAACGTACTGAGTAATGCTAGCAGTCTGGTGTCGGCTGCGTCGACATTCCCAATTCTAGTCCTGCAGCCACTCCCCCAATAGCCTCCTCTGGAAAATAAGCTTCCGCCTCAGACATGTCGACACACAGTACCGACACACCCCAACACCCAGAACGTCCCTGCTAGGTGACAGGCCTACAAGAAAGCCCAGATAGAGGACACAGAGGGGTAAATTTACTAACATTCGTAATTTTCGGAAAAAGGTCAAAGTTCAATCACGAATGACATCGAAAGTGTAAAACTGCAACTTTTTGAATTGATTACGACTAATTTACTAAGCTGTCGTATTCGGGTTTTTCTTTTGTTCCGATGTCGATGTCATTCGTGTTTTTTTTTCTATTTTTACGGCAGTGATTAGCAAAACACATTGCCGACTTTTTAAAAATGAATCTCGGCCGGATCTGTGTGATCCGTGCTGGGGTTCATTTTTTTTATTTTTATTAAACAGTGTAAAATTAAAAAAAAATTGCGTGGGGTCCCCCCTCCTAAGCATAACCAGCCTCGGGCTCTTTGAGCCGATCCTGGTTGCAGAAATATGGGGGAAAAAATGACAGGGGTTCCCCCATATTTAAGCAACCAGCATCGGGCTCTGCGCCTGGTCCTGGTTCCAAAAATACGGGGGACAAAAAGAGTAGGGGGTCCCCCGTATTTTTAAAACCAGCACCGGGCTCCACTAGCTGGACAGATAATGCCACAGCCGGGGGTCACTTTTATATAGTGCCCTGCGGCCGTGGCATCAAAAATCCAACTAGTCACCCCTGGCCGGGGTACCCTGGGGGAGTGGGGACCCCTTCAATCAAGGGGTCCCCCCCCCAGCCACCCAAGGGCCAGGGGTGAAGCCCGAGGCTGTCCCCCCCCATCCAATGGGCTGCGGATGGGGGGGCTGATAGCCTTTGTTGTAAATGAAAAGATATTGTTTTTAGTAGCAGTACTACAAGTCCCAGCAAGCCTCCCCCACATGCTGGTACTTGGAGAACCACAAGTACCAGCATGCGGCGGAAAAACGGGCCCGCTGGTACCTGTAGTACTATTACTAAAAAAATACCCAAATAAACACAAGACACACACACCTTGAAAGTAAAGATTTATTACATACATGCACACAAACATACATACATACTTACCTTATGTTCACACGCAGGTCGGTCCTCTTGTCCAGTAGAATCCATGGGGTACCTGTAGAAAAAAATTATACTCACAAAATCCAGTGTAGATCGGTACTCTTCAAATCCATTTGTAATCCACGTACTTGTGAAAATAAAAAAACGGAGTCCCGACCACGAACTGAAAGGGGCCCCATGTTTTCACATGGGACTCCTTTCCCCGAATGCCAGAAACCCACTCTGACTTCTGTCTAAGTGGGTTTCTTCAGCCAATCAGGGAGCGCCACGTTGTAGCACTCTCCTGATCGGCTGTGTGCTCCTGTACCGACTGACAGGCGGCACACGGCAGTGTTACAATGTAACGCCTATGCGCTCCATTGTAACCAATGCTGGGAACTTTCTGCTCAGCGGTGACGTCACTTTAGGTCAACCGCAGGGCAGAAAGTTCCCACCATTGGTTACAATGGAGCGCATAGGCGCTACATTGTAACACTGCCGTGTGCCGCCTGTCAGACAGTACAGGAGCACACAGCCGATCAGGAGAGTGCTACAACGTGGCGCTCCCTGATTGGCTGAGGAAACCCACTTAGACAGAAGTCAGAGTGGGTTTCTGGCATTCGGGGAAAGGAGTCCCATGTGAAAACATGGGGCCCCTTTCAGTTCGTGGCTCGTGTGTCCGTTTTTTTATTTTAATCAAGTACCTGGATTACAAATGGATTTGAAGAGGACCGATCTACACTGGATTTTGTGAGTATAATTTTTTCTACAGGTACCCCATGGATTCTACTGGACAAGAGGACCGACCTGCGTGTGAACATAAGGTAAGTATGTATGTATGTTTGTGTGCATGTATGTAATAAATCTTTACTTTCAAGGTGTGTGTGTCTTGTGTTTATTTGGGTATTTTTTTTAGTAATAGTACTACAGGTACCAGCGGGCCCGTTTTTCCGCCGCATGCTGGTACTTGTGGTTCTCCAAGTACCAGCATGCGGGGGAGGCTTGCTGGGACTTGCAGTACTGCTACTAAAAACAATATCTTTTCATTTACAACAAAGGCTATCAGCCCCCCCATCCGCAGCCCATTGGATGGGGGGGGACAGCCTCGGGCTTCACCCCTGGCCCTTGGGTGGCTGGGAGGGGGGGACCCCTTGATTGAAGGGGTCCCTACTCCCCCAGGGTACCCCGGCCAGGGGTGACTAGTTGGATTTTTGATGCCACGGCCGCAGGGCACTATATAAAAGTGACCCCCGGCTGTGGCATTATCTGTCCAGCTAGTGGAGCCCGGTGCTGGTTTTAAAAATACGGGGGACCCCTACTCTTTTTGTCCCCCGTATTTTTGGAACCAGGACCAGGCGCAGAGCCTGATGCTGGTTGCTTAAATATGGGGGAACCCCTGTCATTTTTCCCCCCATATTTTTGCAACCAGGATCGGCTCAAAGAGCCCGAGGCTGGTTATGCTTAGGAGGGGGGACCCCACGCATTTTTTTGTGTGAAAATAACCACTTTCCCACCCCTTCCCACTGATAGACATGCACGGATCTCATGGATCCCTGCATGCCTATGCAATCACGGCTCAAAAAAGCAGGTCTGCTTTTTTTTAGCACTTTTTTGCGATTTGTAATTTTTCACGGCAGTGTTTTCCTCTTTGGAGATTTGCACTTTTTAGTAAATGACCGAGTTCTACTAATTTGCTGGTGTATTTTGACCGATGGTGTATTCATTCGTATTTTTTTACAACTACTTCCAAAAAAATACGAATGCCCTCATCTCTGCCGTGATTTGAGTTTAGTAAATTACCGAGATGACACTTTGAAGAAAAAACGGCATCTCGGTCAAAATCGGGACCTTAGTAAATTTACCCCAGAGAGAGTATGCCAGCTCACCCCCCAGCGCCCATATATCGTAAAAACGATATATGTACCCAGCGCTGCCCAAACACTAGTAAGCACCAACACTGCGGCCCCCTCAGAAAAAGGCCCCCAGTTACTTGCAGAACCTTGGAAGCGTGGAGGTCCCCGCAGCGTCTCCATTCCTCAGCCGTGGTGCAGAGAAAATGGCGCCGGTGAGCTGCGGACCGAAGCTCCGCCCCCTTCCCGGCGCGCTCCGGCCCGCCTAATTGAAAAAGTAAAAAGCTGCCGGCGGGGGTCTGTAGTCGGTGCGGGGCACCCACAATCATCTGCCGCACTAAAAAACTTCAGGAGCATGCTGCCCAGGGCGCCCCCCCCCCAGCGCCCTGCACCCAGTAAATACTGGTGGTGATGTGTGTGGGAGCATGGAGCACAGTGTTACCGCTGTGCTGTACCTTCTGTCACTGAAGTCTTCTGCCGTCCTGAAGTCTTCTGATCTTCTCATACTCACCCGACTTCTGGCTTCTGTGAGGGGATGGACGGCGTGGCTCCGGGAACAAGCAGCTAGGAGCACCAAGTGATCGAACCCTCTGCAGCTAATGGTGTGCAGTAGCCGAGAAGCAGAGCCTTGAAACTCACAGAAGTAGGTCCTGCTTCTCTCCCCTCACTCCCACGCTGCAGGGAGCCTGTAGCCAGCAGGTCTCCCTGAAAATAAAAAACCTAACAAAAAGTCTTTCCAGAGAAACTCAGTAGAGCTCCCCTAGTGTGTGTCCATTCACTTCTGGGCACAAAGTCTAACTGAGGTCTGGAGGAGGGGCATAGAGGGAGGAGCCAGTTCACACCCAGTATTAAGTCTTTATAGTGTGCCCAAGCTCCTGCGGATCCGTCTATACCCCATGGTCCTTTTGGAGTCCCCAGCATCCTCTAGGACGTCAAGGTAAGGCTCCTGTCACTTCTTCCTGGTAGCCACTCTCTGGTCAAGTGTACTCATTAAGGGCTCAAACTTGGTAGAATAAGCTGCTACCACTGGGCATGTGCTGCAGCTCTGCTAGGTCCCTTAAACTGCATGATGTGGCGGCTGCCCTAGTAATAATACGAATTTACTCACCGGTAATTCTATTTCTCGTAGTCCGTAGTGGATGCTGGGGACTCCGTAAGGACCATGGGGAATAGACGGCTCCGCAGGAGACTGGGCACAATTAAAGAAAGATTCAGGACTATCTGGTGTGCACTGGCTCCTCCCCCTATGACCCTCCTCCAGACCTCAGTTAAGATACTGTGCCCGGAAGAGCTGACACAATAAGGAAGGATTTTGAATCCCGGGTAAGACTCATACCAGCCACATCAATCACACCGTACAACTCGTGATATGAACCCCGGTTAACAGTATGATAACAACGGAGCCTCTGAACAGATGGCTCGCAATAACAACCCGATTTGTGTAACAATAACTATGTACAAGTATTGCAGACAATCCGCACTTGGGATGGGCGCCCAGCATCCACTACGGACTACGAGAAATAGAATTACCGGTGAGTAAATTCTTATTTTCTCTGACGTCCTAGTGGATGCTGGGGACTCCGTAAGGACCATGGGGATTATACCAAAGCTCCCAAACGGGCGGGAGAGTGCAGATGACTCTGCAGCACCGAATGAGCAAACTCAAGGTCCTCCTCAGCCAGGGTATCAAATTTGTAAAATTTTGCAAAAGTGTTAGACCCTGACCAAGTAGCCGCTCGGCAAAGTTGCAATGCCGAGACCCCTCGGGCAGCCGCCCAAGATGAGTCCACCTTTCCTTGTGGAGTGGGCTTTTACTGATTTTGGCTGCGGTAGTCCTACCGCAGAATGCGCAAGCTGAATAGTACTACAAATCCAGCGAGCAATAGTCTGCTTAGAATCAGGAGCACCCAGCTTATTGGGTGCATACAGGATAAACAGCGAGTCAGTTTTCCTGACTCCAGCCGTCCTGGAAACATAAATTTTCAGGGCCCTGACTACATCCAGCAACTTGGAATCCTCCAAGTCCCTAGTAGCCGCAGGCACCACAATAGGTTGGTTCAAGTGAAAAGCTGAGACCACCTTCGGGAGAAACTGAGGACGAGGCCTCAACTCTGCCCTATCCATATGGAAAATCAGATAAGGGCTTTTACACGACAAAGCCGCCAATTCTGATACACGCCTGGCCGAGGCCAGGGCCAACAACATGACCACCTTCCACGTGAGATATTTTAAATCCACATATTTAAGTGGCTCGAACCAATGTGACTTCAGGAATCCCAAAACCACATTGAGATCCCAGGGTGCCACTGGAGGCACGTAAGGAGGCTGAATATGCAGAACTCCCTTGACAAAAGTCTGAACTTCAGGCAACGAAGCCAGTTCCTTTTGAAAGAAAATCGACAGCGCCGAAATCTGGACCTTTATGGACCCCAATTTGAGGCCCATCGTCACCCCTGCTTGCAGGAAATGCAGGAATCGACCCAGTTGAAATTCCTCCGTTGGGGCCTTCCTGGCCTCACACCAAGCCACATACTTCCGCCAAATGCAGTGATAGTGGTTTGCAGTGACATCCTTCCTGGCCTTGATCAGGGTAGGGATGACTTCCTCCGGAATACCTTTTTCCTTCAGGATCCGGCGTTCAACCGCCATGCCGTCAAACGCAGTCGCGGTAAGTCATGAAACAGGCAGGGCCCCTGCTGCAGCAGGTCCCGCCGTAGCGGTAGAGGCCATGGGTCCTCTGAGAGCATCTCTTGAAGGTCCGGGTACCAAGTCCTTCTTGGCCAGTCCGGAACCACGAGTATAGTTCTCACTCCTCCTCTTCGAATTATTCTCAGCACCTTGGGAATAAGAGGTAGAGGGGGAAACACGTAAACCGACTGGTACACCCACGGTGTCACTAGAGCGTCCACAGCTATCGCCTGAGGGTCCCTTGACCTGGCGCAATACCTTTTTAGCTTTTTGTTGAGGCGGGAAGCCATCATATCCACCTGTGGTCTTTCCCACCGGTTTACAATCAATTGGAAAACTTCTGGATGAAGTCCCCACTCTCCCGGGTGAAGGTCGTGTCTGCTGAGGAAGTCTGCTTCCCAGTTGTCCACACCCGGAATGAACACTGCTGACAGTGCTAGCACGTGATTTTCCGCCCATCGGAGAATTCTTGTGGCTTCTGCCATTGCCCTCCTGCTTCTTGTGACGCCCTGTCTGTTTACATGGGCGACCGCCGTGATGTTGTCTGATTGGATCAGTACCGGTTTGTTTTGAAGCAGGAGTGTTGCTTGGCTTAGGGCATTGTAAATGGCTCTTAGCTCCAGGATATTTATGTGTAGTGAAATCTCTTGAGTTGACCACAGCCCTTGGAAATTTCTTCCCTGTGTGACTGCTCCCCAGCCCCGAAGGCTGGCATCCGTGGTCACCAGGACCCAGTCCTGTATTCCGAATCTGCGGCCCTCTAGAAGATGAGCCCTCTGCAGCCACCACAGTAAAGACACCCTGGTCCTTGTCGACAGGGTTATCCGCTGCTGCATCTGGAGATGCGATCCGGACCACTTGTCCAACAGGTCCCACTGGAAAATCCTTGCGTGGAACCTTCCGAACGGGATTGCTTCGTACGAAGCTACCATTTTTCCCAGGACTAGCGTGCATTGATGTACCGACACCTGTCCTGGTTTTAGGAGGTTTCTGACTAGAGATGGCAACTCCTCGGCTTTCTCCACTGGAAGAAACACTTTTTTCTGGTCTGTGTCCAGAATCATTCCCAGGAACAGAAGACGTGTTGTCGGGACCAACTGTGACTTTGGGATATTGAGAATCCAGCCGTGCTGCTGCAGCACTTCCCGAGAAAGTGCTACCCCCACTAACAACTGTTCCTTGGACCTCGCCTTTATCAGGAGATCGTCCAGGTACGGGATAATTAAAACCCCTTTTTTCCGAAGGAGTATCATCATTTCGGCCATTACTTTGGTAAAGACCCTCGGTGCCGTGGATAACCCAAACGGCAGCGTCTGGAACTGATAGTGACAGTCCTGTACCACAAACCTGAGGTACTCATGGTGAGGAGGGTAAATGGGGACATGCAGGTAAGCATCCTTGATGTCCAGGGAGACCATGTAATCCCCCTCGTCCAGGCTCGCGATAACCGCCCTGAGCGATTCCATCTTGAACTTGAATCTTTTGATATATGTGTTCAAGGATTTTAAATTTAAGATGGGTCTCACCGAACCGTCCGGTTTCGGTACCACAAACATTGTGGAATAGTAACCCTTCCCTTGTTGAAGGAGGGGTACCTTGATAATCACTTGCTGTGCATACAGCTTTTGGATAGCCACCAACACTGCCTCCCTGGCAGAGGGAGTTGCTGGCAAGGCAGATTTTAGGAAACGGCGGGGGGGAGACGTCTTGAATTCCAGCCTGTACCCCTGAGATACTACTTGAAGGATCCAGGGATCCACCTGTGAGAGAGCCCACTGTGCGCTGAAATTCCTGAGACGGGCCCCCACCGTACCCGGGTCCGCCTGTGAAGCCCCAGCGTCATGCTGTGGACTTACCGGACGCGGGGGAGGACTTCTTCTCTTGGGAACTAGCTGTGTGCTGCAGCTTTTTCCCTCTACCTTTGCCTCTCGGCAGAAAGGATGAGCCTCTAGCCCTCTTGTTTTTCTGGGGCCGAAAGGACTGTACCGGATAATACGGTGCTTTCTTTTTGCTGTGGGGTAGCCAGTGGCAAAAATGTCGATTTCCCAGCCGTAGCTGTGGAAACGAGGTCTGAAAGACCATCCCCAAACAGTTCCACCCCCTTATAAGGCAAAACTTCCATGTGCCGTTTTGAATTGACATCACCTGACCACTGCCGTGTCCATAACCCCCTCCTGGCGGCAATGGACATTGCGCTTATTTTTGATGCCAGCCGGCAAATATCCCTCTGTGCATCACGCATGTATAAGACAGCGTCCTTTATATGCTCTATTGTCAGCAAAATATTGTCCCTATCCAGAGTATCAATATTCTCCGACAGGGAATCTGACCACGCAGCTGCAGCACTGCACATCCATGCCGATGCAATAGCTGGTCGCAATATAATGCCCGTGTGTGTGTATATAGCTTTAAGGGTAGCCTCCTGCTTTCTATCAGCAGGTTCCTTTAGGGCGGCCGTATCCGGAGACGGTAGTGCCACCTTTTTTGATAAACGTGTAAGCGCTTTATCTACCCTAGGGGGTGTTTCCCAACGTGACCTATCCTCTGGCGGGAAAGGGTACGCTGCCAGTAACCGTTTAGAAATTATCAATTTCTTATCGGGGGAAGTCCACGCTTCCTCACACACCTCATTTAATTCCTCAGATGCAGGAAAAACTACTGGTAGTTTTTTCTCACCAAACATAATACCCTTTTTTGTGGTACCTGGGGTACTATCAGAAATGTGTAATACATTTTTCATTGCCTCAATCATGTAACGGCCGGGTGGCCCTATTTGAAGGTACACTAGTCTCATCATCGTCGACACTGGAGTCGGTATCCGTGTCAACATCTGTGTCTGCCATCTGAGGTAGCGGGCGTTTTAAAGCCCCTGATGACATTTGAGACGCTTGGACAGGCACAAGCTGAGTAGCCGGCTGTCCTATGTCGTCAAACCTTTTATGTAAGGAGCTGACACTGTCACGTAATTCCTTCCATAAGTCCATCCACACAGGTGTCGACCCCGCAGGGGGTGACATCACATTCACAGGCATTTGCTCTGCCTCCACATCATTATCCTCATCATACATGTCGACACCGCAGTACCGACATGCAGCACACACACATGGAATGCTCTGACAGAGGACAGGACCCCACAAAGCCCTTTGGGGAGACAGAGGGAGAGTATGCCAGCACACACCAGAGCGCTATATACCACAGGGATATCACTATACAGAGTGTTTTCCCTTATAGCTGCTTATAATAAATATACTGCGCCTAAATTTATTGCCCCCCCTCTCTTTTTTACCCTTTCTGTAGTGCAGGACTGCAGGGGAGAGCCAGGGAGCGATCCTTCCAGCGGAGCTGTGAGGGAAAATGGCGCCAATGTGCTGAGGGGGATGGCTCCGCCCCTTTTTCGGCGGGCTTTCTCCCGCTGTTTGTGTTACTCTGGCAGGGGTAATTTACACCTATATAGCCCCTGGGGCTATATATGGTGTCAGTTTTGCCAGCCAAGGTGTTAATATTGCTGCTCAGGCCCCCCCCCCCCCCCCCCCCCAGCGCCCTGCACCCATCAGTGACCGGAGTGTGTGGTGTGCATGAGGAGCAATGGCGCACAGCTGCAGTGCTGTGCGCTACCTTGGAGAAGACAGAAGTCTTCAGACGACGATTTTCCGGACACTTCTTGCTTCTGGCTCTGTAAGGGGGACGGCGGCGCGGCTCCGGGACCGGACGACGAGGTCGGGTCCTGTGTGCGTTCCCTCTGGAGCTAATGGTGTCCAGTAGCCTAAGAAGTCCAAGCTACCACCAGTTAGGTAGGTTCGCTTCTTCTCCCCTTAGTCCCTCGTTGCAGTGAGCCTGTTGCCAGCAGGTCACACTGTAAAATAAAAAACCTTAACTATACTTTCTTTCTAGGAGCTCAGGAGAGCCCCTAGTGTGCATCCAGCTCGGCCGGGCACAGAAATCTAACTGAGGTCTGGAGGAGGGTCATAGGGGGTGGAGCCAGTGCACACCAGATAGTCCTGAATCTTTCTTTAATTGTGCCCAGTCTCCTGCGGAGCCGTCTATTCCCCATGGTCCTTACGGAGTCCCCAGCATCCACTAGGACTTCAGAGAAAGTATTATATACGATTGCTATTGTTATCATAATTTAAGCCATAAGACAAGAGGGGTGCCCAGAAACCCCCCACCCTGCGTTTGCCGATGGGGGTAGTGTGTGTTTGTGAGGCTAAGAGGCAGCATGTGTGTGAGGCTATGATGGCATTGAGTGTGTGAGGCTACGAGGGCAGTGACTGTGCAAGGTTATGGGGCAGTGTATGTGTGTTAGACTATGAGGGCAGCAAGTGTGCAAGGCTATGGTGGAAGTGTATGTGTGTATGAGGCTATGAGGGCAGAATGTGTTAGGCTATAGGGCAGTGAGTGTGGGAGACTATGATGGCAGCGAGTGTGCAAGGCTATGGGGGCAGTGTATGTGTGTATGAGGCTATGAGGGCAGTGACTGTGTTAGGCTATGAGGGCAGTGAGTGTGAGTGGCTATGGGGCAGCATTTCTGTAATGGTATTTGGGGCAGTGGTCTAGACTTGGTCTAGAACTGGCCCTGTTAGAAAATAATATATTAAAGATGAATGGCGACAAGAGCGAAGTAAAAGAGGAGGGGCATGTGTGCAGTCTCCATCCTGGCCCCCTCCTCCTAGTGCTCAGAGTAACAGTGGAAGTGACTGTTACTCTGAGCACTAGGTAGTGCGCAGGTTTCTGGAAAAATGGCACGACTATCATTTTCCCTACTGCGCATTCGCAAAACGCTGAGAAAATGGCTGCCATGCTAATTTCCCGGAGACCTGCACACCACCTGGTCACCACCAGTCACTGTCACTGCTGCAGGACTCCGGAGAAGTGCGTACAGGTTGAGTAGCCCATATCCAAATATTCCGAAATACGGAATATTCCGAAATACGGAATTTTTTGAGTGAGAGTGAAATAGTGAAACCTTTGTTTTCTGATGGCGCAATGTACACAAACTTTGTTTAATTAATACACAAAGTTATTAAAAATATTGTATTAACTGACCTTCAGGCTGTGTGTATAAGGTGTATATGAAATGTAAATGCATTCTGTGCTTAGACTTGGGTCCCATCGCCATGATATCTCATTATGGTATGCAATTATTCCAAAATACGGAAAAATCCGATATCCAAAATACTTCTGGTCCCAAGCATTTTGGATAAGGGATACTCAACTTGTATTGGAAAAATGGATGCAAGGCGTTCAGTGTCGGCCCCTCAGGAGCCAGGGACCCGTGTGCACTGTACACAATCCACCCATTATGGATACTCCACTGAATGGCAATCCACCCATTATGGATACTCCACTGAATGGCATTAAAATGAAAGATCAAACATGATTTAGAATTTTGTATATTTTTTGGGCTTCTGGCATCTTAAAAAATCTTTTTATACGTTTTCAAGTAATATAACATCTACATATCTGAATAACAAATGTAGGGCTTTAAAAAGAAAAAAGTAAAAGCAAAAACATTAATAAAAACTGTTACATTAGCTTAGTAGCCAAATCCAATACACTCCTATAGACAAATGTCCACAGTTTCCACTACTTATATTCATTGCCAAAAATAGCTGCTAATGAGATTTAGAGGAAAAATTTATTTTCCCAGGAAAAAATCCCATCATAAATAAAATATACGGATATGATCTATTTGAAGTTGTGTAGTACTCTTACATTTAGCGTGGCAGGAACTTATCACGATAATTTGCTGAACTTACTGAGCTCAATGTTTATTTTTGAAGGCTCTTACACTGCACAACTGATGTCTGGCCAGCAAAACCTTTGAACCCTGTTTAATATTTATGTAAACAGAAGAATACTTTAAACTGTAGCTTTTTTTTTTGCTTTTTTTTGTAAGCCAGTAAAATGAATTTCTAACGATAGGCAAGTTTGCTACTTTATTACAGCTTTTGTATATATATTTGGGGCTAATTACTTCCTGTCTTTATACAGTATAAGAAAAAAAATTATAAATCGGAAATAAAATTATTTCTTATGCCAATATTACTGACCTCAGTTACGTTGTCCAATTTAGTTAAACACATCACAAGCACATTAGAATTAGTAGCAGAAATAATTACTGTGCTTTTCTCGCACTGAAAAGTTAAACTTTAAAGGCTGATAATACACAGTTTATAGTCCGTTCAATACTGTACACTTAATGATCTGCTCTGTTTAAATGCCCATGTGTTGTGATACAAAAAACAAACTAAAATGTCAATTCTTTGGGGAGTTTTTTTTGCCTTAATAAGCCTATAAGAGTGATTGCGGCATGATCAAATCAATTAGCAAAAAATTGACCAGATCATATTGTTCAAAAACTTTGACTTGACCAACCATATTGCAAGGCTTCACATAAGATGGGACTCATTTAACCACTTGCCTGGCATGGTCGCATCAGATGCAACCATGCCTGCAAGTGCTCTATCTGACCTGGTCGCACAGGATGCGACCAGTCAGATAAACAGTGTTAGCAGCGGCAGGGAAGGGAAACTTCCCTCTGCTGCTGCTGTTAGAGGGACCGGAAGGTCCCTCTGCCTCCCTGCATTCTCCCCTACTGATTGCCATGCTGCCGATCACTGCTGATCGGTCAGACAATGGCAGCCGCTGGGGAGTGTAAATTAACCCTCCCAAGCCACCACCCCCTGTATACCTGGAGGCTGTCCCCGCTTTCAAAATGAAAGCCGCAATGTTCCCGATGTTCCAATGGTCGCGATGTTCCCGATCACTGTTTCGATGTTTGAAAAAATTGTAATTCTTTTTTTTTTTTAATGGAAAAAAAAAATTATTTTTTTTAAACTAAAATCATTTGGGATAGGGTTAAATTCATGTTCTTCACCTAATTCACTCATTAAAAAAACGAGCTGTTTTTGGCAAAATAAATCTTCAGTTAAGTGGTTTATAACATAACACAGATCAAAGGTCTGTCAGTCTGACAGACATACCTGTAGACTGGTATCCAATTAGCTGCAGTAATTTACCGGATCCCGGATCCCATGTGTTATCAGCCGGAAACAAGTAATTTATCGCACAATAAAAATGGGGTATAATTAGATTAATACTATGGGGCTATTTTATCCCATTTCTGCCGTGTGTTAAATTACCGCATGTAAGGGGTAATTCTGGCCCTCATTCCGAGTTGTTCGCTCGCTAGCAGATATTAGCTGCATTGCACACGCTAGGCCGCCGCCCTCTGGGAGTGTACCTTAGCTCAGCAGAATTGCGAACGAAAGATTAGCAGAATTGCGAATAGAAAATTCTTAGCAGTTTCTGAGTAGCTCGAGACTTACTCTTACACTGCGATCAGCTCAGCCCGTTTCGTTCCTGGTTTGACGTCATACACACGCCCTGCGTTCGGCCAGCCCGTTTCTCCAGACACTCCCGCGTTTTATCCTGGCACGCCTGCGTTTTTCCGCACACTCCCAGAAAACGGTCAGTTTCCGCCCAGAAACATCCACTTCCTGTCAATCACACTCCGATCACTTCAACGATGAAATTCTTCGTTCGGACGTGAGTAAATCTACTAAGTTTTGTGCTAAAATACTTAGCGCATGCGTACTGCGTACCATGCGCATGCGCATTTTTGCCTTAATCGCTCCGTAGCGAACAACTCGGAAGGACCCCCTCAGAGTTGATCGTAGCAGCAAATTTGTTAGCAGTTGGTCAAAACCATGTGCAGTGCAGGGGGGACAGATATAACATGTGCAGAGAGAGTTAGATTTGGGTGGGATGTATTCAAACTGAAATCTAAATTGCATTGTAAAAATAAAGCAGCCAGTATTTACCCTGCACAGAAACAAAATAACCCACCCAAATCTAACTCTCTCTGCACATGTTACATCTGCCCCCCCCTGCAGTGCACATGGTTTTGCCCAATTGCCAACATACTTGCTGCTGCGATCAACTCAGAATTACCCCCGTAATTGGATACCAGCCATTGTATCTGACAAGCTGAAACTCATCAGATGCTGTGGCCATGCACTGTGAGATAACGCAGTGTATGGCCACACGATATCTGTGCTCCCCAAAATCTCAAGTCCAGGATCCTTATATATAAGGCTATTTTTAATCATTTGTGTTAAGTAATAAGACACTTCAAATACCCTATTTTATCTATTTTAATCCTTTTTTTAATAAATGCAATATTATTTTTTCACCTTATCTGTCCTACTATTTAATTTTTTTGGCGCTGGTTATACTTTTATTTTGCCATCTCTAGAATGAGCAAATGTAATCTCCTTCTATCTGGCCACTCTCTCCATGCTCAATACTGCTGCTCTGTTCAGGGCCGGCTCTACCATTAGGCAGCTTTAGGCGGCTGCCTAGGGGCGCCAGCTCCTGGAGGGCGCCACTGAATTCATCTAACAAAAAACTGAAGGATGTCTCTGTGTCTGGCCTCCTCCTTTTACACTGCGCTGGCCGCTGCTGTGAGTCTAATCAGGTGCAGCTGTCACTATCAGGCTGTACCACATAGTGTATCTCAGCGCTTCCTCCTTGCTGACACGTGTAACATCAAGTCATGTGAATGCACATAGGAGGCGGATGGAACTATGGCTCCTGAGGGGCGCCCCCACGGCCGATCCTCATAGCCCTGATCAGTGGCGTAAGTTCGTCACAGTTGCCCGGAGGCAAGATAAATATTGGTGCCCCCCTATATTAAGATATGTGTGTGTGTGTGTGTGTGTGTGTGTGTGTGTGTGTGTGTGTGTAATGTTCTGAAAAAAATGTATATACTGTAATTATACATTTAATTGTCTTTTATTTAAAATCACACATTTCTTAGCAGTCATACCCAGGATTAGAACCCATGACCTGTTACACTAACAGCAGACACTTTACTGATGGAGTTATTTGCTCCTGTACAGTAAGCATGAGAATTCTAACTATATGAAGTTACGTGTAATTGTCAGAGAAGTATCTTCATATAGTTAAAATTCTCATATTTCCTATACAGGAGCAAACAGCTTCATCAGTAAGGTGTCTGCTTCCAGTGTAATAGGTCGTGGTTTCTAATCCTGGGTGTGACCCTTGTAAAATGTGTATATTTAGTATAATAAAGAGGGTGTGATTTGTAAGGTACAGGGACCAGTGAGGAAGTCGGACACTGAAAAGACAGCAACAGCTAGTATCAATTAACTTAATTCAATGGTGTCACAGAATGGGAGGAGAGGTGCCCCCCTTCAGAGCAGGAGCCCGGCGGCAGATGACTCCGTTGCCTCCCAAAGTTCTGCCTCTGGCCCTGATGCATCTCCTGCAGGGGGGTTGCAGGTTAGGTGGCACCAGGTTGAAGCTTTGCCTAGGGTGCATAGAGACCTTGCACCAGCCCTGGCTCTGTTCATCTTCCTCTCCAAACGTATTACATCTGTCTCTCCTCTCTTACGAGCCCTACACTGTCTCCCCTCCCCCTTCAGAATCCAATTCAAGATTCTCACACTCACTTATACCTCTTTTATACTAAATATCACGGGTCTCATCCAGGAGCCTGACACGTGTGCTACCCGGCTGCGACCCGCGTCAGCCCGCTTTCACATCGCATCACCATCCCGGATTAATGCCGGGATGGTGACATCGCCGATGACGCAGCGGGGACAGCGCTTGGAGATCACATGATCTCCAAGTGCCGCCCGTCTATACCAGTGACGTGCAGTGAGGTTGGTGGCTAGGAAGGCACACATGGGGGTAAACATACACAACTGCATTACAAGAAAGTTATGTGCTACTTGCAGATTAATTCAATGCACATATACAGTATATGTATTGTATGAGGGTTATTGACCTTCTGCTTGGAGATAGCACATTGCAATTCCCAACAAAAGCACTCCTAAATGGTATCACTCTTTCTTGCTGTAACCCATTCCAATTTCCAGAGAAAGGTAATCCTGCAAGCATGAACAAGCAATATCAAATATTTTGGTCACTTATTGGAGACCATTAGTGCATCCTGCAGTAAAGAAACAGGCAGGTTATTGGTTGTGCAATTCACTGTACATAACTTACACTAGGCCAGCTCTTATGTAAAAAGGTGTATCCAGGATCCACTAATAACAGCGGGGGTCATTCCGAGTTGATCGCTCGTTGCCGATTTTCGCAACGGAGCGATTAAGGCAAAAATGCGCATGCGCATGATACGCAGTGCGCATGCGCTAAGTATTTTAGCACAAAACTTAGTAGATTTACTCACGTCCGAACGAGGAATTTTCATCGTTGAAGTGATCGGAGTGTGATTGACAGGAAGTGGGTGTTTCTGGGCGGAAACTGGCCGTTTTCAGGGAGTGTGCGGAAAAACGCAGGCGTGTCAGGGAAAAACGTGGGAGTGTCTGGAGAAACGGGGGAGTGGCTGGCCGAACGCAGGGCGTGTGTATGACGTCAAACCAGGAACGAAACGGGCTGAGCTGAACGCAATCTGTGAGTAGGTCTGGAGTTACTCAGAAACTGCTAAGAATTTTCTATTCGCAATTCTGCTAATCTTTCGTTCGCTATTCTGCTAAGCTAAGATACACTCCCAGAGGGCGGCGGCCTAGCGTGTGCAATGCTGCTAAAAGCAACTAGCGAGCGAACAACTCGGAATCACCCCCAGTGTACACTGCACTGCACAGCACAGCACATGTTCTTAGTAAATTCCTGGTCCCTTGGTGGACCTGTGTCAGCACAATATGCTGGCAAAGTGCAGCTCTCAACTTTCCTGTCAGCACTGCTGGTGCTCTCTTCTCCCCTACACTCTCCAGGTACTGACTGCTGCCCCAGAAATAACTCCTTAGCTCAGAATACTGGGACAGATGCTCTCCTGAGAAGAGGGATAGGGGAGTCCTGCAGGGCAAATGTAGTCAGCCCCCCGCCCTGGGATGGGAGTACACCTATTATCTGGCAGGAGAAATAAGTGGTGCAGGGAGCCCGGCCAGTGACAGCTGTTCACACTACTACTGCTCTCACTTCTGTCTGTGTAGTAGTTCTCATTCCTCTCTGCTTCAGGTCACCATCTCTGCTGCTGCCATCACTGCCCTCGGCCTCTCAGTGCTGCCGAGCTCCAGTGTCTTCCTGGATTTCTGTGATTGGTCACCAAAGCACAAGGCATGCCCCCACTCTGAGGCATGCCTCACATGGCTCTTTTCTCTGCTGTATTAATGGCCACTGTGTAGCCCCGCCCCCAGCTCTGCAAGCAGTGTCTGACTATACAGAGCTAAGGGTGTGTACACAGGGTAAGATCATTTCTTTCGATTTTGACTATATAGTCAAAATCACAAGAAAAGTTAGTGCAGATCGCAAGGTGAAAGTCACCTTGCGATCCCGATGCGCGGTCCTGCCAGGTCGGCATCGCAAGAAAAGATAGACTGTGCAGGCAAGTCAATCCTTGCTAGATCGGTGTACTATCTAGTTCATCTCACATGTCACTGACATCTCACATAAGCCAAAATCTCACATAAGCCAAAATCGTAAGCACACATAGTCCATATCTCAAGAAAAGTTAGTCAAAATCTGTGCTATCTGGGCTCCGGGGAGTTCAAGGGAAATTGCAAGTGAAAATCGGGCATAGCAAGGATTTCACCGTGTGTACACACCCTAAGGCAGATCTCTTACTGCTTGCTAATTTCTTGTCTTTCCATGCAGGGAGCCCCACAAATCTGAAGGGTTTTGCCTATAAAAAGTGATTACAGCAATACAAAGAAGATGCTTGTAAGTTATAATTATCTTCTTTGTATTATTCTAATAGTTTCTATAGCCAAAACTCTAGAGAATTACAGGCAGTATGACAGTTGAGACACTGCCTCCCCTGACTGTACGTCCCTGGTCTATACACTGTAAACGGGAACCAGGACGATGCGACCCGTCTACTATTTACACAGCACAGTTTGACGGGTTGAACACGTGTTCAACCCTGCAAACTACCCGAGTTTGAATACCGGGTCATTCGACCTGGATTATTCCAACTCGACCCTTTTACACTGCGCAGCAACATGGGTTATACGCGTTCATGTGCAATAACCCGTGTGATATGCTGGCTGTGTAAAAGGGGTATTACAAAGCGCTCATCGATACTTCTCCCATTTACATCTCTTTCCTTATCTCTCTTTACACTCCCTCCCACGCAATACGCTCCACAGCCTCTTCTGACAACTGATTACCTCCTCCTTCCACTCCCACTGCCAAGATTTTGCATGTGCTGCTCCCTATCTCTGGATTTCTCTACCTCTCACCATCAGACTCTCCACCTCTCTACAAAACTTAAAACGGGCTCTCATGACCCACTTCTTCATCAAACCCAGCCATTTCTCATCCTAACCCTCTGTTACACATGCACTGTCTACCCCATCTGTCTGTCTGCCCCTCCCCTTTAGAATGTAAGCTTTTACGAGCAGGACCCTCTCCCCTATTGTGCTTTTCTTTCTCTTACTCAGACTATCATCTACTCAATACTCCCTACAACGGCACCTAGACCTTGGTTTCTGCCACCCTGATACTTATTTCAGTGTCATGTCTGCTTATGCAGCAATGTTTATATACCATGAACTTGTCCTACATTGTCTTGTACTGTAAGTATTGTAATTGTTTTTCTTGTTTCATTTCTTTGTTTATGTACTTTGTAAGGTTCTGCGGAACCCTTGTGGTGCCATATAAATTATTATTATTATTATTATTATTATTATTATTATTATTATTATCCTTTATATGGCGCCACAAGGGTTCCCCAGCGCCCAATTACAGAGTACATATGCACATAATCAAAACAGGAAAACAGTGACTTACAGTTGAAGACAATATAGGACAAGTACAGGGTAACTAAGCATAACTACACCAGTAGACGACATAGAGATAAGTTTCAAGGTGGCCAAAAAACTGCAGGATTTGGACAATTGAGGATTATTAAAGTAAGAAAAGGATAAGCACATGAGGGAAGAGGGCCCTACTCGTGAGAGCTTACATTCTAAAGGGGAGGGGCAAACAGACGGGTGACACAGATGGGGTACACCGAGCATGGGACAGAGGTTTAGGATGAGATTGGCTGGGTTTGGTAAAGAAGTGGGTCTTAAGAGCCCGTTTAAAGTTCTGTAGGGAGATGGAGAGTCTGAGCGGGAGAGGTAAAGAATTCCAGAGAAAGGGAGCAGCCCGTGAAACATCTTGGAGATAGGAGTGGGAGGAAGTAATCAGAAGACAGGAGAGTCGGCGTGCATTAGCAGAGCGAAGAGGACGGGTGGGAGAGTAAAGGGAGATAAGGGTGGTCATTCCGAGTTGTTCGCTCGTTGCCGATTTTCGCTATGCTGCGATTTGCTACTAAATGTGCATGCGCATGGTACGCAGAGCGCATGCGCTAAGTTATTTTACAGAAAACTTAGTAGATTTGCTGGTGCTTGTGCGGCGCTTTTCAGTCGCACTGCTGATCGGTGAATGATTGACAGGAAAGGGGTGTTTCTGGGTGGTAACTGAGCGTTTTCCGGGAGTGTGCTAAAAAAACGCAGGCGTGTCAGGGAAAAACGCGGGAGTGTCTGGAGAAACGGGGGAGTGGGTGGCCGAACGCAGGGCGTGTTTGTGACGTCAAACCAGGAACTAAACGGACTGAGCTGATCGCAATCTAGGAGTAGGTCTGGAGCTACTCAGAAACTGCAAGAAAATATTTAGTAGCAGTTCTGCTAATCTTTCGTTCGCTATTCTGCTAAACTAAGATACACTCCCAGAGGGCGGCGGCCTAACGTGTGCAATGCTGCTACAAGCAGCTAGCGAGCGAACAACTCGGAATGACCACCAAGGTCAGAGATGTAAATGGGTGAGGAGTGGGTGAGTGCATTAGACAGTGTATGCCCAGCAAGAGTGATAACATTGGTTAATTTGATCAATTATTTCAATATAATCTCTTTATTAACTCCAACCTCTGATAAATCACATTTCCAGATTTTGAACACAAATATTTTTAGCAAGATTTTTCATACTCTCATCATATATGTATGTTGTTAGATATAATTTTAATATAAAATAGTTAGGGGTTTATTTACTAAGTGCTTGGTACTAAAACCAGGCGCTTCCAATTATGTTTATGTACAAAATTTAAAAAGGAAATGATTTTACTAGCAAAACATGGATAGTAAAAGCATTACCCTTTTTAAATTTCAGGCATACACATAATCAGAAGCGCCACAATGTACAATGTACAAACACCATTGAATCTGTAAAGTTATGGACCAAAAAAATAATTAGCAGAAAGCTCAACTATTACATTTGTCAATTTGATGCTGTTATAACTTATAACAGCTGTTATATGTAATTTGTGCTCGCGTGAGCGCAAAATGATTGGTTAGGTTCATGCAAAACAAGTCATTTCTCAAACGTATTTAAAAAATATCACCATCGAATCTGACATGTTAATAATCTGCTCATTCCCCCAACCCAAAGCCCTGTAGGTGGGCTGCTCTGTGTAGCATAACCCCTTAGCATGTAGACATCCAAAATCGGGACAAAGCCAGCTCTACCCCTGAACCACCCCTGTCTACCCAGAAACACCTATATACGTACAAAACACCACCCAGATTTTTGTACACTGAATCCATTTGTTGAACCAAGGGAATACATTCTTGTTTTCGATCTGTATCTCCTTCGTAGTTTGGATCTGTATTTGTTTTGCCAAAACCTCCCTTGGATCTGTATATATACAGTATTTTTTTAAATCATAAAAACAGCTAAAATCACAGAATTTGGGCCTGTTTTTGTTCCTGCAGTATTATTAACTTAAACAACATTAATTTCCAGTTGTTTCCAATGAATTTTGACCACCTCACAGTTTACAATATTGGTTTTATTAATTTTAGGCCAAAGGTTGCAGCCAAATATATGCAGCAGTTTATAACACATCCAAGAAACATTGCAAAGGCAGTGCAGAAATGAAAAGTGGTGCAAGATGAAATTGTCCTTGGGCCCTCCCTATCACCCTTATGTTGTATATTAAAAAGGACATGCACAATTTAACAAAGCAAGCACTTCAGTGATAGGTACATACATTTGTGTGGCTGAAGTGCTTGCTTTGTTTGGGCCCCACACATTTTTTTTTAGAAGGACTAGCTCTGATCACTAATGATGAAGATGTTAATGATGAGGGTGTTAATTACACTATAGTCTTGTACAATACATTTCATGTCTTCGCCGCAAATGATGTAACATGGAGGAGATGCCTAGATGGCTAACTTTCCTACCTCTACTAACTTTGGCCTCACAAATGGAGCAGATGTTTTCACAAACATTGTCAGGATTGGGTTAAAAATAATCCAACACCCTAGAGGTGGCTTTTTTGGTCTCCTGCCCAGGCATTGCAGTGGCTTTCTTTTTATCACGGTCAACAACTGCAGCCACTGACGGCTGACTTACATTAACAACATTATCACCAACATCCTCTCTGTCAGATAGTATACACATATCCCCCTCATCCTGTCCCACTTCCACACACAAATCCTCGATTTCTATTATGTCCTCATCATCACCATCTTTACTTGTACTGCACCCACATGTGCAGATGGTGCAGAAATGGCAGAAGGTAGTGAAAGAGGCTTCTCTATGAGGACAGTATGAGAAATGTCAGACTCACACATACCTGATGTGGACACCCTTAAACGTTCTTCAAGAATGTCTGATTAATCTGAATGCACAGTTTGTCTTACTGCCTCTGCAGCTAACTTTCCTTTTGATGTTTTTTTTTTCCCATTGCAAAATTAAATGATTTTACATGCCTGACTTAACCGTCTATGCCCCTGGGCATCGGCCTTACTAGATGACGTTGACAGACTTGTAATGTCATGACTGGTGACAGCAGCTGCACCATTAGTATGTGTTTCCTGCTCTCCTCTCAATTGTTCGACATCCATCTCTATCACAACATGAATGAAGTGGGGTACAGCACACACCACAATTTGTACAAAAAATGTAATAGTCAGAAATATTAATCAAACACTGCGGTTTAATTTCACCAACTGTGTCACACTATACGTGTATGAGTCCAAAACAGTAATCAAACACTGAGGTTTAATTTCACCAACAGTGTCACACAATATGTGTATGAGATGTGTACGAAAATATATTACTTGGTACCACCTTCACCCACAGTGTCGCACAACAAGTGTATGAGTCAGGAATAGTAATCAAACATTGCGGTTTAATTTCACCAACAGTGTCACACAATGCATGTATGAGTATGAAATAATAATATATTTTGGTCTGACTGGCAGTGTCACAGTAATTATGAAAATACAATTAAAATTGTATAGTACACTGGGGTACAGCATAAACAAAAAATATATATTTTTATTATTATATTTTAGGCTTTTTAGCTTTTATTATTTTAATTTTATACTAAGGCGGAGCCCCTGGATGGATGGACCGATCACCACTACGTGGACAGAGCACCCTTTGTCAGATACACCACCAGACGACAGACAGGGTACCCCTGGACTCATACTCATAGGACTCAGACACACCAGCCCCTGGATGTATACTGGGGGTTTAACACTAGGGCAGACCAGCCTCTGAATGGTTTTACCAGATCTATTCACCTTTTGGTAAACTAGACCAAACAGCCTCTCTGTTCTACATCACCCTTCTCCATTGTGTTCCTTTCACCCAGAGCCGGCGCTACCCGCTCAGCAAGGGTATGCATTGCAGGGAGGCGCTGAGGTGAAGAGGCGCTCTCCTGCTCTGCTACCCTGCCGCTGCGCCTGTCAGTCTGGATGACAGGTAGCGGCGCTGGCAGCGGGTAGCGTGGCTCCCTCCTCTCCTCCTCCCCAGTGAGACTGCAGGCACTGTGCAGACTCACCCCTCACACAACTCTGCTGCCGCCGCCATCCCCCGTTCCGAACTGTATTGGGGGCGTGGCCTAATCGCGGGAGGCGTGGCCACGCCCCCTTATGTAAAAAGTTTTTGTTTTTTTTTATCTTTATGGCGCCTGATGATCCCTGAGCCCCTGGCCAGCCCTCTGGCAGGGTAAATTCGGAGTAGAAACATGAACAGTGTGAGCACCCTCCGCCCCCCACCCCACCTATACAGTAACAGGCAGAGGCTCAGCAATATGCTGCTGCCCAGTAAAGAGGGATGGTGGATGGTGGTGGGAGTGTGGCAGACCAGGGTCCATGCTGGGCCACTCCATAAGTCCCAGGCCTGGGTAATTAGTACCCCCCCCCCCATCATCACTACCGATATCCTACAGCCGCTGAAGTAACGGAGCCTGCAAGAAGGCGGAGAAGGGAGAGGAGGAGCAGCGCCAGCACCTCCTGCAGGTAACGGGGCTGCACTGTGGAGGGAATGAGTGGCTGTACCTGGCATAGGGGGTTATTCAAAGATGAATGCAGATAGTGTATATGCAGCCAGATCTGCGTTCATCTCTGCACATGCTGAGGGCCGCCCAGCACAAGGCAAGGCCGCCCAGCATGTGTGGCGCCGCCTCCCGATGCATCCGCAATTTGATTGCGGACGCATCTGATCTAAGGTTGACCCCTGGCAGTGAAGCCTGGTCAGCAGCCATTTTTTTATGGGAGCGGCTGTGTGTGACGTCCCGGCCTGCCCCCTTTTTTACCAGCGTCACCCCCGCAACACCTTAACTCCGCTACGCTGTCGCCTATCAATCACATTGTGGTCGCATCCATTGGGGAAGCGACCGCAATGTGTGTGGCCTCATACCCACTGCACATGCACAGTTTGCTGCCACTGGCAAACTGCGCTGAGGGCCGTTATTACAACGGGGTCTCAATGACCTTCATAATGGGCTCTACTCTGGCGTAATGTGTAACAGCGGCTCTCCTGTATGGCGTAAGGTGTATAAGGGTATTACTACTGTGCGGTGTAATGTGACAAACGGACACTACTGTGTGGTGTAATGTGACCAATGGACACTACTGTGCGGGGTTATGTGACTAACGGACACTACTGTGTGGGGTTATGTGAACTGGTACTATTCTGTGGCCCTATATTTTTGGCGCGCGCCTTCGGCGCACACTGTTCCTATTCTGAGCATGGCCAAAGGAAACTGTTGCCCTGAGCTCTTCAAGATCTAGAACCGGCCCTGTCATCGATTTTAAATGTGAATAAGGGGCACTATTATGTGGCATAATATGAATCAGGGACACTACGTTTGGGTTAATGTGCATAAGATTGTAAAACTGTGTTGCGTAATTTGAATTGTGGGTACCATTGTGGCCACGCCCCTTCCTTTTGTGACCACACCCCTTTTTGCAGTGCGCACTATCCCTTTTTTACGGATGGGAGGGCGCAAATTTATTATTTGCAGGGGGGCGCCGAACACACTAGCACCGGCCCTGCTTTCACCACATAGGTCCTCTGGGCTGCCAGGGCTCTCAGCATTAAATTGGGCTAAACCCTGCATCACCTAGCCCCAGTGCACTGCTCACTGGCACCCTATGCTATCACCACTCTAAAGACATGACGTAACACAAGGGGCGAGCCACCAGCAGGACAAAGTGTACAGCTGCCCAGATGTCAGCCGTACCTGTTGAGTCCTTTGGACGCTCCAAACAGTGCTATTGGTCGCAGGGTACCATTCCAGGCATCCTGCTAGCCATACGCAGGGCTGTGGAGCAGAGCTGGCCCAGGGTCCTGTGCGATAGCACTACTCGCACCCCCCTCCATACAGCTCTGCCCAGGCCTCTGAATTACCCTAGCCTCTGCATCACCCAGGCCTCTACACCCCCTAGACATGCTCTGTATGACCGAGCATCCTGCAAACCTCAGTTGTATCCGCTTTACTTATTATCCCAGTTCACTGACCCCAATGTAAACTTTCACGGGTAGGGTCCTCTACCTTATGTCTATCCATCTTCTTTGTGTATCTCTATCATATCTTACGGTGAATTGGTTCCCACTGCATTTTCTTCAACTGCATCCATTCATCTTATTTGGCATAACTGTTAAATGTATGTCTGTCATTGAAATCTTATGACACATTTTTCTGTCATTTGTCATGTATATAGTTTTGCTATCTTGTACGACCTGTTACTTACTGTATGATGTTATAGTAATGTTTCTCTAGCATCCATAAGGGATATTGGGGGAAACTAGTACGATGGGGTATAGACGGGGTCCAAAGGAGCCAGTGCACTTTAAATTAATTCAACTGGGTGTGCTGTCTCCTACCCTCTATGCCCCCTCCCACAGGCAGTTTAGAAAAAAGTGCCCTCAGGAGAGGATGCACATCTCTGCAGCTCCACAGAGTTTTCTTCAATTTCATTTAAAACTTTAATTTTTTTCGGTATGCTGTCTGGGCAACAGCATACCTGCACCGTGGGAGTTGGAGGGGGGGCGGTCACCGGCCTTGCGAGGTGCAGAGCTGCAGGACCACCGTCCTGAGGGGCTGTTTGTTCAGTGGGGCACTGCGCCTTGGCTGTCACAGCCGCAGCACGCTGCACACCCCTAATGCTGCCTGAAGGTGACATCGGTGGTGAGTACAAACTGGGGAACCCGCTAGGGAGACCCCCCGAATCAAAATGCGGCTGACCACGGGTGCGACCTACAGGACCCTCCCTGGGGGGTCCCGCTAGGATCCACCATGTGTACACTGGCACAAAACTGCTTGACTAAGCATTTGTGTGAGGTTTTAAGCTTATTTGGAGACTTTGTCAGTATAAATAAGATGTACAGCTCCGGCGCCATTTGAGTGGGCGAAGCTTCCTCAGAGCGGGACCAACAACGTTTTGGCGCCTCCCTCTGCTTACAGCAGCCATCTACAGCACACACTCAGTGCTTCCTGCCTCACAGACACGCTGGAAACTGGTACAGTGTGTAGCTAAGGGGGAGAGCCGCTTGTGTACACTATTCTGAGCCTAATTAGGACTGTATTTTGTAGTGTTTACTGTGATTTACAGACCTGACAGTCTCACTGGGGCTGTGCAGCTCAGGGCATGCTGGTATCCCCTCTCTGTGTCTCCTCTCACATACAGTAGGGCAGGCTTGCATTATAACTGTCAGTGTGTATGTGTTTGTACTTACTGTGAAATATGGGTAAGCACAAGCTGTGAGGATATGTCACACCAGATTCTCTCCATTCTCTAATGACTCTGTTTCCTGTGGGCAATGCAGTCAATCTTCACAAATTAGTGAAGAGGTTGGAGAAGAGGGTCCAGAGCCCCACTGGTTAGGGTCTCTTAAGACTATGATGTCAGATATGTCATCCCAGCTCACTGCTAATGTGCAGAAAACTCAGCTACTGCAACAAGCTGTTGCAGATTTAGCTGCTAGGGCTGATGCACAGCCCCCCCTCTCTCATGCAGGTCCCCAGAAGCGTGGTTTCCCTGCTCTATTATCTGATACTGATGATGATATACAAGATGATGGCGATGACCTGGATCCTGTTAGTGGGGATCCCGATCCCACTCAGGGTACTGAACCCCTCATTTTGGCTATAGGGGATGTGTTAAAGCTCCCTCTGGAAGACACTGCATCACAGCAGTAATTTTTCTTTGTACAAAATAAGCCCAATGTCACGTTCCCTGATTCTACAACGTTAGATGACTTATGCAGACAGACCTGGAAAAATCCAGACAAAAAATTCCAAGTGTCCAAAAAGTATTTGCGCACTTTCCCGTTTGCTCCTGGTGGTAGAAAATTTTGTGAGGAACCCCCTGGCGTGGATGTCTCAGTCTCTCGCCTGTCTAAAAAGGCGGTGATACCTGCCCCGGGCTCCTTTACCATGAAAAATCCTGGGGATCGGAAGATAGAGACTAACCTAAAGTCTATATACACTGCAGCCGGCCTCTCACAAAGACCGATTATTGCTGGTTGCTGGATGACCCATGCCATTCATTCTTTGGCCATTCAAATTCAAGGGGGTCTCTCGGGGGATATGCCCTTAGTTACTATAGTCACCTTACTGAAGCACATTCAGGACACTGCACGTGTCCTCTGTGATTCCCTCAAGGAGATGGGGAACATTAATGCTCGGACGTCTGCCATGGCAGTGTCGGTGCACAGGTCCTTGTGGTTGCGTCAGTGGATTGCGGACTCTAACGTGGTGTGGAATCTCTCCCCTTTTTCCCCCACGTCATTGTTCCAATACCACTACCGCTACGCAGCAAAGGGTTTTACTCAAACCTGTTTTTGGTGCCGAAGCCAGATGGTTCGGTCAGATCCATTCTGAATCTGAAATCCTTTTTTGAGGGTGTTCAAGTTCAAAATGGAATCCCTGCGAGCAGTGATTGCGGGCCTGGAAGAACAGAAATTTATGGTCTCCTTGGATATCAAGGACGCCTATCTCCATATTCTGATTTGGCCTTCTCATCAGGCATACCTGCAGTTTGTGTACAGAGGGAAAAGGTAGCAGGTGCACTATCTCACACTAGCTCAACCTGTAGTAACCAGAGGCACTTAGCATATTCCTGGCCAGGGCTATGAGCTTACCCACTGCGCCAAGGTAGCCTCTCATTGGGTAAGTCCCTAACACTAACTATAGGGGTTCAGGTCCGGGGGGCAGGACACCCCAGAGCCACCCAGCCAGACAACCCTAGGGCATCGCAGGAGTGATAAAAATATAGGGTTAAAGAGGTAGGAGCAGCTGCTGCTGCATGTGTGAATAATGTGAGGAGTAAAGGAAAATTATGTGAAGGTGTTACATATATATAAAACAAACTATAAGTGCCATGGAGTGATGAAATAGTGTTAAATTGCGATGCCCCAGGGACACCCAGCCACGGTAGGCACAGGGAGCCCCGCACCCCAGAGAATTCCCCCCATTATGGACTGCCATATTAAACAAAATGTAGGAGTCTTACCTCAGTGTGCTCATTCCAAATGTAAAGGCTAGAGTGTTGGACTATTTAAAATCAGAGGGGTGGGTGGGGCAGGGTGCTAAATTAGGGTGAAGGTGTCTCCTACCTTCAAAAATGTATGAATACATCAGTTACAGAGGGAAAAGGGCCCTAATTTGCCCACCTTAATTAGGTAGTGAGGTGCTACTCTGCTTGAGACTTAGTAAAGTGTACAGAGGGAAAAGGTAGCAGGTGCACTATCTCACACTAGCTCAACCTGTAGTAACCAGAGGCACTTAGCATATTCCTGGCCAGGGCTATGAGCTTACCCACCGCATCAAGGTAGCCTCTCATTGGGTAAGTCCCTAACACTAAATATAGGGTTCAGGTCCGGGGGGCAGGACACCCCAGAGCCACCCAGCCAGACAACCCTAGGGCATCGCAGGAATGATAAAAATATAGGGTTAAAGAGGTAGGAGCAGCTGCTGCTGCATGTGTGAGTGATGTGAGGAGTAAAGGAAACTTATGTGAAGGTGTTACATATATATAAAACAAACTATAAGTGCCATGGAGTGATGAAATAACTGTAACTGGAACTGATGCATTCATACATTTTTGAAGGTAGGAGACACCTTCACCCTAATTTAGCACCCTGCCCCACCCACCCCTCTGATTTTAAATAGTCCAACACTCTAGCCTTTACATTTGGAATGAGCACACTGAGGTAAGACTCCTACATTTTGTTTAATATGGCAGTCCATAATGGGGGGAATTCTCTGGGGTGCGGGGCTCCCTGTGCCTGCCGTGGCTGGGTGTCCCTGGGGCATCGCAATTTAACACTATTTCATCACTCCATGGCACTTATAGTTTGTTTTATATATATGTAACACCTTCACATAATTTTCCTTTACTCCTCACATTATTCACACATGCAGCAGCAGCTGCTCCTACCTCTTTAACCCTATATTTTTATCATTCCTGCGATGCCCTAGGGTTGTCTGGCTGGGTGGCTCTGGGGTGTCCTGCCCCCCGGACCTGAACCCCTATAGTTAGTGTTAGGGACTTACCCAATGAGAGGCTACCTTGATGCGGTGGGTAAGCTCATAGCCCTGGCCAGGAATATGCTAAGTGCCTCTGGTTACTACAGGTTGAGCTAGTGTGAGATAGTGCACCTGCTACCTTATCCCTCTGTACACTTTACTAAGTCTCAAGCAGAGTAGCACCTCACTACCTAATTAAGGTGGGCAAATTAGGGCCCTTATACCTGCAGTTTGCCCTGCTGGACGATCATTTTAAGTTCCAGGCACTGCCCTTCAGCCTATCAACAGCCCCGAGGGTATTCACGAAGGTGATGGTGGAGATGATGCTTCAACTCCGGATCCAGGGGGTCAATGTTGTTCCTAACCTGGATGATCTTCTGATAAAGGCAAGATCCAGGGTGCTTTTGTTGCATCATATCAGCCGCACCATCCGTCTTCTGTCCGACCATGGGTGGATCCTCAACTTACAGAAGTCCCACCTGGAGCCAACTCAGGGGCTCCTGTTCCTGGGGATGTTGTTGGATACTGTGACCCAGAAGGTATTTCTACCAGAGGACAAGGCGAAAACACTTCAGGAGATGGTTCACATGGTGCTCCGACCTACTGGAGTGTCCACCCATCTCTGCATAAGATTGTTGGGAAAGATGGTTGCCTCTTACGAGGCAATCCAGTATGGGAGGTTCCATGCAAGAACATTTCAGTTGGATCTCCTGAGCAAATGGTCCGGATCGTATCTCCAGATGCACCGGATGATTCAGCTGTCACCTCAGACCAGGATTTCCCTCCTGTGGTGTCTACAGTCCTCCAATCTCCTGGAGGGCAGGAGTTTTGGGATTCAGAATTGGACCCTCTTCACGACAGATGCGAGTCTGAGAGGATGGGGAGCTGTCACCCAAGGGGCGCAGTTCCAAGGCAGCATGAAAGCCTCCTTCCAATCAACATTCTGGAACTTCGGGCGATCTACATTGCTCTACTTCAAGCCTCTCCTCTGCTCAAGGATCACGCAATCCAGGTACTGTCGGATAACGCCACGGTGGTGGCATATATCAGTCGACAAGGAGGGACAAATAGCAGAGCCTGCATGCGAGAGGTGTCAAAGACACTCCTCTGGGCAGAAGAATTGCAAGAGCCATGTCAGCAATCTTCATTCCGGGTGTGGACAACTGGGAGGCGGACTTCCTGAGTCATCACGATCTCCACCCGGGGGAGTGGGGGCTCCACCATCTGGTGTTCCAGCAGATCATCGTCCGGTGGGGTTGCCCACAAATAGACATGATGGCTTCTCGTCTCAACAAGAAACTTCCCTGGTATTGCTCATGGACCAGTGACCCTTAGACGAGGGCAGTGGATGCACTGGCGTTGCCTAGGCCGTACCGGCTGGTCTACCTGTTTCCTCCGATCCCATTGCTCCCAAGAGTGCTAAAGCAAATCAGGAATCAAGGTGTCCAGGCAATTCTAATTGTCCCGGATTTGCCTCGGAGGGCGTGGTATGCGGATCTTCTGGACATGTCCGTCGAAGACCCTTGGCCTCTACCACTCAGAAGAGATCTTCTTCAACAAGGACCGTTCGTCTACCCAGACTTACGGTGACTTTGTTTGACCGCATGGAAGTTGAGTGGAACATCCTAGCTCACAAGGGCCTTTCCAAGAAGGTTATTGCAACCATGGCTCAGGCCAGGAAACCTGTGACGTCAAAATACTATCATCATATCTGGAGATATGTCTCTTGGTGCGAGGAACGCACATATCCACCTGCAGAGTTTCACTTGGGACGTTTCCTACGTTTCCTGCAGGCTGGTGTGGATAAGGGATTATGTCTGGGTTCCATTAAGGTCCTGATTTCAGCTCTTTCCATTTTCTTTCAGAAGAAATTGGCAGTGTTGCCAGAAGTTCAGACTTTCTTGCAAGGAGTACTCCACATACAACCTCCCTTTGTGCCTCCTACGGCACCCTGGGATTTGAATGTAGTTGTTATGATTCCAGTACTCCTGACCGGAGGAGATCTTATGACAATGGCCAGAGTACTGGAAGGGAATGCTGGTTACGGGAGCAGGAAAGACTAGTTGCCCCTGGCGCCCTAACTCTATTGTCTCACCCGTGCTATCGGAAATCCCTTGCGAGACTATGGTTTCTTGAGCCCCTGGCAGCCACGTTTGAAAGGCGGATTATGTCTGCCCAACTCCGGTGCCCCCCGGTCTTAGTGAGAGACAAAGGGAAATCCGAGGCAGGATGATGACAAGAGGACCTCTGACTAACAAAAGGCCAAGGGCAACAAGCTAACTAACCAAACCTGAAGTATGTGCGGAAAAACCGCCAGGTAAAAGGACAACCAAAATCCACTAGTCCATAACTCCTACCCAGCACCGCTGGATACCAGAGTGGATCTGTGGGAGCGGAATCCCCCGCAAAATGCTCCGAAACACAAATAATAAGTAATAAATAATAAAGCGGCCAAGCCGCAACACACGGCAACGCCGCGACTCACGAACACCACTGGATGTTTAAACGGTGCTCAGTCAGGACTCCAGGAACAAGATGACGACTTCCGAGTGCAGGACAACTGAGGACTGGAACGACCGGATACAGCAAGACTGGAAACACTCTCAGCAAACAGAGACAGCATGCAGGAAGCTATTACCGGCGTCTGTGTGAGGCACTGCAAGAGCATATAAACTGAAGCCCTCCAATCAACTGCTGACAGGGCTAATTGCGTGGATGCCGTGCAGCTGCCTTGCTGCACGGCTAGGAAACAGGTGCCCTACTTAATTTAAATGGACCCAGCAACGGGGAACGCGGTCCGCCAGTGGCGTCCCCGTTGCTAGGGTCCGTGCGGCTCCGTGCGCCCGGCGTCTAGCGTTGCCAGGGAGCCGGCGGCTGTACGCGTACGGCGTCCCTGGTTGCTAGGCGCCGGGCCGCACCGACGAGCGGACCCCGGCGCCTAACAGTACCCCCCCCCCTTGAGGAGGGGTCAAGGAACCCCTAAAGCCAGGTTTCTGAGGAAATTCCCGAAAAAATGCCCTCTTGAGCCTCGGGGCATGGAGATCCTTATCCAGGACCCAAGACCTTTCCTCTGGACCATAGCCTCTCCAGTGCACCAGAAAATAAAGCCGACCCCGGGACAATTTGGAATCGAGAACCTTCTCCACCAAGAACTCCTGTTGTCCCTGTACATCTACTGGAGATTTCCCCTGAGAGATCTTCCGAGGAAATCTACTGGAAGAAACGTATGGTTTCAACAGGGAACAATGGAACGTATTTCCGATCCGGAGAGCTCTTGGTAAACGTAACCGGAAAGCAACTGGGTTGATTTTTTTAATAATATGAAATGGTCCAATAAATTTGGGGCCCAATCTAGCTGAGGATTGTCGAAGTCTAATGTTACGAGTCGACAACCATACCCTATCTCCCACCTTAAAAGTGCAAGGACGTCGGAGCCTGTCAGAAAATCTTTTCTCTCGAAAGGCCGCTTTTCTGAGAGCAAGGTGCACTTTTTTCCAAATGACTCTGAGATGAGAGGTTAAGGTTAGCGAGGAAACTGAAGAATGTTGAAAAAAAGAATTAGCTCTGGGGTGAAAACCAAAAACTGAAAAGAATGGAGACACATTAGTGGAGGAATGACAAGAATTATTGTAAGCAAACTCCGCCAAAGGAAGAAACTCGGACCAATCATTCTGGAGTTTGGCTGAGTACAAACGCAAATACTGTTTCAATGATTGGTTAACTCGCTCGGTTTGCCCGTTGGACTGGGGATGGTAGCCGGATGTTAAAGACAATTTCATCTTTAATGAAGCACAAAAAGACCTCCAGAATTGTGCAATGAATTGTGGACCCCGATCAGAAACAATATCAGTGGGCAACCCATGAAGTCTGAAAACATGGCGGAGAAACAAAACAGCCAATCCCTGGGCAGATGGCAGTCGGGGAAGAGCAATGAAATGAGCCATCTTGCTAAAACGGTCCACTACCACCCATATGACTCGGAATCCGGCTGACAGAGGGAGGTCTACCACAAAATCCATGGAAATATGAGACCATGGCCTGAGAGGAACTTTTAAGGGCATAAGTTGCCCGATAGGCAAGGAACGGGGAACCTTATGCTGTGCACAGACCTGACAAGAAAAAACAAACTCCTTAATATCTTTAGAAAGACCAGGCCACCATACTGAGCGGGGGACTAATTCCAAAGTCTTAGAGATCCCCGGATGCCCGGCAACTTTGCTATCATGAAACTCAGTCAAAACAGTAGCTCTCAAAAACTCAGGGACGTAAAGACGACCAGCAGGAGTATTTCCAGGAGCTTGATGTTGAAGCTGCTTTAACTGGGTAAATAAATCTTGTGTGAGGCCTGCCCGAATGACTGAAGACGGAAGTATGGGAGTAACTGGACTGTTATTATGAACTGGAAGAAAACTGCGTGACAGGGCATCCGCCTTGGTATTCTTGGAACCTGGCCTGAAAGTGATAATAAACTTGAAACGAGTAAAAAATAAAGCCCAACGAGCCTGCCGGGCATTCAGCCGCTTAGCTGATTCGATGTACTGAAGATTTTTGTGGTCAGTCAATACTGAAATGGTATGTGTTGCTCCCTCAAGCCAATGCCTCCACTCCTCGAAAGCCCATTTAATAGCCAGTAACTCCCGGTTACCAACATCGTAGTTGGATTCAGCGGATGAGAATTTCCTGGACATAAAGGCACAAGGATGTAGTTCCAGAGACTCCGGATCCTTTTGAGATAGGATAGCCCCCACTCCAACCTCCGAGGCATCAACCTCAACAACGAAGGGCAATTCTGGGTTGGGATGTCTGAGGACTGGAGCTGAGACAAAAGCTTGTTTCAAGGCCTGAAAGGATAACTCAGCTTCACGTGACCAGTTGGTAGGATCCGCTCCCTTCTTAGTTAATGCCACAAGGGGAGCAACCAGGTCGGAAAAAGAATGAATAAATCTTCTATAATAATTCGCAAACCCTAAAAAGCGCTGAATTGCTTTTAAATTGGTGGGTTGCGCCCAACTAAGGATGGCTTGGAGCTTCTTAGGTTCCATGCAGAATCCCCGAGGGGAAATAATGTACCCTAAAAAGGATACCTCCGTGACATGAAACTCACACTTCTCCAGCTTGGCATATAGATGATTTTCACGTAATTTTTGAAGAACCTGACGCACCTGGGTAACATGTTGTTCAATTGAGTCAGAATAAATCAGGATGTCGTCTAAGTAAACGACCACGAATCTTCCTAGGAAGTCACGGAGCACATCGTTAATGAGATCCTGGAAAACTGCTGGAGCGTTAGACAAGCCGAACGACATCACCAGATACTCGTAATGACCCGACTGAGTACTGAATGCCGTCTTCCACTCATCTCCAGACTTGATTCGGATGAGGTTATACGCTCCCCTTAGGTCAATTTTAGAAAAAAATCACAGCCGAACGCAGCTGATCAAAGAGGACAGAAATCAGCGGCAGAGGATAAGTATTTTTAACTGAGATCTTATTCAGGGCTCTAAAGTCAATGCAAGGTCTGAGTGATCCATCTTTTTTTTCCACAAAGAAGAAGCCTGCACTTAAAGGGGATTTAGATGGCCTAATAAATCCTTTCCCTAGGCTCTCCTTAACATACTCATTCATGGCCGCAGTTTCTGGCCCGGATAAAGCATATAACCTTCCCTTTGGCAATGTGGCACCAGGAATTAGCTCAATAGCACAATCATACGGCCGATGGGGAGGCAGAATGTCCGCATTGCCCTTGGAAAACACATCAACAAAGTCCTGGTATTCCACGGGAATGAGTTCAGGAATGGCAGTTGCTATTCTGACGGGAAACGTAATACATTCCTTATTACAGATGGTACCCCATTGTGAAATCTCCCCCGACCGCCAATCAATGGTGGGATTATGAAAGGCCAGCCAAGGGTGACCCAGAACCACTGGAACTGCTGGGCAATGGGTAAGGAAGAACTCGATCTTTTCGGAATGAAGAGCTCCTACCGTAAGTAGTACAGGGGGTGTACAGAGGGAAATAACCCCATTGGACAAAGGACTCCCATCTAAACCATGCATGGTGACACACCTACCCAAGGCTAACTGAGGAATGCCTAAGGCCTTGGCCCAAGTTAAGTCCATAAAGTTCCCTGCAGCTCCACTGTCAACAAAAGCCGACACCGAAGAACTGAGGCTGCCAAAGGAAACTTTAGCTGGGACTAAAAGGGAGTTATTCGAGGAGATAAGCTGCAGACCGAAGTGAACCCCCTCACAATTCACTTGGTCGAGGCGTTTCCCGACTTGTTCGGACAATTACGGGCAAAATGTCCCTTACCCCCACAGTACAAACAAAGACCAGAGTTTTGCCTTCTGGCTCTTTCTTCTGGAGACAGCCGGGAGAGACCCATCTGCATGGGCTCCTCTACGTCCTCAGGAATGGAATATACACATGGAGTAGACCTGACAGGTGCTCCTTTTTCAGCCCTCCGCTCTCTGAGACGACGATCAATCTTAATAGAAAGCTCCATGAGTTTATCGAGAGTCTCAGGAGCGGGATACTGAAGGAGACTGTCTTTTATAGACTCTGATAAGCCGAGGCGAAACTGACTGCGCAGGGCTGGGTCATTCCAGCCACAGTCGTTCGACCAACGGCGAAACTCCGTACAATAAACCTCTGCAGGATTTCTACCCTGTCTGAGAGCGCGCAACTGACTCTCAGCGGATGCCTCTCTATCAGGGTCATCATACAAAAGCCCTAAAGACCCAAAAAAAGCGTCTACTGACAACAACGCCGGATCCTCTGCTTTTAAACCAAATGCCCAGGTCTGAGGATCCCCCTGGAGCAAAGAAATAATAATCCCGACCCGCTGAGATTCAGTACCTGAGGAGATCGGTCTTAAACGAAAATAAAGTTTACAGGATTCTTTAAAATTAAAAAACTCTTTCCTATCACCAGAAAAACGGTCAGGCAAGTGCATTTTTGGTTCAGGGACTACCCTCGGGGAAGTTCGTAAAAGATCTTCCTGCGACTTCACCCGAAGGGAAAGATCCTGAACCATCTGAGTAAGTTCTTGAATCTGGCTGACTAGGAGCTGACCAGGATTTGGCCCTAAACCTGTGGGATTCATGAGGCCGATAACTCTTACAAAACTGAATAAGGAAAAAATTAAACCCTGTTTTAATTTTAAGTTTTGGTATTGGCCGGTAATAATGTTATGATTCCAGTACTCCTGACCGGAGGAGATCTTATGACAATGGCCAGAGTACTGGAAGGGAATGCTGGTTACGGGAGCAGGAAAGACTAGTTGCCCCTGGCGCCCTAACTCTATTGTCTCACCCGTGCTATCGGAAATCCCTTGCGAGACTATGGTTTCTTGAGCCCCTGGCAGCCACGTTTGAAAGGCGGATTATGTCTGCCCAACTCCGGTGCCCCCCGGTCTTAGTGAGAGACAAAGGGAAATCCGAGGCAGGATGATGACAAGAGGACCTCTGACTAACAAAAGGCCAAGGGCAACAAGCTAACTAACCAAACCTGAAGTATGTGCGGAAAAACCGCCAGGTAAAAGGACAACCAAAATCCACTAGTCCATAACTCCTACCCAGCACCGCTGGATACCAGAGTGGATCTGTGGGAGCGGAATCCTCCGCAAAATGCTCCGAAACACAAATAATAAGTAATAAATAATAAAGCGGCCAAGCCGCAACACACGGCAACGCCGCGACTCACGAACACCACTGGATGTTTAAACGGTGCTCAGTCAGGACTCCAGGAACAAGATGACGACTTCCGAGTGCAGGACAACTGAGGACTGGAACGACCGGATACAGCAAGACTGGAAACACTCTCAGCAAACAGAGACAGCATGCAGGAAGCTATTACCGGCGTCTGTGTGAGGCACTGCAAGAGCATATAAACTGAAGCCCTCCAATCAACTGCTGACAGGGCTAATTGCGTGGATGCCGTGCAGCTGCCTTGCTGCACGGCCAGGAAACAGGTGCCCTACTTAATTTAAATGGACCCAGCAACGGGGAACGCGGTCCGCCAGTGGCGTCCCCGTTGCTAGGGTCCGTGCGGCTCCGTGCGCCCGGCCTCTAGCATTGCCAGGGAGCCGGCGGCTGTACGCGTACGGCGTCCCTGGTTGCTAGGCGCCGGGCCGCACCGACGAGCGGACCCCGGCGCCTAACAGTAGTGTTGAATTTTCTACAGTCTTCCTGGTTTGAACTTCTAATGACGGTAGAAGACAAGTACCTCACATGGAAGTTGGTGATGTTACTGACCCTGGCTTCTGCTCGACGTGTTTCAGAATTGGGGGCATTATCGTGTAAAAGTGCCTACTCGGTCTTTTACGAGGACAGAGCGGAGCTCCGGACTAGACAGCAGTTCCTGCCAAAGGTCGTCTCTGCGTTCCACTTGAATCAACCTATTGTGGGTGATTCAGTCCTAAGTCTCTAAAGACCCACTCTACAAGATCAGTGGGCTCTTCCTGGGTGGCTGCCCATGGAGTCTCGGCCTGGCAACTATGCCGAGCTGCTACCTGGTCGGGGAAGTACACCTTTGTGAATTTCTACAAATTTGATACCCTGGCCAAAGAGGATACCCAGTTTGGGCAGGCGGTGCTGCAGCAGTCTCCGCATGTTCCCACCCATTCTGGAAGTTTTGGGACGTCCCCATCGTACTAGAGAAAATAGGATTTTAATACACACCGGTAAATCCTTTTCTCGTAGTCCATAAGGGATATTGGGCGCCCGCCTCAGTGCGTGGACTTTTCTGCAGGTTCTTGTTCTTTAGTTACCTGTTCAGCTGTTGTTGTTAGCAGCCGTTGCTGGTTGTTATATGTTGTGGTGTGCTGGCGTTTAAATCTCACCACCTTTTGTTACCATGTTCCTTCTCTCATATATGTCCTTTATCCTTCGGGCACGTTTTTACCTATAACTGCCTATGGGAGGGCGCATAGAGGGGAGGAGCCAGCATATCCAGTTGAAAAAATGTAAAGTGCACTGGCTCCTTTGGACCACGTCTATACCCCATCGTACTAGTTTCCCCCAATATCCCTTATGGACTACGAGAAAAGGATTTACCGGTAGGTATTAAAATCCTACTTTTGTACTCTGGATATGTGTTATGCACTGTGCACATGCTCCGTACTTCTGACATGTTTTTTTATGTCTACATTTTCCTTCTCGCAGCATCCTGAAGTGGTTGAGCAGAAACGTGCGAAAACTCCTTGGTTTGGGCGCCCAAACTACCAGGACTTTAGATAGATTTAGGCGCTATACGTGGCTAAATCCCATCTATTTGAGCACAACGAGTGCTCTGTCTGGCGCCCATTTATTACAGCGGTGCCCAAAATAATTGAATTCCCCCCTAGGAGTACAGTATGTTTAAATAGATTCATAGCAATTTCAATTTTTTTAGGTACAGTACAGTAGCTGTCTTTAATAGATGAGCTCTTTTTGTGACAATAATTTACCCTCTCAGTTGCCCAGCACAAATACAGAGTGCAAGGACATCAGAAAGTACAAATGCACCTTTCCACCTGTTATAATGACCCCCACTCGCTTACAGTACCGATAGGTGAGTGAACATACCTAAGACATACCTACATGGTATTTATTTTCTTTCCTTAGCTGCAAGCACCGTTACTAGTTTGTTGGAAGAGCCTTCAGATGATTAAAGACTTCCTTACTCCATTGTAAGATTAATATGTGATATTGAAAATGATGGGTGAATGATGATTTTGCTCATATAACATGAGATCAGTTCTGTATATCTGAGATATCTGCTGCATTGAAAGTGCCTGAGAATTAGTATATATATATATATATATATATATATATATATATATATATATATATATATTTAGTGCTATAATTATCAGTCACCGACAGTGACAGGAAAAAGGAAGGAAAATAACACAAATCAAGGAGGAAGTACAAAAGTTCCAGATGTTCTGTCACTTTTTGCCATCTCTGTAATGAAGAGGAAGGAGACTGAGGAAGCCAGCTGCATAGCTGACGTATGGTGTATTTACACAGTGCCTGACCTAGGTACACATGTAACTTTTATGACCGAGTCGGGATCCTGTTATCAGGCCTCCAACTTGTAGGGATGTTTAGCACAAACCTTTCCGGTTTCCAAAATACATTGGTAAAACAGTTTAAACAAGGTTACATTACTATTGCCAGATTTGTGAAACATAAGATTTTATTTTGGTTGGTCTGTATTAAACACTGGACAACATATTACTGTACACCTAGCAAAACATATGCATTATAATAAATAGTATCTTATCTACAGGATAAATGTAGTAAACACTAGCATATAATTAGCAAACATTACAGACAATAAAAATATCTCTGAGCCCATATCCATACACACAGTGCAAAAAAAATATCCCCCAGTGAGGCTTCATGCCCTATCCCAAGATGGATGCCAAAATCCCCACTGAGCATATGCAGGGTCCATTTTGTCTTTACTGTGTAGAGCAGGGGTGGGGAACCTTTTTTCTACCAAGGGCCATTTGGATATTTCTAAAATCCTTTGGGGGCCATACAAAAATTATCAACTTAAAAATTAGCCTGCATCCCAGTAGTTATGCCCCCAGTAGGTATGCCCCTTCAGTGCACGCGCGCCAAAAAATGGGTGTAGGCAATTAAAATTGGACGTGATACACATATGTCCCCAATAGTGCAGTGACAGATACACATATGCCGCACAGTGCCAGATACACAAATGCCCCACAGTGCCAGATACACAAATGCCCCACAGTGCCAGATACACAAATGCCCCACAGTGCCACATACGCAAATGCCCCACAGTGCCAGATACATAAATGCCCCACCATGCCAGATACACAAATGCCCCACAGTGCCAGATACACAAATGCCCCACAGTGCCAGATACACAAATGCCCCACAGTGCCAGATACACATTGCCCGACAGTGCCAGATACACAAATGCCCCACAGTGCCAGATACACAAATGCCCCACAGTGCCAGGTACACAAATGCTCCACAGTGCCAGATACACATTGCCCCACAGTGCCAGATACACAAATGCCCCACAGTGCCAGATATACATTGCCCCACACATGCCCCCCACCACCCCACTGTGCTGCTCACCGCTGCTGCTGCTGCTGCTGTGTGTCAGGGGAGGGGAGGAGATGGCAGCGTGCGCCTCTCCTGCCCCTTAATGCTTTGCCCGGCGGCGGCGTGGGTCAGGACAGGGAGGAGAGCGCAGCTATGTTGGGCGGCGGCGCCGTGTAGGACCTCAAACCAGCCGCCGGTTCGTGAGCCAATCAGAGCTCGCGGATCGGCAGCGGCGGACCCTGATTGGCTGCCAGTCCGCGTGCTCTGATTGGTTTACGAACCGGCGGCTGGTTTGAGATTGTACCCACTGCTGCCGCCGGACATAGCTGCTCCTCCCTGCCCTGACGCTGAACTGAGCGGCGGCGTGTCTCGCTGACATACAGCAGCAGGTGGGCCGGAACAAATGGCTTTGCGGGCCTTATACGGTCCGTGGGCCGAAGGTTCCCCACCCCTGGTGTAGAGTGACATGGTGGAAGATAGAAGTTTCACACTTAGCTTCGATGAGAGATATGGTTATTACCTGCTGTACAGCTTTTCCAGCATTCCTGCACCGCTACCCATTTGTAGCAGTCACTCGCCGGCTGGTGAGCTGTGTGAAACCCCACTCTGCTCCATCACCAGTGTACATGTAACAGTGAGATCTATCTATCTATCTATCTATCTATCTATCTATCTATCTGTCTGTCTGTCTGTCTGTCTGTCTGTCTGTCTGTCTGTCTGTCTGTCTATGTATCTATCTATCTATAAACCAACATCACTGGTTAAGTAACTGGGCTGTTCATAGTTTGAGCCATTTGCTGGTATTATATATACAATATTAACAACTGAGCACACATTTCCAAAAGTGTCAATTTTTTTTTATAAATTACTAGAACTATAAAACACTATGGCCTAATTAAAGCTATGGGGAATTTGCTGGGGAAATAATGTTCTCGCCCACAGGACCCCCAGTACAGTACCTGCAACTGGGAAATGAGAGTCATCCTGTAACTAGACAATGTTATATAACTAATAACAATTGAAATGATATTGGATCACCATGGATTTTTGCCATTTTTACAAATTGTACATTGATTCCATTTATGACAACCAGATAACAAGATCATGTAGGGCACAAGAAATTTGGCCAGCTGATGACCTCAAACACACACAAGGCCTATCCAGAGTCTCCAGAATGGCAGACGAAAGGCCAATAAATCACTATTTCGGTCAGGTTAGCACATGGATTGATATTTATGAAAACGAGTTTTATGGTGTCAAAGTCAGAAAAATATCACTATGCACACTGCCATATTTGCACCTCATACATGTCCGCGCTGCGCATGCGAGCGCTCTCCCGTGCGTGCACATACCCGCTGTTACGTGCACCCGCAGGCGCACTGTATGCGCATTTACGGTAGAGTTTCTGTGTGCCCAGCGTGCGACTCAATCGTTACATAATTCAACCATATAATGTATTTTATAAGTTAATATCCCCCTGAGTCCAACAGGTATCAGTGGGTCTCAAATGGCTCTTTGACCTTAGAGATCCCCCAAACAATAGTTTGCATGTTGTGAGGGCTTCACATGGTGTTATGCATAGGTAAGCACAGGAATAGTAATTGAAGATTAATTGTATTCCAAATCAGTATCTTTCCCGCAGACGGAGTACAATAGCCTTTAATTACACTGAGCTTTGAGACTCAATGAGGAGGGCCAACACCTGTGTTTACCAATGGGTTAGGATTTGTCTCCAGAAGAATGATTGCTGAGATGTCATTGTCTCAACTGAGAGTAGACAGTGAGATAGTATTCGCCAAACAATAGCTTCCCACAAGACAGGAATGTGTTGGTCATCACCCATTGTTTTGCATAACCAAGGCCATTGATGCAGCTGGCTCACATGCTGTGAGGGACACACACACACATCTTGTTGTTGACACACCCCCAGAGCTGGAATGAGGGTATGATATACCCACTGGAGATCACAGGGCTCACTCACTCACTCACACAGCTACCTGGCACCCAGCAGCATGGAGGCTACATCCCCAGGACTGACCTACAAACTAAAGGCTAAGTATTGAATTCACATGGCTAGATAAGGAAATCTAGATAGATTGCTTTAAGGTCAATGGTGCTGGATTAAATAGGATATTGTAACTTGGTTGTGTGATTGTTGGGTGTTTGTGTTGACACTCTGTGAAGTCTGTGATGAATTGGAACAGTAGACAATCTGTAGCATAGTATTTGTGGTATTTGTTTGCCTATGGTGATTTAAAATAGATTGTGCTGGTTAGTTATAATATATCTTGTTAATCATAAATACCACCATGCAGTTACGTTTGAACATGTGCTGGTAGCAATGGCAGGCTGAGATGTGTGGTTACATTGTGATCTGGTCTTGTGATGAATATGCTCTGGTTATTGAGATACTGAAGTTGTTTGGAATGTGAAAGTGAATAAGATGGTTCTAGGAAGTTGGATTGAAATTGTGAAAGGTGATTTAGATGGTTTGGAATTGTAAAATCAGAACATATGCATTGTTCTGAGGCTTGGACAGTTTGGAATAAAATGGAGTCTTGTGTCTTCTGCTATGTGATTGTGGTGTAGCAGAGAGTGCCATGTGTTTGGACCTGCAAATCTAAAATGGCTGCTGCCGGGTATTTTCCCCTCCCCCTTTCAACCATGTGGTGCAGTCTTTGGAATCATGGGAGCTTTAATAAAATGGAGTCTAGCTTCTGTCCCATGCGGTATTGTAGGGTTGTGTTGTATATAGGGACAGCCAGTATGGGTAAGGTCAAGTATTTTCTCCACAAAGATTCTCAGCATTGAATAACTGCGCAGCGATTGTTCCTCACATGTGTAAGCTTCTCTGAAATCATATTGATCTTCTTGTTATTGTGAGCCAATCTCTCTCTCTCTCTCTTCTCCTCTTTCTCTCTTATTTTCTCTTAAATAGTAATTGTATTATATTTCCTGTGTAGTTATCTGGTTAGGTAGTCTATGTTATATTGTAGTGTATGATTTGTATTTGTATTAATTCTTTTGCAAGTATATCATTCATAATATATATATTAGGCGTTGGACCCTGAGCACGGTATCTGTGTATTTCTTATAGTGTTAAGTATTCTCAGAGCGTCGGTGACGCTAGAACAGCTTTAAAGGTAATAAGGTTATACTGTGTTGCATTTACACTCTACCACTACACAGAGGTTTACAGTATAAGTACATTCCTTAAGGTATAGTTAAGGGAGTACCCTTGCGGTACTTTTTGCGCCAATTGCGTACTGTGTTCTTTAACCTTTAACGTGTTTTTAATAAGATAAATATTTAGCTTTGTTAGATGGGGGCTCTGGTCCGGGATATCACGATCTTAATGATGCACTGTACATTACAAACGCGGCTGTAATTGACCGGCTAATGATGGACATCTCGCAAAATGCTGGGAAAAAAAAAAAAAAAACATCCACGTTAATGTATTGTGGTATCAGTAAGACGCTGATAGGAAATTTTAAGGGACAAGGCGTTTCTCATAATATTTAAGATGCTAAAATATATTTTTATTGTCGCAAAACCAGGTTCAAATGGATCATATCGTGTTTGATTAAGATTAGATTGTTTATCTGTTTAAGTAGGTTTAAAAGTACATTTAAAAGTTACTTTGGGAGCTAGCATGGTGATTTTCTTTATGGCAGGAGAGGCCGCATGGTCTGTCCACCATTTTGTGTGACCCTCATGGAGGTGGAAGGGGGAGGAGCAGCGGCCATTTTGGGAAGGTCAAATTTTTTATTTTTTTTTTGAACGGCTGATTTTCAGTTGACTCAGGAAATAATCAGCCATCCATTGTCAAAAAGAAATCATCATTTAATGAGTTTTTTAATGCATTTATTTAATCTATATCATAGTCAATCATAAGTAATAGTGATTGGTACTTATATGTAAAATCTATATGCGTGTGCTTACATCAATGTATGTTATTAGATTAAATTTAGAATTGCATTTTCATCTGTGTACTTTCACATATCTCACCTTCCTGTTTGCCATTTGAATTGATAAACGTGCTAAGAGAGATTTGTCGCTATTTAAATAGTTAAAGTGTAAAAGTAATACATTAAGGGGTAAATTGTAAGACACACGCACAGCTTTACCTGAGATACAAGGAAAGACCTGTGTGGTGCTTGGTAGATGATTACAGTTAAAGATCATCTACATTGATAAACGTGCTAATTGTATTTTTGTGGCCAGCGTACACGTGTCTCTAACAAAAGACTGAGACTCGCGAACGCAACACAAAGGCCGACGCACGCAGCGTATATTATGCAACGGAGCATACGGGTACGCCCACGTAACTCAAATCACAAGTGTTAATTTTTTTCAACGCGATAAATAGCGCAACGTGGTAAATAACGCAAGGCGATAAATCGCGCAAATCTATTCTAACATTCGAAATTTAAATTAACAGATCCTTCTCCTAATTGGTAACACATCTGGTCTAATGAGAAATTTCTGCGCAGAAATAGAAATAGAAACAAAAGTGTATATGTGGTGAGTGAGTGTTTGTTTTTACAATTTTTGAGGTTGAACCACAAGAAAAGTCGAGTTCTCGTGAGGTACATGCGTGTAAGTGACGTACATGGTGGCTAGGGAGGCATCCCTGGTTAAAACATACAATTTGAGCATTAGAGTGTAGCAGACCAGGAGGTCATACTGTAACAGACCAGGAGGTCATAGCAGACTAGCAGGTTTAGGTACAGCAGACAAGGAAGTCCGCTATACAGTCCACAGGCACAACACCAAGAAAGGGTTGGTGCAACACCCATATAGGCCATACAAGCTCTGGCTGAAGGAATTCGCAGCCGTAATTTTCGATTCCGTTGGTCGCTCAGTACATAAGATTAGTTGCTTATGTGCTGAACGATTGTACCGCACGTAATTGTGTGCATTAGTAAACCTGACCGGTACTATTTGTGTACGAAGGTCATAAACGCTATTTGTACATTCTAACGTGATTTGTGTAATTTTTTTTATTTTAAGGGAGGTTCGCTGCTCACTCAGGAACTATCCAACAACCAATAGTTACTAGAAAGAGTAAGTGTTCTTCGGATCACCCTCACAGGTTCCAGTAAATAGAGGTTCAGGTCGCAGGGGCCCTGGGTCGAGTACGCCAGCACCATATCGGTGTGATCAGGTCGTATTGGTCGGCGTGGGCGAGTGAGTGGGGTACTCGGTAAACCGCCACCGTCAGCCTATTTTGAACATTTTGGTTTGCGTAAGGGTTGGCTGAATAAAGCAACACCTTCGAACTATGGGGGCCACTTGTTCAGGTAGGGGGCGATCAACCTCGGTTCGGGTTGATTCAGTGAACCGACCAGTCGGGTCGGCAAGGTATGTAATGTGTGAGAAATACGGAAGTCACACAGAAGCTTTATGTGATGAATGGGAGAGAATGACAGTACATGACGGGGAGAAATTCCCAAGAGTAGGTAGCTTCAGCACAGAAGTGTTAACGAATTTAAGGAGAAGGATATGTCTCATTAAATCAGCAAAGAGACGAATCAAGCATTATGATTGTTTGCAGTTATGGAAACAGGAAAGTGAAATGCAAAGAAATGTAACTTACATACCTAACTTTCATCTTGAGAGGAGAGACATGGCAATGGAGAGGATTATGGTTGCAGAGAAATGGCACAAGGTTGTACGATAAAAACGCACTTAGTAACTGTCTTAAGAATGAAAGTGTAAAATGTAACAATGTTTATGAAAATGAAAGTGTAAAAAAAATTACAAATGTTAACCTGTGCAAGTCGCACCCCATGTCAAACTTCCCTCAGGAATACGAACAAGAAAGTGAACCCAACACGATGTCGGCACCTCTTCCAGCAGCCATCACACAAGACATCCAGGTGGACGCGACCAAATCGGTAAAGGCAATAATCAAACCCCCTAACGGAGGGTCAGGTGAGGTCGTGTCCACAGGTACGTACAATGTTTTATATCACGCACAAACAAATGTACCCCATATTGTAAGACCAAAACAAGGTGATGTAAGTGAGTTTAGTCCTGTCAGGGTGATCACAGTCCCCAATGGGAAGACTGACGATCAGGGAACCATTCCCGTCAAGGACAGTGCAATGCGCCATCCCTGGTCCCGGACAGAATTGAGATCAATCATGTCTGATTACCCAGAACCTAGGAAAGATCTAAGTGTATGATCAAAGATTCACAGAAGGTATATGAACCCCCTAGACAACGACATAATCATGGTATCCAAGGAATCAGGTAGGTACAGGGAAAGCGGTTGATGGTGATGAGCATCCAAGCGTTTGAGGAGGCATCAAATCAACCAAAACCCCAGGCCATTGGCACATGGAGGAACTCAAGGATTTGTGATCTTTGCAAAAGAGAAGGGCATTATGCCAGCAACTGTAATAGCCCACATAAAGTCAGACCCCCTAGACCAAGAAATGAGAAAAGTTAGGACACACCAAATTATAAACAGGGATCATATAGGAAGAATTTTGGGCCACACCCATAATATATAGTCAGGAAAGGTGATCATTAGGACTGATGGTAAGCCTGAGGTAACGGTTAATAAATTGGGAGGTCATTCCCTGAAGACACAGGAATGACCAGGTGAAACATTGTAAATGTATCTGTGAAATGTTTTTTTTTTCTCTTTCTCTCTCTCTATCCCCATCTCTGACGATTATTGGTAGGATTCAAACATTGCATATATACTTGGTCTTTGCAGAAGTCTACCAAACCCCAGCATGACCTATCCGCACCAATGTATTCTGGCCAGATACAGACAATGGAATATGGAAGTGCTGGGGGGGGGGGGACTGCGCAAGGAAACCATTAGACATGTAGATATGACAGCCTGATGATCTGACAATGTTTTAAAATGTTTGAAAAATGTTTTTTTTCTGTTTTCCTATTGATGGCTATTGTTGATTTAAGTAATATACACATGCATATAAATTGTTCTCTCTCTTTTGTTTTTTTTTGCTGTTGTTGTTTTCTCTCTCTTCTCACTCATGCTTTCATGTTTTAAAGATGGTATGTCACCCATCAGTTAGACAAATGGTAATGCAAGATTTTTGCTCCTTACAGAAAGATCGCTGGTTTGGAGGGAATATTGCATCACCAGAATGTTCGTTTGGAAGACTGAGAGACAGCACCTTTGAGAAGACAGCAGAACAAGAAGAACAACAAGACGAGAGAACTAATTATCGTAACAAGTTTCTCTCCCCCTCAAACTGATTTTCTGTACCCCATTACAAATTTCTTCTTTTCTCCTCCTGTAAGATGGACTTGCCCCGAGAGACTGTGATATGGATTTTCCTGTTGACCATGACATTGACCCGAGCAGTCTGTTTCGGTGAGAGTACCAGTGAGGTCGAGAAAGGATCCAGAAAGGTTCCAATGACTAAGACGGAGGTGTAAATTTCCAATAGCAACACAAGCACCGAGCAAAGGCGAGTACCGGAAACGATCTAACAGCCATGTTATTTGTAAACATTGTTAGCTGAAAAGAAAACTGTATCTGTAGGCTCTGTAACAATGTAGTTGAGGATGGGTGCATTAAGAAATGCCAATCCAGTTTTAATATCTATATGGACCGGCATCCATTGAGTGACTATCACTCCTTAGTGGGTAGCGTGTTAAATAAAACAGATTGTTGGGTATGCTCTCAAGTACCTCAAGGTCATAGCAAATCAGGGCTAGTACCATTTCCTTTAACGGTAGGGGAGGTACTTGAGCTAAAGGGTGGGAGACCGGTGGACAGGAGGTTTAATATCTCTAGTCCTCCTAGTTTGAAGCTCCACCAATATCATGTGGATAGACCCCTAGTATGTTTTAACATTACCAATCCCCGAAAGCCGGGAAATTGGGAAGTGTCATGGAGTAACCAAACCATGACCTTTTCATATAGAGCAGATAGAATGCCGACAGATACAGAGCTTGTACGCCACATAGCCAGTAGAGGAAAATCTTTCCGGTATAGGTATACCTTAGGAAATAGGATCACGAGAGTTGGAGAGGTATCACTAGGATACAGTGCACAGATCGTACAAACTGATAGGTGTACTAGACAGATGGGAGAATTAGGGTTAGGAGAGTTCACATGGAAAATGTGTAACATGGTAATGACATATTCAGTCCCATATGTTCTCCCCGATGATGCATATTTCACATGCGGGAGAAAGGCGTATGAGCGGCTTGCCCCAAACTCAGAAGGATTGTGTTATATTGGAAAAGTACTACCTGAGGTAATGAGTCTAAGGAGTGGGGAAATTGTAATTCCAATGGATTTGATTTATGACCCAACGGTAGAAACAATGATGTGATGAAAATGCGATTATACGGTCCGTTTCTTTCACCTGTTTTTCCGGTTTCTCCTAGGTAAAAAGACCCACTTTTGACGAGGAGTTTGATGATCCTGTATACAGACAACAGATGGATTAAAGAAGAAGTTTTGACAACCTTATACCCAGAGATTTGATGAACTTTGCCATAGATCCCCAGTTTCCCTAGAAATTTTAAAATTACGCTAGCCCAACATTTTTGTAAATCTATGGACATTGACAAAGCTTTTTGCTCGCACCTAATGGGCAAAAGCACAAAGAAGACTGCATTCAACAGACACCGAACAAGACCTCAATCGACGAATGTTCATTAACCTGACATAGAATACCACTGCATTTACCGTAATTATGGCCCTCATTCCGAGTTGATCGGTCGCAAGGCGAATTTAGCAGAGTTACACACGCTAAGCCGCCGCCTACTGGGAGTGAATCTTAGCTTCTTAAAATTGCGACCGATGTATTCGCAATATTGCGATTACTAACTACTTAGCAGTTTCAGAGTAGCTCCAGACTTACTCTGCCTGTGCGATCATTTCAGTGCTTGTCGTTCCTGGTTGACGTCACAAACACACCCAGCGTTCGCCCAGGCACTCCCACCGTTTCTCCGGCCACTCCTGCGTTTTTTCCGGAAACGGTAGCGTTTTCATCCACACGCCCCTGAAACGCCGTGTTTCCGCCCAGTAACACCCATTTCCTGTCAATCACATTACGATCGCCGCAGCGAAGAAAAAGCCGTGAGTAAAAATACTTTCTTCATAGTAAAGTTACTTGGCGCAGTCGCAGTGCGAACATTGCGCATGCGTACTAAGCGGATTTTCACTGCGATGCGATGAAAAATACCGAGCGAACAACTCGGAATGAGGGCCTATGTCTTATCTTCATCTCTACAACCCTCAGGTAATTATACACATAGTCGATAGGGAATACAGGCACAGATATCAGCAATCACATATTCCCCCATTCATGTATCATCAACTAAAATGTGCTCCCCCATTTTGTTACAACCACAGCCGAAAAGAGCTCGGTAAAGTTTGACAGCCCATCCACAGACCCGTACCACGGGATAAGAAGGAATTCAAATGTATACTTCGCAATACCTCGAAGCTTGATTTAAAACACGTACGGCACGATGATACATGACCCCCCCAAACATGGATTCATACACACATGCTTTTGCTATCTCACTAGGTCATACCCTTTTCACACCTTCTCTTTCTCCTCCCCAACCCAACCATGGAAATGTATTTACACTTGACATATATTTTTCTCCTTTTTGAAATGTTTTAGAAGGTGGCAGTTATTGTTGACTGCCAAAGAGTGGACTGTCAAAGTCAGAAAAATATCAATATGCACACTGCCATATTTGCACCTCATACATGTCCGCGCTGCGCATGCGAGCGCTCTCCCGTGCGTGCACATACCCGCTGTTACGTGCACCCGCAGGCGCACTGTATGCGCATTTACGGTAGAGTTTCTGTGTGCCCAGCGTGCGACTCAATCGTTACATAATTCAACCATATAATGTATTTTATAAGTTAATATCCCCCTGAGTCCAACAGGTATCAGTGGGTCTCAAATGGCTCTTTGACCTTAGAGATCCCCCAAACAATAGTTTGCATGTTGTGAGGGCTTCACATGGTGTTATGCATAGGTAAGCACAGGAATAGTAATTGAAGATTAATTGTATTCCAAATCAGTATCTTTCCCGCAGACGGAGTACAATAGCCTTTAATTACACTGAGCTTTGAGACTCAATGAGGAGGGCCAACACCTGTGTTTACCAATGGGTTAGGATTTGTCTCCAGAAGAATGATTGCTGAGATGTCATTGTCTCAACTGAGAGTAGACAGTGAGATAGTATTCGCCAAACAATAGCTTCCCACAAGACAGGAATGTGTTGGTCATCACCCATTGTTTTGCATAACCAAGGCCATTGATGCAGCTGGCTCACATGCTGTGAGGGACACACACACACATCTTGTTGTTGACACACCCCCAGAGCTGGAATGAGGGTATGATATACCCACTGGAGATCACAGGGCTCACTCACTCATTCACACAGCTACCTGGCACCCAGCAGCATGGAGGCTACATCCCCAGGACTGACCTACAAACTAAAGGCTAAGTATTGAATTCACATGGCTAGATAAGGAAATCTAGATAGATTGCTTTAAGGTCAATGGTGCTGGATTAAATAGGATATTGTAACTTGGTTGTGTGATTGTTGGGTGTTTGTGTTGACACTCTGTGAAGTCTGTGATGAATTGGAACAGTAGACAATCTGTAGCATAGTATTTGTGGTATTTGTTTGCCTATGGTGATTTAAAATAGATTGTGCTGGTTAGTTATAATATATCTTGTTAATCATAAATACCACCATGCAGTTACGTTTGAACATGTGCTGGTAGCAATGGCAGGCTGAGATGTGTGGTTACATTGTGATCTGGTCTTGTGATGAATATGCTCTGGTTATTGAGATACTGAAGTTGTTTGGAATGTGAAAGTGAATAAGATGGTTCTAGGAAGTTGGATTGAAATTGTGAAAGGTGATTTAGATGGTTTGGAATTGTAAAATCAGAACATATGCATTGTTCTGAGGCTTGGACAGTTTGGAATAAAATGGAGTCTTGTGTCTTCTGCTATGTGATTGTGGTGTAGCAGAGAGTGCCATGTGTTTGGACCTGCAAATCTAAAATGGCTGCTGCCGGGTATTTTCCCCTCCCCCTTTCAACCATGTGGTGCAGTCTTTGGAATCATGGGAGCTTTAATAAAATGGAGTCTAGCTTCTGTCCCATGCGGTATTGTAGGGTTGTGTTGTATATAGGGACAGCCAGTATGGGTAAGGTCAAGTATTTTCTCCACAAAGATTCTCAGCATTGAATAACTGCGCAGCGATTGTTCCTCACATGTGTAAGCTTCTCTGAAATCATATTGATCTTCTTGTTATTGTGAGCCAATCTCTCTCTCTCTCTCTCTCTCTCTTCTCCTCTTTCTCTCTTATTTTCTCTTAAATAGTAATTGTATTATATTTCCTGTGTAGTTATCTGGTTAGGTAGTCTATGTTATATTGTAGTGTATGATTTGTATTTGTATTAATTCTTTTGCAAGTATATCATTCATAATATATATATTAGGCGTTGGACCCTGAGCACGGTATCTGTGTATTTCTTATAGTGTTAAGTATTCTCAGAGCGTCGGTGACGCTAGAACAGCTTTAAAGGTAATAAGGTTATACTGTGTTGCATTTACACTCTACCACTACACAGAGGTTTACAGTATAAGTACATTCCTTAAGGTATAGTTAAGGGAGTACCCTTGCGGTACTTTTTGCGCCAATTGCGTACTGTGTTCTTTAACCTTTAACGTGTTTTTAATAAGATAAATATTTAGCTTTGTTAATGGTAAGAACTTACCTTTGTTAAAACTCTTTCTGCGGGGTACACTGGGCTCCACAAGGAATGGACAATGGGGTGTAGAGTAGGATCTTGATCCTAGGCACCAACAGGCTCAAAGCTTTGACTGTTCCCAGAATGCATAGCGCCACCTCCTATACTACCCCGCCTCCCTGCACAGGATCTCAGTTTTTAGTTAACCAATCCAATGCAGTAGCAGGAAAAGAGACGACAACGGTTAGTAGCCACAACACCGCATTCTCGCGTCAGGAGACGTGTCAGCGGCTAATGCCATACCAACCCAAAGAAGCAAAGTGCGTCAGGGTGGGCGCCTTGTGGAGCCCAGTGTACCTCGCAGAAAGAGTTTTAACAAAGGTAAGTTCTTACCATAAAACTCGTTTTCTGCTGCGGGGTACACTGGGCTCCACAAGGAATGGACAATGGGGATGTCCTAAAGCAGTTCCTTATGGGAGGGGACACACTGTAGCGGGCACAAGAACCCGGCGTCCAAAGGAAGCATCCTGGGAAGCGGCAGTATCGAAGGCATAGAACCTTATGAACGTGTTCACAGAGGACCACGTAGCCGCCTTGCACAATTGTTCAAGGGTCGCACCACAGTGGGCTGTCCAAGAAGGTCCAACAGACCGAGTAGAATGGGCCTTAATGTGATCAGGAGCAGAGAGACCAGCCTTCACATAAGCATGTGCAATCACCATTCTAATCCATCTGGCCAGAGTTTGCTTGTGAGCAGGCCAGCCACGTTTGTGAAACCCAAACACAACAAAAAGAGAATCTGATTTCCTAATAGGAGCAGTTCTCTTCACATAGCAACGGAGAGCCCGTACCACATCCAAAGACCGCTCTTTGGGAGACAAATCAGGAGAAACAAGTGCCGGAACTACAATCTCCTGATTAAGGTGGAACGAAGAAACCACCTTAGGTAGATAGCCGGGACGAGTCTTAAGAACCGCCCAGTCACGGTGAAATATCAGATATGGGGAACTACAGGACAAGGCACCCAAATCCGACACTCTTCTAGCTGAAGCAATACCCATCAGTAACACCACCTTAAGGGAAAGCCACTTAAGGTCAGCTGAACCAAGAGGTTCAAACGGAGACTCTTGTAACGCCTCCAAAACCATGACAAGTCCCATGGAGCCACAGGCGGGACATAGGGAAGTTGGATACGTAACACGCCCTGAGTAAAGGTATGCACATCAGGTAAGGTCGCAATTTTTCTCTGAAACCACACCGACAAGGCAGATATTTGAACCTTGAGGGAGGCCAGACGCAGGCCTAAGTCCAGGCCCTGCTGAAGAAAAGCCAACAACTTGGCTATACTAAACTTGGAAGCGTCATAATCGTTAAATGCGCACCAAACAAAGTAAGAATGCCAGACCCTATAGTAAAACTGAGCCGAAGCCGGTTTCCGGGCCCGCAACATAGTTTGAATGACCGCCTCCGAAAACCCTTTAGCCCTTAAGACGGAAGCTTCAAGAGCCACGCCGTCAAAGACAGCCGGGCTAGGTCCTGGTAGACACAGGGGCCCTGAACGAGGAGGTCTGGGCGTTGTGGAAGTAGAATTGGACGCTCTGACGATAGGCCTTGCAGGTCTGAGAACCAGTGCCGTCTGAGCCAAGCTGGAGCTATGAGAAGCAGAATTCCTTTTTCTTGCTTGAACTTCCGAATTACCCTGGGCAGGAGTGACACCGGAGGGAACACGTACGGCAGCCGAAACCTCCACGGTACCGCCAGCGCATCCATGAATGCTGCTTGAGGATCCCTTGTCCTTGCTCCAAAGACCGGAACCTTGTGATTGTGTCGAGACGCCATCAGATCCACATCTGGAAGGCCCCACCTTTCCACTAGGAATTGATACACTTCTGAATGGAGGCCCCACTCGCCGGCATGCATGTCCTGACGACTGAGAAAGTCCGCTTCCCAATTCAGGACTCCCGGAATGAATATTGCCGATATGGCCGGTAGATGGCATTCTGCCCACTGTAGAATCCGTGAGACTGCCTTCATTGCTAGGCGGCTTCGAGTGCCACCTTGATGATTTATGTAAGCCACTGCAGTGGCGCTGTGCGACTGTACTTGACCAGGACGGTTCTGAATTAAATGGTGGGCTAGGTTAAAAGCATTGAAGACCGCCCGCAACTCCAGAATATTGATCGAGAGGAGGGATTCCTCCTTGGTCCACCGCCCCTGAAGGGAGTGTTGCTTCAGCACCACGCCCCAACCTCTTAGACTGGCATCTGTCGTCAACAGGACCAAGTCGGATATCCAGAACGGACTGCCCCTGCACAGTTGTTGGTCCCGGAGCCACCAGAGCAGCGACAGATGGACCTCCGGAGTCAATGAGATCATTTGAGACCTGATCCGGTGAGGCAGGCCGTCCCATTTGGCTAGAATCAGCCTCTGGAGAGGACGAGAATGAAATTGAGCGTACTCCACCATGTTGAATGCTGACACCATGAGGCCCAACACCTGCATCGCCAAATGTATCGACACTTGCGGACAAGATAGGAAGCAACAAATCCTGTCCTGAAGTTTCAGGACTTTCTCCTGAGACAGGAACAACCACTGGTTGTGAGTGTCCAATAGTGCTCCCAGATGCACCATGCTCTGAGCAGGGATCAGGGATGACTTCTTCCAGTTGATGAGCCACCCGTGGGCTTGCAGAAACCGGACCGTCACATCTAGACGACACAGGAGAAGTTCTGGGGAATTTGCCAGGATTAAAAAGTCATCCAAATACGGCAGTATCCTGACCCCTTGACGGCGGAGTACCACCGTCTTCACCGCCATGACTTTTGTAAAGACTCACGGAGTCGTTGTTAAACCAAAAGGTAACCCCTGAAACTGGTAATAACAGTTGCCAATCGCAAATCTCAGGTATTGCTGATGAGACACTGTTATAGGAACATGCAGGTAAGCATCCTGTATATCCAGGGAGACCATGAAGTCCCCAGGTTCCAAGGCCAGAACTATAGAGCGAAGGGTTTCCATCCGGAACTTGGAAACCTTCACAAACCTGTTCAATGCCTTGAGGTTGAGAATGGGCCGGGAGGACCCATTCGGTTTCGGGACTAGAAACAGTGGAGAATAGTACCCCCAGCCCCTCTGTGCAAGAGGCACCTGTACTACGACTCCTGTATCCTGGAGGGTCTGTACCACCGAATGTAGAGTATTTGCCTTTGTCTTGTCCAATGGGACATCTGTCTGGCAAAATCGATGAGGGGGTCGGTTTTTGAAGGCTATGGCGTAACCTCGTGTGACGACTTCCCGTACCCAGGCATCTGAAGTAGTCTTCAACCATTCCTGGGTATACCCCAGAAGCCGGCCCCCCACCCTGGGATCCCCCAGAGGGAGGCCCGCCCCGTCATGCGGCAGGCTTATCTGTCTTGGAAGCTGGCTGACGGGCCGCCCAGGCTGTTTTGGGCTTAGGCTTACCAGGTTTGGAAGTGCGGGCCTGCTTGTTGTACGCCTGACCTTTTGCTTTACCTGAAGGACGAAAGGGGCGAAAGGAAGTACCTTTAGCCTTTGACACAGAAGGAGCAGTACTTGGCAGACAGGCAGTTTTGGCAGTCCAGAGTCCAGATCCACAGACCAGGATCTCAGCCACAATATCCGGCGAGCCAGGACTGATGTAGTAGAGGCCTTGGCTGCCAGGATACCGGCATCAGAAACCACCTCTTTAATATAACGAGAAGCTGTGACAATATGAGACAAGCATTGTCTAGTATGGTCAGAGGAGATTTCAGCATCTAACTCCAAGGCCCATGCTTCAATGGCCTTTGCAGCCCAAGTAGCTGCAATCGTGGGCCTTTGTGCAGCACCCGTGAGGGTGTAAATCGCTTTCAGACAACCCTCCACACGTTTATCCGTAGGCTCTTTTAGAGACGTGACGGTGGTGACCGGTAGAGCTGAGGAAACCACCATCCTAGCCACATGTGAGTCCACTGGAGGAGGAGTTTCCCAATTCTTAGACAGCTCCGGCGCAAGGGGATAGCGAGCCAGCATCTTCTTTTGAGGCACAAACTTAACTTCGTACCCGGGTATTCCCAGGGTTCCTGACGTATATCAATTAGGTGGTCAGAGTGAGGTAAAACTTGTTTAATCACCTTCTGACGCTTGAACCTATCTGGCTCGGGATCATCCGTAATCTGTAAAATTAACTCAATAGCCTCCAAGAGATCAGGAACATCCACATGTGAACCACCCTCCCCATCAGCCGTATCTGAGTCAGAACCTGTGGGGTCAGTGTAAGTGCCGTCTTCATCCGACGAGGTGTCAGTGACAGCAGTGGATTGTGAGGAGACAAGCGCTCGCTTAGAGGACCCCTTGGACGTAGGCGAGCGACGGTCAGACATTTTAGTAGTCAGGGACTGGTTCAACTTCTTTAGTTGAGCAGATAAATTGTCCGCCCACGGCGGGTTAGCTGCAGGGACCACAAACAGTTGTACCGGCATTGGGGGTCCCATAGGGGGTGTTAGTTTATGAACTAGCGTATGCAGAAGCGTGGAAAAAGCGGCCCACGGCGGGTCATTATTTGCCCCCGTTGCCACCGACCCACTGGAGGGCAAGGAGCCCCCAGAACCAGAGCCCAAAGCTGCTATATTCTCCTTATAGGTATCTGCGGCTTCAGCAACACCGGCAGTGTGTTCAGCGCCAGAACCGTTACCCTCAGAAGCAGACATGATATAACTTGCAGTATCAGGTAACACAGTACAATTTGTCAGCAGCATGATACCTCTAGCCCAAACCCCTGCGCAGTGTAGTCAGCACCAGCAGAGATAAAGGAGAGATATGGTGACTAAATCACAGAGAAAAATACGTAATACAGTATATCTTTGTGGAAATCCTATATTAGATAAAACCTGACGCACCAAGCCCCCTCAGGTTATAGAATATAGGGATAGCAGGTTGAGTGAAAGACACGAAATGGACACCACTCAGCTATCAAATGCACACACAAATAGTCACAGTTTGTACAATGCAGAGGTTATTACTAACAATAATACTGCACTGGACTAGCTTAAACAACTATATAACAATAGATATAACAGTACACAGTAAGAACTGGATGTATATCACAGGGTAATTGTACTAGGAAACCCTGACTAACTGCACTCTTTCTTAACTAACACTGACTAAAAAAGGCAGGTAGAATACTTAAGTGTCTTGTAAAGTCACAGCACTGACAACCAGGCAGCTTTACATAGGAGGATTTGCCCAAGCATTCCCAGGAACAGTGAGCTGAGGGATAATGGCGCCGCAGACACTGCCAGGGAGTGAGGGAGAGACAGATATGCAGCTCCAGGGCGGGAACATTTGCAGAAAATGGTGCCCTGTGGTTGGGGGAGGGGCTTCAGGTCCAAGCTCTATCCCCGTGCTGGCAAAACCACCGGGTACTGCGGGCTCTAATAAAACGGTTTATAGAGAAAAACTGACCTGTCCCATGCCCTGGTGATCTAGTGGGATCGCCTGTACTGCCACAGTGTCCACCGCCAGTGCGCGCGGCCCGCCTCCCACTGACTGCGCCGGATCGCGATAAAGACCGGGTCCCGCAAGCGGGACCCACTTACCACCTTCCGAAGCGCGGCCACACGATCCCGGAGAGCCCCCGTCGTGCGTGCCTGACAAGAAGAAAACCGGAGCCTCCAGCTGTAGTTACCAGGCAACCAGGGCTCGGGAGTGTACAGCGCCGCTGGGGAGAGCCGGAGCTGCAGCCGTGACTGTCCACTGACATGTAACACTGCTGCTGCCCTTGAAGTCTTCACTTTTTTCCTTAGAAAAAAGCTCTTCTTAGGGCTGCCTAGAGCAGCCCCTCTGTTAAGTGCCTGCTACTGCAGCACCAACTACAAAACTGAGATCCTGTGCAGGGAGGCGGGGTGATATAGGAGGCGGCGCTATGCATTCTGGGAACAGTCAAAGCTTTGAGCCTGTTGGTGCCTCGGATCAAGATCCTACTCTACACCCCATTCATCATGTGATCTCCAAGCACCGCCCCCACCGTGTCACCGCTGATGTCACCAACCCGGCAATATGGTCACACCCTGGAGGCTTCCGTGTCAGGCTCCTGGGTGCGACCCGCCTCAGGCGGTCCGAAAGTGGTATAAATGATGGCATAAGTTCTGTTTCCTAAACCTCAGCTGTAGTGGGGTGAAAGGTTGAAGTGCTGGAGTGGCCCAAAATACATGAAAGCCTAGGGGACCGGCCCTGGGCGCAGTTGCATTTGAATTTTGGCCCATTGTGTGCTGCTATAGAAGTAAATGTTTAATCTAAATATGTGTATTTGTACAAATGCTAAGGCCATATAATGATAATACTTCCCATATGCATATTGAAAAATTAGGGCATGTGTAAACAATTGATGCACTTTAAAATACTATGGATGACTATATGTAATATGTAGTGATGTGCACCTGACATTTTTCGGGTTTTGTGTTTTGGTTTTGGATTCGGTTCCACGGACGTGTTTTGGATTCGGACGCATTTTGGCAAAACTTCCCTGAAATTTTTTTGTCGGATTCGGTTGTGTTTTGGATTCGGGTGTTTTTTTACAAAAAACCCTCAAAAACAGCTTAAATCATAGAATTTTGGGGTCAATTTGATCCCATAGTATTATTAACCTCAATAGCCATAATTTCCACTCATTTCCAGTCTATTCTGAACACCTCACACCTCACAAATTAATATTATTTTTAGTCCTAAAATTTGCACCGAGGTCGCTGGATGACTAAGCTAAGCGACCCAAGTGGCCGATACAAACACCTGGCCCATCTAGGAGTGGCACTGCAGTGTCAGACAGGATGGCACTTCAAAAAATAGTCCCCAAACAGCACATGATGCAAAGAAAAAAAGAGGCGCAATGAGGTAGCTATGTGACTAAGCTAAGCGACCCAAGTGGCCGACACAAACACCTGGCCCATCTAGGAGTGGCACTGCAGTGTCAGACAGGATGGCACTTCAAAAAAATTGTCCCCAAACAGCACATGATGCAAAGAAAAAAAGAGGCGCAATGAGGTAGCTGTGTGACTAAGATAAGTGACCCAAGTGGCCGACACAAACACCTGGCCCATCTAGGAGTGGCACTGCAGTGTCAGACAGGATGGCAGATTAAAAAAATAGTCCCCAAACAGCACATGATGCAAAGAAAAAAAGAGGCGCAATGAGGTAGCTGTGTGACTAAGCTAAGCGACCCAAGTGGCCGTCACAAACACCTGGCCCATCTAGGAGTGGCACTGCAGTGTCAGACAGGATGGCAGATTAAAAAAATAGTCCCCAAACAGCACATGATGCAAAGAAAAAAAGAGGCGCAATGAGATAGCTGTGTGACTAAGCTAAGCGACCCAAGTGGCCGACACAAACACCTGGCCCATCTAGGAGTGGCACTGCAGTTTTCTAGCGAGAGGATGAGTGCTTCCATCCTCATGTGAATCTGAACCACTAGCCATGAACATAGGCCTGGGCCTCAGCCGTTCCTTGCCACTCCGTGTCGTAAATGGCATATTGGCAAGTTTACGCTTCTCATCAGACGCTTTTAATTTAGATTTTAGGGTCATTTTAATGAACTTTTGTAGTATACTTGACGACACAGGGGTAGGTAGAGCAGTGGCCTACTGTACCGTACTGCTATATATTATATACTGGTGGTCAGCAAAATTATGCACTGTCCTCCTACTATATATATACTGTGCAAAACTTAAATGCACCACAGGGATGGATGGATAGTATACTTGATGACACAGAGGTAGGTAGAGCAGTGGCCTACTGTACCGTACTGCTATATATTATATACTGGCGGTCAGCAAAATTATGCACTGCCCTCCTACTATATATACACCGCACCACTTAAATGCACCACAGGGATGGATGGATAGTATACTTGACGACACAGAGGTAGGTAGAGCAGTGGCCTACTGTACCGTACTGCTATATATTATATACTGGTGCTCAGCAAAATTATGCACTGCCCTCCTACTATATATACACCGCACCACTTAAATGCACCACAGGGATGTATGGATAGTATACTGGACGACACAGAGGTAGGTAGAGCAGTGGCCTACTGTACCGTACTGCTCTATATTATATACTGGTGGTCAGCAAAATTATGCACTGTCCTCCTACTATATATACACTGCACCACTTAAATGCACCACAGGGATGGATGGATAGTATACTTGACGACACAGAGGTAGGTAGAGCAGTGGCCTACTGTACCGTATTGCTATATATTATATACTGGTGGTCAGCAAAATTATGCACTGTCCTCCTACTATATATACACTGCACCACTTAAATGCACCACAGGGATGGATGGATAGTATACTTGATGACACAGAGGTAGGTAGAGCAGTGGCCTACTGTACCGTACTGCTATATATTATATACTGGCGGTCAGCAAAATTATGCACTGTCCTCCTACTATATATACACCGCACAACAACTAAAATGCACCACAGGGATGGATGGATAGTATACTTGATGACACAGAGGTAGGTAGAGCAGTGGCCTACTGTACCGTACTGCTATATATTATATACTGGTGGTCAGCAAAATTATGCACTGTCCTCCTACTATATATACACTGCACCACTTAAATGCACCACAGGGATGGATGGATAGTATACTTGACGACACAGAGGTAGGTAGAGCAGTGGCTTACTGTACCGTACTGCTATATATTATATACTGGTGGTCAGCAAAATTATGCACTGTCCTCCTACTATATATACACTGCACCACTTAAATGCACCACAGGGATGGATGGATAGTATACTTGACGACACAGAGGTAGGTAGAGCAGTGGCCTACTGTACCGTACTGCTATATATTATATACTGGCGGTCAGCAAAATTATGCGCTGTCCTCCTACTATATATACACCGCACAACAACTAAAATGCACCACAGGGATGGATGGATAGTATACTTGATGACACAGAGGTAGGTAGAGCAGTGGCCTACTGTACCGTACTGCTATATATTATATACTGGCGGTCAGCAAAATTATGCACTGTCCTCCTACTATATATACACTGCACAACAACTAAAATGCACCACAGGGATGGATGGATAGTATACTTGATGACACAGAGGTAGGTAGAGCAGTGGCCTACTGTACCGTACTGCTATATATTATATACTGGTGGTCAGCAAAATTATGCACTGTCCTCCTACTATATATACACCGCACAACAACTAAAATGCACCACAGGGATGGATAGATAGTATACTTGACGACATAGAGGTAGGTAGAGCAGTGGCCTACTGTACCGTACTGCTATATATTATATACTGGCAGTCAGCAAAATTATGCACTGCCCTCCTACTATATATACACCGCACCACTTAAATGCACCACAGGGATGGATGGATAGTATACTTGATGACACAGAGGTAGGTAGAGCAGTGGCCTACTGTACCGTACTGCTATATATTATATACTGGTGGTCAGCAAAATTATGCACTGCCCTCCTACTATATATACACCGCACCACTTAAATGCACCACAGGGATGTATGGATAGTATACTTGACGACACAGAGGGAGGTAGAGCAGTGGCCTACTGTAGCGTACTGCTATATATTATATACTGGTGGTCAGCAAAATTATGCACTGTCCTCCTACTATATATACACTGCACCACATAAATGCACCACAGGGATGGATGGATAGTATACTTGATGAAACAGGGGTAGGTAGAGCAGTAAGGGTACGCACGTTGCGTAACAATCGCTTAGCCGTGGTCGAGACGCTCAAGCGTCAAGTTCGCTCACGGCCAAGAGATCACAGGCAGGCACGCTATTGGCTGCTGACTAACGTAATGGTTCGCTATAGCGTAGCGGACGCTCAGGACCACGAGGAGATCACCAGCGGCGCAGACGCTCACAATGTTAAACCTTTATATCTAAACCATAAACAATGTAATATGCAGTAAAACCTTAGTGTAGAGATAGGGTGTAGATGCAACACAGTGTAACCTTATTAACTTAAAAGTTGTTCGAGCGTCACCGACGCTCTGAGAATACTTAACACTATAATGAACACACAACTACCGGGCTTAGGGTCTAACGCCTTATATGAATGTTATACTTGAAAATGAATAATACAGTACAAGTCATACACTACAATATAACATAGACTACCTAACCAGAAAACTACACGTGAAATACAATATCAGTACAATAACTATATAAGAGAAACGAGAGAGTAAGAGAAGAGAGAGAGAGAGAGATATGGCCCACAATAACAAGAGATACAATATGATTGCGGAGAAAACTTACGCACAAAGGGGAACGATCGCATGCGCCTCTTGACATCCAGCTCCCGATTATCAGCAATGAGAACCGTTGAAGAGTGAGCTGGATGTGATCGGCTTGTCTATTTATGCCCCACACACAATACAATTCAATGGTCCCTACAATCTCATTGTTCATTGGACACAGGAATTCCTCCTCGCATTATAACAAAAGGTCATAGGTTGATTCATACAGGTGGGCTGTGACAATTTCCAACTGCTCAGGTGGGTGGGAAACTAGGTTTCCCGCCGCATGGATAAGTAAGTGCAAATAATAGTAAATGGACATAAACTTCTTATGTCCATAACTATTCGCACGAGCGATTAATCTGTTTCAAACCAACACCGGAATATTGCTAATTAAATATTCTTCCGATGGATACTAAACACCACTGTATTACTCCTGTCTGACCCTTCGTATCAAACAAAGAGGGATTTCTCTGTCCATGAACATGCTACATTAACCAAACTTTCAGAATCTATCAAAGGGACCATGATCTACAAAATACATTATATAGTGAAAATATGTAACGAAAGAGTCGCCCGCTAGACGCATACAATCTCTACCGTAAATGCGCATACCGTGCGCCTGCGGGTGCCCGCAACAGCGAGTATGCGCACGCACGGGAGAGCGCACGCATGCGCAGCAGGGACACATATGAGGTGCAAATATGGCAGTGTGCATCGTGATATTTTTCTGACTTTGACAGTCCACCCTTTGGCAGTCAACAATATCTGCCACTTCCTAAAACATTTCAAAAAGAGAAAAATATATGTCAAGTGTAAATACATTTCCATGGTTGGGTAGGGGAGGAGAGGAGAAGGTAGGAAAAAGGGTATGACCTAGTGAGATAGCAGAAGCATGTGTGTATGAATCCGTGTTTGGGGGTCATGTATCATCGTGCCGTACGTGTTTTAAATCAAGCTTCGAGGTATTGCGAAGTATACATTTGAATTCCTTCTTATCCCGTGGTACGGGTCTGTGGATGGGCTGTCAAACTTTACCGAGCTCTTTTCGGCTGTGGTTGTAACAAAATGGGGAGCACTTTTTAGTTGATGATACAGGAATGGGGGAATATGTGATTGCTGATATCTGTGCTGGTATTCTCTATCGACTATGTGTGTAATTACCTGAAGGTTGTAGAGATGAAGAAAAGACATAATTACGGTAAATGCAGTGGTATTCTATGTCAGGTTAATGAACATTTGTCGGTTGAAGTCTTGTTCGGTGTCTGTTGAATGCCGTCTTCTTTGTGCTTTTGCCCAAAAGGTGCAAGCAAAAAGCTTTGTCAATGTCCATAGACTTACAAAAGTGTTGGGCTAGCGTAATTTTAAAATTTCTAGGGAAACTGGGGGTCTATGGCATAGTTCATCAAATATCTGTGTATAAGGTTGTCAAAACTTCTTCTTTAATCCATCAGTTGTCCGTATACAGGATCATCAAATTCCTCGTCAAAAGTGGGTCTTTTTACCTTGGAAAAACCAGAAAAACAGGTGAAAGAAACGGACCGTAGAAATCGCATTTTCATCACATCATTGTTTCTACAGTTGGGTCATAAATCAAATCCATTGGAATTACAGTTTCCTCACTCCTTAAACTCATCACCCTGGTACTTCGTTTACACTTCGTTAAAGCCTGACCGCATCTAAATATCAAGCCAATCGTTATGATAACACCTAAGATACATAGGAGAAACTTCCCTACATCCATTATGACTCCCTGAGCCCATTCTCCTAAACCAGAGAACCAATTTCGCGGGTTCAACCATGACACCCAACTAGTCAGCTCATTACTCACAGCAGCAAGGGTGAGATTGTGTCTCCTGCGAAATTCCCACTTCAATTGGAGAATATCGTCCATCTTTTGGTCTATGACCTCGACCGGGTCCTCGGTACTATTCGTTATATATGTGCAGCATTTCACGCCGTACTGCGTTGCCAGTGTGACACAATATCCACCTGTTACTGCCGTGAGATAATTGAGAACCATTCTATGCTGTACCAGTTCTGTTTTATAAGCTTGAAGTTCTCTTCCAGTATACCTAAACGTGTCATCATACATTTCAGTGATATTATCTAACAAATTTGCAAGCGCAGATATGTATTTATAATTCAACACTCCTCTGGCGGTGCGAGTGATGTCTAACGCGATTAGAAACTGAATCCCGGTGGATTCATGGATCATGTCAGAGGCCGGATGCTCTGTTCTTTCTATCAGGTGCCGTTTAACTACGTGCTCGTAATGGGTATGAGTATAAGGAGCTTGGGCAACACGGTGTATATCTTTCATTTTGGCATGTGATACAGTCATTACTTCAGGCAGTACTTTTCCAATATAACACAATCCTTCAGAGTTTGGGGCAAGCCACTTATACGCCTTCCTCCCGCATATGAAATATGCATCATCGGGGAGAACATATGGGACGGAGTAGGACATAACCATATTACACATCTTCCATGTGAAATCTCCTAACCCTAATTCTCCCATCTGTCTAGTACACGTATCAGCTTGTACGATATGTGCACAGTATCCTGGTGATACCTCTCCAACTCTCGTAATCCTACTTCCTAGGGTATACCTATATCGGAAAGATTTTCCTCTACTGGCTATGTGGCGTATAAGCTCTGTATCTGTCGGCATTCTATCTGCTCTATATGAAAAGGTCATGGTTTGGTTACTCCATGACACTTCCCAATTTCCCGGCTTTCGGGGATTGGAAATGTTAAAACATATTAGGGATCTATCCACATGATATTGGTGGAGCTTCAAACTAGGAGGACTGGAGATATTAAACCTCCTGTCCACCGGCCTCCCACCACTTAGCTCAAGTACCTCCCCTATCGTTAAAGGAAATGGTACTAAGCCTGATTTACTATGGCCTTGAGGTACTTGGGAGCATACCCAACAATCTGTTTGATTTAACACACTACCCACTAAGGAGTGATAGTCACTCAAGGGATGCCGGTCCATGTGGATATTAAAACTGGATTGGCATTTCTTGATGCACCCATCCTCAACCACATTGTCACAGAGCCTACAGATACAGTTTTCTTCAGCTAACAATCCTTCACAATTCCTTCTATGGTCAATGCTATCGGATCGTTTTCTGATACTCGCCTTTGCTTGTTGATTATGTTGTTCTTGGGAAACTACGCCTCCATCTCTGTCATCAGAACCCATTCCAGAACCTCTCTCGACCTCCATGGTACTCTCGCCGGAACAGACTGCTCTGGTCAACATCATGGTCAACAGGAAAATCCGGATCACAGTCTCTTGAGGCAAGTCCATCTTAGGAGGAAACGAAGAAGAATGAGAAGGGGGAGAAAATGATTTGAGGGAGAGGGGATGGGAAGTGGAGAAAAACAATAAAAGGGAACAGGGAATCGACAACTGTTTTTGATCTTGTGATTTTCAATGCTCAGGTGCCGCCTCAGTCCTCCTGGAACAGACACTCCAGTGATACAACTTCCTCTACCGTCTGTTCCTTATCACGGGACCTCTCTGGATCAGCAACCTTCTTACAGTGGGACGAATGAACCCAAGTCTCTCTCTCGGCAACCTTCAATGCTGTAGTGCTAGTCAATAAGACTTGGTATGGTCCTTACCATCTGTCAATAAGGCAACCTGAGCGTAGAAAATTCCGTATCATTACATAATCCCCAGGTTCAATGTCATGACAATTACTATCTGGTAAATCAGGAATCACCAACTTCAAATTATCATTTTGATTCCTTAACTGTTTACTCATGTTAATCAAGTATTTTACAGTCACTTCATTGTTACACTTCAAATCATCCTGAGGGTTAATCATAACATGCGGTTGTCGACCAAACAAGATTTCAAAGGGAGACGGATTAAGAGGGGACCTGGGAGTGGTTCTGATGCTGTACAGTACAATGGGTAAAGCTTCTGGCCATGTCAATCCTGTCTCTGCCATAACTTTGCTCAGTTTATTTTTAATAGTGCTGTTCACTCTTTCCACCTTCGCACTCGCCTGTGGACGGTATGGAGTGTGCAGCTTGCTATCAATTCCCATCAACTTACACATTCCTTGGAAGACATCACCTGTAAAATGGGTACCCCTATCACTTTCAATTATTCTAGGGATACCATATCTACATACAAATTCCTGCACTATTTTATTAGCAGTAAACATAGCGGTATTTGTGGCCGCAGGAAATGCTTCGACCCAATTTGAAAAAACATCTATACAAACAAGTACATATTTCAAATTTCGACAAGGGGGTAATTGGATAAAGTCAATCTGTATTACCTGAAAAGGACCGCCTGTAGGTGGGATATGAGATGGTTCTGTTGGTATTGCCTTTCCGATATTCTTTCTCAAGCATGTAAGGCATGACATTGCTCTCTTACTTGCATGAGATGAAAATCCTGGGGCGCACCAATATGCTCTTACCAACTTGCACATTCCTTCCTTGCCCAGATGAGTCAGCCCGTGAGCTGCCTCAGCTAAACATGGAAGATATGCTCTGGGGGCCACTGGTTTACCTTGTCCATCCGTCCAGAGTCCTGAGGACTCCTGGCCATATCCCTTTGCCTTCCAGACTGCCTTTTCCTGTGTGGAACACAAATTTTGCATTTCACACAACTTCTGTGTGTTGATGGTATTAAATACCATCAATTGTGTGGTGTCTGTCTGTCTGGGGGTACCAGCTGCTAACTTAGCTGCTTCGTCTGCTCGGCTGTTACCAAGTGATACTGGGTCTTGGCTATATGTGTGTGCTTTACACTTGATAACAGCCACTCTGTCGGGTTCCTGTATCGCTGTTAGAAGCCTTTTGATGTGAGCTGCATGCGCTACCGGTGTACCAGCTGCCGTCATGAAATTTCTGAGGCGCCATAGGGCTCCGAAATCATGGACTACCCCGAATGCGTATCTAGAGTCGGTGTAGATATTGGCTGATTTGCCCTTAGCCAATTCACATGCTCTGGTTAGGGCGACCAGTTCAGCAACCTGGGCTGAGTGAGGTGGGCCTAGCGGTTCTGCTTCTATGGTGCCTTGGTCATCTACGACTGCGTATCCAGTACACAAGTCTCCCGAGTCTGACTGTCTGTGACAACTACCGTCCGTGTAGAAAGTTAGATCTACATCTTCCAGTGGGTTGTCACTGATGTCAGGCCTTGCGGTAAAATTTTGGGTCAAATATTCCATACAATCATGTGTGTCCTCCTTTGTATTAAATTCTCCTTCCCCACCACTCTCATCCTCCACCCTTTGTGCCTGTCCAGGCACACCTGGGAGATATGTTGCAGGATTTAATGCACTGCATCTCCTTATGGTGATGTTTACGGGGGCCATTAGTGCCAATTCCCATCTTGTAAACCGCGCTGATGAGACGTGCCTGGTTTGGGCAGAATTTAGCAAGGCTGACACTGCATGTGGTGTATGAATTGTGAGGTTGTGACCTAGCACTACATCTTCGCTTTTCGTTACTAGCAATGCTATCGCAGCAACGCTTCGCAAGCATGTGGGGAGGGATCGCGCTACCGTATCTAGCTGAGCGCTGTAGTATGCTACTGGCCTGCTGGCATCACCGTGCTTTTGGGTTAAGACGCCTGCTGCGCAACCAGCACTTTCTGTTCCGTACAGCTCAAAGGGTTTCCCATAGTCTGGCATACCTAATGCTGGTGCCTGCGTTAGGCACTGTTTAAGTCTCTCAAATGCCATCTCGGACTCGTCTGTATGCGAAATCCGATCAGGTTTGTTTGAGGAGACCATCTCCTGCAAAGGTAACGCTAGAATGGAAAACCCTGGGATCCAGTTACGGCAATATCCACACATTCCTAAAAATGTTCTGATCTGTTGCTGGGTTTGTGGCAGAGTCATGTCTCTAATTGCTTGAATTCTATCAGCGGTCAGGTGTCTCAGTCCTTGTGTTAGACAGTGTCCCAAGTATTTTACTTTAGTTTGGCATAATTGTAACTTGTCTTTGGAAACCTTGTGTCCTGTGTCTGAAAGATGAAACAGGAGCTGTTTCGTATCCTTCAGGGAGGCTTCCAATGAATCTGAACACAGTAGTAAATCATCCACGTACTGTATCAATACTGATCCACTCCCTGGTTGGAAAGACTGTAGACAATCATGCAAAGCCTGAGAAAATATACTAGGACTGTCTATGAAACCTTGTGGTAATCGAGTCCATGTGTATTGGACTCCTCTGTATGTGAATGCAAACAAGTATTGGCTGTCAGGGTGCAGAGGTACCGAAAAGAAAGCGGAGCAGAGGTCAATAACAGTGAAAAATTTCGCAGTGGGAGGGATTTGCATATGGATGACTGCTGGATTTGGCACTACGGGGAACTGACTCTCAACTATTTTGTTAATCCCCCTTAGATCCTGCACTAGCCGGTAACCCCTCCCCCCACTCTTTTTCACAGGGAAGATGGGACTATTGGCAGTGCTGGACGTTCTTACCAGAATGCCCTGTTGTAGCAAGCGCTCTATTACGGGATACACTCCTAACTCCACCTCTGGCTTCAGAGGGTATTGTGGGATTTTTGGAGCTATCCTACCATCTTTTACTTGTACAACTACCGGAGCTACGTTTGCCATTAATCCAGTGTCCTGTCCATCTTTAGTCCAAAGTGACTCTGGTATCTGAGATGTCATTTCTTCTACTTGGGATGGAGTCCTATTTGTCATAATGGTATGTGACATTAATTTTGATGGGGAGTCTAACATGTCTCGCACTTCCTGAGCGTGATTCTCAGGTATGTCCAAGAATACACCTTCAGGAGTACAATAAATGACGCACCCCATTTTACACAATAAGTCTCTTCCCAGGAGATTAGTCGGTGCCGATGCAGCCAGCAAAAAGGAATGCTTGGTATGTAAAGGCCCTATTGTAATCTCGGCTGGTTTGCTAACAGGGTAGTGCTGGACTACTCCTGTTACTCCCATGGCTGGAATTGTCTTACCAGTGGTTCTCATGCCCACTGTCGAATTTATCACTGATTTGGCCGCCCCCGTATCTACAAGAAAGTTTAATGATTTACCAGCTACATTTATTGCAATTTCGGGTTCTCTTCCAAGATTTGCAATCAATTTTACTGGCTGCAGATTACAGGTATGGCCACACCCCTATTGGGTATGGTGACCTCCCTGAATCCCGCTGGCAGCAACTACTTGTGAAGGGGTTAAATGGGAACTGCCAGAAGTTTGCCAGTCTCCTTTTGGGGGATATCTTTTTGTTTCCCCTGTATGTGGCTCATAACTCCGTCTCTGTGGACCCTGATCCCAATCTCGTGTGTCATGTCGTTGTCTAGGGGGTTGGTATGATCTTTGTGAATTTTTCGCTCTACAGTCTCGTGCTATGTGTCCCTGTTTATGACAAAAATAACAAGTAACCACATTTGACTTACCCACAGGGTTTGGTGAATTATACAAAGGCTGCCTTGTGGTCAGGGCCTGTATACTTACGGCCATTAACTTATCACCTTGTGACTCCCTGTGTCTGGTGATATTCCGGTCATGATCAATAGCAGCCTCTCTCAAAGTAGCCACCGACAGGCCTCGCCAACATGGTTGCGTGGTCTGTACCCTTGTCTTTAATGCTTCTTTTAAACCATCCATTAGCACAGATACTGCTACTTCTTGATGATTTGCATTGGTCCTAATGTCCTCTATGCCAGTGTATTTTGCCATTTCTAATAATGCCCGGTGAAAATAATCAGCAGCTGTTTCTGACTCTTTTTGTTTAATGGAAAAAATTCTATTCCATTTGGCTACAGCTGGGAAATACTCCTTTAACTGTAAATTTATTCTTTTTACATTGTCTTTGTTGTACACATCTGTAAGAGGTACATCCTGATCCAGTCCACAGTCAGCTAAAAATTGAGCTGCGTCGACATTGGAGGGCAAACATGCCCTCAGCAATACCTGCCAGTCTTTGTTATTGGGCTCTAAAGTGTTCCCTAGGTCTCTGATGTATTTCTGGCTAGCAACTAAGTCTTTTCTAGGATCAGGGAATTCAGACACTATGGTTCTTAATTCCATTCGGGAAAACGGGCTGTACATGGCAATGTTCCTGATAGGAGTGACTCCTGTAGTGTCCGTTTTCCCATTTGGGACTGCTATTACCCTCACGGGAGCAAGTTTAACAACATCATTCTGTGTAGATTCTACAGTCTGTGGTGAAATGGTTTCAGCATAGTGTATGGTGCCGTACTTACCCGTTGATACGACCTCACCTGTCCCTCCGCTAGGGGGCTTTGTTACTAATCTTATGGGTTGGGCCGTGCCTACTGTTGTTTCTGATATAGTGGCTGCTAGAGAGAGCGCTGATATTGTTGCCGATTCGTCCTCTTGATCACACTCCTGGGGAAAGTTCAAAACAGGGTACAACTTGCACGGGTTAATACTTGCATTGGTTAACTTATTAACATTATCCTTAACATTTATACAGTTGCTAAGTGCCTGTTTGTTACCCCCTGATGCGTCATTCTCCGCAACCAATTTCTCTCCTGATACGTATGGTGGCGGCGGGGCCGTGGCTACCAGTTTCCTGATAGGATTAGATCCCGCCGCCTGAGCCAATCCTCTCTGTATTTCACCCTCCTGTTGCCATAGCTGCAAATAATCATAATGTTGGATTCGTCTCTTTGTTGATTTAATGAGACATATCCTTCTCCTTAGATTTTGTAACACTTCTGGGCTAAAGCTGCCTACTCTTGGGAATTTCTCCCCGTCATGTACCGTCATTCTCTCCCATTCATCACATAAAACTTCTGTGTGTGAGCCGTATATTTCACACATTACGTACCTTGCCGACCCGATTGGTCGGTTCACTAAATCAACCCGAACCGAGGTTGATCGCCCCCTTCCTGAACAACTGGCCCCCATAATTTGCAGGTGTTGCTTGCTCTACCTCTCACCTTTATATCAGGGTCTTTAGCAAACCCTTACAAAAAACCAAAATATTCAAAGATAGGTTGACGGTGGTGGTTTACCGAGTACCCCACTTACTCGCCCACGCCGACCAATACGCCCACACACTGCTTTAGCGCTGGCGTACTCGACCTAGGGCCCCTATGAACCTTTGTTTACTGGAACATGTGGGTGTGATCCGCAGAGCATTAACCCTTTCCAGTAACTGTGGGGTTGTTGGATAATTCCTGAGTGACCAGCGAACTTCCCTTTTAAAAAATAAAAAATTACACAAATCACGTCAGAATGTACAAATAGTGTTTATGACCGGGTTCGTACACAAATGGTACTGGTCAGACTAACTAATGCACACAATTACGTGCGGTACAATCGTTCAGTACATAAGCAACTAATCTTATGTACGGAGCGACCAGTGGAATCGACATTCAGCAGCTGCAAATTCCTTCAGCCTGAGCTTTATGGCCTATATGGGTTCCGCTCCAACCCTTCTTGGTGTTGGGCTACTTGACTCTTTAGCGGACTTCCTTGTCTGCTGTACCTGGACCTCCTGGTCTGTTATGCGACCTCCTGGTCTGACCTCCTGGTCTGTTACAGTATGACCTCCTGGTCTGCTACACTCTAATGCTCTTTATATGTTTAACAAGGGATGCCTCCCTAGCCACCATGTATGTCACTTACACGTATGTACTTCACGAGAACTCGATGATTTCTGTGGTTCAATCCCCAAAATTGTAAAAACTTATATAATTGCAAACACTCACTCACCACATGTACACTTTTGTTTCTATTTCTATTTCTGCGCAGAAATTTTCTTTAAACCAGATGTGTTGTAAATTTGGAGAAGGATCTGTTAGTCTAAATTTCGGACACTAAAATAAACTTGCGCTATTTATCGCCTGTTGCGCTATTTATCGCCTGTTGAAAATCAACACTATCGTGTGACTTGAGTTACGTGGGCGTACCCAGACGCTCCGTTGCGGAATTTACGCTGCGTGCGTCGGCCTTTGCGTACGCGAGTCTCAGCCCTTTGTTAGAGACACGTGTACACAAAACCAATGTCCACCGTAACACAATGTACACGTTTATCAATGTAGATGATCCTCGATCATCTACTGAACCCCACACCAATCTCTCCTTGTACCTTTAGGTAGAGCTGCGTGTGTGCTTTACACTTTATCCCTTAATATATTACTTTTACACTTACTATGAAATAGCGACAAATCTCTCTTAGCACGTTTTATCAATTATAAAATGGCAAACAGGAGAGTGATATATGAAAATACACGAATGAAAAAGAAATGCAGATATGTGCGTGCGTGCGTACGCAAGACAGAAATAAACAGTTTTAAAAGACACTAGCGTGTTGTTCTTACCTCCGGTTCCGGATTCCCTCAGCACCCTTTACTAAGCGAAGCAGACGCTTATCCCGTCAGCACTGCGAAGAATATGATCTCCCGCCCTTTGCTGATGGATAATGTCTGCTGAAATTACCTAGCAGAGATATGTGAAGGACGGACGAGCCGCCAATTGATAAAGCTAAATATTTATCTTATTTAAAACCCTTTTAAGAGGCCTAAGAACACTGTACGCTATTGACGTATGGAGTACCGTAAGGGTACGCACGTTGCGTAACAATCGCTTAGCCGTGGTCGAGACGCTCAAGCGTCAAGTTCGCTCACGGCCAAGAGATCACAGGCAGGCACGCTATTGGCTGCTGACTAACGTAATGGTTCGCTATAGCGTAGCGGACGCTCAGGACCACGAGGAGATCACCAGCGGCGCAGACGCTCACAATGTTAAACCTTTATATCTAAACCATAAACAATGTAATATGCAGTAAAACCTTAGTGTAGAGATAGGGTGTAGATGCAACACAGTGTAACCTTATTAACTTAAAAGTTGTTCGAGCGTCACCGACGCTCTGAGAATACTTAACACTATAATGAACACACAACTACCGGGCTTAGGGTCTAACGCCTTATATGAATGTTATACTTGAAAATGAATAATACAGTACAAGTCATACACTACAATATAACATAGACTACCTAACCAGAAAACTACACGTGAAATACAATATCAGTACAATAACTATATAAGAGAAACGAGAGAGTAAGAGAAGAGAGAGAGAGAGATATGGCCCACAATAACAAGAGATACAATATGATTGCGGAGAAAATTTACGCACAAAGGGGAACGATCGCATGCGCCTCTGGACATCCAGCTCCCGATTATCAGCAATGAGAACCGTTGAAGAGTGAGCTGGATGTGATCGGCTTGTCTATTTATGCCCCACACACAATACAATTCAATGGTCCCTACAATCTCATTGTTCATTGGATACAGGAATTCCTCCTCGCATTATAACAAAAGGTCATAGGTTGATTCATACAGGTGGGCTGTGACAATTTCCAACTGCTCAGGTGGGTGGGAAACTAGGTTTCCCGCCGCATGGATAAGTAAGTGCAAATAATAGTAAATGGACATAAACTTCTTATGTCCATAACTATTCGCACGAGCGATTAATCTGTTTCAAACCAACACCGGAATATTGCTAATTAAATATTCTTCCGATGGATACTAAACACCACTGTATTACTCCTGTCTGACCCTTCGTATCAAACAAAGAGGGATTTCTCTGTCCATGAACATGCTACATTAACCAAACTTTCAGAATCTATCAAAGGGACCATGATCTACAAAATACATTATATAGTGAAAATATGTAACGAAAGAGTCGCCCGCTAGACGCATACAATCTCTACCGTAAATGCGCATACCGTGCGCCTGCGGGTGCCCGCAACAGCGAGTATGCGCACGCACGGGAGAGCGCACGCATGCGCAGCAGGGACACATATGAGGTGCAAATATGGCAGTGTGCATCGTGATATTTTTCTGACTTTGACAGATGGATAGTATACTTGATGACACAGAGGTAGGTAGAGCAGTGGCCTACTGTACCGTACTGCTATATATTATATATTGGTGGTCAGCAAAATTATGCACTGTCCTCCTACTATATATACACCGCACAACAACTAAAATGCACCACAGGGATGGATAGATAGTATACTTGACGACACAGAGGTAGGTAGAGCAGTGGCCTACTGTACCGTACTGCTATATATTATATACTGGTGGTCAGCAAAATTATGCACTGTCCTCCTACTATATTTACACTGCACAACAACTAAAATGCACCACAGGGATGGATGCATAGTATACTTGACGACACAGAGGTAGGTAGAGCAGTGGCCTACTGTACCGTACTGCTATATATTATATATTGGCGGTCAGCAAAATCATGCACTGTCCTCCTGCTATATATACACCGCACAACAACTAAAATGCACCACAGGGATGGATGGATAGTATACTTGACGACACAGAGGTAGGTAGAGCAGTGGACTATTGTACCATACTGCTATACTGGTGGTCACTGGTCAGCAAAATTCTGCACTGTCCTGTCCTCCTATACTACAATGCAGCACAGATATGGAGCTTTTTTCAGGCAAAGAACGTAGATATTTTCAGCACACTCAGCACAGATATTTGCAAGCATACTGAGCACAGATACTTGCAGCACAGTGAGCACAGATATTTGCAGCACACTGAACACAACTGAGAGGACGCTGCACGTCCTCTCCCTATCATCTCCAATGCACGAGTGAAAATGGCGGCGACGCGCGGCTCCTTATATAGGATACGAATCTCGCGAGAATCCGACAGTGGGATGATGACGTTCGGGCACGCTCGGGTTAACCGAGCAAGGCGAGAGGATCCGAGTCTGCCTCGGACCCGTGTAAAATGGGTGAAGTTCGGGGGGGTTCGGATTCCGAGAAACCGAACCCGCTCATCACTACTAGTAATATGTAGTTAATATTAAAGATGTGCACTTGAAATTTTTCGGGTTTTGTGTTTTGGTTTTGGGTTCGGTTCCGCGGCCGTGTTTTGGGTTCGACCGCGTTTTGGCAAAACCTCACCGAATTTTTTTTGTCGGATTCGGGTGTGTTTTGGATTCGGGTGTTTTTTTTCAAACAACACTAAAAAACAGCTTAAATCATAGAATTTGGGGGTCATTTTGATCCCAAAGTATTATTAACCTCAAAAACCATAATTTCCACTCATTTTCAGTCTATTCTGAACACCTCACACCTCACAATATTATTTTTAGTCCTAAAATTTGCACCGAGGTCGCTGGATGACTAAGCTAAGCGACCCTAGTGGCCGACACAAACACCTGGCCCATCTAGGAGTGGCACTGCAGTGTCACGCAGGATGGCCCTTCCAAAAAACACTCCCCAAACAGCACATGACGCAAAGAAGAAAAAAAGAGGTGCAATGAGGTAGCTGTGTGAGTAAGCTAAGCAACCCTAGTGGCCGACACAAACACCTGGCCCATCTAGGAGTGGCACTGCAGTGTCACGCAGGATGGCCCTTCCAAAAAACACTCCCCAAACAGCACATGACGCAAAGAAGAAAAAAAGAGGCGCAATGAGGTAGCTGTGTGAGTAAGATAAGCGACCCTAGTGGCCGACACAAACACCTGGCCCATCTAGGAGTGGCACTGCAGTGTCACGCAGGATGGCCCTTCCAAAAAACACTCCCCAAACAGCACATGACGCAAAGAAAAAAAGAGGCGCAATGAGGTAGCTGTGTGAGTAAGATAAGCGACCCTAGTGGCCGACACTAACACCTGGCCCATCTAGGAGTGGCACTGCAGTGTCACGCAGGATGGCCCTTCCAAAAAACACTCCCCAAACAGCACATGACGCAAATAAAAATGAAAGAAAAAAGAGGTGCAAGATGGAATTGTCCTTGGGCCCTCCCACCCACCCTTATGTTGTATAAACAGGACATGCACACTTTAACCAACCCATCATTTCAGTGACAGGGTCTGCCACACGACTGTGACTGAAATGACGGGTTGGTTTGGACCCCCACCAAAAAAGAAGCAATTAATCTCTCCTTGCACAAACTGGCTCTACAGAGGCAAGATGTCCACCTCATCAACATCCTCCGATATAACACCGTGTACATCCCGCTCCTCACAGATTATCAATTCGTCCCCACTGGAATCCACCATCTCAGCTCCCTGTGTACTTTGTGGAGGCAATTGCTGCTGGTCAATGTCTCCACGGAGGAATTGATTATAATTCATTTTAATGAACATCATCTTCTCCACATTTTCTGGAAGTAACCTCGTACGCCGATTGCTGACAAGGTGAGCGGCGGCACTAAACACTCTTTCGGAGTACACACTTGTGGGAGGGCAACTTAGGTAGAATAAAGCCAGTTTGTGCAAGGGCCTCCAAATTGCCTCTTTTTCCTGCCAGTATAAGTACGGACTGTCTGACGTGCCTACTTGGATGCAGTCACTCATATAATCCTCCACCATTCTTTCAATGGGGAGAGAATCATATGCAGTGACAGTAGACGACATGTCCGTAATCGTTGTCAGGTCCTTCAGTCCGGACCAGATGTCAGCATCAGCAGTCACTCCAGACTGCCCTGCATCACCGCCAGCGGGTGGGCTCGGAATTCTGAGCCTTTTCCTCGCACCCCCAGTTGCGGGAGAATGTGAAGGAGGAGATGTTGACAGGTCGCGTTCCGCTTGACTTGACAATTTTCTCACCAGCAGGTCTTTGAACCCCAGCAGACTTGTGTCTGCCGGAAAGAGAGATCCAAGGTAGGTTTTAAATCTAGGATCGAGCACGGTGGCCAAAATGTAGTGCTCTGATTTCAACAGATTGACCACCCGTGAATCCTTGTTAAGCGAATTAAGGGCTCCATCCACAAGTCCCACATGCCTAGCGGAATCGCTCCCTTTTAGCTCCTCCTTCAATGCCTCCAGCTTCTTCTGCAAAAGCCTGATGAGGGGAATGACCTGACTCAGGCTGGCAGTGTCTGAACTGACTTCACGTGTGGCAAGTTCAAAAGGTTGCAGAACCTTGCACAACGTTGAAATCATTCTCCACTGCGCTTGAGACAGGTACATTCCACCTCCTATATCGTGCTCAATTGTATAGGCTTGAATGGCCTTTTGCTGCTCCTCCAACCTCTGAAGCATATATAGGGTAGAATTCCACCTCGTTACCACTTCTTGCTTCAGATGATGGCAGGGCAGGTTCAGGCGTTTTTGGTGGTGCTCCAGTCTTCTGTACGTGGTGCCTGTACGCCGAAAGTGTCCCGCAATTCTTCTGGCCACCGACAGCATCTCTTGCACGCCCCTGTCGTTTTTAAAAAAATTCTGCACCACCAAATTCAAGGTATGTGCAAAACATGGGACGTGCTGGAATTTGCCCATATTTAATGCACACACAATATTGCTGGCGTTGTCCGATGCCACAAATCCACAGGAGAGTCCAATTGGGGTAAGCCATTCCGCGATGATCTTCCTCAGTTGCCGTAAGAGGTTTTCAGCTGTGTGCGTATTCTGGAAACCGGTGATACAAAGCGTAGCCTGCCTAGGAAAGAGTTGGCGTTTGCAAGATGCTGCTACTGGTGCCGCCGCTGCTGTTCTTGCGGCGGGAGTCCATACATCTACCCAGTGGGCTGTCACAGTCATATAGTCCTGACCCTGCCCTGCTCCACTTGTCCACATGTCCGTGGTTAAGTGGACATTGGGTACAACTGCATTTTTTAGGACACTGGTGAGTCTTTTTCTGACGTCCGTGTACATTCTCGGTATCGCCTGCCTAGAGAAGTGGAACCTAGATGGTATTTGATAACGGGGGCACACTACCTCAAGAAATTGTCTAGTTCCCTGTGAACTAACGGCGGATACCGGACGCACGTCTAACACCAACATAGTTGTCAAGGCCTCAGTTATCCGCTTTGCAACAGGATGACTGCTGTGATATTTCATCTTCCTCGCAAAGGACTGTTGGACAGTCAATTGCTTGGTGGAAGTAGTAAAAGTGGGCTTACGACTTCCCCTCTGGGATGACCATCGACTCCCAGCAGCAACAACAGCAGCGCCAGCAGCAGTAGGCGTTACACGCAAGGATGCATCAGAGGAATCCCAGGCAGGAGAGGACTCGTCAGAATTGCCAGTGACATGGCCTGCAGGACTATTGGCATTCCTGGGGAAGGAGGAAATTGACACTGAGGGAGTTGGTGGGGTGGTTTGCGTGAGCTTGGTTACAAGAGGAAGGGATTTACTGGTCAGTGGACTGCTTCCGCTGTCGCCCAAAGTTTTTGAACTTGTCACTGACTTATTATGAATGCGCTGCAGGTGACGTATAAGGGAGGATGTTCCGAGGTGGTTAACGTCCTTACCCCTACTTATTACAGCTTGACAAAGGCAACACACGGCTTGACAAATGTTGTCCGCATTTCTGGCGAAATACTTCCACACCGAAGAGCTGATTTTTTTGGTATTTTCACCAGGCATGTCAACGGCCCTATTCCTCCCACGGACAACAGGTGTCTCCCCGGGTGCCTGACTTAAACAAACCACCTCACCATCAGAATCCTCCTTGTCAATTTCCTCCCCAGCGCCAGCAACACCCATATCCTCCTCATCCTGGTGTACTTCAACACTGACATCTGACTATCAGGAACTGGACTGCGGGTGCTCCTTCCAGCACTTGCAGGGGGCGTGCAAATGGTGGAAGGCGCATGCTCTTCACGTCCAGAGTTGGGAAGGTCAGGCATCGCAACCGACACAATTGGACTCTCCTTGTGGATTTGGGATTTGGAAGAACGCACAGTTCTTTGCGGTGCTTTTGCCAGCTTGAGTCTTTTCATTTTTCTAGCGAGAGGCTGAGTGCTTCCATCCTCATGTGAAGCTGAACCACTAGCCATGAACATAGGCCAGGGCCTCAGCCGTTCCTTGCCACTTCGTGTGGTAAATGGCATATTGGCAAGTTTACGCTTCTCCTCCGACAATTTTATTTTAGATTTTGGAGTCCTTTTTTTACTGATATTTGGTGTTTTGGATTTTACATGCTCTGTACTATGACATTGGGCATCGGCCTTGGCAGACGACGTTGCTGGCATTTCATCGTCTCGGCCATGACTAGTGGCAGCAGCTTCAGCACGAGGTGGAAGTGGATCTTGATCTTTCCCTAATTTTGGAACCTCAACATTTTTGTTCTCCATATTTTAATAGGCACAACTAAAAGGCACCTCAGGTAAACAATGGAGATGGATGGATACTAGTATACTTATGGATGGACCAGCGACTGCCGACACAGAGGTAGCTCAGCCGTGGACTACCGTACTGTGTCTGCTGCTAATATAGACTGGATGATAATGAGATGAAATTAATATATATATATATATATATAATATCACTAGTACTGCAGCCGGACAGGTATATATATTTATTATGTAATGACTGATGACGGACCTGCTGGACACTGTCAGCTCAGCAGCACCGCAGACTGCTACAGTAAGCTACTATAGTAGTATGTATAAAGAAGAAAGAAAAAAAAAAACCACGGGTAGGTGGTATACAATTATGGATGGACGAGCGACTGCCGACACAGAGGTAGCTACAGCCGTGGACTACCGTACTGTGTCTGCTGCTAATATAGACTGGATGATAATGAGATGAAATCAATATATATATATATATATATATTATCACATTAGTACTGCAGCCGGACAGGTAGATATATTTATTATGTAATGACTGATGACGGACCTGCTGGACACTGTCAGCTCAGCAGCACCGCAGACTGCTACAGTAAGCTACTACAGTAGTATGTATAAAGAAGAAAGAAAAAAAAAACCACGGGTAGGTGGTATACAATTATGGATGGACGAGCGACTGCCGACACAGAGGTAGCTACAGCCGTGGACTACCGTACTGTGTCTGCTGCTAATATAGACTGGATGATAATGAGATGAAATCAATATATATTATATCACACTAGTACTGCAGCCGGACAGGTAGATATATTTATTATGTAATGACTGATGACGGACCTGCTGGACACTGTCAGCTCAGCAGCACCGCAGACTGCTACAGTAAGCTACTATAGTAGTATGTATAAAGAAGAAAGAAAAAAAAAAAAACACGGGTAGGTGGTATACAATTATGGATGGACGAGCGACTGCCGACACAGAGGTAGCTACAGCCGTGGACTACCGTACTGTGTCTGCTGCTACTATAGACTGGATGATAATGAGATGAAATCAATATATATTATATCACACTAGTACTGCAGCCGGACAGGTAGATATATTTATTATGCAATGACTGATGACGGACCTGCTGGACACTGTCAGCTCAGCAGCACCGCAGACTGCTACAGTAAGCTACTATAGTAGTATGTATAAAGAAGAAAGAAAAAAAAACCACGGGTAGGTGGTATACAATTATGGATGGACGAGCGACTGCCGACACAGAGGTAGCTACAGCCGTGGACTACCGTACTGTGTCTGCTGCTAATATAGACTGGATGATAATGAGATGAAATCAATATATATTATATCACACTAGTACTGCAGCCGGACAGGTAGATATATTTATTATGTAATGACTGATGACGGACCTGCTGGACACTGTCAGCTCAGCAGCACCGCAGACTGCTACAGTAAGCTACTATAGTAGTATGTATAAAGAAGAAAGAAAGAAAAAAAACACGGGTAGGTGGTATACAATTATGGATGGACGAGCGACTGCCGACACAGAGGTAGCTACAGCCGTGGACTACCGTACTGTGTCTGCTGCTAATATAGACTGGATGATAATGAGATGAAATCAATATATATTATATCACACTAGTACTGCAGCCGGACAGGTAGATATATTTATTATGTAATGACTGATGACGGACCTGCTGGACACTGTCAGCTCAGCAGCACCGCAGACTGCTACAGTAAGCTACTATAGTAGTATGTATAAAGAAGAAAGAAAAAAACAACCCACGGGTAGGTGGTATACAATTATGGATGGACGAGCGACTGCCGACACAGAGGTAGCTACAGCCGTGGACTACCGTACTGTGTCTGCTGCTAATATAGACTGGATGATAATGAGATGAAATCAATATATATTATATCACACTAGTACTGCAGCCGGACAGGTAGATATATTTATTATGTAATGACTGATGACGGACCTGCTGGACACTGTCAGCTCAGCAGCACCGCAGACTGCTACAGTAAGCTACTATAGTAGTATGTATAAAGAAGAAAGAAAAAAAAAAAACCACGGGTAGGTGGTATACAATTATGGATGGACGAGCGACTGCCGACACAGAGGTAGCTACAGCCGTGGACTACCGTACTGTGTCTGCTGCTAATATAGACTGGATGATAATGAGATGAAATCAATATATATTATATCACACTAGTACTGCAGCCGGACAGGTAGATATATTTATTATGTAATGACCGATGACGGACCTGCTGGACACTGTCAGCTCAGCAGCACCGCAGACTGCTACAGTAAGCTACTATAGTAGTATGTATAAAGAAGAAAGAAAGAAAAAAAACACGGGTAGGTGGTATACAATTATGGATGGACGAGCGACTGCCGACACAGAGGTAGCTACAGCCGTGGACTACCGTACTGTGTCTGCTGCTAATATAGACTGGATGATAATGAGATGAAATCAATATATATTATATCACACTAGTACTGCAGCCGGACAGGTAGATATATTTATTATGTAATGACTGATGACGGACCTGCTGGACACTGTCAGCTCAGCAGCACCGCAGACTGCTACAGTAAGCTACTATAGTAGTATGTATAAAGAAGAAAGAAAAAAAAAAAAAACCACGGGTAGGTGGTATACAATTATGGATGGACGAGCGACTGCCGACACAGAGGTAGCTACAGCCGTGGACTACCGTACTGTGTCTGCTGCTAATATAGACTGGATGATAATGAGATGAAATCAATATATATTATATCACACTAGTACTGCAGCCGGACAGGTAGATATATTTATTATGTAATGACTGATGACGGACCTGCTGGACACTGTCAGCTCAGCAGCACCGCAGACTGCTACAGTAAGCTACTATAGTAGTATGTATAAAGAAGAAAGAAAGAAAAAAAACCACGGGTAGGTGGTATACAATTATGGATGGACGAGCGACTGCCGACACAGAGGTAGCTACAGCCGTGGACTACCGTACTGTGTCTGCTGCTAATATAGACTGGATGATAATGAGATGAAATCAATATATATTATATCACACTAGTACTGCAGCCGGACAGGTAGATATATTTATTATGTAATGACTGATGACGGACCTGCTGGACACTGTCAGCTCAGCAGCACCGCAGACTGCTACAGTAAGCTACTATAGTAGTATGTATAAAGAAGAAAGAAAGAAAAAAAACCACGGGTAGGTGGTATACAATTATGGATGGACGAGCGACTGCCGACACAGAGGTAGCTACAGCCGTGGACTACCGTACTGTGTCTGCTGCTAATATAGACTGGATGATAATGAGATGAAATCAATATATATTATATCACACTAGTACTGCAGCCGGACAGGTAGATATATTTATTATGTAATGACTGATGACGGACCTGCTGGACACTGTCAGCTCAGCAGCACCGCAGACTGCTACAGTAAGCTACTATAGTAGTATGTATAAAGAAGAAAGAAAAAAAAAACCACGGGTAGGTGGTATACAATTATGGATGGACGAGCGACTGCCGACACAGAGGTAGCTACAGCCGTGGACTACCGTACTGTGTCTGCTGCTAATATAGACTGGATGATAATGAGATGAAATCAATATATATTATATCACACTAGTACTGCAGCCGGACAGGTAGATATATTTATTATGTAATGACTGATGACGGACCTGCTGGACACTGCCAGCTCAGCAGCACCGCAGACTGCTACAGTAAGCTACTATAGTAGTATGTATAAAGAAGAAAGAAAGAAAAAAAACACGGGTAGGTGGTATACAATTATGGATGGACGAGCGACTGCCGACACAGAGGTAGCTACAGCCGTGGACTACCGTACTGTGTCTGCTGCTAATATAGACTGGATGATAATGAGATGAAATCAATATATATTATATCACACTAGTACTGCAGCCGGACAGGTAGATATATTTATTATGTAATGACTGATGACGGACCTGCTGGACACTGTCAGCTCAGCAGCACCGCAGACTGCTACAGTAAGCTACTATAGTAGTATGTATAAAGAAGAAAGAAAAAAAAACCCACGGGTAGGTGGTATACAATTATGGATGGACGAGCGACTGCCGACACAGAGGTAGCTACAGCCGTGGACTACCGTACTGTGTCTGCTGCTAATATAGACTGGATGATAATGAGATGAAATCAATATATATTATATCACACTAGTACTGCAGCCGGACAGGTAGATATATTTATTATGTAATGACTGATGACGGACCTGCTGGACACTGTCAGCTCAGCAGCACCGCAGACTGCTACAGTAAGCTACTATAGTAGTATGTATAAAGAAGAAAGAAAAAAAAAAAACCACGGGTAGGTGGTATACAATTATGGATGGACGAGCGACTGCCGACACAGAGGTAGCTACAGCCGTGGACTACCGTACTGTGTCTGCTGCTAATATAGACTGGATGATAATGAGATGAAATCAATATATATTATATCACACTAGTACTGCAGCCGGACAGGTAGATATATTTATTATGTAATGACTGATGACGGACCTGCTGGACACTGTCAGCTCAGCAGCACCGCAGACTGCTACAGTAAGCTACTATAGTAGTATGTATAAAGAAGAAAGAAAGAAAAAAAACCACGGGTAGGTGGTATACAATTATGGATGGACGAGCGACTGCCGACACAGAGGTAGCTACAGCCGTGGACTACCGTACTGTGTCTGCTGCTAATATAGACTGGATGATAATGAGATGAAATCAATATATATTATATCACACTAGTACTGCAGCCGGACAGGTAGATATATTTATTATGTAATGACTGATGACGGACCTGCTGGACACTGTCAGCTCAGCAGCACCGCAGACTGCTACAGTAAGCTACTATAGTAGTATGTATAAAGAAGAAAGAAAAAAAAAACCACGGGTAGGTGGTATACAATTATGGATGGACGAGCGACTGCCGACACAGAGGTAGCTACAGCCGTGGACTACCGTACTGTGTCTGCTGCTAATATAGACTGGATGATAATGAGATGAAATCAATATATATTATATCACACTAGTACTGCAGCCGGACAGGTAGATATATTTATTATGTAATGACTGATGACGGACCTGCTGGACACTGTCAGCTCAGCAGCACCGCAGACTGCTACAGTAAGCTACTATAGTAGTATGTATAAAGAAGAAAGAAAGAAAAAAAACACGGGTAGGTGGTATACAATTATGGATGGACGAGCGACTGCCGACACAGAGGTAGCTACAGCCGTGGACTACCGTACTGTGTCTGCTGCTAATATAGACTGGATGATAATGAGATGAAATCAATATATATTATATCACACTAGTACTGCAGCCGGACAGGTAGATATATTTATTATGTAATGACTGATGACGGACCTGCTGGACACTGTCAGCTCAGCAGCACCGCAGACTGCTACAGTAAGCTACTATAGTAGTATGTATAAAGAAGAAAGAAAAAAAAACCCACGGGTAGGTGGTATACAATTATGGATGGACGAGCGACTGCCGACACAGAGGTAGCTACAGCCGTGGACTACCGTACTGTGTCTGCTGCTAATATAGACTGGATGATAATGAGATGAAATCAATATATATTATATCACACTAGTACTGCAGCCGGACAGGTAGATATATTTATTATGTAATGACTGATGACGGACCTGCTGGACACTGTCAGCTCAGCAGCACCGCAGACTGCTACAGTAAGCTACTATAGTAGTATGTATAAAGAAGAAAGAAAAAAAAAAAAACCACGGGTAGGTGGTATACAATTATGGATGGACGAGCGACTGCCGACACAGAGGTAGCTACAGCCGTGGACTACCGTACTGTGTCTGCTGCTAATATAGACTGGATGATAATGAGATGAAATCAATATATATTATATCACACTAGTACTGCAGCCGGACAGGTAGATATATTTATTATGTAATGACTGATGACGGACCTGCTGGACACTGTCAGCTCAGCAGCACCGCAGACTGCTACAGTAAGCTACTATAGTAGTATGTATAAAGAAGAAAGAAAGAAAAAAAACCACGGGTAGGTGGTATACAATTATGGATGGACGAGCGACTGCCGACACAGAGGTAGCTACAGCCGTGGACTACCGTACTGTGTCTGCTGCTAATATAGACTGGATGATAATGAGATGAAATCAATATATATTATATCACACTAGTACTGCAGCCGGACAGGTAGATATATTTATTATGTAATGACTGATGACGGACCTGCTGGACACTGTCAGCTCAGCAGCACCGCAGACTGCTACAGTAAGCTACTATAGTAGTATGTATAAAGAAGAAAGAAAGAAAAAAAACCACGGGTAGGTGGTATACAATTATGGATGGACGAGCGACTGCCGACACAGAGGTAGCTACAGCCGTGGACTACCGTACTGTGTCTGCTGCTAATATAGACTGGATGATAATGAGATGAAATCAATATATATTATATCACACTAGTACTGCAGCCGGACAGGTAGATATATTTATTATGTAATGACTGATGACGGACCTGCTGGACACTGTCAGCTCAGCAGCACCGCAGACTGCTACAGTAAGCTACTATAGTAGTATGTATAAAGAAGAAAGAAAAAAAAAACCACGGGTAGGTGGTATACAATTATGGATGGACGAGCGACTGCCGACACAGAGGTAGCTACAGCCGTGGACTACCGTACTGTGTCTGCTGCTAATATAGACTGGATGATAATGAGATGAAATCAATATATATTATATCACACTAGTACTGCAGCCGGACAGGTAGATATATTTATTATGTAATGACTGATGACGGACCTGCTGGACACTGTCAGCTCAGCAGCACCGCAGACTGCTACAGTAAGCTACTATAGTAGTATGTATAAAAAAGAAAGAAAAAAAAAAACCACGGGTAGGTGGTATACAATTATGGATGGACGAGCGACTGCCGACACAGAGGTAGCTACAGCCGTGGACTACCGTACTGTGTCTGCTGCTAATATAGACTGGATGATAATGAGATGAAATCAATATATATTATATCACACTAGTACTGCAGCCGGACAGGTAGATATATTTATTATGTAATGACTGATGACGGACCTGCTGGACACTGTCAGCTCAGCAGCACCGCAGACTGCTACAGTAAGCTACTATAGTAGTATGTATAAAGAAGAAAGAAAAAAAAACCCACGGGTAGGTGGTATACAATTATGGATGGACGAGCGACTGCCGACACAGAGGTAGCTACAGCCGTGGACTACCGTACTGTGTCTGCTGCTAATATAGACTGGATGATAATGAGATGAAATCAATATATATTATATCACACTAGTACTGCAGCCGGACAGGTAGATATATTTATTATGTAATGACTGATGACGGACCTGCTGGACACTGTCAGCTCAGCAGCACCGCAGACTGCTACAGTAAGCTACTATAGTAGTATGTATAAAGAAGAAAGAAAGAAAAAAAACCACGGGTAGGTGGTATACAATTATGGATGGACGAGCGACTGCCGACACAGAGGTAGCTACAGCCGTGGACTACCGTACTGTGTCTGCTGCTAATATAGACTGGATGATAATGAGATGAAATCAATATATATTATATCACACTAGTACTGCAGCCGGACAGGTAGATATATTTATTATGTAATGACTGATGATGGACCTGCTGGACACTGTCAGCTCAGCAGCACCGCAGACTGCTACAGTAAGCTACTATAGTAGTATGTATAAAGAAGAAAGAAAAAAAAACCACGGGTAGGTGGTATACAATTATGGATGGACGAGCGACTGCTGACACAGAGGTAGCTACAGCCGTGGACTACCGTACTGTGTCTGCTGCTAATATAGACTGGATGATAATGAGATGAAATCAATATATATTATATCACACTAGTACTGCAGCCGGACAGGTAGATATATTTATTATGTAATGACTGATGATGGACCTGCTGGACACTGTCAGCTCAGCAGCACCGCAGACTGCTACAGTAAGCTACTATAGTAGTATGTATAAAGAAGAAAGAAAAAGATAAAAACCACGGGTAGGTAGTATACAGTATTATATATATATATTATATACAATTATATATATATATATATATATATATTAAACTGGTGGTGATTATTAAACTGGTGGTCAGGTCACTGGTCACACTATCACCAACTTGCAAGTAGTACTCCTAAGCAGACAATCACAATATATATTATACTGGTGGTCAGTGTGGTCACAATGGCAGTGTGGCACTCTGGCAGCAAAAGTGTGCACTGTACGTTATATGTACTCCTGAGTCCTGCTCTCAGACTCTAACTGCTCCCCACTGTCAGTGTCTCCCCCACAAGTCAGATAATACAGTCACACTATCTATCACTTCAGCAAGTAACTAGTCTAGTACTCCTCCTAATGCTCCCCAAAATTACTACTGTGTCTCTCTCTACTGTCTCACTCTCTTCTCTATAAACGGAGAGGACGCCAGCCACGTCCTCTCCCTATGAATCTCAATGCACGTGTGAAAATGGCGGCGACGCGCGGCTCCTTATATAGAATCCGAGTCTCGCGATAGAATCCGAGCCTCGCGAGAATCCGACAGCGGGATGATGACGTTCGGGCGCGCTCGGGTTAACCGAGCAAGGCGGGAAGATCCGAGTCGCTCGGACCCGTGTAAAAAAAAATGAAGTTGGGGCGGGTTCGGATTCCGAGGAACCGAACCCGCTCATCTCTAGTTAATATGTTAATATACTGTGACACAATATTAAAACCAATTTGCTTAATAAGTATTTTTATGACAGGATTAACTATTGTGCAGAACATCCACTTAATATAAACTTTTCCCCCCTCCTATCTGACAAACTCCTGCTGCTCTTAAGTATCAGCTCATTAATGATTTTTTTTGTTGTTGTCTCCCAGTTGCGATTAAACGTTCTTTATATAGGCCGCTGATACCAGGATATGTTTCAAGCACTCCCGATAATGCTGAGAGGCCAGGCAAAAGATTGCAGTTGTTATTCCTGCCTCAGACTGCTTTCACCCTATCATTTCATGGTTTCCTTCCCTGTTATCTTCAAACATTTTCAGAAAGTGCCTAGATGTCAGGAACAGGAACGCTGTGGCAAGAGTCTGGCAAGCCTTTGTTTTACTTAGCCCTAAATACAGTTCCCTGAACTCATGCAAACCAGTAATATGTAATGAGTAGAACAAGTCCCGCTCCCATTTATAAAAGCTCCTCTCATTCAGTGGAGGAGTCTGTAAGAGGCCTGTAATCAGTCCACTGTCAGTCTGCTTCCTTAGATCATCTTAAATGAGCCCACTTTAGTATCACTCCTGCCAAAGCCTCCGTTGGATAGAAAACATAGGGGCATTTGAGAGGTATTCTTAGCTCTGCTCAAGATTATTTTGGAGCCAGAAATCTGAGAAGTGAAAGCCAGCAGTTCATTTATCAAGAACCCAAAGTAATTAAGTTGTTCTAAAGTGTATGAACAGCTTATAATTGTAGTGGGTAGCATGAAGTGCTATTTTTGCCTTTACAGGTCTGTCGAGTGTTGTTACTTTTCAGTCTTCACCGGGACACTAATGTGAAAACTCCTGCTAGTGGCAGCTTAATGGAGGTTTATTTTCTTAAATAATAATATTCACCACAAATGTCATTTCCAGTCTTGCTCCCTGTCCAAACATTTTGCGTTTTCCACCAAGTGGAATATAAGGCGTGCTCTCGGAAAAACATGCAATGCGTGTGTATCATTTATTTACTATTTGCATATTTATGTATGTTTCTATTTATATAATACACACCGTGTCACATGGCTCTGTGATTAAAGCCCGCTTTTTGCTGGTAGACCTGATATTTACTACGGAAGCAATTAAAACCATTTATTCATCTAAGCTAAAAAAAAAACGCAATGTAAATATTTAGTGAGCCTGAAAAATATTAAATTCATATAAATATTTTCCTCTTAGGAAAAAAAAATTATTTTGCCGTTTGAATGACTTTGAAAGTAATTAAAAGGAAAATGTAATTCATTGGTAAACATTTAAAAAAAAAATGCTTTACAGATCACAATTTTCAAAAACTCTTAAGGAACCATGTCTGTGTGAGTTTGTCTTGTACCCCTTTCATACAGAAAATTAAATTCCCGGAGCAGAAGTTCTACCTGGTAATTTGCCGATAAAAACACATGTCCATTTTCTGTGTGAAGGGGTCAATCCGGATTAAAATTCTCAGGACATCGACCCAGGAATTTAACAGGGTTGGAGATCTGTGAATTTCGAACCGGGTTGATACTTTCACACAGACAAAATACCCGTTTTGATCCACAAAGTACCGTGTAGAATTTTTTGACCTGGTTATTTGCTTCTCTGTGGGAAAAGGGAAGGGGGGGCGTCTCAGACAGAGACCGGCAAAACGTCCCACTGAAATGCTGGGTATAATTGCCGGGATTTCTGTTTGAAAAGGATTTGAAGGAAGCCTTTATCAAGCACATTTTATCAAATGAAAGGGAGATGCTGATTGGTTGCCATGGGCAACTTCTCCACTGGTCTGTTTCTCCACTGTTTTCACTATTTCATGAATAGAAACCTATGTCACATTTTAGGGTTTAAGTGAGTCATTTATGCATGCTCGGGATTTGGTCTGTGTCAGAAGTGTAAAGGGTGACTAATACCGCTTTTACACCAACTATAGCGGGTCGCAGCCAGGAGCCCTGACACGGGAGCTACCCGGCTGCGACACGCGTCAGCCCCCATTTAGACCGGAGTCACCACCCCGGCATATTGCCGAGTTGGTGACGTTGCCGGTGACGCGACGGGGGCGGCACTTTGAGATTACATGATCTCCAAGCGCCGCCTGCACAAAGAGTGTAAACGGGAAGCCGGGTCGCATCAACCCGGGAAGCCGGGTCGCATCAACCCCGCAACCTTCCTGAGTGTGAATACCGGGTCACTCGACCCGGAATATTCCAACTCGACCCTTTTACACCAGCCAGCAACATGGGTTATGCACGTTCATGTGCAATAACCCGTGTTACTAGCTGGTGGTGTAAAAGTGGTATTAATGGTGCTCTAAAATTCTACCCAGGATAAGAAATTTTCTAGCTTTGTCCCACAGATCACTCATTCTGTTATGCTTAGAGATCTCATTAGTCTTAGGCAGTGCTTTTTCTGATGGTATCACAAGTTCAAGAAACAGGAATAAATCAGAGAAATAATTTCAGAGATAAATGAAAAAGGAATCTGAAGACAAAGTACGTCAGCTATTATAAGTCTTGTATAAACTTGTAACTTTAGGTGAATACCGGTAACTTTTCTTTGAGTACCAATACCTTTTTTCAGAGATATAAAATAACTGGTATTAAAAATGGGAGGATAATGAAAGTCTTAAAACATGCCTACTTAAACCTACCCTACCACTGCTTCAACTCACCCTTCTACCAACAAGGGCCAAAACCCAGTGGTTTTCGCTAGTGGTCATCTACCGATGGATGAACTCTAGTCTACCTGAGAATGACACACACAGTACCTCTTACCCTACAAAGCCTGAGCACAGCCATTTACAGTGGCGTATACTACTGTCGAAGTCAAAAATATTACATAAAGAGAACATACAAACTACGCACATTTAAGTCGCTATACTTGCAAATACGCGCAGCGAGCACAGCCATATATGGTAACACACGCATTTACACGGACATGCCATAGAGATGGATTCGACACTTATTTCATACAGTACATAATTATAATAATATCAAGCGCCAGACATCATGATGATTTAAAATTATCTAATGAAGTAATGTCATGAATGTGTATTATTTGAACTAAACCAGATAGACCGGTCATGTTTACTATTAAAACAACCAGCTTAATGTGTAGATTAATTTGATACTTGTTATGAAGTTGTAGGACATTGCAGCGAATAGTTATGATTACATGTATAAAAGCTAAAATCACTTTGTTAGAACAATGAATGTTACAGTGGACAGGGAACTCAGGCCAGCCCTTTGGATGTCTTCAAGGCTGAACCTGATCAGCATATACAAAGAGAATAGTGACTCATCATGAACCCCTCCCCCAGAAACTAGTTAACACATTTTGCTGGTCACACAGGAAAGTAGTTTTTGTTTTGGTCTGAGAGTGGCTGTAAGGTCTGAGACGATGATGGAGGTCTTGCATGATTTTACAGAGAGAGAGAGAGTCATATGGAGGGACAAATTTATATGAGAAAGATATGGGAATTGTATCGCTGGCATGTAACTGAAACTGTATGAAACTGTATGTAATTGTATGTTTTAACTGCTTACTGTGTGAGTGTAACCATGTAACTATAGGTATACTGTACTTTGTAATATATATTGAATCCATATCCTTTTAATAGCAAATATATACTTCAATGAGCTTTGGAACTCAGATAATGTGTGGGTGTATTGTTTTCTCTCATGGGATACAGTGTTTTGCGATGTACAGCGCACTTTTATCGTATATGGTAATAAGAGGTGCAGGCATTACAATATATATTAGAGCGGGCATTTTAAATATTTGTGAGAAATCAATTTGGCATTCTTACTACTAACAAAAAACACTGGAGCACCTGGGTCTATCTGGGTACGTTGCAAGTAAATATGAAAGAGAAATAAGTCACGGAGAACGATCCCCTGTTCGCCGCTGACAAGGATTCCGTGCAGATCCTTAAAAACCATAAAAAGAAAGAGTATAATGAAAGCTGCGCTCATAGGATCATACACCGTGACAAAAACTATAACATGAAAATGGGGATCGTTCTCTGTGACATATCTATTTACAGTGGCGTAGCAGCGGCTTCTAGCCGTGCCCTTGTGTCATGATGTCTCCGGTCCCATCCCATCTCTACTTCTTCTCTATTTACCTCCTCCCCTCTGTGTGTCCTCTATTGGTTGGCCTATTCTTCCATGCAATGTGGTCCCAGCAGGGACAAAGTAAGAGCAGCCGCCGCTCTTGCAAACAGGTTTAATACACTACCCTAACTGTGAAATAGAAGGGAGAGGAGGAGCAACAGTGATCCCATGCAGGTCACATACTGCATAGGGACATTACAAGGACCTGCTAGCGGGCAATGAGCACTTACCACAGTTTGGCTCTCTCCTCTAAGTCATCAATCTTCTGATATTTATGGGGTTCCATGGTCAGGGGCGTAATCAGAACTTTGTGGGCTCTATAGCAACATATTGAAGTAGACCCTGTCCCAGTGCTTCTTGAGAGACACCTCTCCACAGCAGTTATTCATTTTATGCCCCATGATATTGTCCTAGATAATTTTCTGAACCATAGTAGTACCATAGTTAATCTTATGCTTATAGCAGTGTCCTCGTTTATTTTCTGAACCATTGTAGTTCCCTAGTTCAAATTATGGGGTCTATTCATGAAGCAGTGAAAAGAGTGGAGAAAATGGCCAGTGGAGAAGTTGCCCATGGCAGCCAATCAGATTTGAAGAAAGCCTTTATCAAGCACATTTTTTAAAATGTAAGTGAGATGCTGATTGGTTGCCATGGGCAACTTCTCCACTGTTCTGTTTCTCCACTGTTTTCACTGTTTCATGAATAGAAACCTATTCACCTTATAGGGCTGCCAGTACACATTATAATTAGTATCCCTAATTCACATTAACATATACAGTGTCCCCAGTTTATATTGTACCACTTTACATTGCCCACTGTTCATACTGTGCCACATTATAGTACCTCCATTTCATATTGTGCCACATTGAAGTGCCCCTGTTCTTTTTATATAACATTATAGTGCCCTCCACATTACAATGAGCACATTACAGTCGCCTCCAGTTCAAATGATGCGACATTACAGTGCCCCTTTACCATTATACAGATGTGTCTGTCAGGGTCCGGGGTCTTACCGTCGGTGCCGGGTTCCGGGGTCTCCCTGTCCGGGTGAGGGGCTGCGGTGAGACTGACGGAGGCTGTGGGTGTGGGCATTGGAGCTCAGTGAGAAGGGACTCAGCAGGAAAAATGAGCGTTCTCTTGTATGTCTGCAGTTTTGGGAGCCGCCATGTTGGAGACCAGTATGTGCAGTGTAGCCAATAGCAGTGCTTCCTGTAAGTTCTCAGCCAATCCCAGTATACTTCCACTTTTAAAAGGGTTGGATTTGAATCAAACACTGCCAGTGATTTATGTTGCTCTTCATAGAAGGTGCTTCTGCTCTGTGCACATGTGGGCGTCCTGGTTGCTCGGTCCCTGGAAGTCTCTTGCCTTGCTCATCTGCACATTACTCTGCTTCTCTCTGCGCTCTGATCCAGAGTCCGGCACTGGCGCCGCTTCCTGCGGCTGCCAGCTCGCCAGGTGGAATCTGTGGGTAATTAGGAGCTGTTGGTGGTTCCTCAGAATCTCTGCCCAGTCGCCAAAAGTCCAGTTTTCAAAGTCTGAGTTCTACAGTCACTTCTTCCAAGAATCCAGTTACAAAGTATCAGTTCTTCAGTCACGTCTTCCAAGAATCTAGTTTCCAAAGTCCAAGTTCTTCAGTCTAATTTTCCAAGTATCCAGTTCCCTTAATTCTTGCATTTGACCCACAGCAACTCAACGTCCAGTCTTCACAGTTATTGTCTTCAAGTCCCAGTCGTCAAGTAACCAGTCTCCACAGTTATTGTCTTTAAGTTACAGTCTTCAAGCACCCAGTCTTCACAGTTATTGGGCCTAATTCAGACCTGATCATAGCCGCAAATTTGTTAGCAGATGGGCAAAACCATGTGAAGGCGGGGGGGGGGGGGGGATTCGGCAGGGGCGCAGATATAACTTATGCAGACTTAAGGACCATACACACGGTGAGATTCGGGCTATGCCCGATTCTCACTATGCGACAGGGGCTAGGTCAACATTGCAAGCACATAATGAGTGTGCTTGCGATATTGACTATGTGCGATTTTGGCTAAGTGTCAATTTTGACTATCTCTTCTAATTTGTCATTTTTCCTCCTTATAGTAATGCCCAGTATACATTATGCCACATACTGCAATGGCCCTTAGACATTATGCACACACCATAATGCCCATTACACAATGTGCCACACACCGTAATGCCCCTGACACATTATGCCACACACCGTAAGGCCTGTGACACATTATGCCACGCATCGCAATGCCCGTTATACATTATGCTATACACCGCAATAACCCTGAGACATTGTAGCACATACAATGATTGTGATAGAGTACACCACACACTGTTATGCCTGTAACACATTATGACACACACCGCAATGCCCGTTATACATTATGCCACACACTGCAATGCCCCTGAGACTTTTTACCACATACCGCAATGCCAGTGATACAGTATACCCCACACCGTAATGCCTGTGACACATTATGACACACACCGCAATCTCCATGATACATTATGCCACACACCACAATGCCCATTACACATTAAGCCCTACAGTAAGACTTCTAATTACTTTTATATTACCTGCTCGTTGCTAGGGGTTTCATGCTCTTGCTTCCATGTACAGTGCCAGGGGTTTTCATGCTCAGGGTGTCATGCCCGTTGCCAGGGGTTTCATGCGCTGGGTCTTATGCTTGTTGCCAGGGGTTTCATGTGATGGGTGTCAAGCTCGTTGCCAGGGGCTAATATTCATTGCCAGGGGTTTCATGTACTGAGTGTCATGCTCATTGCTAGGGGGTAATGCTTGTCGCCAGGGATATCACGAGCTGGGTGTCGTGTTTGTTACCAGGGGGTAATGCTTGTTGCTAGGAGTTTGTCCCTAGTGCCACATATGCCCCTTCCCCCCCCCCCCCAGTGCCAGCTGCACCGCTGCTTCTGTGTGTGAGTCCGGGAAGGAGGGCACAGCGCACATCTCTGCTGTGTCCGTCTTGTGTCTCCGGTGTCTGCGTTGCTGTCAAATGAAGCGCTGGTTCAAGAGCCAATCAGAGCTCGTGGAACGGCAGCTGCGGCTCCTGATTGGCTGCCGGTCCACGAACTCTGATTGGCTCATGAACCGGTGCTTCATTTGACAGCAATGCCGCTGCCGGAGACACAGGACGAAGACAGAGGTGGGGAGGAGCTGAGATAGTGTTTCCACCTTCCCCATTGGAGGGGCACTCAGCATCTGTCAGCAGCAGCAGCATGGCGTCTGGGAGGAGGAGGCATGCAAGAGTGGAGGAGAGGGAAGAACGGCACTCCTCCCTCTCCGTCCGGGACCCCTTCTCCCTCTCCAGCTGTGCTGCCGCTGCGTTATTGTTAAAAGGAAGAACAGGACGTGCACTGGCAGCGGGCGCAGTGCTGGTGGCAGCAGCGGCGGAATACAATGAGTAAGAGTGACGCACTGTAATGCCGACGGTTGTGGGCCCCTTCCGTGCGGCGGGGCCCCAGTGCAATGGACCGGCTGCACCGCCGCAAGTTTCACCACTGGTCTGAGTATTGAGGACAGGGGGCTTGCCGTGCCCAGGAGTGGATGATACAATTTGGAAGAGCGTCTTACACAGATAATAGAGGGTTCCTGTGTGGAGATCAGCATGAACTGGAGGTGTCTGGGCAGGCTGCCACTGCTCCCCATGCACATGATTTTCTGTGTGTAACCTCTAAATTCTTCCCTAACTTTAAGAGAAAATAAAGCAAGTTTTTTCATTGGTGCACTTGAATAATGGTAGCAATTAGACCTTGAAGTGCTGACTGTATATAGTGTAATTTATACCACCTCTCTTTCATTTGGTTTTAAAAATTTCTGATCTTGATAAAACTCACAGTTTATTTCATTTTTCTTAAAATAACAAGTGTCTCTAATCGAGTCCTCCCATACCACATGCAGCTTCCTCCCCCCTCCTCTCAGGCAGCGTGGTCGGGGACTGATCTGTGCAATATCCAGCCTCCACGGCTGCCAGGAGAGCTCCAGCTGCTGGCGGATGCTGGAGACAGCAGCACCAGAGCAGTGCATAGCTCCGGCCGGGGGGCCCCTTAAGATAGGGGGCCCTTGGGTATTTACCACCTGGCACCCCCCTTTACCTGGCTCTGTATGCAGGCCCGGCGACAGGGGGGTACAAAAGGTACTCCTGTCCTGGGCCCTGAGGGGCTCCAGGGTTCACAGGAACAACCCCACCCCTTCCTGTTTACCGGTGCCGGCTCCCGGGTGTTTAGGGGGGCAATTCCCGGGTGTTAAAGGGGCGGGTCCTAATGCCGAGAAGTGCCCGCCCCCATGAGAGATGAGTTCTGTAGTCAGGTATGTCTCGCTAGCTTGCTCTCTCTCTCTCCCTAACACTCTCTCCCCTTTCTCTCTCATTGACAGTCTCTCTCACTGTCTCTCTCCCTGATGCTCTTTCTCTCTCTCCCTGGCACACTCTCTATCTGACACTCTCTCTTTCTCTCTCTCCACATCCCTGATACTGTCTCTCTCTCCCTCCCTTCATTACTCTGCATCTCTCTCTCAGACTTTCTGTCTCTCTCTCCAACACACTCACTCCCCCTCTCTCCCTGACACTTGGTTTCTCTCCCTCTTTCTCTCCCTGACACTGTCTCTCTCTCTCTGTATGACAGTCTCTCACTCTCTCCCTGACTGTCTCTCTTACTGACACTCTCCCTGACACTTTAGCTCTCTCCCTGACACAGTCTCTCTCTCTCTCTGTCTCTCTCCCTGACTGTCTCTCTCACTGACACTTTCTCTGTGACTATCTCTTTCTCCCTGACCCTGTCTCTCTCTTTGACAATGTCTCTCTCTATCCTCCCTCTCTCTATCTCTCCCTTTTTCTCTTCCTGACATCCCAGATACTGTCTCTCTCTCTCCCTCTGTGACTCTGCCTCTCTCTCTCTCTCTGAAACTATCTGTCTCTCTCTCCATCCCAGATACTGTCTCTCATTCTCCTTCCCTCTGTGACTCTGCCTCTCTCTCTCTCTCTCTCTCCGAAACTGTCTGTGTCTCTCTCTGACACTCTCTCTCCCTGACTGTGTCTCTCTCTAACACTCTCCGTGACACTGTCTCTCTCTGACTCTCCCTGACACTGTGTCTCTCTCTCTCAACTTTTCTCTCTCCCCGACAGTCTCTTCCTCTCTCTCTCCCTGACTGTCTCTCTCACTGACACTCTCTCTGTGACTCTATCTTTCTCTCTGGCACTTTCTCTCTCTATCCCCCTCTCTCTCTATCTCTCCCTCTTTATTTCCCTGACACTCAGTCTCTCTTGCTCCCTTCTCACTCTCGCTCGCTCCCCTCAGTTTCTTTCTTGCTCCTCTCCCTAACTGGCACACTCTCTCTCCTTGATGCCCTCTCTCTCTCCCTCCCTCTACCCTCTCTCATCCGTTTCTCCCTGACATCATCTCTCACGCTCCTCTCTCTCTCTCTGTCTCTCTCTCCCTGACACCCTCTCTCTCACTCTCCTCTATCTCTTGTTCACACTTTTTCCATGAAACCCTCTCTCTCTCACTCAGACACCCTCTTTCTCACTCTCCCTGACCCAACCCTTTATCTCCCTCTCTTTCTCAATTCTCTCTCTCACCCTGACACCCTTTCTCTCTCGCTCCCAGGGGAGGGGTGTGGGGGTCGAGGGGGGACCAAGAGATGTCCGTGTACCGGGCCACAAGATTTCTGTTGCCAGCCCTGTCTGTATGGAGGGGAGGGTGAGAGATGATGACTTACAGTAACACATGACAGTGAGAGATAATATTAGCTCATGGCAATACAGTAGGTAAAAACCCTTTTACTTGCAAAATGCCCATTTTATCCCAGCTAAAGATCAGGCCCTGTTTTCTTTACTTTAAAGTTTAAACTGCCTTTTAAGGATGTGCCACTGATTATGGGTAGTCCCTTCTTCTTGCCCCTATTTGCCAGCCAGACCCTTCCTACCATGTGAACTGTTTAGAGTCCACCTACTCTGCTAACTGCCTGGACGGCTAATCACAATGTACCTTTTGTTCCTATAGTTTCTCATCCACCTCTTCCTCTAGACTGTAAGCTCTCATAGGGGGTAATTCCAAGTTGATCGCAGCAGGATTTTTGATAGCAACTGGGCAAAACCATGTGCACTGCAGGGGAGGCAGATATAACATGTGCAGAAAGAGCTAGATTTGGGTGGGTTATATTGTTTCTGTGCAGGGTAAATACTGGCTGCTTTATTTTTTACACTGCAAATTAGATTGCAGATTGAACACACCACACCCAAATCTATCTCTCTCTGCACATGTTATATCTGCCTCCCCTGCAGTGCACATGGTTTTGCCCAGTTGCTATCAAAAATCCTGCTGCGACCAACTTGGAATTACCCCCATAGTTAGGACCCTCTACCCTATGTCACATATCTGTCCACTCTCTGTCCTCCTCATTTGTTACTATTGTGTTTTATGCAGAATTGTTGTGATTAGTTCTGCTAACTGACAGCATGAAAGAGTTATCAGGTTTCCACAGTACCTGCTGAAGAGAAAAATCAATTCACCTTGGCCTCCATTGGGAGTAGTGCCTACGATGCTGCAAAAACTGGACTCATGGAGAACCACCTCACATTTAATGTACCCTATATCCAGCATCCTTTTTCATTTAGTATTAAAGTGATACTAATGAATATACAGGTATTGCCAGTATTGAAAATGACTTGTCTGCCCTGCAAGTTCCAACTGGTATCCGTTCACATGGTCGACCATGTTATGGTCGACAGTCATTAGGTCGACCACTATTGGTCGACATTGACATGGTTGACATGGACGCATGGTCGACACATGAAAATGGTCGACACATGAAAAAGGTCGACATGAGTTTTTTAACTTTTTTTTCTTTTGGGGAACTTTTCCATACTTTACGATCCACGTGGACTACGATTGGAACGGTAATATGTGCCGAGCGAAGCGGTAGCGGAGCGAAGGCACCATGCCCGAAGCATGGCGAGCAAAGCGAGCCATGCGAGGGGACGCGGTGCACTAATTGGGGTTCCCAGTCACTTTACGCAAAAAACGACACCAAAAAAAGTAAAAAAAACCTCATGTCGACCATTTCATGTGTCGACCTTTCATGTGTCGACCATTTTCGTGTGTCGTCATGTGTCCATGCCGACCATGTCAATGTCGACCAATAGTGGTCGACCTAATGACTGTCGACCATAACATGGTCGACCATTCATACCGGAACCGTTCCAACTGCATCCTCCTCCTCCTCAGTGTTTCTTGGTGAGCTGGCAGCAGCCTACTGGTTCCAGCGACAGGTTGATGACTAATGCGCATGTGTGATGGCCATCTGTGCATACACGTTTCAGCAAAGCTTGGTTGGCTTTGTTGAAGCCCTTTGCTGAGTAACCTTTGCAGGCAAAATGGGACCATACTGCTAACAACATCTATAGATGGCATAAGCAGCACTGTCACAAACAGAGGTACAGTATACAATGAATAGCAAATGTTCAAATATTTTGCTTAAATTACTTTTAGAGTGTTTAATAAAAATGGGGGACAAAACTTAATAAGCATAGGAAGAAATATGTATTTCTGTCTTGTGGTCTCAAATCTTGGAGAGAGTTAAGTACTAACCGAGCAGCTAATGTCATGTAACAGGCTGTACTAGAAAAGTGACATCAGCTGATTAGTTGATACTTTGGGGGTTATTCAAAGTTGTTAGAAAACCAAGAAAGTTAGCAATTGGGCAAAATCATGCTGCACTGCAGGTGGGGCAGATATAACATGTGCAACGAGAGTTAGATTTGGGTTGGGTGTGTTTAAACTGAAATCTAAATGGCAGTTTAAAACTAAACAGCCAGTATTTACCCTGCACAGAAACAATATATAACCCATCCAATTCTATATCTCTCTGCACATGTTACATCTGCCCCACCTGCACTGCAATATGGGTTTGCCCAATTGCTTACTTTTTTTTGTTTGCTAACAACTCTGACTAACCCCCCTTATCTTACGTCACTTTATCTCTCTCCGAGATTTGATACAGCTCCCCCATAATCACTATAATTAAAGTTGGTGCTGTCCTAGGTATTATGGAAAATAAATCATACTAAATCAATAATGAATCATGCACTTATACATTTTAAAACATAGGTGCTTGGTAACAAATCGAAAAATTAAGTCAACATTTTTACACAGCATCCAACTAGTGCTGGGCCTGTTTAATTGCAAAGATCAGACCTGTAATCACCTGGTCTTATACTAATAAATCCTACTTGGCTTGTAGTTGATAGAGATGAGCACGAAAAATTGGAGACTACAATAGCATCCTTTCCTACCTCTGAATCTTCGACTTTATGCTCATATTATTCATTTTAATTAATGCATTTTTGGCAGAGTATCTTCATTGAACTAAAAGATTGGCTATTTTTTCTCATTAAAATGTATCCATATCAGACTGTCTCAGGACGGCAGAGGTATCTCTGTAACAAAGCTTGTGTGTCCAATGTGAATGCTTTGAGGATTGCATTATCTGATTTGGCTGCTTCTTTGACTGGTATTCATTGTATAGAAGACAGTTTCATTAATAGGTTCTGATAGTAAGTATGGACATGATTCCATGTACATCAGCTTCGAAATGTATTGGAATTTGCTTTAAATTGCTTTTTTGAAATTATACTTTGAATTTCAATATTATTTGACACACTGACAGCTGCAATGTTCTTGATCATCAGCAATGCAAACTTATCATAGAAAACATTTCTAGCTCCTCAGTTTCACTGACAGCAGCACCAAGCAACTATTCACATAACCACCATATAATCCAGAGAGCATCACAGTGACTACCATACAATGCAGAGTGTTGTAGTGACCACCATATAATGCAGAGAACATTACAGTGACCCACATATATAGTAATACAGATGATATGAATACACACATCATACACACACACACACACACACACACACACACACACACACACACACACAAACTACCTCAATACGCCTCTTTTTTTTGTTGAGAAAACGGGGGGAATTCAAACAGACTCTGCTGATCAAAATGATATGCCGCATGCCTATATTATGTGTTAGACCCTGCTAGTATCTGCATACCAAATGCTACATTACTGTGTTTTCTAGGAAAACACTCTAGCATAGCATTTCATATGTAGCATATGGCATAGCTTGACTAGAAGGGCTGTTTAATGTGCGTGGAGGCTAGATGTAAGTGGACACATCTGTACCCACACATATTAATACAGACCCTGACACACACACATTAATACACCGCTGCAACAGACAGTATTAAAACACACCCTAACCTACCCAGAAAAAAAACAAATACATCCCTCCCTATTGTATAAATATACCACCCCACTAGATAGCATTAAAATATTTTCACACCTCCACTGGCCCTCGACGTGTTGACCTGTCTGATCACTGCTGAGCTTCAAGGGCAAGATTGAATTGTTTTTCCTCCATTGGGGCGCGATGGCTTCCGGTGTCTGCAATTCAGCTCGCACCCCCGTGGGTGGTTGAGCTAAAATGCATGAAAAGTCACCCATTTGGGCACCTACGTGGGACTTTGCATGTTGAGCCCATTTGTTTAGTCGGGTTTAGCCACTTTATGTGGCTAAACACAACTGCTATGGGAGTGATATGCATGATAAAAAAAAAGATCAATTGAATATCGCCCCGCGATCTCCCGTCGCTTTAGATGGGAGTCGGGCGCAATAAAACAATTGAATTCTTCCTCAAGAGTCTCCCGCAGGCTACTGGAGAGGATGAGGAGGGACTCGTAACAGAATAGACAGACAGGAAATAGGAGATGAGAGGGTAGAGACTCTGTGTCTCAGTCAGGGAAGGTAGGGAGTTTTGGGGCATTCACAACTCTCTGGCACTGGCAGCTGGTTCATCAAAACAGGAACCAGCTGCCTCTTATTAATTAGTTCACCAGTGGGATGGCTCCTCCTAACTGCACCCCTGTGTTCTGTCACAGCCAGAACATGCTGGCCAGTTCCCTTTCCTCCCCCAACCCCTCATTGAAGTCTGCTAGATTCTTTCCCTTTTTGAAGCAGTTGGGCCCACTGAAAAACTACCCGCCACCAGCAAAGCCAGTCTGATCCTAGCATCACCCCCTCAGAACTCAGTGGCGCACGCAGGGGGGGGGGGTTCCTAGTACCTAGAACCCCCCCCGATGAGCCAAATTTTCTATTTATGATACAGAGACACGGCTGTCTCTGTCTCAGCTAAAAGCCGCGATTGCAAGCGCAATCACGAAGTTGCTGTACTACTGAGCCACTATATGTACACAGTAGCTCTCTTCTTACCGATTGTTTAGATGGGAAACTGCTGGCTGCACATGTTCAGCCATAGCAGCTCCCTCCGTCCTTACACTGATGACCCTCTGCTCCCAGCCCCTATGCATAAAACTGTGAGTATTTATGTATTAGTCATTATGTATGTGTCACAACTGAGGGTTTAGGCTGACGGGAGGAAGCCTCAGTTGTAGGGGCTGGAATGGAGTTAAACTTAGATGGTTTAATCAGACCCCTGGACATGTAAGTGTGGAAGGAAACCCGAAGGTGTGACCATGACAAGCAGGTTAAAAGTCAAATGAAAGTTTATTAAACAGACTCCGTATAATCACAACAGCGTTCACAGTCAGTATTAGCAGTGGCAGATAATACAGTTCCTGGATCACTAAACCATAAAAAGGTATAACAGGGCACTGGTAGGTTGCAGAACGGATGTTATAGTCCTTGGGTAGAATAACCTTACCAGGCCAGGCTGTAGTAGTGGAGACAACCGAGGAACACGCCAGTAGGTGTATGAGATGATGCTGGTAACTGGAATGCACTGTAGGAGTCACTGGACGGAACCAGCCAGATGGTGGAAACACGGAGTTAAAACTGACAGATACTAGGGAGCGTGGAAACAGATGAATTGAAGAGTGGTTACCGGTGGTAGTGAATACTGCTGGAAGTAGAAATCCACTGGGAGAACACCGGCTCTTGAAGGAAGCTGAATTCTGTTGGAAGCAGGTTGCTGGAAACAGATGGGTTAATAGCTGCAAGCTTGGAAGCTGGAAGCAAACGAGGTAATAGCTGAAAGCTGGATCAGTCACAGAGGATTGCAAAGTCAGGCTGCACCGCAGGATGGAAAGCAGGTGCGGGTCTCTTTGTGGATGCTGGAGACAGGAGCTGGAACCTGGAGAAACAAGCCACAGGAGAGAGAGACTGGAACAAGGTATGACATTCAAAGCACTGACATCTATCTGGCCTAGACACAGGATACTTATACCTGCTGCTATGCAGGCATTGGCTAGGCAATTATGCAGATTCCAGAGATGGTGGATTGGAGGAATTGGAGCATGTGATCAAATCCAACATGGCTGCGCCCATGCTGGAACCTGGAGGGAAAACCTGGTTTGAAATGATATGTGCAAACATAGTGATAATGGCGGCGCCGGCCGCGGAGGGCAGGAGACGCTATATAACAGTTACATGCTGGGACACATGAAGGACAGCGGAGACTGCAGGAGGCATGATAAATTACTCTGAGAACCCGCAGCAATAACACAGTAACGGCGGCGGAGGCCGCGGAGGACGGGAGACGCCATGTTGTATTCAAACATGGCGCCGCTGTGGTAGTGTCTCAGAATGACAGGAGGGATGTGCAGAGTGTTGACACAGATGAGATCCGGATTTGGAACGCTGGGCCAGTCTCAGAAGACACCTAAACGGCAGGTAATGGCGTCCAGATACCCGGATCGTGACAGCACCCCCCCCCCCTTTAGGAGTGGCCCCAGGACACTTCTTAGGCTTTAAAGGAAACTTTGAGTGGAAATTTCGGACCAAGGCAGGAGCATGGACATCTGAGGCATTGGTCCAAGAGCGTTCTTCAGGACCATAGCCCTTCCAGTCAATGAGATACTGTAGCTGACCGTAACGGAAACGTGAGTCCAAAATCTTGGCCACCTCGTACTCGACTCCCCGTTGAGTCTGAACTTTGGGAGCTGGAGGAAGTGCGGAATGAAACTGATTCAGGATCAGCGGTTTCAACAAGGAAACATGAAATGTCCTGGGTATTTTCAAGAAGGGTGGTAACTGTAATCTGTAGGCAACAGGATTGATGACTTGTTCAATCTTGAAAGGACCGATGTAGCGAGGTGCAAATTTCATGCTGGGAACTCTCAACCTCAAATTCTTCGTGGACAACCACACACGATCACCCACCTTGAGAGCAGGAACCGCTCTACGCTTCCTATCGGCAAACTTCTTATACCTGAATGAGGCTTTAAGCAGGGCTGCGCGGACGTTCCTCCAGTTATTTGAAAACTGACGCAAGGTGACATCCACTGCTGGAACAGAAGTTGCGGGAAGCGGTTGGAATTCTGGGACTTTAGGGTGGAATCCATAATTAATGAAGAATGGTGTAGAAGAAGATGAGGAATTGTATTGATTGTTGTGGCTGAACTCGGCCCAAGGAAGGAGTTGAACCCAGTCATCTTGAGAGGAAGACACATATATACGGAGGAAGGCCTCCAAGTCCTGATTCACCCTCTCGGTTTGACCATTGGTCTGAGGATGGTAAGCCGTGGAAAACTTTAACTTGACTTGGAGGGCTTGACACAAACTTCGCCAAAATTTGGCTACAAATTGTACTCCACGATCCGAGATGATCTCTTCAGGAAGACCGTGAAGTCGGAAGATCTCTTGTATAAATACTTGAGCCAACTTGGAAGCTGACGGAAGACCGGTGAGAGGGATGAAATGTGCCATCTTGGTGAACCGGTCAACTACCACCCAGATGGTATTAAACTTGTTGCAGATAGGTAGATCGGAAACAAAGTCCATCGACAAATGGGTCCATGGTCGACGAGGAACAGATAATGGAACCAGTTGCCCCGCAGGCGACTGGCGGGAGACTTTGTGTTGGGCACACTTTGGGCAGGAGGCAATAAATTCCATAACGTCCTTCTTCAGAGTTGGCCACCAGTAGGACCTAGAAATAAATTCAAGGGTTTTCTGAATGCCTGTATGTCCAGCAAAACGGGAAGCATGGGCCCAATGCATGAGCTTCTTCCTTAGAACTGGCTTAACAAAACTTTTCCATGGTGGAGGCGTAGAGTCCATCCCTACCGTGGAGAATGCCAACGGATTAATAATAGGATGCTTGTCTGCAGACTCGGACTCATTTTCTTGCTCCCATGAGCGGGAAAGGGCATCGGCCTTACGATTCTGAGAACCCGGACAGAACTGGAGTTTAAAGTCAAACCTAGAGAAGAAAAGTGCCCATCTGGCCTGACGAGGATTCAGACATTGTGCGCCTTTGAGATATAAAAGATTTTTGTGGTCGGTAAGTATGGTGATTGAGTGGGAAGCTCCCTCCAACAGATATCTCCACTCCTCCAGAGCGAGCTTGATGGCCAGCAACTCCTGATCGCCAATGGCATAGTTGCGCTCAGCTGGGGAGAACTTCCGGGAGAAGAAACTGCAAGGATGTAGATGTCCATCTTTGGCCCTCTGGGATAACACTGCTCCTACTCCAACGGAGGAGGCATCTACCTCTAAGATAAAAGGAGAGTCGGTGTCGGGCTGTTTCAGAACTGGTGCAGAGATGAACCGTTGCTTCAGAAGGTGAAAGGCCTGCGTAGCTTCCTCGGACCACTTGGACGGATTAGCACCTTTCTTGGTTAATGCAGTGATAGGCGCCACAATGGTGGAAAAGTCTCGTATAAATTTTCTATAATAATTGGCGAACCCTAAGAACCTCTGGACCCCTTTGAGGGTTAAGGGTATAGGCCAATTCTGGATTGCTTGGAGTTTCTCAGGATCCATCTCTAGTCCGGAACCGGACACAATGTAACCTAGAAACGGAATGGTTTTAACTTCAAACACACACTTCTCCAATTTACAATAGAGGTGATTGACACGGAGACGGGAAAGAACCTCTTTTACCCAGAAACGATGATCTTCGAGATTATTAGCAAAGATGAGGATGTCATCTAGATAAACCACGACATGGCGATACAAGATGTCCCTGAAGATCTCATTCACGAAGTGCTGGAAGACTGCTGGAGCGTTGCTCAATCCGAAGGGCATGACGAGGTATTCATAATGTCCGTCACGGGTGTTAAAGGCGGTCTTCCACTCGTCACCCTCACGGATTCGGATGAGATTATAGGCACCCCTCAAGTCCAGCTTTGTGAAAATGGTTGCACCACTAACTCTATCAAAGAGCTCGGTAATCAGGGGTAAAAGGTATCGGTTCTTGACGGTAATGTCGTTCAGACCTCTGTAGTCGATGCACGGACGCAGACCACCGTCTTTCTTCTTAACGAAGAAGAAGCCTGCGCCGGCTGGAGAAGAAGATGGTCGGATGAAACCCTTCGCCAGGTTCTCTTTGATGTACTCTTCCATGGAGTGTGTCTCAGGCAGAGACAACGGATAAGTTCGGCCTCGCGGTGGAACCTTCCCTGGAATGAGGTCGATTGGGCAGTCCCATTCTCTATGAGGAGGAAGGATATCAGCAGAGGCTTTACTGAACACGTCCGTGAAGTCTTGATATGGAGGAGGCGGAACATCAGATGACCTGGGGAAGGAAGAACAAACAGGAAGAACTTTGGCTAAACAAGTCTCAGCACAGGAGGGACCCCATGCCAGTATTTGCGTAGTCGTCCAGTCAATTGATGGGTTGTGGAGACGGAGCCATGGAAGGCCTAAAACCACTGGATGTGTGGCTCTTGGAATCACTAAAAAAGAAATATACTCAGAATGAAGAACTCCCACTCTCAGACGAACTGGAAGAGTCCTTAAGGAAATGACTGCGTCAAAAATCTTGCTGCCATCCACGGCAGTCAAAGAGATGGACGAGGACAGTCTCTCGGTGGGTAGGGACCACCGTTTAACATAAGCTTCGGTTATGAAATTCCCAGCTGCTCCGGAATCAAGGAGGGCAATGACGTTCCTGTAACGTTGAGCAATTTGGAGCGACACTGGGAGGTTACAGTCATGAGGAGATAGAGAGGAGATCATTACTCCTAGCCGGCCATCTCCTTGGCGAGCTAGGATCTGGAGTTTCCCGGACGTTTGGGACAGGCATTGCTAGTGTACGACGGAGCTGCACAGTAGAGACATAGAGACTCGGAAAGGCGTCTTCGGCGCTCAGCGGGAGATAGACGGGAACGACCAATTTGCATAGGCTCATCCTTGGATGGAGATGGTTGACGAGGAGGAGGAGCAGAAGATTTAGGAACGGATGATCTTCCTCGCTCGGTTGCTCTCTCTCTGAACCGTAGATCAACCTTCGTGCATAGTGAAATTAGCTCATCCTACTTAGAAGGCAAGTCTCTGGTAGCTAACTCGTCTTTAATGCGTTCTGACAAGCCATGCCAGAATGCAGCATACAGGGCCTCGTCGTTCCAGGCCAGTTCAGATGCCAGGATTTTGAACTGTATAAGATACTGTCCCACAGTACCTGTTCCCTGGCGTAGACGGAGAATCTCAGATGAAGCAGAGGAAACCCGGCCCGGCTCGTCGAAGATGCGCCTGAATGATGCTACAAAGTCAGTATAGGAGGACAGCAGGGGATCAGACTTCTCCCATAACGGTGATGCCCAATCAAGGGCTGAGCCACTGAGGAGAGAAATAATATAAGCAACTTTGGTACGGTCACTGGGGAAGTTGCCAGATTGAAGCTCAAAATGGATTTCGCATTGGTTGAGAAATCCCCTGCAGAACCTTGGAGATCCGTCAAATTTTGCTGGCGTTGGAAGATGAAGACGTGGTATGGAAATGGGCAAGGTGGGTGAGGTTACAGCTGGAGTCACTGTGGTGGACGCACCAGACGTGCCAGGTCCACGGAGGGTCGTCTGAATCCCATCCAGCCGAGTAGAGAGATCCTGGAGACAGCGGATGATGTGACCTTGTGCAGCCTCCTGATGTTCGAGTCTGGCTGCCAGTTCTTGCATAGGTCTAGCCGCTTGATCCTGGTCTCCGGCTGGATTCATATGGTCAGTGCTTACTGTCACAACTGAGGGTTTAGGCTGACGGGAGGAAGCCTCAGTTGTAGGGGCTGGAATGGAGTTAAACTTAGATGGTTTAATCAGACCCCTGGACATGTAAGTGTGGAAGGAAACCCGAAGGTGTGACCATGACAAGCAGGTTAAAAGTCAAATGAAAGTTTATTAAATAGACTCCGTATAATCACAACAGCGTTCACAGTCAGTATTAGCAGTGGCAGATAATACAGTTCCTGGATCACTAAACCATAAAAAGGTATAACAGGGCACTGGTAGGTTGCAGAACGGATGTTATAGTCCTTGGGTAGAATAACCTTACCAGGCCAGGCTGTAGTAGTGGAGACAACCGAGGAACACGCCAGTAGGTGTATGAGATGATGCTGGTAACTGGAATGCACTGTAGGAGTCACTGGACGGAACCAGCCAGATGGTGGAAACACGGAGTTAAAACTGACAGATACTAGGGAGCGTGGAAACAGATGAATTGAAGAGTGGTTACCGGTGGTAGTGAATACTGCTGGAAGTAGAAATCCACTGGGAGAACACCGGCTCTTTAAGGAAGCTGAATTCTGTTGGAAGCAGGTTGCTGGAAACAGATGGGTTAATAGCTGCAAGCTTGGAAGCTGGAAGCAAACGAGGTAATAGCTGAAAGCTGGATCAGTCACAGAGGATTGCAAAGTCAGGCTGCACCGCAGGATGGAAAGCAGGTGCGGGTCTCTTTGTGGATGCTGGAGACAGGAGCTGGAACCTGGAGAAACAAGCCACAGGAGAGAGAGACTGGAACAAGGTATGACATTCAAAGCACTGACATCTATCTGGCCTAGACACAGGATACTTATACCTGCTGCTATGCAGGCATTGGCTAGGCAATTATGCAGATTCCAGAGATGGTGGATTGGAGGAATTGGAGCATGTGATCAAATCCAACATGGCTGCGCCCATGCTGGAACCTGGAGGGAAAACCTGGTTTGGAATGATATGTGCAAACATAGTGATAATGGCGGCGCCGGCCGCGGAGGGCAGGAGACGCTATATAACATAGAGATGAGCGGGTTCGGTTTCTTTGAATCCGAACCCGCACGAACTTCACTTTTTTTTTCACGGGTCCGAGCGACTCGGATCTTCCCGCCTTGCTCGGTTAACCCGAGCGCGCCCGAACGTCATCATGACGCTGTCGGATTCTCGCGAGGCTCGGATTCTATCGCGAGACTCGGATTCTATATAAGGAGCCGCGCGTCGCCGCCATTTTCACACGTGCATTGAGATTGATAGGGAGAGGACGTGGCTGGCGTCCTCTCCATTTAGATTAGATTTAGAAGAGAGAGAGAGGGAGAGATTGCTGTGATACTGTAGATTAGAAGAGAGTGCAGAGTGCAGACAGAGTTTAGTGACTGACGACCACAGTGACCAGTGACCACCAGAGACAGTGCAGTTGTTTGTTTTATTTAATATATCCGTTCTCTGCCTGAAAAAAACGATACACAGTCACACAGTGACTCAGTCTGTGTGCACTGCTCAGCCCAGTGTGCTGCACATCAATGTATTGTATATAAAGCTTATAATTGTGGGGGAGACTGGGGAGCACTGCAGGTTGTTATAGCAGGAGCCAGGAGTACATGATAAATAATATTATATTAAAATTAAACAGTGCACACTTTTGCTGCAGGAGTGCCACTGCCAGTGTGACTAGTGGTGACCAGTGCCTGACCACCAGTATATTAGTAGTATTGTATACTATCTCTTTATCAACCAGTCTATATTAGCAGCAGACACAGTACAGTGCGGTAGTTCACGGCTGTGGCTACCTCTGTGTCGGCACTCGGCAGGCAGTCCGTCCATCCATAATTGTATTATATACCACCTAACCGTGGTTTTTTTTTTCTTTCTTTATACCGTCGTCATAGTCATACTAGTTGTTACGAGTATACTACTATCTCTTTATCAACCAGTGTACAGTGCGGTAGTTCACGGCTGTGGCTACCTCTGTGTCGGAACTCGGCAGGCAGTCCGTCCATCCATAATTGTATTATAATATATACCACCTAACCGTGGTTTTTTTTTCGTTCTTTATACCGTCGTCATACTAGTTGTTACGAGTATACTACTATCTCTTTATCAACCAGTGTACAGTGCGGTAGTTCACGGCTGTGGCTACCTCTGTGTCGGAACTCGGCAGGCAGTCCGTCCACCCATAATTGTATTATAATATATACCACCTAACCGTGGTTTTTTTTTCGTTCTTTATACCGTCGTCATACTAGTTGTTACGAGTATACTACTATCTCTTTATCAACCAGTGTACAGTGCGGTAGTTCACGGCTGTGGCTACCTCTGTGTCGGAACTCGGCAGGCAGTCCGTCCATCCATAATTGTATTATAATATATACCACCTAACCGTGGTTTTTTTTTCGTTCTTTATACCGTCGTCATACTAGTTGTTACGAGTATACTACTATCTCTTTATCAACCAGTGTACAGTGCGGTAGTTCACGGCTGTGGCTACCTCTGTGTCGGCACTCGGCAGGCAGTCCGTCCAACCATAATTGTATTATATACCACCTAACCGTGGTTTTTTTTTCATTCTTTATACCGTCGTCATACTAGTTGTTACGAGTATACTACTATCTCTTTATCAACCAGTGTACAGTGCGGTAGTTCACGGCTGTGGCTACCTCTGTGTCGGCACTCGGCAGGCAGTCCGTCCAACCATAATTGTATTATATACCACCTAACCGTGGTTTTTTTTTCATTCTTTATACCGTCGTCATACTAGTTGTTACGAGTATACTACTATCTCTTTATCAACCAGTGTACAGTGCGGTAGTTCACGGCTGTGGCTACCTCTGTGTCGGCACTCGGCAGCCCGTCCATAATTGTATATACCAGTGACCTAACCGTGGTTTTTTTTTCTTTCTTTATACATACATACTAGTTACGAGTATACTATCTCTTTATCAACCAGTCTATATATTAGCAGCAGACACAGTACAGTGCGGTAGTTCACGGCTGTGGCTACCTCTGTGTCGGCACTCGGCAGCCCGTCCATAATTGTATATACCACCTAACCGTGGTTTTTTTTTTCTTTCTTTATACATACATACTGCAGTGCCACTCCTAGATGGGCCCGGTGTTTGTGTCGGCCACTAGGGTCGCTAATCTTACTCACACAGTCAGCTACCTCATTGCGCCTCTTTTTTTCTTTGCGTCATGTGCTGTTTGGGGAGGGTTTTTTGGAAGGGCCATCCTGCGTGACACTGCAGTGCCACTCCTAGATGGGCCCGGTGTTTGTGTCGGCCACTAGGGTCGCTAATCTTACTCACACAGCTACCTCATTGCGCCTCTTTTTTTCTTTGCGTCATGTGCTGTTTGGGGAGGGTTTTTTGGAAGGGACATCCTGCGTGACACTGCAGTGCCACTCCTAGATGGGCCCGGTGTTTGTGTCGGCCACTAGGGTCGCTTATCTTACTCACACAGCGACCTCGGTGCAAATTTTAGGACTAAAAATAATATTGTGAGGTGTGAGGTATTCAGAATAGACTGAAAATGAGTGTAAATTATGGTTTTTGAGGTTAATAATACTTTGGGATCAAAATGACCCCCAAATTCTATGATTTAAGCTGTTTTTTAGTGTTTTTGGAAAAAAACACCCGAATCCAAAACACACCCGAATCCGACAAAAATAATTCGGTGAGGTTTTGCCAAAACGCGTTCGAACCCAAAACACGGCCGCGGAACCGAACCCAAAACCAAAACACAAAACCCGAAAAATTTCAGGCGCTCATCTCTAATATAACAGTTACATGCTGGGACACATGAAGGACAGCGGAGACTGCGGGAGGCATGATAAATTACTCTGAGAACCCGCAGCAATAACACAGTAACGGCGGCGGAGGACGGGAGACGCCATGTTGGATTCAAACATGGCGCCGCTGTGGTAGTGTCTCAGAATGACAGGAGGGATGTGCAGAGTGTTGACACAGATGAGATCCGGATTTGGAACGCTGGGCCAGTCTCAGAAGACACCTAAACGGCAGGTAATGGCGTCCAGATACCCGGATCGTGACAGTATGTAAGTGTGTATGTATGTATGTGTGTGTTTGTGTATATATGTATGAATGTGTGTGTGTGTGTGTGTGTATATATATATATATATATATATATATATGTATATGTATGTATATATGTGCATGTGTGTGTATATATATATACATATGTGTGTATGTATGTGTGTAATATATATACATACATACATACATATATATATGTGTGTATGTGTATATATATATATATATATATATATATATACACACATATACACACATGCACACATACATACGCATACACACGCATACATACATACATACATACATACATACATACATACTTACATACACCCACCCATGGAACCCCCCACCCCCTCACTAAATCCTGCATTTGCCCCTGGAACTGTGGAGCAAGTCTAAGCTGATATGCAAAAGGAAAAGATATTTACAGGTTGAGTATCCCATATCCAAATATTCCGAAATACGGAATATTCCAAAATACGGACTTTTTTGAGTGAGAGTGAGATAGTGAAACCTTTGTTTTTTGATGGCTCAATGTACACAAACTTTGTTTAATACACAAAATTATTAAAAATATTGTATTAAATGACCCTCAGGCTGTGTGTATAAGGTGTATATGAAACATAAATGAATGGTGTGAATGTAGACACACTTTGTTTAATGTACAAAGTTATAAAAAATATTGGCTAAAATGACCTTCAGGCTGTGTGTATAAGGTGTATATGTAGCATAAATGCATTCTGTGCTTAGATTTAGTTCCCATCACCATGATATCTCATTATGGTATGCAATTATTCCAAAATACGGAAAAATCCGATATCCAAAATACCTCTGGTCCCAAGCATTTTGGATAAAGGATACTCAACCTGTACCACTCTGGAGGCCTAATGTGGATGCTTGGAGATCATATTGGACAAGGAATCATCTATGCTCACCACACTCATAACACCAAATGCCCTACAGCATATGCACTAGCAGTGAAGTATTCCAACATTGCTTGGAGTATCTCTTTGAGGGATACCCCTGTGAGATCATTGTGGATAACATCTGCGTTTGTGGTTGCACCATGGAAGAATATGACATGCGCCTCTGTAAAGTGTTCCAAAGAATCTGTGAAATCAGCATGCAGTTAAACCCTGAGTCACTGAGGTACAGTATGCTGGTCATTTCTTAACTTCAGAGGGTGTTAAGCTGGATTCTGCCAAGACATAGGCTATCCAGCACATGACTGCCCCCACAGATAAGTTGAATTTGCAAGACTTTCTGGGTATGACCTATCACCTTTCACAGCCCCGTTCCGTCAGCACAACGATTGGTGGTGTTTGGACAGCCATGCTACAACTATTTCTAGCCTCAAGGTTATACCTACTGCTATAATTTTTGATTTGCGTGTTCCTGTCGTGCTCTCTGTGGCTATCTCCCAGCATGGTCTTTGTGTTGTCAGGCTGCACTGTTACAAACCCATCGGTTTTGCTTACAGAGCCCTTACTGAGACTGAGTCACGTTATGCTGAAATTGAAAAGGAACTGTTGGCTCGAGTCTTTGCTTTTCAAAAGTTTCACAAGTTCATCTATGGGCATCCAGTCCTGGTTGAGACCACAAACCCTTGATCACCATTCTCTGCAAACCCCCTACATACTGCCTTCACATGAATCCAACCGCTCATGCTCAAGCTCCAACTGTACCATCTGGATGTGGTATGCAAACTAGTCTAGGACCTACATGTCGCTGACACCTTATCACATGCTTACCTCCTGGACTTGCATGTTCCTGAAGCTGATGACGACCTGGATGTCATGAAGTTTGATGTTCTCTCCTCCAGGAGCATGAAGGACCTCTGTGAGGGTACCGTCATGGGTGACCTCTGCCAATGGTTGTCTCATGTTGCCTTGCATGGTTGACCCTCCTCTTATAGGGAACTGTCTCGTAAACCTCAAATCTTTTTTTACATTCCACGGTGCAGTGATGTTCTCACATGATATTCTCCTGCGTGGTCAGTGTTTTGTGATACCTTATGCCCTTTAAGGCTTCCCAGCGGGCCCACTATAAGGCAGGGAACTGTCTTGTAAGCCTCAAATCTTTTTTTTTATGTTCCACAATTAATTGAGGCTCTCAGATGATATCCTCCTGCACGGTCAGTGTTTTGTAACCTTATGCCCTTCAAGGCTTCTCAGCTGGCCCACCAAAAGGCGGGCTAAGTATGCCTTGTTTTGGCTCCCTATGGCTACTGACATTGAGTGACAATGATTGTGTTGTGTCTGCCTGTGCCCCTGCAATGCTTTATAGGCCCATCATACCAAGGAACTGCTCACTCTTCATGAATTACCTGACCGTGATTGCTACAGATCTCTTTGAATGGAAGGGGAAAGAGTGCCATGTGTTAGTGGATTCTCATTTCGGTTAGAATAAGATAGATTATCTTACCAAACTGACAAATGCCACAATCATCAACAAAATGAAGACACTTTTCTGCATATGGCATACCACGCAAACTACTGACAATGCCATGCAGTTAATGAGCAGTGAAATCCAGACTTTCACCAGTAAATGTGACATCTAACATGTCATCAGTAGACCTCACTATAGACAGTCCAAAGGACTAGCAGAAAGGGCAGTACATTCTGCAAAACACTAGAGATGAGCGGGTTCGGTTTCTCTGAATCCGAACCCGCCCGAACTTCATGTTTTTTTACACGGGTCCGAGCGACTCGGATCTTCCCGCCTTGCTCGGTTAACCCGAGCGCGCCCGAACGTCATCATCACGCTGTCGGATTCTCGCGAGGCTCGGATTCTATCGCGAGACTCGGATTCTATATAAGGAGCCGCGCGTCGCGGCCATTTTCACACGTGCATTGAGATTGATAGGGAGAGGACGTGGCTGGCGTCCTCTCCGTTTAGAAATTAAAATAGATAGGAGAGTGAGAGTGAGACACTTCATTTACTTACTGGAGCTTAGGAGGAGTTATACTAGTGACTGATGACCAGTGACCTGACCACCAGTGCAGTTTTATAATTTATTATTATTTAATAATCCGTTCTGTTCTTGTTCTCTGCCTGAAAAAAACGATACACAGTGACTCAGTCACACTCACATACCATATCTGTGCTCAGCCCAGTGTGCTGCATCATCTATGTATAATATCTGACTGTGCTCACACAGCTTAATTGTGGGGGAGACTGGGGAGCAGTTATAGGTTATAGCAGGAGCCAGGAGTACATATTAAACAGTGCACACTTTTGCTGCCAGAGTGCCACTGCCAGTGTGACTGACCACTGACCACTGTGACCAGTGACCTGACCACACTGACCACCAGTATAGTATATTGTGATTGAATGTCTGCCTGAAAAAGTACACTCGTCGTGTGACTTGTGTGGTGTTTTTTTATTCTATAAAAATTAAAAAACTAATTCTGCTGACAGACAGTGTCCAGCAGGTCCGTCATTATATAATATATACCTGTCCGGCTGCAGTAGTGATATATATATATTTTTTATATCATTATTTATCATCCAGTCTATACTAGCAGCAGACACAGTACGGTAGTTCACGGCTGTAGCTACCTCTGTGTCGGCACTCGGCAGTCCATCCATAATTGTATACCACCTACCCGTGGTTTTTTTTTTCTTTCTTCTTTATACATACTACATCTCATTATCATCCAGTCTATATTAGCAGCAGACACAGTACAGTACGGTAGTCCACGGCTGTAGCTACCTCTGTGTCGGCACTCGGCAGTCCATCCATAATTGTATACCACCTACCCGTGGTTTTTTTTTTCTTTCTTCTTTATACATACTACATCTCATTATCAACCAGTCTATATTAGCAGCAGACACAGTACGGTAGTTCACGGCTGTAGCTACCTCTGTGTCGGCACTCGGCAGTCCATCCATAATTGTATACCACCTACCCGTGTTTTTTTTTCTTTCTTTCTTCTTTATACATACATACTACATCTCATTATCATCCAGTCTATATTAGCAGCAGACACAGTACAGTACGGTAGTCCACGGCTGTAGCTACCTCTGTGTCGGCACTCGGCAGTCCATCCATAATTGTATACCACCTACCCGTGGTTTTTTTTTCTTTCTTCTTTATACATACTACATCTCATTATCATCCAGTCTATATTAGCAGCAGACACAGTACAGTACGGTAGTCCACGGCTGTAGCTACCTCTGTGTCGGCACTCGGCAGTCCATCCATAATTGTATACCACCTACCCGTGGTTTTTTTTTTCTTTCTTCTTTATACATACTACATCTCATTATCATCCAGTCTATATTAGCAGCAGACACAGTACAGTACGGTAGTCCACGGCTGTAGCTACCTCTGTGTCGGCACTCGGCAGTCCATCCATAATTGTATACCACCTACCCGTGGTTTTTTTTTCTTTCTTCTTTATACATACTACATCTCATTATCAACCAGTCTATATTAGCAGCAGACACAGTACAGTACGGTAGTCCACGGCTGTAGCTACCTCTGTGTCGGCACTCGGCAGTCCATCCATAAGTATACTAGTATCCATCCATCTCCATTGTTTACCTGAGGTGCCTTTTAGTTGTGCCTATTAAAATATGGAGAACAAAAATGTTGAGGTTCCAAAATTAGGGAAAGATCAAGATCCACTTCCACCTCGTGCTGAAGCTGCTGCCACTAGTCATGGCCGAGACGATGAAATGCCAGCAACGTCGTCTGCCAAGGCCGATGCCCAATGTCATAGTACAGAGCATGTCAAATCCAAAACACCAAATATCAGTAAAAAAAGGACTCCAAAACCTAAAATAAAATTGTCGGAGGAGAAGCGTAAACTTGCCAATATGCCATTTACCACACGGAGTGGCAAGGAACGGCTGAGGCCCTGGCCTATGTTCATGGCTAGTGGTTCAGCTTCACATGAGGATGGAAGCACTCAGCCTCTCGCTAGAAAACTGAAAAGACTCAAGCTGGCAAAAGCACCGCAAAGAACTGTGCGTTCTTCGAAATCCCAAATCCACAAGGAGAGTCCAATTGTGTCGGTTGCGATGCCTGACCTTCCCAACACTGGACGTGAAGAGCATGCGCCTTCCACCATTTGCACGCCCCCTGCAAGTGCTGGAAGGAGCACCCGCAGTCCAGTTCCTGATAGTCAGATTGAAGATGTCAGTGTTGAAGTACACCAGGATGAGGAGGATATGGGTGTTGCTGGCGCTGGGGAGGAAATTGACCAGGAGGATTCTGATGGTGAGGTGGTTTGTTTAAGTCAGGCACCCGGGGAGACACCTGTTGTCCGTGGGAGGAATATGGCCGTTGACATGCCTGGTGAAAATACCAAAAAAATCAGCTCTTCAGTGTGGAGGTATTTCAACAGAAAAGCGAACAACAGGTGTCAAGCCGTGTGTTGCCTTTGTCAAGCTGTAATAAGTAGGGGTAAGGACGTTAACCACCTCGGAACATCCTCCCTTATACGTCACCTGCAGCGCATTCATAATAAGTCAGTGACAAGTTCAAAAACTTTGGGCGACAGCGGAAGCAGTCCACTGACCAGTAAATCCCTTCCTCTTGTAACCAAGCTCACGCAAACCACCCCACCAACTCCCTCAGTGTCAATTTCCTCCTTCCCCAGGAATGCCAATAGTCCTGCAGGCCATGTCACTGGCAATTCTGACGAGTCCTCTCCTGCCTGGGATTCCTCCGATGCATCCTTGCGTGTAACGCCTACTGCTGCTGGCGCTGCTGTTGTTGCTGCTGGGAGTCGATGGTCATCCCAGAGGGGAAGTCGTAAGCCCACTTGTACTACTTCCAGTAAGCAATTGACTGTCCAACAGTCCTTTGCGAGGAAGATGAAATATCACAGCAGTCATCCTGCTGCAAAGCGGATAACTGAGGCCTTGACAACTATGTTGGTGTTAGACGTGCGTCCGGTATCCGCCGTTAGTTCACAGGGAACTAGACAATTTATTGAGGCAGTGTGCCCCCATTACCAAATACCATCTAGGTTCCACTTCTCTAGGCAGGCGATACCGAGAATGTACACGGACGTCAGAAAAAGACTCACCAGTGTCCTAAAAAATGCAGTTGTACCCAATGTCCACTTAACCACGGACATGTGGACAAGTGGAGCAGGGCAGGGTCAGGACTATATGACTGTGACAGCCCACTGGGTAGATGTATGGACTCCCGCCGCAAGAACAGCAGCGGCGGCACCAGTAGCAGCATCTCGCAAACGCCAACTCTTTCCTAGGCAGGCTACGCTTTGTATCACCGCTTTCCAGAATACGCACACAGCTGAAAACCTCTTACGGCAACTGAGGAAGATCATCGCGGAATGGCTTACCCCAATTGGACTCTCCTGTGGATTTGTGGCATCGGACAACGCCAGCAATATTGTGTGTGCATTAAATATGGGCAAATTCCAGCACGTCCCATGTTTTGCACATACCTTGAATTTGGTGGTGCAGAATTTTTTAAAAAACGACAGGGGCGTGCAAGAGATGCTGTCGGTGGCCAGAAGAATTGCGGGACACTTTCGGCGTACAGGCACCACGTATACAGAAGACTGGAGCACCACCAAAAACTACTGAACCTGCCCTGCCATCATCTGAAGCAAGAAGTGGTAACGAGGTGGAATTCAACCCTCTATATGCTTCAGAGGTTGGAGGAGCAGCAAAAGGCCATTCAAGCCTATACAATTGAGCACGATATAGGAGGTGGAATGCACCTGTCTCAAGTGCAGTGGAGAATGATTTCAACGTTGTGCAAGGTTCTGATGCCCTTTGAACTTGCCACACGTGAAGTCAGTTCAGACACTGCCAGCCTGAGTCAGGTCATTCCCCTCATCAGGCTTTTGCAGAAGAAGCTGGAGACATTGAAGGAGGAGCTAACACGGAGCGATTCCGCTAGGCATGTGGGACTTGTGGATGGAGCCCTTAATTCGCTTAACAAGGATTCACGGGTGGTCAATCTGTTGAAATCAGAGCACTACATTTTGGCCACCGTGCTCGATCCTAGATTTAAAGCCTACCTTGGATCTCTCTTTCCGGCAGACGCAAGTCTGCTGGGGTTGAAAGACCTGCTGGTGAGAAAATTGTCAAGTCAAGCGGAACGCGACCTGTCAACATCTCCTCCTTCACATTCTCCCGCAACTGGGGGTGCGAGGAAAAGGCTCAGAATTCCGAGCCCACCCGCTGGCGGTGATGCAGGGCAGTCTGGAGCGACTGCTGATGCTGACATCTGGTCCGGACTGAAGGACCTGACAACGATTACGGACATGTCGTCTACTGTCACTGCATATGATTCTCTCACCATTGAAAGAATGGTGGAGGATTATATGAGTGACCGCATCCAAGTAGGCACGTCACACAGTCCGTACTTATACTGGCAGGAAAAAGAGGCAATTTGGAGGCCCTTGCACAAACTGGCTTTATTCTACCTAAGTTGCCCTCCCACAAGTGTGTACTCCGAAAGAGTGTTTAGTGCCGCCGCTCACCTTGTCAGCAATCGGCGTACGAGGTTACATCCAGAAAATGTGGAGAAGATGATGTTCATTAAAATGAATTATAATCAATTCCTCCGTGGAGACATTGACCAGCAGCAATTGCCTCCACAAAGTACACAGGGAGCTGAGATGGTGGATTCCAGTGGGGACGAATTGATAATCTGTGAGGAGGGGGATGTACACGGTGATATATCGGAGGATGATGATGAGGTGGACATCTTGCCTCTGTAGAGCCAGTTTGTGCAAGGAGAGATTAATTGCTTCTTTTTTGGTGGGGGTCCAAACCAACCCGTCATTTCAGTCACAGTCGTGTGGCAGACCCTGTCACTGAAATGATGGGTTGGTTAAAGTGTGCATGTCCTGTTTATACAACATAAGGGTGGGTGGGAGGGCCCAAGGACAATTCCATCTTGCACCTCTTTTTTCTTTAATTTTTCTTTGCGTCATGTGCTGTTTGGGGAGGGTTTTTTGGAAGGGACATCCTGCGTGACACTGCAGTGCCACTCCTAGATGGGCCCGGTGTTTGTGTCGGCCACTAGGGTCGCTTATCTTACTCACACAGCTACCTCATTGCGCCTCTTTTTTTCTTTGCGTCATGTGCTGTTTGGGGAGGGTTTTTTGGAAGGGACATCCTGCGTGACACTGCAGTGACACTCCTAGATGGGCCCGGTGTTTGTGTCGGCCACTAGGGTCGCTTATCTTACTCACACAGCTACCTCATTGCGCCTCTTTTTTTCTTTGCGTCATGTGCTGTTTGGGGAGGGTTTTTTGGAAGGGCCATCCTGCGTGACACTGCAGTGCCACTCCTAGATGGGCCCGGTGTTTGTGTCGGCCACTAGGGTCGCTTATCTTACTCACACAGCTACCTCATTGCGCCTCTTTTTTTCTTTGCGTCATGTGCTGTTTGGGGAGGGTTTTTTGGAAGGGACATCCTGCGTGACACTGCAGTGACACTCCTAGATGGGCCCGGTGTTTGTGTCGGCCACTAGGGTCGCTTATCTTACTCTCACAGCTACCTCATTGCGCCTCTTTTTTTCTTTGCGTCATGTGCTGTTTGGGGAGGGTTTTTTGGAAGGGACATCCTGCGTGACACTGCAGTGACACTCCTAGATGGGCCCGGTGTTTGTGTCGGCCACTAGGGTCGCTTATCTTACTCACACAGCTACCTCATTGCGCCTCTTTTTTTCTTTGCGTCATGTGCTGTTTGGGGAGGGTTTTTTGGAAGGGACATCCTGCGTGACACTGCAGTGACACTCCTAGATGGGCCCGGTGTTTGTGTCGGCCACTAGGGTCGCTTATCTTACTCACACAGCTACCTCATTGCGCCTCTTTTTTTCTTTGCGTCATGTGCTGTTTGGGGAGGGTTTTTTGGAAGGGACATCCTGCGTGACACTGCAGTGACACTCCTAGATGGGCCCGGTGTTTGTGTCGGCCACTAGGGTCGCTTATCTTACTCACACAGCTACCTCATTGCGCCTCTTTTTTTCTTTGCGTCATGTGCTGTTTGGGGAGGGTTTTTTGGAAGGGACATCCTGCGTGACACTGCAGTGACACTCCTAGATGGGCCCGGTGTTTGTGTCGGCCACTAGGGTCGCTTATCTTACTCACACAGCTACCTCATTGCGCCTCTTTTTTTCTTTGCGTCATGTGCTGTTTGGGGAGGGTTTTTTGGAAGGGACATACTGCGTGACACTGCAGTGACACTCCTAGATGGGCCCGGTGTTTGTGTCGGCCACTAGGGTCGCTTAGCTTAGTCATCCAGCGACCTAGGTGCAAATTTTAGGACTAAAAATAATATTGTGAGGTGTGAGGTATTCAGAATAGACTGAAAATGAGTGTAAATTATGGTTTTTGAGGTTAATAATACTTTGGGATCAAAATGACCCCCAAATTCTATGATTTAAGCTGTTTTTTTAGTGTTTTTTGAAAAAAACACCCGAATCCAAAACACACCCGAATCCGACAAAAAAAATTCGTTGAGGTTTTGCCAAAACGCGGTCGAACCCAAAACACGGCCGCGGAACCGAACCCAAAACCAAAACACAAAACCCGAAAAATTTCCGGCGCTCATCTCTACAAAACACTTGTTAGATAAATGTTATAGAGATGGCTCTGACATGTTTATGGGGCTCTTCAATTTGACAAACTCAGAGATTGTCTTCTTCTCCTGCTCATCCTGTCCAGACGCACCCACACCAAGTTCAAACCATTTAGAAGACTGTTTAGAAGTTGAGGACAAGACTCTTTGCAGAACTCCAGGCTATGGCTCAGAGCCACTCATAATATAGAATACCATTGCTTAAGAACACTGGGGCAGATGTATTAACCTGGAGAAGGCATAAGGAAGTGATAAACCAGTGATATGTGCAAGGTTATAAAGGCACCAGCCAATCAGCTCCAATATGTAAATTAACAGTTAGGATCTGATTGGCTGGTGCCTTTATCACCTTGCACATATCACTGGTTTATCACTTCCTTATGCCTTCTCCAGGTTAATACATCTGCCCCACTGTCCCCTGGTCAGACCATCATCATCCAGACAACTGTCAGGTTTATCAAAACCGTGCAGGGATATTCAACAGGCACAACAGCTACCAACTCCTAGGGGTGTGTGAGCCAACACCTTCAACTTACACTGACTATGGGTGTTAGAACACCCATCACCTCCTGAAGAAGCCCTTATAGTCCCATGCCCAATAGTCTACCCATTCAAACACCGGCCACACCACTAGCCCCTTTCTTTGTCACTAGGTCTGGGAGAATTTCCAGGCCTAATCCAAAATTCTGTCACTATGTTACTTAATCTCCCATTTTTCAGCGGAACAGTCCCAGGAAAATGGGACTGTCACACTGAATGCTGGACAGTTGGGAAGTATGCACATCCATTTCACTACTCAGTCTATATAGCCTTAATGCATGTCTTCTGTTTCAGGCAGTTGTAGTGCATGACCAGACAGTTCATGTGGTTTACAGTAGGAATAGTCAGGGTTCAAATTGACTGTCCATACTCACAAAGGCAAGGATTAGTGGCAGAGAACAGAACAACAGAGTTGCCTATTCTTAACACTAAAACACAGATTTGCTCTTTAAAATGACCTGTCACAGACATCCAACCAGACATAGCCAGGCTAGACTAGCACTTGTCTCCAGAGAAGACGTTGTACATTCAGCAGCTGCACATGAAAAATAATGATCGTAGTAACAAGACACCACTAAGGTTACACTTGCTCTTGGACATACTGTATGTTTAAGCGTCTTCAAAGTTCTGTTGCCCTATTTTCCTATATGGCAGTCTGAACTAAATTTGATTACTGATGTTAATTAACGAGCCAAAATTATGTCAATCAATAAATATGTCCCTTATTTCAGTATTTTCCAATATGGCAATTGAAGCAGGTGAATGACAAGACATAGGGCTAAAATAACATGAAAGTAAGACCTTTTTTTTTATTTTAATAAAGTATGAACTCTAGTTAATTGTTTTAGTTTATTCTTAAGAATTGCTGTTATATGTTCAGAATAAAAGCATAAATATAAAACACATAATACAGATAATTCCTATAATAGGATGTATACTAATAATTATTCTAAATGCGTTCAGTAGGGTGTTTTTTATTTATTTTTTGGACATCACGGCTGCACAGCGAGCATGTGATGTTTATTTTGCATTTTTATATACTTTGGGGCTAATTCAGACCTGATCACTGCTGTGCGTGTTCGCACAGCAGCGATCAGGTCTGAAGTGCGCATGGGCCAGCGTCACAGTGCGCTGGCGCATGGCAGACAGCCAACGGCTGTCTAAGCCCTGCGATCGCCTCTGCCTGATTGACAGGCAGAGGCGGTCGCCGGGCGGGATGGGGCGGGCCGGCGGCGTTTGGCCGCTGTTTAGGGGGCGCAGTCCGGGTAATGCAGGCGTGCCTGGACCATTGGGGGGGTGGGTCACGGTGGCTGTGTGACGTCACACACAGCCGCTGCAAACCGGGAAGCGATGAGTAGCTCCCTGCCGCTGTGTGATGCTTTTGTACTTGTAGTACGGGGTCGTGCCTGACATGCGGGGTGGACTAGCCCTGTGCTGGGTGTCCCCCCACATGTCAGGGAAGCTGATTGTAGATGTGCTAAATTTAGCACATCTACGATCAGGTCTGAATCACCCCCTTTGTTCAGTTTGATTTCTAAGAAGATGGTCTTGAACTATTAAAACAGTCTATGTCCAAGATGGCAGCCACCTCTAATTATAAAAGTGATGGCAAAAATGAAAATAAATTGTATGTTTATATTTACAACTCATGGGAAGAATACCTTCTATTATTAATTAATAAGCCATATTAACTATTATATAAATATTTTTTTTAAATAAGACCATTATATTTAGTGTGTGAGTCACTTGTAACGCCAACTGAAATTCTTTATCCAGACTATTTGCATTCTTGTCATATCACTGGGAGAGGCTTGCCTGTCACTGTATACTGCTGCTAAAGTCTCTCAGTCTGCGGCCAACAAACATACTGAGCCAAGGAATATTTCCCCAATAGTCAGTGCCAAATGGAAGCTCTCCCCTCAACTCTGGCCTGTAGAGCTTGAACCAATTAATTCCCCAGCTTGGGGCATGATGTAATCGATTATATTATTACAATTGGAGCTGTTGAAGTTCTTCATCAGCTGTTAGGCCTGGGGTTTAACATGTACTTGCTACAGCTATAATACGCTGGGGACAAAGTCAGTAAATAGAAAAACACTTTGTACCTCTTTATCTTAAACTGCTCTTGAGTAAAGAATATTGTTCTGAAAAAAATATGATTTCAACCCCTTCGCTTCTGAGGGTTTTCTCACTCATCTGCTGAGCTTATTTTTTCATATTTGCGCTCGTCACATTCTAATATCAATATTAATGATTTATTTATTTCTTTATGTGGTAATCACACAAATTATATCTTGTTGTTTTTTTCCAAAAGAATTTGTATTTTCAGAAAATCCCATTAGTCTTCTTACTCGTTGTAACCCAGGAATCATGCATCATTAAGACATGTCCAGTGCCCAGTTACTGCTACTGGTGGTTTTTGTGTGGTATTCCATCCTAGCGCACCCCCATATCCTGCTACAGCACTGATATCACCCGTTGACAATCTGGAACTGTGGTATAGGTAGCAACAACCCCTTTTAAAATGTATGTAAGTGTATATTGACCCTGGCTTTTTAACTAGAACTGTCTCCTTTCAATTCTTGAACTGTAAATGCCAGAAACCTCTTTAAATATTTATCTATGGATATATCTCTATTTTTCTCATGTATAGACTTCAAGTACAGGAGTTTCATAGGGGAGTTTTATTGTTCTCTTACATTAAGAATATTTACTTTTGGTGTAGATATTTTGCCTTTGAAGCCTACAAAAACACAATGCTATGCAAAGAGCTGGAGTGAAGGCATGACCAACTGTGGAAAGAGCCCACTCAGTTGGAGCACCCTTAGGAGGATCCCACCTGGAGCGAGGAGAATACAACAGATGAAGGTAAGGACTTACCTCTCCCTCTGACAGTCGTCAGTTGGTGACGTGTCATCAGGTAGCACAGTGATGACATGGTCAGGCATCATGGTCACTTTTAGGAAGTGAATCCAAAGCTGCATTCACTTTTGACCAATTAGTAGTCATCACAGCAAGACAATCAGGGCTTGCCACAGTGGACCAATTAGGATATTCTGCTGTAGTCCAATTGCGATTTGCCATACCATGGCTCCACCCAGTCTTGGAAACCATATATTTGGCAGCTCAAAATGGCTGCATCAATTTGTCAGTAGAGAGGGGAGTGGAAATATCTCCCTCAGAAATAAGGATTATGTCCTGGTAGTGGTTGCTATTTGTTCAGTATTTAAAGTACTGTAGTAATCGCTTTTTATATTGGCTATAACATCACCTACCAACAGTGTCCATTATGGTGGGCAAGCCTGATTATTTCAGAAAACAAAGGGGAAATGGCCTTTGAGAAGGAGGTTGTGTCAGGAGATTATTTTGGAATATGTGGAGCATAGGTTGGGCAGATCAGGGCTTGGCGTGATTTGTCCCAAATATTCCATTCAGAAATGTTATGAGGAATGTAGATGTTCTAACCACTAACTGTAACATATTTAGAGATTGAGTGTAATATCATATTGTATTAACTGAATCAATAATTTGCTTGAGATTTAGTTGAAGAAGCACTAGGAATGTTCCGGAAGTATCTGTGTACCGCCTGATACTGTGCTATAGTGCTAGGTCATAAAGTGTAATTTAAAATATATGTAAGATTGTATAGGTATATGGATATTTTCATGAAAGGAAGTTATTATACGTGATAAAAGCAGTTGTTGACATTAGAAATGCAGAGGGGAAATTTAATAAAATGAAAACAAATGTGGCTGGAGAATGGAAGGCAAAGCAAAGCCAGATGTGCTTGTAAATATTTGCCCAGAGGCGATGCTTGGATTACTACCTTTAAGATTAGTTAGACAGCGGGATAGCTTGTTATAAAGTCTGCATTACAGTAATATAAAAGGCCAGCATTCAATAGATTAGATTGATCAAGCATTCTGTGTACCAGGCAGTGGGATTTTTGCATACATTTTGACAACTCTTAAGTGGTTTCCTTCCTGCGTGATAACTTTGAAGAGATATATAGAGTGATTACTGGATAAAGCATCTGAAAGGCATAAATTTGGGACTCTCTGATAAGTACTGTTACACATAGCCCAGAATAATTGGGTCAAAACAGTTGAAGACTATGATGAAAAGCACCTGATTTTTTATGCCTTTGCACGATACTGTATATACATGTATATGCTAATATAGCGATTTAAAGCATTTTAACAGGGTCAGCTTTAGTACTTTATACATGGGTGTAGTATGGTATGCCGGCGGCCGGGCTCCCGGCGACCAGCATACCGGCGCCGGGAGCCCAACCGTCGGCATACCGACAGTGTGGCGAGCGCAAAGGAACCCCTTGCGGGCTCGCTGCGCTTGCCACGCTGAGGGGACGGTGGCGCGCTATGCGCGCCACACTATTTATTCTCCCTCCAGGGGGGTCGTGGACCCCCACGAGGGAGAATAGCTGTCGGTATGCCAGGTGTCGGGATCCTGGCGCCGGTATACTGTGCGCCGGGATCCCGACATTCGGCATACTGAAGACCACCTTATACATGATACTTTGGGGGGAGAGTTCTCAAAACTTAGGGGCTGATTTATCACCAGGTGATAAGCTTAGGGGCTGATTTATCACTAGGTGATAAAATTGTCCAAACTCGCAATGTGATTATTAATGACGTCGCATTGATGTATCAATAATCACATGCAAGGACAGAGCTTGTGAGAAAGCTCTGTCCCTGCGATGACACTCCGCAGCACTGTCCGGGTATTTTTCTTAAAAAATACCCCGTGTGTGCTGTGCATGCGCTGCCGCCCGACATCTCCACCACTATCACTCTCACCGGCACCCCCTCCCCGTCACAACGACCCCCGCTTGCGCCGCAACCCCCCGACTGCTGATCATACTCACCAGTGGTGATTGGTGTTCCGGTGCGTGATGCCGGTCCTCAGGGCTCCCTGCTGTTGTAACCTCTGGTGTTCTGGTGCTGTAAAGTGAGCTGCCACTTTGCAGCATCACGCTACTGCACCTGGCGATCACAGCAGCAGCGGGGAGCCAAATGACCGGCAGCCCGCTCTGGAGCACCGATCACCAGACCCTGGGGAGGTGAGTATGATTTATTTTTATTTTTTACTTTTTTTTGGTAACACAGTGATCAACTTGTGTGTTCATCGGACACACAGAGCTGATCACACTGATGGCTACCAGCACAGCTTTGCAGGAGTACAGAATCTGCAGTGAGCCCTGTGATTATACCAGCTGAAACAGTTTCAGCCACTGGACTTAAAGGGGCAATGATATGTAATACAAACCAGACACATATGGGGCTAATGTATCAAGTGAAAAGAGCTGAGAAGTGGACCACTAGAGAAGCTGCCATAGCAACTAATCAATTTTGAAGTAGCATGTAACAAGTACAGTTCATTCTATAAATTATAGGTAGAAGCTGGTTTCTATAAGGGCAACTTCTCCACTCTCTTCACTATTTGATACATCAACCCCTTAGGGCAGGGGTCAGGGAACTTTTTTACCTTTTACCCCAAAATATATTTAGATACGTCGATGTTACCCCCTTGATTTGAAAGGAAGGAAATCATATATTATTGTGCATATATACTGGTTATCACTGTTTATATGGCATTTCTGAGATATTGGGGGAATGGGGGGGGGGGGGGGGGCATGACTTTTAGGAGCTCAGTGATGTCAGTGGGAATTTCTCACTGTTATGTGGGCTACTGTCTGGTCCTGTGGAACACTGTCAGCGGTCAGCCACAGAACACTTCAAGTTCTGTGTGTGGGTTGGCGGGCCGCGGACGGGAGGACAGGACAGCGCAGGACAGGCGGGCGTGAGGGAGCGCGGTGTGATGTCAGCACGTCACACCATGGCCAGGAGCACAGTGCAGGGCGGGCAGGAGGGATCGCGGTGTGATGTCAGCACGTCACATCGCGAGCCGGACAGTGCTGGATGGGGCTGTGTTTCGGCAGCGCAACCGTCCATTACCCCCAGGAATTTCATTTTTACCCCATTTGGGTTAATTTTCCCCTGTTCCCAGACCACTGCCTTAGGGGTTTACAGGAATGTGGATATTGCCCATAGCATCTGATCAGATTCTACATATTATAAATGTAGCACCTTCTAGATGATATTAGCTAGAATCTGGTTGCTATGGGTAACATCTCCACTTGTATAAAGCTGCACTTTAGTGAATATACAACTTACTCCTAGATATTTTTAGAAAAGCCAAAAAGAAGCTTTGAGCTCACCCGGTTCAATCCATTTATACTACAGAAATCACCAATCACCTAGTGTGTCACGCATCAAACTGTTCGAGGATGTGACAAATAAATGTCTGTGACAGCAATCACGTCTTCATGTGATGGTCACCTCTTACAGTATGAGCTGTTTATCATTATTTTATTTTGATCCATTTTGAAGATATAGCATTTAATTGCTAAGTTAATACCTGCTTATTTAATGATGCAAATATTCCGTTCTGTTTCTGTACTCGTTACTGACATCTTTGTAAGTCTATCTGTGCTTTGTAATCCATATACTGGAATGTAAACCACTATGTATATCTCACTGACCACATAAGAAATGTACAAAGAATTTTTGGGAAGACTTCAAGACTCACTGGTGCCTACATGTTGTGGTCTCACTGTTATGAAACAGCTTTGTATCCCAGAAGATAATGATGGCACCAGAGTGAAGGCTATACAGCATGTCTCTTAGGACATCATTTTTCACTTGACATTTCAAGTACAGTATACTGTTTATTCTTAGCAGAATACTTTGTATGGAATTACTGTATAATTGTTTTCAACTGCAAGAAAATAGAGATGGCTACTGAAATGTAATTGTAGATGTGAAAAAAAGATGTTTCCTATGTTATAGTTATTCTGGATGTGCAACTTAATTTGTCTGATTCTGAAACAGACCTGTGCCACCATGGTGGGTGGAGTATGATAACACTGGGCTCCACCCACTGCTTCTCTGTTATGTATTTGGGGAGATTGCCAGATACTGTTGGGAGGAGATTATTTGGGTAGTCTCATGGGATTGGGAACAGGATCCTGTCATATAGGATGGCGGATGCTCAGGATTCCGACACCTCGTAGGGAAGTATCCTAACCCTCTACTCTTACCCCCTAACCATCCCCCCATAGCCTAACCCGAAGCCTCCTACCCACAGCCTAACCCTAACTGTCCCCCATTAGCGCCTAACCCTCCCCCACGCAGCCTAACCCTAACCCATCCCCCGTGTAGCCTAAATCTAACCTACCCTGTAGTGCCTAAACCTATCCCCCCATTGTGAACATTGTCAGGATTTCGGCACCAGTCTTGTCACCAGTGTCGGGATTTTGGCACCGGTATTTCGACTGCCAGCCTCCCCTAGCACCAGCATGCCAATTGCATCCTGTCTCATGGCATCAGGGCCAAAACTAGGGTGATACAGAGTGTGCACGACACACAGCACATATGCAACGCATAGGCAGAGAACTAGCACCCCTGTATCCACCATGTCCTGGCACCATATTTGCCTACATTTGAATTCTCCTCTCCAGGAGAAATTAGAAGAGGAGTAGAAGGTAGGCAGTGATGGGGGCAGAGCCAGACCAGTTGCGTCATTAGGCCCCGCCTCTCATGGCAAAATGTTGCAATTTGCAAAGGGGCCATGTTTTCAAGGTATTTATCTCACCCATTCTGCCCACTTCACTAGGAAGTGGGCGGGATGGGGGAGGATAGCCTACTCTTTATGGGGTGCGGGGGACTACCGAAAAATTGTGTGTCTCCCACAGGATCTGGGAGAGTAGGCTAATATGCCCGGCACTCGTCACCAGCTATTGCTGCCCACTGTAATGTGTGTAGCACTGCTACATACACTGATTACTACGGGCAACGCTGCAGCTGGCTCCCTTCTGTCAGCATTGCAAGCAGAGTCCTGACCTTGAGCTCCGCCTTCCAGGTCACCGCATGGCGCACTAAGTGAGTGTAGGGAGAGACGTCACAGTATTGAATGAGGAGCGATGGGAGTGTTGTGGTGAGTCACCCAGCTGGGGGGGAGGGACTCACGTCATCAGTACTAGGTTTAGTATAGTATACTTAAACTACTCATAGACTGGGCTCAGCAGCTCCCTACATCCATCCCCTCTGCTCTCTCCATCCTCCCTTACTGCGCTCTACACTGATCGTCCCTCACTGTTCCTTACACTCACTGGTACTGCTCCCTACATCCATTCTCACTGCTCCCAACACTCACCATCACTGCTTCCTACTCCCTCCCTCCGTCCCTTAATGCTCTCTACAACAACCCTCACTCTCAGCTCCCTACACTCACCCTCATGCTCCCCACCTTCCCTCCCTTCTCTCTACTCCTAGCCTCCCTTACTGTTCTCAATGCCGACTGTACCATTCTGTTACCTACACTTACCCTCTCTCACTGCTCACTACACTCACCCTCACTGCTCCCTATACTCACCCTCAGTCACTGCTCCCTATACCTACCCTCACTGCTCCCTCACAAATGATGCACTGCGCATAAATAAAAACCACTGCAGTGCTGCTAGATCAGACTTAGACAGTCAGGGGAGGGGGGGGGGGGGGACTCAGAACAAACAAAGATATTAGAATAAACAATAATTTATTGTTCTTCAATGTTATAGTTGAATTCTAATGCAGATTAGTGTTTTTTATTGACAATAATAGTGTGGCATACTGTGTCTAAGGGGTACAACCGTGGTGTACTGTGTATAAGGGCTACTACTGTGGTGTACTGTGTATAATGTGTACTACTGTGTGGCACACTGTGTACCAGGTGTACTACTGTTTGGTGTACTGTATATAAGGGTACTATTGTGGCATAACGTGTATAAGCAGTACTACTGTGGTGTAATGTGTATAAGATGTACTACTGTGTGGTGTACTGTGTATAAGGGTACTACTTTTTGGCATACTAGGTATAAGGGGGCCTACTTTGGCGCAACGTGAATAAGTGGCACAATTGTGTGGTCTGACCATGCCCCTTTCCTGCAAGACCATTCTCCCTTTTTTGGATGTGTGCCTTCAGCGCACTGTCCCTATTCAGAATATTGGCTTGAAACCCATGTTCAGTGACCCAGGAATGCGGTGTACATGGCTGTAACTAGGGTGGTGCAGACCATGCTCAACACACAGCGCATTTGCCCTGTGGGTGCCTTGGCTGCATCCACCCATGATCACCCACCATTTATGTGCCACCACTGCCAGCTGCAGCACTGACTGCTGCAATGTATAATAATAGTGCTGTGTCAGGCTGCTCCTCTGCTGGATGCACCGCTGCTAATATACATTACAGTGGTCAGCACTGCAGCTGCCTGCCCCATGTGCTCTGTCCCCATCCTCCAGTGTCTGCAAAAACTGGGAGAGATATAATGACATCTCTCCAGAGGGACTTCTGCCAGGCACAGGAGCTGTTCCATGGCTGGCTGCTGTTGCTAGGCACAACAAAGGTATAGCTGCTCTGGTGGTGGGGGGGAGGGGGGAAGGAATGATGAAACGTAGGAAGGAGGAGGAGAAATGAAGTGGAGGGGGTCCACCTGGCATGTGTATAGAAACATAGAATTTGGCGGCAGATAAGAACCACTTGGCCCATCTAGTTTACCCCTTTTTGTTTACCATATTTTTATCTCAAACTTTATTTGATACTTATTTCTTTGTAAGGATATCCTTATGTCTATCCCATGCATGTTTAAATTGCTCTATTATCTTAGCCTCCTCCACCTCTGATGGAAGGCTATTCCACTTGTCCACCACCCTTTCTGTGAAGTAATTTTTCCCAAAATTTCCCCTGAACCTACCCCCCCCCCAGTCTTAGTGCATGTCCCAATGTCCTATTGCTTCTCTTCATTTGAAGAATCTTTCCCTCCTGGACTTTGTTAAAACCCTTGATATAAGGGGCTCTACCTGGCATAATATGTGTGAGGTGCTTTACCTGGCATAATGTGTATAAGGGGCTCTACCTGGCATAATGTGTGTAAGGACTTTTTATCTGGCATAATGTGTATAAGGGGCTCTACTGTGGCATAACATGTACAAGCTGCTTTACTGTGGTGTTATGTGTGTAAAGGTCTCTAACATGGCATAATGTGTACAAGGGGCTGTTCTGTAATGTAACATGTATAAGGGGATGTACTGTGGAGTTACATGTATAAGGGGCTCTACTGTGGTGTAACGTGTATAAGGGGCTCTACTGTGTGGCATAACGTGTATAAGGGGTACTACTGTGTTGTATAAATTGTATAAGGGTTATTACTGTGGCGTAACAAGTATAAGTGGTATTACTGTGTGGTATAATGTGAACAGATACTACTGTGTGGAGTAATGTGACTAACTGACACTACTGTGTAGTGTAATGTGAATTGGTACTATTTTGTGGTCACACCCCACGCCCCTTCCCCATGTAGTCAACGCCCCTATATTTTTTGGTGCATGTCTTCGGCGCTCACTGACAGTATTTTGAAAATGAGGGGGGGCACCAATTCTCTTTCTGGCACTGGGCACCAAAATGACTAGTTACAGCTCTGGAGGTGTAAAATTTTAAATATTTAGAATGTAAGCTTTCACAAGCAGGGCCCTCTTCCCTCATGTGCTTTTCCTTCTCTCACTTAAACCATCTTCTACTTGATACTCCCTTCGGCGGCACCAAATCCCTCGGTTTTCTGCCACCCTGATACTTATTTTAGTGTCTTCTGCTGATGCAGCTAAATTAGGTTTATATGGGTTGGGCACAGGATGCCAGCAGTTAGGATGCCGGCGGCCAGAATACCGCCCTCGGCATCCCGACTGCCATAATCCCGACAGGGGCATGCAACTAAACTAACCCTAACCCTCCCTCTAACTCTTCCTACCCACAGCCTAACCCTAACCTACCTGCTAACCCTTCCTTCCTACAGCCTAACCCTAACCCACCCTTCCCCACAGTCTAGCCCTAACCATCCCCCCGCAGCCTAACCCCAGTGTCGGGCTGAGGCATGAAGGGCCCACCTGGAAAATGCTGTGATAGGGGCCCATGTTTCAGAAGAGGTGTGGCCAGCCACCACATTGGATTGCCTAAGCCCTTTGATAAATATATACTGTAAATACTGCTAGTGCATGCATGATAACGTACTAGATTAATAACATAGACTCTAGTCTAGTGCAGTACAATGTAACAAATGTACTGTATAATTCAAGTGCACATTCTGGAACTTGATCCCTAGAAGAGGAGCTTGGCCCCATTGCAGTGGGACTCACCGGGGGTTTCCCCTGTATCCCTGTGGGTCAGTCCAACCCTGCCTAACCCTCCCCAGCATACTTACGTTCGGGATTCCGGCATCGGCATTAAGACATGTGTCCGGATTCCGGCGCTGGTTTCCTGATTGCCGTCCTCCCCTTTGTCGGGATGCCATCTAGATCCCATTTATATACCCTGTACTTTTCCTATATTGTCTTGAACTGTAAGTCACTGTTTTCTTGTTTTGCTTATTTGTTTATGTACTCTGTATTTGGGCGCTGCTAATCCATTGTGGCACAATATAAAGTATAATAATTATAACAATCAAAAAGGGGTATACTGTATGTCACTGATATGAGCACTGAACACCAGAATGTCCCAAGCAGTTGTAGACAGCTAAGCAATAAACCTGGATCTGTGCCACTGTGATTATACAGTATATATATATATATATATATATATATATATCAGGGACATACAAACAGGGCAGTAACTAGGTGTTTGTGACGAATGCCAGGCCAAGGGGGCAGCTCCATCGTTGCCCAGTTGGTACCCACATTTGGCTTGTAGGTTGGTGGAATATTGCCATACTGTGGTGCTGCAGAAAAGGAAGGTACACAAAATAATAGCAGCCATGAGAGAGAGCTTACAATAAAGTGGTAAGGACAGAAGTGGGAAAAGAGGAGTGAGTATGGCATATAGGGGTCTATTCATAGAGCAGTGAAAAGCCCTGTTATGCGCTAAACAGGGCTTTTCTCTGCTCCCTCTAATTCATGTAGCATCTTACCGCCCCTCTAGCAGCTGTTTACTCTGCTGTGCTCCTGTCCCGGCAGTTGAATCACAACACCATTCTAATGAATGGTGATTGCAATTCATGTAGGCACGGAAAGCTATGCTTTCCGCTTCGCCCCTGACATTGTAATTGCCCTTTCAGGATGGCGTAGACTGCTGTCTCCCCACCCCCTTCTCGGATGACGACCAATCAGAGGAGCCAAAGGCATATGCAATTATGCATATGCCGGGTCTCCTGACTGTCTGCACCCACTGCCCCCAATGACTTAGTTGTCACTGCTCTTCTCCCCCGCCGCTGCTAAAATATGACCCGACACATACATATGCCGGGTCACATCCTCCTTACTGCCCTTGCCCCACTGTTTGCCAGAGAGCTCCCACTCTACTCTGTGTCCAGCTGGAGCGCTGGTTTCCCCAGGCGTATGTGCAGAAGACATCTGGCAGCCAGGGACATACCGCGCATGTGCAGAACCCCCCCCCCCCAGCCGCGATATGAAGAGTGGAGAAGGGAGAAGCCGGGGTCGCGGGTCAGCCGGATACCGCATCGCATCAGGGAACAGGTAAGCATTAGTGAATTGCATTAAACATCTGAAAAAACACCTGAAATAAGAATGCGATGTTTAGTGAAAAGTTAAACCTAAACATCGTATTCTTACTAGTGATGAGCGGGTTCGGTTCCTCGGGATCTGAACACCCCCGAACTTCACCTATTTTACACGGTTCAGAGGCAGACTCGAATCTTTCCGCCTTGCTCGGTTAACCCGAGCGCGCCCGATACGTCATCATCCCGCTGTCGGATTCTCGCGAGATTCGTATTCTATATAAGGAGCCGCGCGTCGCCGCCATTTTCACTCATGCTTTGGAGATGATAGCGAGAGGACGTGGCTGGCGTCCTCTCAGTTTCTGTGTTCAGTGTGCTGCAAATATCTGTGCTCAGTGTGCTGCAAATATCTGTGCTCAGTGTGCTGAAAATATCTGTGCTCAGTGTGCTGAAAATATCTACGTTCTCTGCCTGAAAAACGCTCCATATCTGTGCTGCATTGTAGTATATAGTAGGAGAACAGTGCAGAATGTTGCTGTGACCACCAGTATATATATAGCTGTACGGTACAGTAGTCCACTGCTCTACCTCTGTGTCGTCAAGTATACTATGCATCCATACCTGTGCTGCATTTTAGTTGTGCGCAGTATATAGTAGGAAGACAGTGTAGAATGTTGCTGTGACCACCAGTATATATATATATAGCTGTACGGTACAGTAGTCCACTGCTCTACCTCTGTGTCATCAAGTATACTATGCATCCATACCTGTGCTGCATTTTAGTTGTGCGCAGTATATAGTAGGAGGACAGTGCAGAATTTTGCTGACCACCAGTATATATATAGCAGTACGGTACAGTAGTCCACTGCTCTAACTCTGTGTCGTCAAGTATACGATGCATCCATACCTGTGCTGCATTTTAGTTGTGCGCAGTATATAGTAGGAGGGGACAGTGCAGAATGTTGCTGTGACCACCAGTATATAAATATATAGCAGTACGGTACAGTAGTCCACTGCTCTACCTCTGTGTCGTCAAGTATACTATGCATCCATACTTGTGCAGCATTTTAGTTGTGCGCAGTATATATTAGGAAGACAGTGCAGAATTTTGCTGACCACCAGTATATATATAGCAGTACGGTACAGTAGTCCACTGCTCTACCTCTGTGTCGTCAAGTATACTATGCATCCATACCTGTGCTGCATTTTAGTTGTGCGCAGTATATAGTAGGAGGGGACAGTGCAGAATGTTGCTGTGACCACCAGTATATATATAGCAGTACAGTACAGTAGTCCACTGCTCTACCTCTGTGTCGTCAAGTATACTATGCATCCATACCTGTGCTGCATTTTAGTTGTGCGCAGTATACAGTAGGAGGGACAGTGCAGAATGTTGCTGTGACCACCAGTATATATATATAGCAGTACGGTACAGTAGTCCACTGCTCTACCTCTGTGTCGTCAAGTATACTATGCATCCATACCTGTGCTGCATTTTAGTTGTGCGCAGTATATAGTAGGAGGGGACAGTGCAGAATGTTGCTGTGACCACCAGTATATATATAGCAGTACAGTACAGTAGTCCACTGCTCTACCTCTGTGTCGTCAAGTATACTATGCATCCATACATGTGCTGCATTTTAGTTGTGCGCAGTATACAGTAGGAGGGGACAGTGCAGAATGTTGCTGTGACCACCAGTATATATATAGCAGTACGGTACAGTAGTCCACTGCTCTACCTCTGTGTCGTCAAGTATACTATGCATCCATACCTGTGCTGCATTTTAGTTGTGCGCAGTATATAGTAGGAGGGGACAGTGCAGAATGTTGCTGTGACCACCAGTATATATATATAGCAGTACGGTACAGTAGTCCACTGCTCTACCTCTGTGTCATCAAGTATACTATGCATCCATAACTGTACTGCATTTTAGTTGTGCACAGTATATAGTAGGAGGGGACAGTGCAGAATGTTGCTGTACCACCAGTATATATATAGCTGTAACGGTACAGTAGTCCACTGCTCTACCTCTGTGTCGTCAAGTATACTATGCATCCATACCTGTGCTGCATTTTAGTTATGCGCAGTATATAGTAGGAGGGGACAGTGCAAAATGTTGCTGTGACCACCAGTATATATATAGCAGTACGGTACAGTAGTCCACTGCTCTACCTCTGTGTCATCAAGTATACTATGCATCCATACCTGTGCAGCATTTTAGTTGTGCGCAGTATATATTAGGAGGACAGTGCAGAATTTTGCTGAACACCAGTATATATATAGCAGTACGGTACAGTAGTCCACTGCTCTACCTCTGTGTCGTCAAGTATACTATGCATCCATACCTGTGCTGCATTTTAGTTGTGCGCAGTATATAGTAGGAGGGGACAGTGCAGAATGTTGCTGTGACCACCAGTATATATATATAGCAGTACGGTACAGTAGTCCACTGCTCTACCTCTGTGTCATCAAGTATACTATGCATCCATACCTGTGCTGCATTTAGTTGTGCACAGTATATAGTGGGAGGGGACAGTGCAGAATGTTGCTGTGACCACCAGTATATATATAGCAGTACGGTACAGTAGTCCACTGCTCTACCTCTGTGTCGTCAAGTATACTATGCATCCATACCTGTGCTGCATTTTAGTTGTGCGCAGTATATAGTAGGAGGGGACAGTGCAGAATGTTGCTGTGACCACCAGTATATATATATAGCAGTACGGTACAGTAGTCCACTGCTCTACCTCTGTGTCATCAAGTATACTATGCATCCATAACTGTACTGCATTTTAGTTGTGCACAGTATATAGTAGGAGGGGACAGTGCAGAATGTTGCTGTACCACCAGTATATATATAGCTGTACGGTACAGTAGTCCACTGCTCTACCTCTGTGTCGTCAAGTATACTATGCATCCATACCTGTGCTGCATTTTAGTTATGCGCAGTATATAGTAGGAGGGGACAGTGCAAAATGTTGCTGTGACCACCAGTATATATATAGCAGTACGGTACAGTAGTCCACTGCTCTACCTCTGTGTCATCAAGTATACTATGCATCCATACCTGTGCAGCATTTTAGTTGTGCGCAGTATATATTAGGAGGACAGTGCAGAATTTTGCTGAACACCAGTATATATATAGCAGTACGGTACAGTAGTCCACTGCTCTACCTCTGTGTCGTCAAGTATACTATGCATCCATACCTGTGCTGCATTTTAGTTGTGCGCAGTATATAGTAGGAGGGGACAGTGCAGAATGTTGCTGTGACCACCAGTATATATATATAGCAGTACGGTACAGTAGTCCACTGCTCTACCTCTGTGTCATCAAGTATACTATGCATCCATACCTGTGCTGCATTTTAGTTGTGCACAGTATATAGTGGGAGGGGACAGTGCAGAATGTTGCTGTGACCACCAGTATATATATAGCAGTACGGTACAGTAGTCCACTGCTCTATCTCTGTGTCATCAAGTATACTATGCAGCCATACCTGTGCAGCATTTTAGTTGTGCGCAGTATATATTAGGAGGACAGTGCAGAATTTTGCTGTGACCACCAGTATATATATATATATAGCTGTACGGTACAGTAGTCCACTGCTCTACCTCTGTGTCGTCAAGTATACTATGCATCCATACCTGTGCTGCATTTTAGTTGTGCGCAGTATATAGTAGGACAGTGCAGAATTTTGCTGACCACCAGTATATATATATATAGCAGTACGGTACAGTAGTCCACTGCTCTACCTCTGTGTCATCATGTATACTATGCATCCATACCTGTGCTGCATTTTAGTTGTGCGCAGTATATAGTAGGAGGGGACAGTGCAGAATTTTGCTGACCACCAGTATATATATATAGCTGTACGGTACAGTAGTCCACTGCTCTACCTCTGTGTCGTCAAGTATACTATGCATCCATACCTGTGCTGCATTTTAGTTGTGCGCAGTATATAGTAGGAGGACAGTGCAGAATTTTGCTGACCACCATTGTATATATATAGCAGTACAGTACAGTAGTCCACTGCTCTACCTCTGTGTCGTCAAGTATACTTCAAAAGTTCAGTAAAATGACCTAAAAATCAAAATTAAAAGCGTCTGATGAGAAGCATAAACTTGCCAATTTGCCATTTACAACACGGAGTGGCAAGGAACGGCTGAGGCCATGGCCTATGTTCATGGCTAGTGGTTCATATTCACATGAGGATGGAAGCACTCATCCTCTCGCTAGAAAACTGCAGTGCCACTCCTAGATGGGCCAGGTGTTTGTGTCGGCCACTTGGGTCGCTTAGCTTAGTCACACAGCTACCTCATTGCACCTCTTTTTTTCTTTGCATTATGTGCTGTTTGGGGACTATTTTTTAAATCTGCCATCCTGTCTGACACTGCAGTGCCACTCCTAGATGGGCCAGGTGCTGGTGTCGGCCACTTGGGTCACTTAGCTTAGTCACACAGCTACCTCATTGCACCTCTTTTTTTTCTTTGCATCATGTGCTGTTTGGGGACTATTTTTTAAATCTGCCATCCTGTCTGACACTGCAGTGCCACTCCTAGATGGGACAGGTGTTTGTGTCGGCCACTTGGGTCGCTTAGCTTAGTCATCCAGTAACTTCGGTGCAAATTTTAGGACTAAAAATAATATTGTGAGATGTGAGGTGTTCAGAATAGACTGGAAATGAGTGGAAATTATGGTTATTGAGGTTAATAATACTATGGGATCAAAATGACCCCCAAAGTCTATGATTTAAGCTGTTTTTGAGGATTTTTTGTAAAAAAACACCCGAATCCAAAACACACCCGAATCCGACAAAAAAAAATTTCAGGGAAGTTTTGCCAAAACGCGTCCGAATCCAAAACTAGAGATGAGCGCCGGAAATTTTTCGGGTTTTGTGTTTTGGTTTTGGGTTCGGTTCCGCGGCCGTGTTTTGGGTTCGACCGTGTTTTGGCAAAACCTCACCGAATTTTTTTTGTCGGATTCGGGTGTGTTTTGGATTCGGGTGTTTTTTTCAAAAAACCCTAAAAAACAGCTTAAATCATAGAATTTGGGGGTCATTTTGATCCCAAAGTATTATTAACCTCAAAAACCATAATTTCCACTCATTTTCAGTCTATTCTGAATACCTCACACCTCACAATATTATTTTTAGTCCTAAAATTTGCACCGAGGTCGCTGTGTGAGTAAGATAAGCGACCCTAGTGGCCGACACAAACACCGGGCCCATCTAGGAGTGGCACTGCAGTGTCACGCAGGATGTCCCTTCCAAAAAACCCTCCCCAAACAGCACATGACGCAAAGAAAAAAAGAGGCGCAATGAGGTAGGTGTGTGAGTAAGATAAGCGACCCTAGTGGCCGACACAAACACCGGGCCCATCTAGGAGTGGCACTGCAGTGTCACGCAGGATGTCCCTTCCAAAAAACCCTCCCCAAACAGCACATGACGCAAAGAAAAAAAGAGGCTCAATGAGGTAGCTGACTGTGTGAGCAAGATAAGCGACCCTAGTGGCCGACACAAACACCGGGCCCATCTAGGAGTGGCACTGCAGTGTCACGCAGGATGTCCCTTCCAAAAAACCCTCCCCAAACAGCACATGACGCAAAGAAAAAAAGAGGCGCAATGAGGTAGCTGACTGTGTGAGTAAGATAAGCGACCCTAGTGGCCGACACAAACACCGGGCCCATCTAGGAGTGGCACTGCAGTGTCACGCAGGATGGCCCTTCCAAAAAACCCTCCCCAAACAGCACATGACGCAAAGAAAAATAAAAGAAAAAAGAGGTGCAAGATGGAATTGTCCTTGGGCCCTCCCACCCACCCTTATGTTGTATAAACAAAACAGGACATGCACACTTTAACCAACCCATCATTTCAGTGACAGGGTCTGCCACACGACTGTGACTGATATGACGGGTTGGTTTGGACCCCCCCCAAAAAAGAAGCAATTAATCTCTCCTTGCACAAACTGGCTCTACAGAGGCAAGATGTCCACCTCATCATCATCCTCCGATATATCACCGTGTACATCCCCCTCCTCACAGATTATCAATTCGTCCCCACTGGAATCCACCATCTCAGCTCCCTGTGTACTTTGTGGAGGCAATTGCTGCTGGTCAATGTCTCCGCGGAGGAATTGATTATAATTCATTTTAATGAACATCATCTTCTCCACATTTTCTGGATGTAACCTCGTACGCCGATTGCTGACAAGGTGAGCGGCGGCACTAAACACTCTTTCGGAGTACACACTTGTGGGAGGGCAACTTAGGTAGAATAAAGCCAGTTTGTGCAAGGGCCTCCAAATTGCCTCTTTTTCCTGCCAGTATAAGTACGGACTGTGTGACGTGCCTACTTGGATGCGGTCACTCATATAATCCTCCACCATTCTTTCAATGTTGAGAGAATCATATGCAGTGACAGTAGACGACATGTCCGTAATCGTTGTCAGGTCCTTCAGTCCGGACCAGATGTCAGCATCAGCAGTCGCTCCAGACTGCCCTGCATCACCGCCAGCGGGTGGGCTCGGAATTCTGAGCCTTTTCCTCGCACCCCCAGTTGCGGGAGAATGTGAAGGAGGAGATGTTGACAGGTCGCGTTCCGCTTGACTTGACAATTTTCTCACCAGCAGGTCTTTCAACCCCAGCAGACTTGTGTCTGCCGGAAAGAGAGATCCAAGGTAGGCTTTAAATCTAGGATCGAGCATGGTGGCCAAAATGTAGTGCTCTGATTTCAACAGATTGACCACCCGTGAATCCTTGTTAAGCGAATTAAGGGCTCCATCCACAAGTCCCACATGCCTAGCGGAATCGCTCCGTGTTAGCTCCTCCTTCAATGTCTCCAGCTTCTTCTGCAAAAGCCTGATGAGGGGAATGACCTGACTCAGGCTGGCAGTGTCTGAACTGACTTCACGTGTGGCAAGTTCAAAGGGCATCAGAACCTTGCACAACATTGAAATCATTCTCCACTGCGCTTGAGACAGGTGCATTCCACCTCCTATATCGTGCTCAATTGTATAGGCTTGAATGGCCTTTTGCTGCTCCTCCAACCTCTGAAGCATATAGAGGGTTGAATTCCACCTCGTTACCACTTCTTGCTTCAGATGATGGCAGGGCAGGTTCAGTAGTTTTTGGTGGTGCTCCAGTCTTCTGTACGTGGTGCCTGTACGCCGAAAGTGTCCCGCAATTCTTCTGGCCACCGACAGCATCTCTTGCACGCCCCTGTCGTTTTTTAAAAAATTCTGCACCACCAAATTCAAGGTATGTGCAAAACATGGGACGTGCTGGAATTTGCCCAGATTTAATGCACACACAATATTGCTGGCGTTGTCCGATGCCACAAATCCACAGGAGAGTCCAATTGGGGTAAGCCATTCCGCGATGATCTTCCTCAGTTGCCGTAAGAGGTTTTCAGCTGTGTGCGTATTCTGGAAACCGGTGATACAAAGCGTAGCCTGCCTAGGAAAGAGTTGGCGTTTGCGAGATGCTGCTACTGGTGCCGCCGCTGCTGTTCTTGCGGCGGGAGTCCATACATCTACCCAGTGGGCTGTCACAGTCATATAGTCCTGACCCTGCCCTGCTCCACTTGTCCACATGTCCGTGGTTAAGTGGACATTGGGTACAACTGCATTTTTTAGGACACTGGTGAGTCTTTTTCTGACGTCCGTGTACATTCTCGGTATCGCCTGCCTAGAGAAGTGGAACCTAGATGGTATTTGGTAACGGGGGCACACTGCCTCAATAAATTGTCTAGTTCCCTGTGAAATAACGGCGGATACCGGACGCACGTCTAACACCAACATAGTTGTCAAGGCCTCAGTTATCCGCTTTGCAGCAGGATGACTGCTGTGATATTTCATCTTCCTCGCAAAGGACTGTTGAACAGTCAATTGCTTACTGGAAGTAGTACAAGTGGGCTTACGACTTCCCCTCTGGGATGACCATCGACTCCCAGCAGCAACAACAGCAGCGCCAGCAGCAGTAGGCGTTACACGCAAGGATGCATCAGAGGAATCCCAGGCAGGAGAGGAATCATCAGAATTGCCAGTGACATGGCCTGCAGGACTATTGGCATTCCTGGGGAAGGAGGAAATTGACACTGAGGGAGTTGGTGGGGTGGTTTGCGTGAGCTTGGTTACAAGAGGAAGGGATTTACTGGTCAGTGGACTGCTTCCGCTGTCGCCCAAAGTTTTTGAACTTGTCACTGACTTATTATGAATGCGCTGCAGGTGACGTATAAGGGAGGATGTTCCGAGGTGGTTAACGTCCTTACCCCTACTTATTACAGCTTGACAAAGGGAACACACGGCTTGACAAATGTTGTCCGCATTTCTAGTGAAATACTTCCACACCGAACAGCTGATTTTTTTGGTATTTTCACCAGGCATGTCAACGGCCATATTCCTCCCACGGACAACAGGTGTCTGCCCGGGTGCCTGACTTAAACAAACCACCTCACCATCAGAATCCTCCTGGTCAATTTCCTCCCCAGCGCCAGCAACACCCATATCCTCCTCATCCTGGTGTTTTTCAACACTGACATCTTCAATCTGACTATCAGGAACTGGACTGCGGGTGCTCCTTCCAGCACTTGCAGGGGGCGTGCAAATGGTGGAAGGCGCATGCTCTTCACGTCCAGTGTTGGGAAGGTCAGGCATCGCAACCGACACAATTGGACTCTCCTTGTGGATTTGGGATTTCGAAGAACGCACAGTTCTTTGCTGTGCTTTTTCCAGCTTGAGTCTTTTCATTTTTCTAGCGAGAGGCTGAGTGCTTCCATCCTCATGTGAAGCTGAACCACTAGCCATGAACATAGGCCAGGGCCTCAGCCGTTCCTTGCCACTCCGTGTGGTAAATGGCATATTGGCAAGTTTACGCTTCTCCTCCGACAATTTTATTTTAGGTTTTGGAGTCCTTTTTTTACTGATATTTGGTGTTTTGGATTTGACATGCTCTGTACTATGACATTGGGCATCGGCCTTGGCAGACGACGTTGCTGGCATTTCATCGTCTCGGCCATGACTAGTGGCAGCAGCTTCAGCACGAGGTGGAAGTGGATCTTGATCTTTCCCTAATTTTGGAACCTCAACATTTTTGTTCTCCATATTTTAATAGGCACAACTAAAAGGCACCTCAGGTAAACAATGGAGATGGATGGATACTAGTATACAATTATGGATGGACTGCCGAGTGCCGACACAGAGGTAGCTACAGCCGTGGACTACCGTACTGTACTGTGTCTGCTGCTAATATAGACTGGTTGATAAAGAAATGTAGTATGTATGTATAAAGAAGAAAGAAAAAAAAACCACGGGTAGGTGGTATACAATTATGGACGGACTGCCGAGTGCCGACACAGAGGTAGCTACAGCCGTGGACTACCGTACTGTGTCTGCTGCTAATATAGACTGGTTGATAAAGAGATGTAGTATGTATGTATAAAGAAGAAAGAAAAAAAAACCACGGGTAGGTGGTATACAATGATGGTCGGACTGCCGAGTGCCGACACAGAGGTAGCTACAGCCGTGGACTACCGTACTGTGTCTGCTGCTAATATAGACTGGTTGATAAAGAGATGTAGTATGTATGTATAAAGAAGAAAGAAAAAAAAACCACGGGTAGGTGGTATACAATTATGGACAGACTGCCGAGTGCCGACACAGAGGTAGCTACAGCCGTGGACTACCGTACTGTGTCTGCTGCTAATATAGACTGGTTGATAAAGAGATGTAGTATGTATGTATAAAGAAGAAAGAAAAAAAAACCACGGGTAGGTGGTATACAATTATGGACGGACTGCCGAGTGCCGACACAGAGGTAGCTACAGCCGTGGACTACCGTACTGTGTCTGCTGCTAATATATAGACTGGTTGATAAAGAGATGTAGTATGTATGTATAAAGAAGAAAGAAAAAAAAACACGGGTAGGTGGTATACAATTATGGACGGACTGCCGAGTGCCGACACAGAGGTAGCTACAGCCGTGGACTACCGTACTGTACTGTGTCTGCTGCTAATATAGACTGGATGATAATGAGATGTAGTATGTATAAAGAAGAAGAAAAAAACCACGGGTAGGTGGTATACAATTATGGACGGACTGCCGAGTGCCGACACAGAGGTAGCTACAGCCGTGGACTACCGTACTGTACTGTGTCTGCTGCTAATATAGACTGGTTGATAATGAGATGTAGTATGTATGTATAAAGAAGAAAGAAAAAAAAACCACGGGTAGGTGGTATACAATTATGGACGGACTGCCGAGTGCCGACACAGAGGTAGCTACAGCCGTGGACTACCGTACTGTACTGTGTCTGCTGCTAATATAGACTGGATGATAATGAGATGTAGTATGTATAAAGAAGAAAAAAAAAACCACGGGTAGGTGGTATACAATTATGGATGGACTGCCGAGTGCCGACACAGAGGTAGCTACAGCCGTGGACTACCGTACTGTACTGTGTCTGCTGCTAATATAGACTGGATGATAATGAGATGTAGTATGTATAAAGAAGAAAAAAAAAACACGGGTAGGTGGTATACAATTATGGACGGACTGCCGAGTGCCGACACAGAGGTAGCTACAGCCGTGGACTACCGTACTGTACTGTGTCTGCTGCTAATATAGACTGGATGATAATGAGATGTAGTATGTATGTATAAAGAAGAAAGAAAAAAAAACCACGGGTAGGTGGTATACAATTATGGACGGACTGCCGAGTGCCGACACAGAGGTAGCTACAGCCGTGGACTACCGTACTGTGTCTGCTGCTAATATAGACTGGTTGATAAAGAGATGTAGTATGTATGTATAAAGAAGAAAGAAAAAAAAACCACGGGTAGGTGGTATACAATGATGGTCGGACTGCCGAGTGCCGACACAGAGGTAGCTACAGCCGTGGACTACCGTACTGTGTCTGCTGCTAATATAGACTGGTTGATAAAGAGATGTAGTATGTATGTATAAAGAAGAAAGAAAAAAAAACCACGGGTAGGTGGTATACAATTATGGACAGACTGCCGAGTGCCGACACAGAGGTAGCTACAGCCGTGGACTACCGTACTGTGTCTGCTGCTAATATAGACTGGTTGATAAAGAGATGTAGTATGTATGTATAAAGAAGAAAGAAAAAAAAACCACGGGTAGGTGGTATACAATTATGGACGGACTGCCGAGTGCCGACACAGAGGTAGCTACAGCCGTGGACTACCGTACTGTGTCTGCTGCTAATATAGACTGGTTGATAAGAGATGTAGTATGTATGTATAAAGAAGAAAGAAAAAAAAACACGGGTAGGTGGTATACAATTATGGACGGACTGCCGAGTGCCGACACAGAGGTAGCTACAGCCGTGGACTACCGTACTGTACTGTGTCTGCTGCTAATATAGACTGGATGATAATGAGATGTAGTATGTATAAAGAAGAAGAAAAAAACCACGGGTAGGTGGTATACAATTATGGATGGACTGCCGAGTGCCGACACAGAGGTAGCTACAGCCGTGGACTACAGTACTGTACTGTGTCTGCTGCTAATATAGACTGGTTGATAATGAGATGTAGTATGTATGTATAAAGAAGAAAGAAAAAAAAACCACGGGTAGGTGGTATACAATTATGGACGGACTGCCGAGTGCCGACACAGAGGTAGCTACAGCCGTGGACTACCGTACTGTACTGTGTCTGCTGCTAATATAGACTGGATGATAATGAGATGTAGTATGTATAAAGAAGAAAGAAAAAAAAACCACGGGTAGGTGGTATACAATTATGGACGGACTGCCGAGTGCCGACACAGAGGTAGCTACAGCCGTGGACTACCGTACTGTACTGTGTCTGCTGCTAATATAGACTGGTTGATAATGAGATGTAGTATGTATGTATAAAGAAGAAAGAAAAAAAAAACCACGGGTAGGTGGTATACAATTATGGACGGACTGCCGAGTGCCGACACAGAGGTAGCTACAGCCATGGACTACCGTACTGTACTGTGTCTGCTGCTAATATAGACTGGATGATAATGAGATGTAGTATGTATAAAGAAGAAAAAAAAAACCACGGGTAGGTGGTATACAATTATGGATGGACTGCCGAGTGCCGACACAGAGGTAGCTACAGCCGTGGACTACCGTACTGTACTGTGTCTGCTGCTAATATAGACTGGATGATAATGAGATGTAGTATGTATAAAGAAGAAAAAAAAAACACGGGTAGGTGGTATACAATTATGGACGGACTGCCGAGTGCCGACACAGAGGTAGCTACAGCCGTGGACTACCGTACTGTACTGTGTCTGCTGCTAATATAGACTGGATGATAATGAGATGTAGTATGTATAAAGAAGAAAGAAAAAAAAAACACGGGTAGGTGGTATACAATTATGGATGGATTGCCGAGTGCCGACACAGAGGTAGCTACAGCCGTGGACTACCGTACTGTACTGTGTCTGCTGCTAATATAGACTGGATGATAATGAGATGTAGTATGTATAAAGAAGAAAAAAAAAACACGGGTAGGTGGTATACAATTATGGATGGACTGCCGAGTGCCGACACAGAGGTAGCTACAGCCGTGGACTACCGTACTGTACTGTGTCTGCTGCTAATATAGACTGGATGATAATGAGATGTAGTATGTATAAAGAAGAAAGAAAAAAAAAACCACGGGTAGGTGGTATACAATTATGGATGGACTGCCGAGTGCCGACACAGAGGTAGCTACAGCCGTGAACTACCGTACTGTGTCTGCTGCGACTGGATGATAAATAATGATATAAAAAATATATATATATATCACTACTGCAGCCGGACAGGTATATATTATATAATGACGGACCTGCTGGACACTGTCTGTCAGCAGAATGAGTTTTTTATAGAATAAAAAAACACCACACAAGTCACACGACGAGTGTTTAACTTTTTCAGGCAATCACAATATAGTATACTATACTGGTGGTCAGTGTGGTCAGGTCACTGGTCAGTCACACTGGCAGTGGCACTCCTGCAGCAAAAGTGTGCACTGTTTAATTTTAATAATATGTACTCCTGGCTCCTGCTATAACCTATAACTGCTCCCCAGTCTCCCCCACAATTAAGCTGTGTGAGCACAGTCAGATATTATACATAGATGATGCAGCACACTGGGCTGAGCACAGATATGGTATGTGACTGAGTCACTGTGTATCGTTTTTTTCAGGCAGAGAACGGATTATATTAAATAAAACTGCACTGGTGGTCACTGGTCAGTCACTAGTAAACTCTGCACTCTCTAGTACTCCTAAGCTCCAGTAAATCAAGTGTCTCTGTCTCAATCTCACTCTCTCTCTTCTAATCTAAATGGAGAGGACGCCAGCCACGTCCTCTCCCTATCAATCTCAATGCACGTGTGAAAATGGCGGCGACGCGCGGCTCCTTATATAGAATCCGAGTCTCGCGATAGAATCCGAGCCTCGCGAGAATCCGACAGCGTCATGATGACGTTCGGGGCGCGCTCGGGTTAACCGAGCAAGGCGGGAAGATCCGAGTCGCTCGGATCCGTGTAAAAAAAGCTGAAGTTCGGGCGGGTTCGGATTCCGAGGAACCGAACCCGCTCATCTCTATCCAAAACACGGCCGCCGAACCGAATCCAAAACCAATACACAAAACCCGAAAAATTTCCGGTGCACATCACTATTTCTTACATGAATAGACCCCATAGACTGGAAAGTTTGTGAGTAGTACAGATAGGTCAGCGGGTAGGCTATTGTAATAATGATATGCTGTTTGAATTTTGTGGATTTGAACTGAACCAAAACTAGTCCAGATCTCGTGAGGAGTTCCGCTTCAATTTGAGTCCTGGTTTGGAACTTCCTGCAATGAAAGAAATAAGATTACATGATTTTAGCTTTTTTTATCAATTTGTATTAATTTTTATTAATTATTATTGTTTTAACGATTTTTATCAGAACCAAAAACCGAATGTGAACCAAAACACTTGAGGGTGGTTTTGCCTAAACCAAAACACGATGATGAATTAGAACCAAAACAAAAACATGGGGGTCCGCATATATCTCTTCTTGTAAATGGGCTTTCAGACAATGGTTAAAGATCTGAAGGCCATGGTATAGTCTAACCAGGGGTTCAGTATGTTTTACCGATGGACACAATAGTGACGGTCACAATTCCGACAGACATTGGCCTACAGTCAAAATAATGACATTCATTATGCCATGTTCAAAATGTCGACATAGTCGGAATACCGACATTTGAAATACCGACATGAGTTTTTCTGGGGGGGTTGTCAATGTCGACATAGGTCCATCTAAGTGTACCGCATCCCCTTCGCATGGCTCGATGCGCTCACCATGCTTCGGGCATGGTGCCTCGCTGCGCTCTGCACACTATTATATTCCCCATCCAGGTCCACTGGGATGGTAAAGTATGAGCGAGTCCTTTTTTGGGCAAAAACTCCTTAAAAACGCATGTCGGCATTTTGACATGTCTGCATTTCAAATGTCGATATTCTGACTGTCAGCATTTTGAACATGTCGGTATAATGAATGTTGGTATTTTTAACCGTGTCTGTATTTTGACTGTCGGTCAATGGCTGTCGGGATTATGACCGTTGGTATTGTTTCCGTCGGTAAATTAACTGCTACCCCTAACCAGATGTGGTTGTAATTTGCATAGGTGTTTAAGAACATGGGAGAATTCTTGTAGTCTAATGTGAGAGGTAGATATCTGAGAGGAGGTGAGACACAGGTCATAATTCTCCCAGTCCCAAATTACTAGAACCCCACATTTATTCATATAGCTATGGATTTACAATTTAAATGCTGACGGGAAGCAAAGAGGTGGTCCTATGAATAATCCCCCATGGTGCTTAGTGCTATTTAATAGATCCATTTGAAGATCTTATTTCTAAACCACCTATCTGGGGTCTCAAGAGAATTTCTAAAAACAAGGGTGAGATGGCTGGAACATGATGCTGCACTGACAGAATCAAATCTTGGCTATTTATACTCTTATTATATTTTCTATCTTTTCCCAGTTTTTCACATGTGCTGGGGTCCCATCAGTGTGAAACAGAAAAATGAAGCGGTAACCTAGCATGTCTTTATGCAGCCCCTCCCCCTGCTTCCTTCTGGGCACCTGATACTTTCCCATTTGTTTGGTAAATCTGTCTGCATCAGGAGTCTCAAAAGTGCAATGCTACAGATTCCAGCCAGAAAAACTGGGCTATGGATCTTACAAGCTGTGGATCCAATCCCTGCAAATAAAAACTCTACATTTTGGTTTGAATTGAGCTGTTTTTGATTATCATGCAAGTTGCTTTGCTTCAAATGACACCATAATCATAAGAAAATATACACGTTATTTTCCAAAACAGATTATTCGTGTTCTCTCACGCACTCACAAAATTGCAGTTAGCCCAAATAAGCATGTAAGAAGTAAGTAGATTAGATAGCACTTTGAGTAACATAAGTTACTCATCTTCGCCATGTTTTTATGAGTTATGAGAACTGCGAGAGCTGCCAACATAAACTGCGCTACGATTATCGTGGACAGTTTCGTATCACATTGATAAAGGCTTCAGAAAACTTCAAAGCATTAAATTCCAGCAGTGCTACTATTGCAAGTCGTCTTCATGAATGTTTTTATTTCAGCAGGGTGTTTTTGACATAAAGGAGCTGTCCACATTTGGATGAACCCTGAGTTTTTAGGGACACATAAAATCAGCAATGTCATAGACCTATGTGTTTTCACAGCAGAGTTCGTGAACAAAATGCTGGATCATTTCGATTTGGTTTTGCCTAGAACAAATTCTCCGATCAGTCCCGGCTGCAGGGATAATTGGTTAGCCTTCTACCTGTGAAAATGCTCAAGATAAAAGCTAACATACTTTCAAGTGAAAGTTGGGGAAATGGCAAAACTCCCCATTTAAGCATAAACTATGACCTCACTCATCATAGTTTATACTGTACATTAACTTCTGCGCTGTGACATCATCCACAGTCGATATTTCTAGTACATTTTATCTGAAGCTGTTTAATATAGGTGAACAGTCCTATCAGTGCAAATGATTTGACTTCTCCGCACATCTTCTCTGTGATAAGTTCTGCATTACTAACTTAATAAATATCAGTCATAGGTCAGCTGTCTTCACACTGCCTAGTGGTCATGTGACAGTTAATCAGCCATTTGGTGGTATCTGTATAGGGAATGGTAGTAGGACCTGTCAGGTATTGACAATTTGTTAACTGACAATTTTATTTAAGAAAAAAATACTTCTAGTTCATTTACCCATAACGCACTGCTCTCTTACTAAAATGCATCATAAATTGACAGTAATAGCATATAGAGGTCAAAGGGGGTCAGACTCAAGAACCTTTGTTGTAATCCGGAGGTTCTTAAATGCGGTCCTCAGGGCTCCCCAATGGTCAAGGTTTTAAGTATATCCATGCTTGGCCACAGGTGACTTAATTAGCACCTCAGGCAATTTGCTTTAACCATCTGTGCTGTGCCATGGAAATACCTAAAACCTGGACCGTTGGCGTGCCTTGAGGACCGCGTTTGAGAACCTCTGTTGTAGTCAATACCAGGAATAATTTGGTCTTGTCAGTATAATGTTACATTTTTAAACTTACGATCAATTGGTAAACATGAACAGAAGAGAATAAGAAGCCTATATATAAAAAAAGGATATTTTACTGCTGTTTTCTATTTACTGTAATGAGGGGTTAACAAAGGAGAAATCAGAGCTTTCCCAGACGTTATCATAGTTACCCGAGTTTACTGCTGTCCCTGTGTACCTCTATGGAATGGCAACTGTGAGCAAATCATCTCAGGATGGCAATAACTGTCCATATCATTGGGGTCCATCAGAGATGCTTCACTGGATCCCCTGCTGGGTCAAATCACCATGATATTTCCTCCTTTCATGGCAACCTCAGAGATCTACTCTCATTTAGGAGATGTGGTATGTAAAATAACGGCAGCCCACTAGCCACCACTGATAAATAGAGCCCGAAAAAAGAAAAAGTGATATATTTGGTGCCTAGTATAAAACAAATGTAAGTATTAGGAAATGATATAGCATAAAGCCAATGGTCACACTGCTTCAAGAAAGCCGGGAACAGATCTGCTCATTTTCAGCATGGTGCCAGCTGGAACTTATTATAATAACCTATTTTAAATCATTCACAATTACAAGTGTCTTTGATTTTGGGTTGTTTCATATATAATAAGATGAAAGCAGTTTAAATTAAAGACATGTACAAGTCAATGACAGATACCCCGAGTTTGTAAAACATACAGCGCTATTACTGTGCTTCCTATTAGGGAGTAGGTTAATTGGCATTTTGATTCACATTACTGTTGTTTGTTTGAGAAGTCTGTCTGGTCTATGGCATGACACAGGTCTGGGAATATATAATTTTCTGTCTACAACCTACATGAAAACTACTATGGTGTTTATTTGATTTTATTTTTTTTATAGATTTTTTCTTTCTTAATATTCTTTAGTAAAGTTATGCAGGCAGTCTTTGAACCTTATTCAGCACCAGTTGCAGTTTTGCTAAATTAGCAAAACTGCAACTGCTTGCAATCACATGCTGGGGCGAAACCAGCACAGGGAAAGTGCACCCAACATGTTAATGGCTGCCAGTGATGCGATCGCAATTCAATTGCGATTGCATTGCTAAATAAAGTAAACCCTCTGCCCACTAGCTGTGAAGACAGTCAGGCCACCATCATTTTCTCTGTCACAGTGGACGCTCACTGAACCTGTCCCCGTTTCTGACACCATGCCCCCGCAATGTTGAGTCACCACTTTTGGTCGCCCTGCGAGCACCTCTGCCTGTTAAACGGGCAGAGACATTTGTATCAATGCAATAGCGTTTGCCGGCCCGCACAGGCGCAGAACGGAACCTGCGTGTGAGCACTGGGCCTAAAAACCGGCAATATGCGATCGCATCGCTGATGCATCACATACGGAATTAGGCCCTAAATGTCTTAATACAATAGCCTATGGAAGATTTACATTCTTCTGCTATATAGGGCTTCAGTGAACATGCATGGTGTACTCTACTCTATATTTACTCATATTAAAAGAAATCAGAGGCTGCCTGGCATTGTTTTACTTAGGGGCAAATACATGTATGTGATCCAGATTCTTCTTGTGAACCAACAAGGGTTAATGGAAATCTTCACATGATGAGAAATGTGTGGGTGCAGTGTGTCTGAGATGGATTTGGCTTGTATAGCCAATGGAATGGGTTTGGCTTGTATAGCAAAAAAATTGTTGACAAAAATTTATTAAACTACAACCAGATGGAATACCTAATATACAACTAAAATTCAGGGACAGTTTTAGTGGGTGGTCTTCAGTTTGCCAGCTGTTGTGATCCCGGCGCACAGTATACCGGCGCCGGAATCCCGACACCCGGCATACCAACACCTTTTCTCCCTCTTGGGGTCCACGACACCCCTGGAGAGAGAACTGATAGTGCACCGTGCCCGCAGCGCAGTGAGCGCAGAGAGCCCTCAAGGGGCTCATTTGCACTCGCCCATCTGTCGGTATGCCGGCGGTCGGGATTCCGTCCCCGGTATGCTGGCCGCTGGTATACCATACTACACCTGTTTTAGTGACCTCTATACAATACAAACAGCACTATAGTGACCTCTATACAATGCATAGAGCTTTCTAGCATAACTCCCGATTTCAGCAGGACAGTCACGCTTTTCAGGCACAGTCCCAGTGTCCCACCCTAAGGTTGTAGAGTAGTAGTGAATGGATTCAATATGTATATCGTCCATTTAGTGCCGGGAGAGGCTGGGCTCACCCCCAGTGTGACGAGCATCAGGAGCATGGTGTCCCGGTATGTTCCTAAAATGTGACATGTCAGTGTGCGTGACATAATTTGCACTAGACCACTCCCCCTTTCACATGTACAACTTCTAAATGTCAGATTGTTGGGAGGTATATTCTATCAATGTATAACAATCATTGGGAGCATTCACTGAGCTATGTACAATACAGAGAACATTATAGTCACCAATATATAGGGACCTACAAAGAGTTTTCTATTGATTGACATACAGTCCAGAGAGCATTTTAGTGATACAGAGAACATCCTTGTGACTCATATACAATACTGAGTGCATCCTAGTAACTTATATATACTATACAGGAAAAAAATCCTAGTACTGACCAACAATCAACAGAGCATCCAATTTCCAGTTCAACCCAATGTAACTGATGAACAAGCGCATTGAGTTCTGTTGGAGATTGCTCAAATCTCTGGAGGATTTACTGCAGAGATCAGGGGTCTGTACGTTTTTGCTATACAGACATCGGATAGCTAGCGGCTTTATAACGCAGATTCCCTGATCTCTGGTTTCTCTGTTGACCTCTATTGTAGCTTTACCATACAGACCTCCTTACCCCGCCATGACTGGTGGCTTTATTAATGATATCCAAGATCTCTGGTAGCTTTATAATATAGACATCTCCTCCTCACAATCTCTGATGGTGGGTCATGAACTGTGCTGATGTAGTTGGCCTGACTGGAAATGTTACAAACTCTGGGCAGATGTCCCCCTCCCACTCAACCATGTTTTGCCCCTGATTTAACTCCTAAACAAGTTTGTGTACAGAAAAGTTCTCCATATGTTCCGTTATAACTAGAGATGTGCACCGGAAATTTTTCGGGTTTTGTGTTTTGGTTTTGGGTTCGGTTCCGTGGCCGTGTTTTGGGTTCGAACGCGTTTTGGCAAAACCTCACCGAATTTTTTTTGTCGGATTCGGGTGTGTTTTGGATTCGGGTGTTTTTTTCAAAAAACCCTAAAAAACAGCTTAAATCATAGAATTTGGGGGTCATTTTGATCCCAAAGTATTATTAACCTCAATAACCATAATTTCCACTCATTTTCAGTCTATTCTGAACACCTCACACCTCACAATATTATTTTTAGTCCTAAAATTTGCACCGAGGTCGCTGGATGACTAAGCTCAGCGACCCAAGTGGCCGACACAAATACCTGGCCCATCTAGGAGTGGCACTGCAGTGTCAGACAGGATGGCAGATTTAAAAAATAGTCCCCAAACAGCACATGATGCAAAGAAAAAAAAGAGGTGCAATGAGGTAGCTGTGTGACTAAGCTAAGTGACCCAAGTGGCCGACACCAGCACCTGGCCCATCTAGGAGTGGCACTGCAGTGTCAGACAGGATGGCAAATTTAAAAAATAGTCCCCAAACAGCACATAATGCAAAGAAAAAAAGAGGCGCAATGAGGTAGCTGTGTGACTAAGCTCAGCGACCCAAGTGGCCGACACAAACACCTGGCCCATCTATGAGTGGCACTGCAGTGTCACGCAGGATGGCCCTTCCAAAAAACACTCCCCAAACAGCACATGACGCAAAGAAAAATGAAAGAAAAAAGAGGTGCAAGATGGAATTGTCCTTGGGCCCTCCCACCCACCCTTATGTTGTATAAACAGGACATGCACACTTTAACCAACCCATCATTTCAGTGACAGGGTCTGCCACACGACTGTGACTGAAATGACGGGTTGGTTTGGACCCCCACCAAAAAAGAAGCAATTAATCTCTCCTTGCACAAACTGGCTCTACAGAGGCAAGATGTCCACCTCATCATCATCCTCCGATTCATCACCGTGTACATCCCCCCTCCTCACAGATTATCAATTCGTCCCCACTGGAATCCACCATCACAGCTCCCTGTGTACTTTGTGGAGGCAATTGCTGCTGGTGAATGTCTCCATGGAGGAATTGATTATAATTCATTTTAATGAACATCATCTTCTCCACATTTTCTGGAAGTAACCTCGTACGCCGATTGCTGACAAGGTGAGCGGCGGCACTAAACACTCTTTCGGAGTACACACTTGTGGGAGGGCAACTTAGGTAGAATAAAGCCAGTTTGTGCAAGGGCCTCCAAATTGCCTCTTTTTCCTGCCAGTATACGTACGGACTGTCTGACGTGCCTACTTGGATGCGGTCACTCATATAATCCTCCACCATTCTATCAATGGGGAGAGAATCATATGGAGTGACAGTAGACGACATGTCCGTAATCGTTGGCAGGTCCTTCAGTCCGGACCAGATGTCAGCATCAGCAGTCGCTCCAGACTGCCCTGCATCACCGCCAGCGGGTGGGCTCGGAATTCTGAGCCTTTTCCTCGCACCCCAAGTTGCGGGAGAATGTGAAGGAGGAGATGTTGACAGGTCGCGTTCCGCTTGACTTGACAATTTTCTCACCAGCAGTTCTTTGAACCCCTGCAGACTTGTGTCTGCCGGAAAGGTAGGTTTTAAATCTAGGATCGAGCACGGTGGCCAAAATGTAGTGCTCTGATTTCAACAGATTGACCACCCGTGAATCCTTGTTAAGCAAATTAAGGGCTCCATCCACAAGTCCCACATGCCTAGCGGAATCGCTCTGTGTTAGCTCCTCCTTCAATGTCTCCAGCTTCTTCTGCAAAAGCCTGATGAGGGGAATGACCTGACTCAGGCTGGCAGTGTCTGAACTGACTTCACGTGTGGCAAGTTCAAAAGGTTGCAGAACCTTGCACAACGTTGAAATCATTCTCCACTGCGCTTGAGACAGGTGCATTCCACCTCCTATATCGTGCTCAGTTGTATAGGCTTGAATGGCCTTTTGCTGCTCCTCCAACCTCTGAAGCATATAGAGGGTTGAATTCCACCTCGTTACCACTTCTTGCTTCAGATGATGGCAGGGCAGGTTCAGGCGTTTTTGGTGTTGCTCCAGTCTTCTGTACGTGGTGCCTGTACGCCGAAAGTGTCCCGCAATTCTTCTGGCCACCGACAGCATCTCTTGCACGCCCCTCTCGTTTTTTTAAAATTCTGCACCACCAAATTCAAGGTATGTGCAAAACATGGGACGTGCTGGAATTTGCCCATATTTAATGCACACACAATATTGCTGGCGTTGTCCGATGCCACAAATCCACAGGAGAGTCCAATTGGGGTAAGCCATTCTGCGATGATCTTCCTCAGTTGCCGTAAGAGGTTTTTAGCTGTGTGCGTATTCTGGAAAGCGGTGATACAAAGCGTAGCCTGCCTAGGAAAGAGTTGGCGTTTGCGAGATGCTGCTACTGGTGCCGCCGCTGCTGTTCTTGCGGCGGGAGTCAATACATCTACCCAGTGGGCTGTCACAGTCATATAGTCCTCAGTCTGCCCTGCTCCACTTGTCCACATGTCCGTGGTTAAGTGGACATTGGGTACAACTGCATTTTTTAGGACACTGGTGAGTCTTTTTCTGAGGTCTGTGTACATTTTCGGTATCGCCTGCCTAGAGAAATGGAACCTAGATGGTATTTGGTACCGGGGACACAGTACCTCAATCAAGTCTATAGTTGGCTCTGCAGTAATGATGGATACCGGAACCACGTTTCTCACCGCCCAGGATGCCAAGGCCTCAGTTATCCGCTTTGCAGCAGGATGACTGCTGTGATATTTCATCTTCCTCGCAAAGGACTGTTGGACAGTCAATTGCTTGGTGGAAGTAGTAAAAGTCGTCTTACGACTTCCCCTCTGGGATGACCATCGACTCCCAGCAGCAACAACAGCAGCGCCAGCAGCAGTAGGCGTTACACGCATGGATGCATCGGAGGAATCCCAGGCAGGAGAGGACTCGTCAGAATTGCCAGTGACATGGCCTGCAGGACTATTGGCATTCCTGGGGAAGGAGGAAATTGACACTGAGGGAGTTGGTGGGGTGGTTTGCGTGAGCTTGGTTACAAGAGGAAGGGATTTACTGGTCAGTGGACTGCTTCCGCTGTCGCCCAAAGTTTTTGAACTTGTCACTGACTTATGATGAATGCGCTGCAGGTGACGTATAAGGGAGGATGTTCCGAGGTGGTTAACGTCCTTACCCCTACTTATTACAGCTTGACAAAGGCAACACACGGCTTGACAAATGTTGTTGTCCGCATTTCTGTTGAAATACTTCCACACCGAAGAGCTGATTTTTTTGGTATTTTCACCAGGCATGTCAATTGCCATATTCCTCCCACGGACAACAGGTGTCTCCCCGGGTGCCTGACTTAAACAAACCACCTCACCATCAGAATCCTCCTTGTCAATTTCCTCCCCAGCGCCAGCAACACCCATATCCTCCTCATCCTGGTGTACTTCAACACTGACATCTTCAATCTGACTATCAGGAACTGGACTGCGGGTGCTCCTTCCAGCACTTGCAGGGGGCGTGCAAATGGTGGAAGGCGCATGCTCTTCACGTCCAGTGTTGGGAAGGTCAGGCATCGCAACCGACACAATTGGACTCTCCTTGTGGATTTGTGATTTCGAAGAACGCACAGTTCTTTGCTGTGCTTTTGCCAGCTTGAGTCTTTTCATTTTTCTAGCGAGAGGCTGAGTGCTTCCATCCTCATGTGAAGCTGAACCACTAGCCATGAACATAGGCCAGGGCCTCAGCCGTTCCTTGCCACTCCGTGTGGTAAATGGCACATTGGCAAGTTTACGCTTCTCCTCCGACGATTTGAATTTAGATTTTTGAGTCCTTTTTTTGCTGATCTTTTGTGTTTTGGATTTTACATGCTCTGTACTATGACATTGGGCATCGGCCTTGGCAGACGACGTTGATGGAATTTCATCGTCTCGGCCATGACTAGTGGCAGCAGCTTCAGCACGAGGTGGAAGTGGATCTTGATCTTTCCCTATTTTTGGAACCTCAACATTTTTGTTCTCCATATTTTAATAGGCACAACTAAAAGGCACCTCAGGTAAACAATGGAGATGGATGGATACTAGTATACTTATGGATGACGAGTGACTGACGACACAGAGGTAGCTACAGCCGTGGACTACCGTACTGCATCTGCTAGTATAGAGATGATAATGATATAAAAAATATATATATATCACTACTGCAGGTATATATATAATATAATGACGGACCTGCTGGACACTGTCAGCAGACTCCTAAACTACTAGTATGAAGAAGATAGAAAAAAAAAACCCACCACAGGTAGGTATACAATTATGGACGAGCACTGACGACACAGAGGTAGCTACAGCCGTGGACTACCGTACTGCGTCTGCTAGTATAGAGATGATAATGATATAAAAAAATATATATATCACTACTGCAGGTATATACATAATATAATGACGGACCTGCTGGACACTGTCAGCAGACTCCTAAACTACTAGTATGAAGAAGATAGAAAAAAAAAACCCACCACAGGTAGGTATACAATTATGGACGAGCACTGACGACACAGAGGTAGCTTCAGCCGTGGACTACCGTACTGCGTCTGCTAGTATAGAGATGATAATGATATAAAAAATATATATATATCACTACTGCAGGTATATATATAATATAATGACGGACCTGCTGGACACTGTCAGCAGACTCCTAAACTACTAGTATGAAGAAGATAGAAAAAAAAACCCCACCACAGGTAGGTATACAATTATGGACGAGCACTGACGACACAGAGGTAGCCACAGCCGTGGACTACCGTACTGCGTCTGCTAATATAGAGATGATAAAGATGATAGAGATGAACAAAAAAAATATAACACTACTGCAGGTAAATATTTATATAATATAATGAATGACGGACCTGCTGGACACTGTCAGCAGAATGCGTTTATAGAATAAATAAAAAAAACACCACAGGAGTGTTTAACTTTTTCAGGCAGACAATATACTGGTGGTCACTGGTCAGTCACACTGGCAGCAAAAGTGTGCACTGTACTCCTGCTATAACTGCACCCCAGTCTCCCCCACAATTCAGCTGTGTGAGCAGTGAGCACTCAGCACAGTCAGATATACATAGATATATCATGCAGCACACTGAGGCTGAGCACAGATATGGTATGGAGCATTTTTTTCAGGCAGAGAACGGATTAAAAAAAACTAGCAAAACTCTGCACTGACTGTACTCCTCCTAACAGCTCTCCCCAATCCTCCCCACAATAAGCTAAGCAGCAATCAGATCAACTAACTACTAACAGTAACTATAAACGGAGAGGACGCCAGCCACGTCCTCTCCCTATCAATCTCAATGCACGTGTGAAAATGGCGGCGACGCGCGGCTCCTTATATAGAATCCGAGTCTCGCGATAGAATACGAGCCTCGCGAGAATCCGACAGCGGGATGATGACGTTCGGGCGCGCTCGGGTTAGCCGAGCAAGGCGGGAAGATCCGAGTCTGCCTCGGACCCGTGTAAAAAGGCTGAAGTTCGGGGGGGTTCGGATTCCGAGGAACCGAACCCGCTCATCTCTAGTTATAACTCCTGCTAGAAGCAGCAGTTATATAGCTTGCCTACATTATAGTTGTTGTTTTTACAGAACAGGCCTTCTCTAATTTGTGTATGGTAAAAACTTCCCCTCACCTTCTTATTACAGTAGCAGTACTTTACATTTTATCAGACACCTGTATAGAAGGTATAGGTTGTAATTCAGAGTTGATCGCAGCAGCAAATTTGTTAGCAGTTGGGTAAAACCATGGGGGTCATTCCGAGTTGATCGCTCGCTAACAACTTTTTGCAGCGCTGCGATAAGATAGTCGCCGCCTATGGGGGGAGTGTATTTTAGCTTTGCAAGTGTACGAACGCTTTTGCAGCCGAGGGCGCAAAAAAGTTTTTTGCAGTTTCTGAGTAGCTCTGGACTTACTCAGCCGCTGCGATCACTTCAGTCTTTTTGGTCCCGGAATTGATGTCTGACACCCGCCCTGCAAACGCTTGGACACGCCTTCGTTTTTCCAAACACTCCTAGAAAACGGTCATTTGACACCCACAAATGCCTTCTTTCTGTCAATCACCTTGCGATTGGCTGTGCAAATAGATTCCTCATTAAATCCATCGCCCAGCATGATCCTCTTTGTACCCGTACGACGCGCCTGCACAATACGGTGCATACGCATGTTCAGTTTTGCAGAGATTTAACGTGATCGCAGCGCTGCAAAAAGTTGCTAGCGAGCGATCAACTTGGAATGACCCCCCATGTGCACTGCAGGTGTGGCAGATATAACATTTGCAGAGAGAGTTAGATTTGGGTGGGTTATATTTTGTTTCTGTGCAGGGTAAATAATGGCTGCTTTATTTTTACACTGCAATTTAGATTTCAGTTTGAACACACTCCACCCAACTCTAACTCTCTCTGCGCATGTTATATCTGCCCCCCCTGCAGTGCACATGGTTTTGCCCAACTACTAACAAATTTGCTGCTGCGATCGACTCTGAATTAGCCCCATAGTACTATATGTGGGCAGGAGGTAGAAGAGGAAGGACTCTCTCTGTTCCCCATAGAAGTATGGCGCTTGGCTGTGACATAGTGAAGCTCCACATACTCATCTCTCAACATAAAGTAAACGTACTTAAATACAGTATTGTGCAAGAATTATAATACAGGTTGAACTCGATGGGAAATTTGTCTTCTTACAACCTCATTAACTATGGCCCTCATTCCGAGTTGTTCGCTCGCAAGCTGCTTTTAGCAGCATTGCACACGCTAAGCTGCCCCCTACTGGGAGTGAATCTTAGCTTAGCAAAATTGCGAACGAAAGATTCTCAAAATTGCGAATAGAAATTTCTTTGCAGTTTCTGAGTAGCTCGGGACTTACTCTGCCACTGCGATTAGTTCAGTCAGTTTCGTTCCTGGTTTGACGTCACAAACACACCCAGCGTTCGCCCAGACACTCCTCCATTTCTCCAGCCACTCCTGCGTTTTTCCCAGAAACGGTAGCGTTTTTTCACACACTCCCATAAAACGGCCAGTTTCCGCCCAGAAACACCCACTTCCTGTCAATCACATTACGATCACCAGAACGAAGAAAAAACCTCGTAATGCCGTGAGTAAAATACCAAACGTCTTAGCAAATTTACTTGGCGCAGTCGCAGTGCGAACATTGCGCATGCAATTAGCGGAAAATCGCTGCGATGCGAAGAAAATTACCGAGCCAACAACTCAGAATGACCACCTATGTTACTATGGGGCAGATGTATAACCTGAAGAAGGCATAAGGAAGTGATAAACCAGTGATAAGTGCAAGGTGATAAACGCACCAGCCAATCAGCTCCAATATACAAATTGACAGTTAGGAGCTGACTGGCTGGTGCGTTTATCACCGTGCACTTATCACTGCTTTATCACTTCCTTATGCCTTCTCCAGGTTAATACATCTGCCCCTGTGTGTAGCAGATGGCAGCAGGCACCATGATAGAAGGAGGATGAGTGATATTATGTGACTAATGTTTTAGGTGCCACATTAATAGAGTATCCGGTCTCTAGGTTGACCACACTTAGGTCGACATGCATTAGGTCGACCACTATTGGTCAACATGGTTTCTAGGTCGACATGGTAACTAGGTCGACATGACAAAATGTCGACATGCGTTTTTCACAATTTATTTAATTTTTTTTTACTTTTTCATACTTTACGATCCACGTGGACTACAATTGCTTGAAGCATGGCGAGTGAAGTGAGCCATGCGAGGGGACACAGTGCACTAATTGAGGCTACCAGTTACTCTACGAAGAAAATTACTTCAATTTTTTTTCCAAAAAACTCATGTCGACAATTTGTCATGTTGACCTTGCTCATGTCGACCTAATGCTTGTGTCGACCTATTTTAGGTGTCAACTTAGTTACTGTCGACCAATAGTTGTCGACCTAGACACTGCCGACCTAAGTGTGGTCGACCCTATGAACCACACCCGTTAACTCCTATGGTGGTATGTACGGAAATCTTCCGGGCTAGCCAACGCTGACAGCATTGGCTACCCCAGAAGATTTCCGTGCATACTACCTCCTGACTCCCTGGGGACAGCTGTGCAGTGTGCACGGCGCCCGGGAATCAGCATACTCCATTATGGAGTTTAGCCTGCTCCCCGGAGTCCTATTGGCCGGAGAGCGTGCTTAGCTGTAAAATGGCTTATGCTGATTCCCGGGCACCGGAAGGCAGCTGGGAATCAGCACTGGGGCTGGCGATCGCCAGGCGATAACCTCGCCCTGACTCATCACTCACCCCCCCTGCACCTCCCCCACCACTGAAGGGGTTAATAGACACTCTAGGCAACCACCTATAATCACTTAATGGTAGTGCCAGCCCTGCAAAGATCACTCATGGCTGCCAGTTGTATGTAAAACAATAAAAGGTTCCTACAAAACATTATTTAAGCAGACAATAGTTACAAACACTAGTTCAAATTAATTTGTCTGTAGTTAAGACAAATAAAAAGTTAAATAGTTAAATTTAAAGTTAATATAATAGGTTGAAATAATGCATAGAAGTGCATCATTATTGTATTTTGTTTGCTGATCATTTACAGAATAAAAAATATAATTTTCTTCTATGTACTTTATAGAGATGATTATTGATGTTGCAAAGTGCTGTTTTGCATAATGAGATAGAAACTTGTAGTATATAACTTTAACTTTACTGAAAAATAAATTGTTTCATTTGGATACTTTAGGAGTCTGCTAGACATGAGATAATAATCCAAAAGTTATTTAAATGAAAAAAAAAAAAACCTTATTTGTTTGATCGGGTGGGTACTCATTACGTAGTGTCATAATTAATATCCTGAGACCAGTTACAGCAGGCTCTGGAGTCAGTCTATAGCGGTTAAAGAGAATTTAAATCCTTTTGGTGGTTAAACATCATTCCATCAAGGATGAGGTCATTACCCCAATTTTTTATTACAAGTTCTTCTTTAAAGAGCAGTTTTAAGGGAGGGAAGTAGGAGGATCAGAATTTTTACATGGCAGTTAAACAAACTAGTGCATGTAGTAGCAGCAAATTGCTAAATAGGCTATATATTGTATATAGTGAAGCATACAGTAATAATAATTATTATAATTATTAACATTTATTAATATAGCTCCAGCATACTCTAATTACAGTTGGGAACAAGCACATTACTAAAACAAGACGCAACTACAGACAGAGAGATGGCCATAATAGTTCACTTTATAGAAGTATTGTGTCAGATTTAATAAATGACTACTACTTTCTCTAATGACTGCACACACAACAGTTGTTTAAACTTTTCATCAAGTAGATCTACTGTAAATAAGAGTTTCCTTATAGAAATGCTACTAGTAGAATTCACATATCCCCATGAAACCTGTCGCATTGCAAGGTCTGCCAATGAGCAGTCAAACATCTGAGCAGTTCTCCCCTGCTCCGTCCAAATGGCCAAGTAATCATAAACATGATGCAAACACTCACCTCTAGCTGGGTACACACTGGCGGATCAGACCAACATATCGGGTACATCATCTAGTGTGTACATACCATGTCACTGATGATGCGCGCTCACTCGTGTTGTCAGCGATATCCTCCGTTGAGCCCTGGGCAAAATTGCTAGTGAGGTCCGTGCTGCCGAATGCAGTATGGCCCACGCCATCTCTCTCAGCATTGGCAAGTATGTATGCAGTTGCCAATGCCGCCTCCAGTACCAGGTCCTGTCATCCATGATGCAGCATGTAGTGTGTACCCTCCTTAACAACTAATAAAACTTGTAGAAGCAGGTTGTACTCTTGTTTTTCACAGAGATTAAGGGGTCTATTCATGAAGCAGTGAAAAGAGTGGAGAAGCGTGCCAGTGGAGAAATTGCCTATGGCAACCAATGAGCCGCTATGTATAATTTTATAGAATGCACTTGATAAATGTTACTTCAAAACTGATTGGTTGCCATGGGCAACCTCTCTACTGGCACACTTCTCCACTCTTTTCACTGCTACATGAATACAACCATAGATCTTTGTTGAGTAGTTATCATTGTGTTGTATCTGTCAACCTCAAGCACCCTTGTGGATAGTGAAGGCACCAGGGACTCATTGCTCTAAGTTATTGGAGTGCCGGACCCACCATAAGCTATATATATATATATATATATATATATATATATGTGTGTGTGTGTGTATATGTGTGTATATATATATATATATATATATATTGCAGGAATTGGAAAAAACAAGCGCCCAAGAGTGAAATTATTAGGGTTAGGGAAAATGAAGGTATAAAAAATGTATGATAAGGATCAATTTAAAACACTTATCTGGCAGGTAGAGACTTGACTCAAGTAGTGGTCTTTTTGAGGATTAAGAACATGTGGATAAAACAGAAAAAACTAACATAGTGTGTACCGTTTATGTTGCATATTATGTTACTGTTTAGTTTCACAGGCCTTATTAGGGAACTTAGCTTATTCCCACAGAGCACCAATTTGTAGCCTGAGCAGTATATGGATTAAAAATACAAACAAGTTTTTAATAACATAATCACATAGAAACACACATAAAAATAGCTGTATAGCATGCGTACAGGATAAAAATTAAATCAGGCTTATCTGTCCATGAAAATGACTGAAATGCATGCGTACAGGATTTAAAATAGTTTTAGGCTTATCTGTCCATCAAGAGGAGATGTCTGCAGGTACTCCCAACGCGTTTCGTCCGTCAGCAACAGCAACTTGATGAAGTCCTGTTGCTGACGGACGAAACGCGTTGGGAGTACCTGCAGACATCTCCTCTTGATGGACAGATAAGCCTAAAACTATTTTAAATCCTGTACGCATGCATTTCAGTCATTTTCATGGACAGATAAGCCTGATTTAATTTTTATCCTGTACGCATGCTATACAGCTATTTTTATGTGTGTTTCTATGTGATTATGTTATTAAAAACTTGTTTGTATTTTTAATCCATATACTGCTCAGGCTACAAATTGGTGCTCTGTGGGAATAAGCTAAGTTCCCTAATAAGGCCTGTGAAACTAAACAGTAACATAATATGCAACATAAACGGTACACACTATGTTAGTTTTTTCTGTTTTATCCACATGTTCTTAATCCTCAAAAAGACCACTACTTGAGTCAAGTCTCTACCTGCCAGATAAGTGTTTTAAATTGATCCTTATCATACATTTTTTATACCTTCATTTTCCCTAACCCTAATAATTTCACTCTTGGGCGCTTGTTTTTTCCAATTCCTGCAACAAATTTTATATGCATGCCAAGCATATTTATATGTATTACAAGCTGCCGCTCTGATAATCTACTGAGAAGTGCTTTTATATGAAATAGGGACTTTTTACCTCACGTATCTTCCTTTTAAAATCTTTTTTAATATATTCACTACGTTTTACTATATTTCTAAATAATACCTTTTATATTGTGCACTATTACCACATAAATTGCACCCGAGCGCCGTGGTCTTCAATTCTATATATATATATATATGTATATATATATATATATGTGTGTGTGTGTGTGTGTATATATATATATGTATATATATATATATGTATATATATATATATATATATATATGTGTATATATATATATATATATGTATGTATATATATATATATATATATATATATATACATACAGTGCCTTGCAAAAGTATTCACAACCCCCCTTGGCTTTTGTTACACTACAACGTGTAATTTATTTATTTATTTATTTTTTTAAATCACAAAAGTTTATTGACAAAAGGAATACAATGACATATGAAAGCAATGGACACTCTCGAAGCATAACAAAACTAGTATATAGAGAAGATTAAGTGTAAGAGTGTGTTCTCATGTTAACTTCTATTATATTTACCTTTTTATTTTATTTCTTTTATTTTTTGCTTTGAACATATCAAAAAACAATCGAGAACTAGGAGCAAGATTAGGAAACAGGATAAAATATTCCAGAGGGATAAACATTAGGATCCTTGAGAGGATTTGTAGGAGACTACCGAGAGTTATATGAGAAAAGAAGGAGGAGTAGAATGAAAAGTTAAGGAGAAAAAAGAGTAAGAGGGAGAGGAGAAAGAGAGAGGGAGAGAAAAAGAGAAAAAAAAAAAAAAAAGGGCAGAGAGAAGCAGGTACATGTCGCGAGCGGGGGGAGAGCGAGTCGGGGAAAGAGTCGTGTGGGGAAAAAGGGTAATGCGAACTAGGAAAGACCTGGGAGAGCGACTTGAAATTTAGTGTACCAAGGTGTCCAGACGCCATGAAATTTATCCACTGTGTTGTTCATCAAGGAGGAAAGATATTCCATCTTAGCCACAAACCAAACGCGGTTCATGAGTTCCAGACGTGTTGGAGGGTTGGGGAGTTTCCATGATTTAGCAATCTGGAGTTTAGCTGCACAGGCTATATGCATAGCTAGTTTGTTTTCCGACTTGGATAGCTGGCAGGCTGGGGCACACAAGAGCAACGTCTCAGGGGGCAAAAGGGGGCAGTCCGGAATAAGCGACTGGATAAGGGTGCGGACCATAAACCAAAAGGGGGCTATCCTCGGGCAGCTCCACCAAACGTGAAAAAACGAGCCTACTTGACCACAGTGGCGCCAACAGAGGTTAGAAGTGTTCGGATACATTTGGTGTAGGCGCTCGGGGACCAGATACCATCGCGCATAAACTTTGTAGGAGTTCTCCTTAATGGAGACACTAATAGAACATTTAGAAATATTCAGTCGGATAGATTCCCACATGTCGTCTTCCAGGGGTGTTCCCAAGTCGGTATCCCAAGCAAGTTCATGCGCCATGCGAGTTGATGCGGCTGGAGACAAAATGGAGTGGTACAGATTAGATATAGTGCCTCGGTCCGTGGGGCGATACATGCAAAGGCGTTCCATCGGAGTCGGGACATTAGGGATAGGCGTTGTCCTGGTTGAGGACATAACGAAATTTCGAATTTGAAGGTATTGATAGAAATATGACATCGGGAGAGAGTGTTTTGTTTGGAGGTCTGCGAATGAGTACGGTGCATTGTTGTGAAGTAGATGGTGATAGCGGGAGACTCCTGCTCTAGTCCATATGGAGGCAAGTTGGTGGGATCGGCCCGGTGAGAAGGAGGGGTTGTTCCAAATGGGGGTTAGGGGAGAGGGAGTTGTGTGGAGTGAAAATTTAGATTTTAGCGAGTCCCACACCGATAAAGTTAAGGATATTGTTGGCACTAGTTGAGTGGTTTTAGGTCTATGCTGGCGGGGGAGCCATGGAAGGTGAGAAACCGAATCGACTTGAGCCAGATCACTCTCCAAATCCACCCATCTCCTTGTGTGCCGTGGAGAGTGCCATGCGACAAGTTGACTGAGAGCCGTGGCATGGTAGTATCTTGACAGCGAGGGGAGACCTAGACCGCCACATGAAGAGCTTTGCTGGAGGGTCTCCCTGCGCAAACGTGGCTTCTTGTCATTCCATATGAATTTACCATATTGGGTCTGGAGGGAGGATAGAATCCGAGGAGGGACCGGGACAGGGAGAGTCTGGAAAAGGTATAATATCTTTGGGATGACGTTCATCTTAATGGCATTAATTCTGCCGATCCAAGAAATGAAATGTTTTTTCCATCCTAAGATGTTTTGAGATATTTCCTTAAATAGGGGTGGAAAGTTGGCGTCATAGAGAGAGTGGTAAGATTTAGTGATTTGTACCCCCAGATATTTAATGGAGGTATGACGCCATGCATAAGGGAAGTTGGATTTCAGAAGGTTTAGGGAGTTGAGAGGGATGTGTAGCGGGAGGGCCTCTGATTTGTCGTTGTTCACCCTGTATCCAGAGAGGTCCCCATAGAGAGTTAGTTCTTTGAAAAGATTGGGAAGGGAAATTAGCGGGTTAGTGAGGGTGAGGAGGACGTCATCCGCAAAAAGAGAGAGTTTATATTGTGAGTCTTTGATAGAGAAGCCCGTAATATCCGGGTTGAGACGGATGCGACAGGAGAGAGGTTCAATTATCAGAGCGAAGATGAGAGGCGACAGTGGGCATCCCTGTCGCGTACCGTTGGTGATGGCAAAGGTGTCAGAAAGAATTCCATTTGTTAGCACAGAAGTGGAGGGGTTGTGATAGAGTGCCGATATTGCTTGGAGAAATTTCCCGTGGATACCAAAGCTGCGGAGTGTTTGATCGAGGAAGGCCCACGAAACCCTATCGAAGGCTTTTTCCGCGTCCAATGCCAATAAAAGAGAGGGGAGCTTGACTGAATTAGCGTGATGGATCAAATTGATGGTGCGTCTGGTATTATCTAGAGCTTGGCGTGAAGGGACAAATCCGACTTGGTCGGGGTGTATAAGGGATGGGAGAAGAGGGTTCAGGCGTAAGGCAAGAATTTTTGCAAAAAGTTTCAGATCGGTGTTGAGGGGGGATATAGGGCGATAATTAGAGACCTGCTGGTGGTCCTTACCATGTTTGGGAATAACAGTGATTAAATGCTCTAGTAGTTTCGCTGTGAAAGAGTTCCCCGTTAAGGATTTTATTAAAAGTAGACGTCAAGTGGGGGACTAGATCACATTCGAATGTTTTATAGTACGCGAAGGGTAGGCCGTCCGGTCCTGGGGCCTTAGAGGGTTTCTGAAGTTTAAGAGCAGCCGATACTTCCTCGTTGGATATAGGTTTACATAGTGCAGTGGCTGAAGGAGCATCCACTTGTGGAAGAGAGCATGAGGTCAGGAAATCAGAAATTCGCATATTTGAGTCAGGTAGGGATGACGAACTGTTTGGGGAGTTATATAGACGGGCGTAATAATCTTTGAAGATAGAGTTAATATCTGAGGGTTTATAGTGGGTGTTGCCATTAGAGTCCTTAAGTGAGACTATGGAAGAGAGGGCTTTACGTGCCTTTAACCTGTTTGCCAATAGGACGTCAGCCTTGTTGCTTTTTTCATAAAATCGCTGGTTCAGCCAACGAAGGGATTTATCTATCTTTTCTGTGATTAATGCATTGAGGGCTGCTCTGGCTGCCAAAAGCTGTTTGTAGTTCGAGTCCGTGGGACTGCGCTTATGAAGAGAGTCTAGGTTTTGGACCTGATCAGTGAGATCCTTGAGTAGTGCCTTGTGTTCCCTATTGCGATGGGATGCATAGCTGATTATATGGCCTCTGAGGACCGCTTTGTGGGCTTCCCAGACCAATGGGGAACATCCTGATTCAGGATTGTTAAAAAGAAAAGTATTCCTTAAGATGCCGGTTATCATGGCTTTGAAGGAGGGGATTTTAAGAAGTGTCTCGTTCAGGCGCCAAGATGGGCGGGAAGTTGGGGTATCCAACAGATCAAATGCGGACGCGATGGAGGAGTGATCCGACCAGACATTGGGGATAATTGAAGAGGACAGAATATGGTTAGAAGCCGGGGGGCTGCAGAAGAGATAATCTAGTCTGAATACGATTGATGGGGGCAGGAAAAAAAAGTATAGTCCTTGGAGGATGGTTCAGAGCACGCCAGGTGTCGAAGAGAGATGCCTCTTTGATAAGTTTGGAGAAGGTGTCGGATATAGGACAGGTGCGGGGCGCTTCTGGGGAGCGGATTTATGTAGCAGAGGGTCTAGAACTGCGTTGAAGTCCCCTCCCAGGAATACATATCCCGCTCTGTGTTTTTGAAGGGCTTTGAAAAAAGGAGCTCAGAACCGTTGTTGGCCCGTATTGGGCGCATATAGGTTGGCTATAGTTACATCCAGGTGACCCAGCCTGCTAACCAGAATGATATATCTCCCTCTGTGTCAACATGAACCGAGCTTTGGGTGAAGGGGAGTTTGCTGCTTATCAGGATAGCGACTCCGTTGCGTTTAGATTCACTTGAGGAGTACAACACAGTGGAGAATCATCTGGAAGATAAATTGGGGTGGCCATTACGCTTAAATGTGTTTCTTGAAGTAGAACTATGTCTGCGCGTAGGGTGCGGATTGTACGGAATAGATGAGAGCGTTATGGGCGTGTTAAGGCCCCGGACATTCATAGAGGCAATGGTGAAGGGCATGGTGCTGGGAGCAGGGAGAGTTTGGGTGAGGTAATAAAAAGGGAGATCAGTAGAATGAGGCCGACACGCTCAGGAGGGGGAGTTTACAGAGGAAAAGAGAGAAGAGAAAAAAAAAAAAGGGGAAAAAAGGAGAGAAAGAAAAAGAGGAGAGAGGGAGAAAAAGAGGAGGAGGGAGGAGAAAGAGAGAAGAAAAAAAAAAAAAAAAAGGGAAAGACAAAAGACCTAAAGAGAAAATTAGAGACTGGTAGGTAAAAGAGAAGGAGCAGGATACTCAACACAGAGGAGATTGGTACTCCTGTAGTTAGGACTTAGTGGTCCGGAGAGGCGAGGGAACCAAAGTTCCGTGTCGCCAAGAGGGAGTAAGAAAAAGTAAATAAAAATGGGGGGTGTTGAGATCTGAATGTGTAGAAAAATGTCACATGGATAGAGGAGAACAGAGAGTACACGCACAACCCTAGAAGAGGGGGGGGTAAAGCTTCAAAAAAATGTGCACTAAATTGTAGGAGACACGAGGTGGGGCGGTATCCCCTGGGTGGAGGGGGGAGTAGAGGGAGAGAGACGAGGGGGGGGGGGGAGAGGAAAGAAAGGAAAAAAAATAGAACGGAGGGTGTATTGGAGGAGAGAAACAATCAAGCATCTGAAAATACATTGAGTAACTTATTATCTGGGGATACCAGAAGTTTTACGGCATACATAGATATACATTTGTCAAAAACCTGCGGGATCGACCGGCACAGGGGGTCCACAGTGCAGCTTGTGAAGTCCAAGAGGGAGCCGGCGGTGAAGCTGGTTAAACATGTGAGACCCCCTGTGCCCGTGGACCGCCCCACAAACCATAACAGATAAAACTTGAAAACGTTGGGACTGCAGGAGAAGAGAGACCTAATAATGCATGGTGCTGTCATTATAACCGTGATCATCTAAGAGAGACATGAAGCCCCTGAGTTGAGACAAACTAAACAATGGGAGGCAAAATGGGGTGTGGGGGAACAATAGAATTTACCTCGAATGCAGTAGCATAGAGGGGTTAGGGGTGATTGCCAAAAACCAGAGATTGGCCACCCAGATTACTGTAAACATATGGAGTCTAGTGAGTTTGGACTGCTACGGAGAGTGACCTCGAGATAATTTCCAAAAAAGTACAAAAGGCATCATGGGGTATGGGTGAGGGGGGGGGGGGACAAGGAAGGAGGAGAAGAAAAAAAAAAAAAGAAGGGAATTAATTATAGTAAATGGGGGGGGGGGAGAGGGGTATATGGGGGAGAAGTGAACACATGCATTACATGAACATAACATTGAATTCCTTGCAGACGTATCGTCGTATAACAGTATAATGGTAGAACAGTATAACAAGGGGTGTGACCCCCCGACAACAAACAGTCCATAAAAAGTTATACAGATGACTGAGGGGGGGAAGCATGCAAAGTAGTGTAGATTATTCACGGGCAGAAGTAGTTATCGATGGGCAGGAAACAAGGGTTCGTTGTGGAACATCAAACCTAACACGCCATCCGATTTTAAGGTGAGTGGTCTGCTCCAGCGGGGGGACCAGCCTCCTCTATGTGCGAGAGCAGATCCCTGCCCTCACGGGGATCTCTGATGATGACCGTCTTTCCCTGGAGGTCAACGATTAGCTTGAAGGGGAAGCCCCATCGGTATCGAATGTCTGGTCCCGTAGTGCCTTCGTGAGATCGCGGAGTTCTCTCCGTTTGGCTAAGGTCAGGGGGGCCAGATCTTGGAAGAACTGTAGTTTAGAAGAATTGTAGAGTACATAAGGTTTTCCACGGGTAGAGTTGAAGACCCTTTCCTTATCCTTGAACTTGAGGAAGCGGAGGACCACATCGCGAGGAGGTTCGCCATCCCTCGGCTTAGGACGGAGGGCACGGTGAGCCCTCTCTAGAGGAATCTGTACAGCCCCCAGGTCCGGGATCAGGAAGGAGAAGAGGTCGTGGAGATAAGGTTCGAGATTATCCATACTGACGGATTCCGGGACGTTGCGAATGCATAGATTGGATCTGCATTCGCGGTTCTCGAGATCTTCGTTTTTAGTGCGAAACTCTGATAGTTCTGAGACAATGTGGTCCAAATCGCGCCCCCCGTATCATTTAAAGCTTTCTGGAAATGGTCCTGACGGGATTCCATTTTCGAGGCTCTGGAAGCAAGCGAAGAGATGTCCGTTTTGATGGAGGCCACCGCCTTGTCCAATTTGGACTCCAAGGAGTCTTTAAAGTCCGAAATAAGGGAGCGGAGAGCTAGGATATCGTCTTTAGTGGACGGAGCCGAAGGCGGGGTGGCGGAATTATCCATAGAATCGTGAAGAGGGGAGGGGAGACCCCTAGGTTGGGTGTTCTTGGTGCCCCTGGTAAAGTGTTGAGAGATATCGGCACCCCCTTGCTTAGGAGTCTTGGACGAAGATTTCTGCATGTGGTTCGTACCAGTGTAGGGTATTATACTATGAAATATGATCCGTCAGAGGAGGTAGGGAGTCAGACGAGAGAGGAACAAAAAAAAAAAGGGGGGGGGGAACCGGGGGAATGGGGGGGGTAGGCACCCAGGGGGGACCGCGCTCCTCACTTTTAGCCGATCATAGCGCCGAGGGCTGGCGTGGTGGGATTGTCGGCAATGAGGATTCCACTTCCAAGGTAGTAGGGAGACCCCCGGTCAAGGACCCCTCCGCCGATGCGGACTGGGGGGTGTAAGTCCTGAACGTTGAGGTAGGCCAGGCAAAGGGTTTTCCAATGCTGGTCAGGTGCCAGTGGGGTCCCGCCGGGAACAAGAGCCGGTGTCACCGGGGTCAGGGCGAAGCAGGACGAAGCTTCCAGCGCCCGGCGTGTGGTGTCAGGGGCCACTGGTGGCTCCGCAGTCCCCTGGGAGCAGTCAACCCGGGTTATGGTGTCGGTGCGCGCTGAGGTAGGGACCAGTAGTGTTGTCCCGGCACAGGTGGGAAGCAGAGGCTGGGCCGTGTTGTAGTTTGGTGAGGGGTTGCCACCGAGGGGTTAAAGCAACAACCCGCTCAGTTAGCCCTCGATGCTGTTGTGTCTCCTTGTTATACTGCTGTACAGCCTCCTCCGTGCGCCCCTGAGACCCAGTATCAGCAGAGGGCCTCCCCCCAAAGTGGTCACCGGGCTCCACTATGCCCCACCAATCTCCGGCGGCCCCAGCCTACCCGTCCGGCTGCAAACAGCAGGCCTCCCGTCACCGCAGCACAGGGGAGCAGGAGGATGGCGGGCTTCAGCGCGCTCACCCGGCCGCACGGCTCCCCACGTCCCAGGTCACCAGAAGGACGGGAGAGGTAGGGGAGGGAGGGCGCGTCTAGCGGCTCGGCGGCTTCTGCAGCTCTGGGGAAAAGTGAGCGCGGCGGCTAGCGAGGGAGCCCTGATCACGGAGCGGTCTCACCTGCTAGGCGGGGATCGACTCTCCGTCCACCGGGGTGGGGGCACGATGGGTGTAGGAGGATCAGTCCGTGGCAAGGCTCTTCCTTCCAGCGGCCAGTCCGGGCCGCCTCTCAACTCCAGGCCCCGGCTTCACTCCGGGGGGAAGGCCGCAATCCGCGGGAGCACTTAAAAGTGCTCCCCGATTCCGCGGGACCCCCCAAACAACCGCAGCAGGGTATATGTGGCCTCCGAGGGGCGCCTGGGGCCAGCAGGAACCGGCCAGGAGGGTTTTGAAGTGCTTTTATAAGTAGACTTTGCAGGAGCTGAGGTGAAGCACATCTACTCTTCACAGCAGCTAGGCCACGCCCCCCTTATTTATTTATTTTTTAATATGAATTTTATGTGATGGATCTGCACAAAATAGTCTAAATTGGTGAAATTAAATGAGAAAAATTGATATAAAAAATAATTTTTATAAATACAAATGTGAAAATTGGCATGGGCAGATGTATTAACTCCCTTTGCTATGAAGCGCCTCAAAAGTTCTGGTGCAACCAGTTACCTTCAGAAGTCACATAATTATTGAAATGAAGTCCATATGTGTGCAATCTAAGTGTCATATGAACTGTCAGTATAAACACACCTTTTCTGAAAGGCCGCAGAAGCTGAAACACCGCTAAGCAAGAGGCATCCCACCATGAAGACCAAGGAGCTCTCCAAACAAGTCAGGGACAAAGTTGTTGAGAAGTACAAGTCAGGGTTGGGTTATAAAAAAATATCCAAATCTTTGATGATCCCCCGGAGCACCATCAAATCCATCATCTTCAAATGAAAGATCATGGTACCACAACAAACCTGCCAAGAGAGGGCTGGCCACCAAAACTCACAGACCGGGCAAGGAGGGCATTAATCAGAGAGGCAACACAGAGACAAAAGGTAACCCTGAAGGAGCTGCTGAGTTCCACAGCAGAGACTGGTGTATCTGCGCATGTGACCACAATAAGCTGTACACTCCACAGAGCTGGGCTTTATGGAAGAGTGGCCAGAAAAAAAGCCATTACTTAGTGTTAAAAATAAGAAGGCACGTTTTGAGTTTGCCAAAAGGCATGTGGAAGACTCCCCAAATGTATGGGGGAAGGTGCACTGGTCAGATGAGACTAAAATTTAACTTTTCGGCCACCGAGGAAATCGCTATGTATGGCACATACCCAACACATCCCATCACCCCAAGAACACCATCCCCACAGTGAAACATAGTGGTGGCAGCATCATGATGTGGGGATGTTTTTCAGCATCAGGGACTGGGAAACTGTTTCGAGTCGAGGGAAAGATGGATGGTGCTAAATACAGGGATATTCTTGAGCAAAACCTGTGATTTGATACTGGGACGGAGTTTCACCTTCCAACAGGACAATGACCCGAAGCATACTGCTAAGAGTGGTTTAAGGGGAAACATTTAAATGTGTTGGAATAGCCTAGTCAGAACCCAGATCTCAATACAATTGAGAATCTGTGGTCAGACTTGAAGATTGCTGTTCACTAGCAGAAACCATCCCTTGAGGAATGGGCAAAAATCCCAGTGGCAAGATGTGGCAAGCTCATAGAGACTTATCCAAAGCGACTTGCAGCTGTAATTGCCGCAAAATGTGGCTCTACAAAGTACTGACTTTTTAGGGGGGTGAATAGTTATGCACGCTGAAATGTTCTGTTATTTTGTCCTATTTGTTGTTTGCTTCACAATAAAAAATAAATAAAAAAAATCTTCAAAGTTGTAGGCATGTTCTGTGAATGAATTGATGCAAACTTCAAACAATCCATTTTAATTCCAGGTTGTGAGGCAACAAAACATGAAAAATGCTAAGGGGGGTGAATACTTTAGCAAGGCACTGTGTGTGTGTGTGTGTGTGTGTGTGTGTGTGTGTGTGTGTGTGTATATATATATATATACATACACAGAATGGATGGTGCACACGTATGATTAAAAGCTTTTGCTAGCACAAAATATTCAGCTCACATACATCAAAGTTTAAAGTCACCGGCTTCAATCACAATCTCCCACATTAGCGCTTCAGGATGCGCTCAGCAGTATGAACGGAATTTGAGAACGGCGGGTATGAAAGATACGGGTGTACCGCAATCGAACCACAGGAAGGAAATCACTCCATCCACCGCTCTATTCCAATGATCCCGACCGGTTTTGTCACACTGGACTTCGTCAGGGGAGGTGTGGCCAAACTGGCCATACCAGACATTGCTGCTGTTCTTATAGCAGATTTCCAAGTCCATACATTACTGGTAACAATTGTAACACCTGCATGTTTAGATAGCAGAACTCTAAGTCCATTTGTTATTGGTAACTATAGTTAACTTTCAGAAATCTTCCTATCAAATTGCATCCACTCTACACAGTCCACACATATCCTCACATGTCTTCTCATCCTTCCTCTTGACCCCGGTTCATCATTGCTGTGTGACCATATCATACAGCCCACCAAGAACCTTTGCAATCTGGCGGACAACTATGCAATAGATAGCACCTTTCCTTGTGTATACATGCCTATTTCCCTATAGATTGTAAGCTTGCGAGCAGGGCCTTCCTACCTCTATGACTGTTTGTCATTACCCAGTTTTGTTATATCATTGTTATTTCCAATTGTAAAGTGCAACGGAATTTGCCGCGCTATATAAGAAACTGTTAATAAATAAATAAATAAATAAATAAATAACTCCTGCGTGTTTAGATAGCAGAACTCTAAGTCCATTTGTTATTGGTAACTATAGTAAACACCTGCATGTTTTAAAAACTCATGAAAACAGCAACAACTGTATTTAAATAAATATATATATATATATATATATATATATATATATATATATATATATATATACACCTGTTCACCATATTTAGGAGCGGGGCTCCAGGAACCGGCTCCATCTAAAGACTTTTGGTATCCATAATTTGATGAATGAAGGTTCCTATACCTGTTAATGGGCTTTGTCACTGTGGACAGTATTGGAGCTGCTAGGCAATCAGGAGATATCAGCGATACCCTCTCTGCATTACCTGTTTTCTGAATATCCCCAATCCTTTAATTTTGAATGAGCCCGACAGACCATATCACAGACCTTGTTTAAATAAAACAGTGACCAACTGCAGTCACTGCTGTTGTCCTGAGCCAACATCTTCTGTTTTACTTCATATGTGATATTCCCAACACAACACTCTCACAAAGAAAAATAATCCATGCTTCTGCTAGTATGGCAGTATCACAGGCAGAACTCTGGGAGGCAACGGAGTCATCTGCCGCCGGGCTCCTGCTCTGAAGGGGGGCACCTCTCCTTTCATTCTGTGACACCATTGAATTAAGTTGATTGATAGCTGCCGCTGTCTTTTCAGTGACCGACTTCCTCACTGGTCCCTGCACCTTACAAATCACACCCTCTTTATTATACACATTTTACAAGTGTCACACCCAGGATTAGAAACCACAACCAATTACACTGGAAGCAGGCACCTTACTGATGAAGCTATTTGCTCCTGTATAGGAAATATGAGAATTTTAACTATATGAAGTTACATCTCTGACAATTACACGTAACGTCATATAGTTAGAATGCTCATGCTTCCTCTACAGGAGCAAATATCTCCATCAGTAAAGTGTCTGCTGTCAGTGTAACAGGTCATGGGTTCTAATCCTGGGTATGACTGCTAAGAAATGTGTGATTTAAAATAAAAGACAATTAAATGTATAAATACAGTATATACATTTTTTTCAGAACACCACACACACACACACACACACACACACACACACACACACACACACACACACACACACACACATATATCTATCTAATATAGGAAATAGGGGGGCACCAATATTTATCTTGCCTCCGGGCAACTGGGACGAAATTTACGCCACTGGGCAGTATGGAGCCTTTGCAGATAAATATGATGAATATGAATGTGATTTTGAATGTCAGAATGTGATGGAAGAGTTGTCTGATTGGAGTGAACTGCAAGCACAGAACTAAAAAGTCATAGGAACACAGAAATTGATGGCAGATAAGAACCACTTGGCCCATCTAATCTGCCCCCTAAAGTCTAACAGCAAACAAGATGGCTTTTTTTTAAAGTAATTTCACAGCAGAAAAATGTGAGCAAAAGCATGCACAATATAGACATGCACTTATGTACTGTATGTGTGCATTGTGCACTCAGAGGAAAAGCACAGAACGAGGCACTTTCAGTGTAAATGATACAATAGTATGTAATATATGTATATAAGTATAGCATTATGGTAAATGAGGAATATTCATATTTGAAATGTGTACTGAAATGTGTCTCCTCTGATGCTGGCCCAGTGCTGCTTGTTCAAGCAGTGCAACCTGCGGAAGATCACAGCCCTCTCCAAGCTCCTGTCCCTGCACCTAGCACTACTAGATGTGTTTCCTAAAAGGAGAACACATATGGAATTGATGATCCATTTGCAATGTCTGGAGACTGGTGGAAATCATCTGAACTTCATGTTTTGCCTGGTATTTGGCAATGTATGTTTTTTATGTTCTATTATTGAAAGTAATGAACTTAATTCAAAACATTCTCAACAGGAAGAATGCACTGATAGAAATACAAATTAAACTTGCCTTACAGTTTTCTGTTACTCTTATCTCTGAATTAGAGGAACACCAGATACTGAACTACTGCTGAAGTCATGAAACTTTGCACAAGTGCCCCCCGTGCAAATCAAGGTAGAAGTATGCTAAGCTTGTGGAGAAGTGGAAAAATGGGGAGTCTTACCAGCATCCTACATTCTACCCTTTGTACCACCCCTCTCATTATTATGTCCCCCTTTGTGTAAAACTATTTCTTACATTGCTCAGAGTGTGCAGTCAATACCCAAAGACTGCCAGCTCTAAACCCTTTTACTAAATGGAAATTACTCTGTGCCCCTCTGCTTTCTAAGGAACATCGCTAAAAACACCCTTTTTATAAATCCCCTTTTTGTGGTTTTAGTAACTTGCTCCGCAAATGACACACTCCTTTATACACTGCTCCAGTGCACTAACTAATACAGTGTTCTAACCAGTAACGTTACAATAATGCCCTCAGTCAGCCAACTCTCCCCTTCTACTGTTCTCCTGAATATACCACAGTCTTGATCAGCAGACCATTGTTCCTTGGTGAAAACCTAAGCACACTTAAGCGAGATAAGGCCTGTGGTTGATCAAACTAAAGTTTTTCATTGTCCTCTATACCACATAGTTCTGAGGTGACTTTGTATTTCGTAACTAACCCTATTTGCGTTTTGCATACATAAGAGATAGATAGTTACAAAGGCTATCTGCTGAAGTAATAGACATTACCCGATTTCCAGCATCTCTGAGGACACAAAAAAGCAAAACCCAGTTTGTTTAGGGAGTAAGAGTAGTAACAAAGTCTGTGCATGACATGATCTGCAAACACCATAAATATTGCATCACTTTCTTATACTAACAACAACGAATGAGGGAATATCTGTTGATATGTCCTACTGGTATAGAACAATAGGCACCATCGAAATTGAGTTTAGGTCAGAGAGTTTATCCTTAAACTGGTTTATTTAGGATAACAGCGGTTGTCAGTTATAACAGCGGTAACACAGTAACACAATGTAATACAGAGTAAGTGGTTATGTCACCAGAGACAGCAGAAGTGGAGACATCTGCAGTACTACCTTCCCGGAGGAACATGTGCTGCATGTCCATACAATACACCACACAAAACACTCTGAGATGGTGCAGGGTCATGCTTGCACAGTAAAGGTTGCTGTGGCCATCTTGGTAAAGGTGGCTGCCTCACTTCAATATACTGTAGGAACATGAGATAGCACTGGATAGCACTCCTCTCTAACAATATCTAATTTTCATAAATAAATTGCACCTGCTAATGACAAAATTGCCAAAGGTTTATGTGGATTAACTAGTTTGGTTATAACTTAATATAATCCACTCCTATTAGATTGTATCTTACTTTACCTGCTTAGTGAAAAACATGATTTTTGTTGAGACTGCACTATGCATCCAGTTGAACATCAGCCCCGTAATGATAAAAATGTACATCTGTCCATGCAATGTACATGCAAGTCTTTATTAGCAGGAATAAGATAGAATATAGACTATTTGATTCTATAAAGAGCATTGGTTCCCAAACTGTGTGCCAAGGCACCCTGGGGTGCTTTGGGGCACTTGCAAGGATGCCTTGGATTGATGGTCTCCTGGACCAATTCAAATTATTTATGATCAATGTGATAGGCAAAACCAGTGCTGGTGGCTGCAAATCATAAAATATGTGGACAAACAGAAGTGAATCCTGTCCCTCTCCACATAACTGAGCCTAAAGATGACATACAGTATAAACACAATTTACTCAATATATTCATTTTTTTCTCAATTTCTCAATAAGAAACTTTTGGACCAGGGGTACATTGAACACAATTCTGATACTCTAGGGCACCGTGATTCAAAAAAGTTTGGGAACCACTCATATAGAGTATAGATAAATAAATAAATAAATAAATAATAATAAAAAAATCTCCTATATAATAGCCTTGTTATTCTGTGCCTGGCCCTCTAACGCTGGGCGGAGTCACAGTCACAGATCTGGGTGGCTGGATGCAGGCCAGGAACAGTCCCCTCCCTCGGTCCGCCCATCCCCACCCAGTTCCCTCCCCATCTCCGCCCAGTCCCCTCTTTCCCTCCTTCCTGTACACTTCCTGCACCCTGGTGACACTGCAGCTGGTGAGTCTTTCGGCTGCCGCACCATCCGGAGGAGAATGCCGTGGACGACCTCTGACAGCCGCACCCGCCCCCCTCCCACCCGCGGCACCCACAGCCTCCACAACATCTGCCCCCCACCCGCGGCACACGCCTCCCTCCTCCCCGCACCCTCCCACCCGCGGCACCCAAACCTGCAGCACCACCCGCGGCACTCCCGCACCTCCCCCACCCGCGGCACTCCCGCCCCCTCCTCCACCCATAGCACCCACATCTGCAGCACCCAACACCCCTCCCCCACCCGCGGCACTCCCACCTCTCCCCCACCCGCGGAACTCCCGCCCCCTCCCCCATCCATTGCAGCTACACCTGCAGCACCCACCGCCGCTCCCCCACCCGCGGCACTCCCGCCCCCACCCACGTCACTCCCGCCCCCTCCCCCACCTGTAGCACCCACTCCTGCAGCACCCCCTGCCCCCTCCCCCACCCAAGGCACTCCCGCCGCCTCCCCCACCCGCAGCACCCCCCGCCCCACCCCCACCCGCGGCACCCACAGCACCCACCACATCTATCTCCCACCCACGGTACACGCCCCTCCCCCACCCGCCCCACTCCTGCCGCCTTCCCCACCCGTAGCACCCACAAACCGCGGCGCACTCCGCCCCTCCCCCACCCCCAAACCCACCTCTCCCCCCCCAGCTGCACCCCCGCACCCTCCACCCCACCTGCCCCTCCCCCACCCGCGGCACCCACAGTATCCACCACATCCGCCCCCCACCCGCGGCACTCCCGCCCCCTCCCCCACCCGTAGCACCAACAACCGCAGCACCCCCCGCCGTCCCCACCCGCGGCACTCCCGCCCCTCCCCCACCCACCGCACCCACTACATCCATCCCCCAACCCGTCCCCTCCCTCGGTCCGCCCATCCCCACCCAGTTCCCTCCCCATCTCCGCCCAGTCCCCTCTTTCCCTCCTTCCTGTACACTCCCTGCACCCTGGTGACACTGCAGCTGGTGAGTCTTTCGGCTGCCGCACCATCCGGAGGAGAATGCCGTGGACGACCTCTGACAGCCGCACCCGCCCCCCTCCCACCCGCGGCACCCACAGCCTCCACAACATCTGCCCCCCACCCGCGGCACACGCCTCCCTCCTCCCCGCACCCTCCCACCCGCGGCACCCAAACCTGCAGCACCACCCGCAGCACTCCCGCCCCTCCCCCCACCCGCGGCACTCCCGCCCCCTCCCCCACCCATAGCACCCACATCTGCAGCACCCAACACCCCTCCCCCACCCGCGGCACTCCCACCTCTCCCCCACCAACGGAACTCCCGCCCCCTCCCCCATCCATTGCAGCCACACCTGCAGCACCCACCGCCGCTCCCCCACCCGCGGCACTCCCGCCCCCACCCAAGTCACTCCCGCCCCCTCCCCCACCTGTAGCACCCACTCCTGCAGCACCCCCCGCCCCCTCCCCCACCCATGGCACTTCCGCCCCCTCCCCCACCCGCAGCACCCCCCGCCCCTCCCCCACCCGCGGCACCCACAGCACCCACCACATCTATCTCCCACCCACGGTACACGCCCCTCCCCCACCCTCCCCACTCCTGCCGCCTTCCTCACCCGTAGCACCCACAAACCGCGGCGCACTCCGCCCCTCCCCCACCCCCAAACCCACCTCTCCCCCCCGGCTGCACCCCCGCACCCTCCACCCCACCTGCCCCTCCCCCACCCGCGGCACCCACAGTATCCACCACATCCGCCCCCACCCGCGGCGCTCCCGCCCCCTCCCCCACCCGTAGCACCCACAACCACAGCACCCCCCGCCCTCCCCACCCGCGGCACTCCCGCCCCTCCCCCACCCACCGCACCCACCACATCCGTCCCCCAACCCGCCACACGCTCCTCCCCCACCCGCAGCACTCCCACCCCGTCCCCCACACGTATCACCCGCAAAACCACCGCCCCTCCCCCACCAGCGGCACCGCCGCACCTCCCCCACCCCACCTCCATACCCACCTCAACCCCCTTACACCCTCCACCCCACCCGCGGCACCCCTGCACCTCCCCCACCCCCATACCCACTTCTCCCCCACCCGCGGCACCCACAGCATCCACCACATCTGCCCCCCACTCGTGGCACACACCCTTCGCCCGCCCGCGGCACTCCTTCCCCCACCCGTAGCACCCCCTACCCCACCTGCAGCACCCCCGCACCTCCCCCACCCCACACTCACCTCTCCCTACCGCTACACCCCCGCACCCTCCACCCCATCAGCCCCTCCCCCACCCGCAGCACTCACAGCATCCACCACATCCGGCCCCCACCCGTGGCACATGCCCTTCCCCCACCCGTAGCACCCACCACCCCTCCCCCACCCGCGGCACCCCCGCAACCCATACATACCTCTCTTCCCCACTACACCCCCGCACCCCACCCACCCCTCCCCCACCCGCGGCACCAACAGCATTCACCACATCCCCCCGCGGCACACGCCTCCCCTTCCACCCACAGCATCCACCACATCCCCCTCGCACCCGCGGCACTCTCGCCCCCACCCCCACCCTTAGCACCCACACCCGCAGCACCCCCTGCCCACTCCCCTGCCCTCAGCGCATCCAGACCCCCACCACAACCCCGCAGCTGCCACTCCCCCAACCACAGCACCTCCAGGCCCCCTCCCCCACCCACATCATCTATAGACATCTTCCCCTATTCGTGGACCTACCACACCTCCCCCACCCGCAGCACCTCTGGACCACCTCCCACAGCACCTCCGGACCTTATCCACGGCTCCCCTGCAGCCACCCCTCCTCCATCCACAGCACTTCTAGAACCTATCACCCAACCTCACCCCCCCTGCAACCCCACCTCCCCAAACACCCCCCACTACATCGGGGTGATCAGCGGCACGGATAGGCACCTCCACCTCACTGAACCCACCCCCTTTCCAAACCACCTCACACACACTGAACTTCTGTGAGTATAGTTGCTACCAGAGGACATTGGATTAATAAAAAAAGTAATACTGTGGCCATAAGTGGTGCTGCTACCTGTGGCCATTGTGTGTATAAGCGCCACTGCTACCTGTGGCCATTGTGTGTATAAGCGGCTCAGCTACCTGTGTCCATTGTGTGTATACGCGGCTCTGATACCTGTGACCACTGTGTGTATAAGCTGCGCTGCATACACTAGCAGTATATACTACACTATGTTATTCATTGTGCCCTGTGGCTACTCTTCACGCCCTCACAAAGGGCTACGCCCCCTTGACAATCGCACGCCCTCCCCCCTTGCAATATTTACCCACTAGCATAAACTTTTTTGCAGGTAATACTCCATGTAATAACAATTATAGCACAGCTGAAGCCCGTGCAGGGGTTAACGGGTCGTTGCCTCTTGCAATGGTATTTTCTAACACCTTGCCTCTCTTTATCCTCTCCCTACCACCCTGACTCTCCCTATCCGTTACCGATCACACAGCGTTTCTGTACATTCCCTTTCTCCCCCTCTACGCCTCTCTATTTTTTCTCAACCGGACACCATTTTTGTATGCCCTCTATACTGCCCTGCGTTTCTGATTCTGTTATCTACGGACCTGTGTATGTTCAAAGGCGTGCAGGGGTTAACGGAGCGTAGCCCCTACCGACGGTGTGAAGAGCGCCCGTAGGGTGCGATGAATCACCTAGTATATATATATTCTGCTAATGGATTATATGAGGATTACAAAATAGGTTGGTTAATAGCACACCACATCAAAATGACTTATGCATTGTAAATTGGACAATAGAATACGCTATGTATTGGAATAAGAATGCTCTTTTTATATTTGATACTAAAATGCTCTCTTGGTTGTATATATGTCACTAGAATGCTTTGTGTATTGTACAGCATATCCTTGGAATTGTAAATTGACCACTATAATTGGCTGTGTTTTTATAGAGGTTATAAGTGTTCTGTGTATTTTATAAAGGTAAGGATGGGGGAATGGGGGGGGGGGGGGGTGCTTGACTGAACACCCTAATTTTAAACATAAGAGGTATTACCTTGTTAAAACTTGTAGTGCCATGCAGAAGAAACTGAAAATGCAGGCACACACTCTAAGCAATAAGAACACTGATAATCAGAACAATTATAATAAACTGTAAAATTTAGCATGTAGGAAAATTGAGGTACTGAGCATATTTTTTGGTTAAAAATGTGACCCCACTAACCTCATCACGTTCACCTGGTGACCTCAGAATTTTTGGCCAACAATTGTGCTAAGTACCTACATTTTACATCATGCTAAATTGTAGTTTATTATAATTGTTCTGATTCAAAGTGTTCTTAGTGCTTGGAGTGTGCACCTGCATTTTCAATTTTATAGAGGTTACTGGAATGCTCTGTGTATTGTATGGTCATTAAAATGCACTCTGTGTTGTAAAGTGATCAAAAGACTACAAGCTTTCTGTATTGTATGTAGATCTCTAAAATGATACCTGTATTGTATTTAACAGTCATTAGAATCATATGTTTATTTTGTAAAGGTCATTAGAATGCTGTGTGCATTGTCATTATATAATGGTCACTAGAATGCTTTGTATGGAGGTCAGTGAAATAGTCTCTACTTTATAATGTTTTATTTCATTATAGCTATTTTTCATCATTTTAATTAATTTCATTGGCTCTATAAATTATGCCCACATTAGAGAACCCACATCTGTTGTTTTGCCCCTCTCTGTTGTGGTAAGCTGGTAAACATGTTTGTGTGTGCCCCATATGTAAAAGTTGCCAGCCTTTGGCTCTGAGGGCAAGCAGACACAAGCAGCCATGGTACCTCAGCATCACTACTGTGGTTACTATAATAGGCAATGAGAGAGAGAAATGTAGAGACTGCTAGCTGTTAGGACACAGCAGGAGCGTTCCCCTGCAGGATAGCTATGTCTCTATTTCCATTTCTGAAATAAACACAGAAGATATTTGCATTGGTTTCTATGTACATAAAAATCAGCTTTCCGGTACTGTGAGACATACAACTGAAAGCAATAGCTGACTCCTAATCACCTAAGAGAATATGTTAAAATAAAGGAATTTTATTAGTTTAAAATACTTATCTAAAATGCTTTTTAAATTAGCAGTAAATTAGCAATCTCCACCCCATGAATTCCATTTGAAGCCCATTACTGTGGCTACCAGCAGCGACCATGTAATGGTTGTCGTCCTTCCCCCCCCCCCCCGCCCCCCTCCAGCCTCTCCTGTCAGAAGGAACACCATTTTGTAGCCTTACAGTTACTGCTGTTTGATATTATAGCCATGTGACACTCATCAAATATGTAAGATCATGCAAAAAAGTATAAGATTTTAAAATGTAATTTTACCTGCATAATAACTCATGCAGCCTCTCTATGAGATACACAGCAGTGACTGACAATGGGAATACATGTCATGGAAGGGTAAAGGGAACATCCTGTACTACTGGTTTCAGATACCAAAGTGGTTTGGGTATAACATGTTCACAGTCTTAATGCTGACATTCATTATGCAGATAGTGATGAAATTTGTTTTGGTATCCCAGCGGTGACTTACTTGTTCCCTACAACGGCAGCGGCTTCTGCAGCATCTTCCTGTTCCCAGCGGTCATGTGACTGTGACTTCCGGGTCAGACATATGATCTTCCCTGATATTATCACTAACCATCCCTTTAGTGCCAAACCCTAACCTTTTCCCTTCCCACAGAAGGCCAAACCCATTGCCTATCGACATTTTAATATTGTTGACATCACAACTGTTAACATTTTGGGGTCAACATTGTTATTGTCAATCTTCTGACTACATCACCACAGTATACTGTAACTGTGTTAATATCATCATGTGCGTATTGCAGGAGAAGATGCAGTGATAGCAAGGAAGGTATGAGTGTGCGTATCCTGGAAAAGTAAAGGAAGCATCTTGTACTCCTAGTCTCAGTCACCTGTGCCGTATGACTTTGTTACTATGCACCACATCAAGTACTTATTGCAGGTGGAGATGCAGTGATTATGGAGGGGGTATGAGAGGTGAGTAGGCACCAGGAAGGCATTGTAAGGCGATGCACTTGGGATGCCGGCAGTCAGGATCCGGACACCTACTAGGTACCCCTGATCCCTAACGTCCTTAACCCTAACCCTCCTAACCACAGCCTGATCCTTACCATCCCCCCTCTCCCCACAACCTAACCTATCCCTCCCCAGTGGTGCCAAACCCTAACCCCCCTCCCGCAGCCTAAAACTAACCCTCCCTCCCCCGCAGCCTAACCCTAACCCTTCGCACAGCCTAACCCTAACCCCCTGCCCCGCCACCTGCAGACTAATGCTACCCCCGCATCCCCTCCACCTCCCCTTCCCCCACACGCACACACGGCTTACCTGTCAGCAGCCCTGGCATACCCTCATTCAGCATTCCGTCACTGCATTGCGATCCATGTCAGGATCCCGGCATTGGTATTCTAAGCAGTGTCGGGATTCCGGGTCAGTATTTCGATTGCCGGGATCCTGACTGGATCCCATGGTAAGAGTTTCCCCTTTGCCAATCTTTAAATTCTTCCATCAGTAATGAGGTTATACTTTGCGTAATGGTTTAATTAGTCCTACGAAGTACGAACTAGTCCCACAATCTATAGTATAGCCTAAACGGACAGAAAAAAGATAATACATTTGCATTTTTGGTATACTTTTTATAACAAAAATATATGTGCAGCAATTTTATTAACTAGAGTTAAGTGAAATTGCTGAAAAGTTTGCAGCCAAATGCACAATGAGGTGAATATTCGATGAAACAGTTCTGCAAATTCCACCCGTCTTTAGTGTTATTGGTTCTGCTACTATAAGCTGCAATATTGAAACTAATGAACATTTTTCCAGCTATTAAAAAAATGTGAGGAACTGTTTATGTGTGGCTCAAAAGAAGGGGATTAGGAAACATAATGTCAAAACTATTTACTGTCCAAGAACAGTTAGCTAATGGCTATTAAAGCAACTTGCTATTATCTAAATTTGCCCAAATGAAAAAGTGCCAGCTGCTATTTATCTCAGGCATTGGGAAACGCATTTGTGTTCACATTGCATTAAAGTAATGCGTAATATTTCTTTTATTTTCTCAAAAATTACTCATCTCGGGGGAATAGAACATATGGCCTGACGTCTGTAGTGTACCATCCGTTATAAAAGGAGATGCAACACACCACTCACCGACTTCTTTAGGGTTCACCAACTGCTTGTATGGGGCCAGAATAGAGCTCATTATTCTGTTCATTTCTTTCCAGTAGAACAGCTCCAAGCCTTGACAGTAAACGCGGATAATTGAAGTGAAAGTTCTCAACCCTGACTACCCAATCTTCTCATAAAACAATCACTGAATTGTACCAGGGGCCTGTTGACACAACAAACCTTGCAGTGCAAATTTTGCCTCGTAATTAGCAAGCAGTGCCTGTCATGTCCGTTAAATGGTGTTATGTGATGGCGTATGAATAGAAAAACAATTAACTGTCCTCTCAGGGAAAGAAGTTGGAAAAAGCTGCAGTAAGTGAAAATGACAAGTCTGTAAAGGGAACTAAATGAATTTGGCTTACACTTCACACTTGCGCTTCACAGGTGGAATACTGGGCCTCTGAGGCCTACTTCTGGGACTGTGTGCTGTTTCACCAACTTAATGCCAATTTCTTAAAGGAGACCTCCAGGTAAAAAAATGATTGGACCCTTTAACTAGCTGCTTTATGGGTGCCCCATGCTCAATATTCAAGCAGGGCATACATTCAAAAAGTACCAAAAAGACCATATAAAGTCACTATTTTGTGATACTTATTAGCATAGCAAGCAGGTACTAACTCATATCAGAGATTTGTACTTGAGAGGCTACGGGAAACTGGGTGCACTTCTAGGTTAGGTTGCAGACTAGGTAGTGAATACATTAGCTGTGAATCTCGAAGTGCGCTTTAGTCTCACCAATACATACCAAAGTATTTTACTGTATGCATTGGGTGTGGTTTACAAATGATGCACACTCTCTATCTTGATTGCAGATATAAAAGTGAAGTGTGGATTTTATATCATCAGTGACTTTGCCAATAAGCTGCATTTATAACTTCAACTGGGCTATTTATCCAGCCTTTTGAGCTACTGTGCCCAGAGAATCATTGTTTAGTATGATTGGGTGGATTATTTTGCATGAGATAGCTGTGGTAAGCATGCTCAGCCATTTGTTTTTCAATGTGTTTGTCTTTAAGGTGCCTTTAAAACTAGAAAGACAAGTTTATCTGAAGCACCCAGTGGCATTGCCACTGTTTACAACCACCAGTAGAACTAGAGCAGGGGTAATAGGCATCCCTCCCACAGCAGCTGGAGGTCTGCTTATTGCCCACCCCTGAGCTAGAATTAGAGGATCGGTGCAAGCCTCACAACACAAGCGGGTGTTTGATGGGAGAAGCATGGCAAATGCCACAAGCTGGCAGTACTGTTCAGTGAGAGGAAGCCACTATAAGCAAAGCGGTCCCTAGTTAAGTTCCGATATTGATGAAAAAGAAGAGTGAAAAAAGATACCCACAGAGGTAGAGAAAGGCGCTATCTTCTCCAGCTCAATTGCAGAAATGCCTGAAAGGAGGGAGAGAGACCTTACACCATAGAGACCCCTGCAGAGGTAGGGATGGCAATCAACGGTCTATGGTTTTGCTATCAATAGGGGAGCTGATGGTTCTCCACCATTTATTGCTTAGAGCACAACAATCCCCCACCCCCACCCCACTCCCACACACACACACACACACCCTCTGTTGATAGGGGCAGTAGTTTAGCTTCACCCCTGTTGCAACCTGCAAAGCCCTGCCCCCTTCCCTGATTGTCCCTCCTCCAGCCACTTCATTGATGGTCATCGATGGAGCAAACCATTGCTGGTTTCCTGCCATCAGTGTAAACCACAGATGGCACTATCGATGGTAGACCTGTCAATGACCATCTCAATGCAAAAGATCTGGCTATTACAGAAGAGGTCAGTGAGGGACTTACTGTGAGGAGAGAACGAAAACAGAAACTCATGATGTGAGACTTTGTGCCACAATGTAATGGGATGAAGGGTCCCTGTTTGTATAGCCCTTGAGGTGCTCCCATAGTGTGCCTACAGGGGAGCTCTGATAGAATGTGACAGAAACTGTATGTGAGAGGGTATGCAATTATCATCCCGGCAGTCAGGATGTCGGCGGTCATATGACCAATGGCGGAATCCTGACATCACTCAGGAGACCAGTGCCAGATCACCGGCAGCAGACAACGCGAAGGTGAGTATCAGGGTTCAGGATTAGGGTTATGGCCCAGGGGGGAGGGTTGGGGGGGGGGGGTTAGCCCTAGCCACCACCCTCTAAGGGTTAGTCGTAGCCAACACTCCCCGAGGACTAGGGTTAGGGTAGGGGTACAAATATTTGGCCCCTCTGATATTGGGATCTTCAGTGTTAGGATGCCTATGTCGGTCATGTGATCGCTGGCATCCCGGCCACCAGAATTTCATATATATTCCTGTGAGAGAGCCCAGCAGTGAAAGCCCAAGCTGTCTGCAAAAAAAACAATCTGGAACAGCGCTTAGCATTTAATAAAAACTTTTTTTATTTTATTGTCTATAAAATTAAATAAAAAATAAAAGATAATAAATAAAAAATAATAATATATATATGAAATTGCGAGAATTATGCAATTATACAGTTACCGGCCGGATTTCTTATAATATACATTCAATCCATAAAACAATTAATATGTATATAATACACAACTGTTGCACACAGCAAGAAATTTTAAAATAATTATATATTTAGGCACAACAGAATAAACTCCACTAATAGGAATGACTTTTTATGTTGACAGATATAACTTAGCAGGCGTCCCTGCGCTGTATAGTGCCACTTGTATTATCCGTTTAATTTGTTTGGACAAAACTTGTATAATTTATCCTTCCTTTAAGAAGCAAAAATGAAGCAACAGTCTCTGTGTGGAATATACGGCAATTCTGATGTAAAACTGTCCATGTATCAGCACAGCGGCATGATAAGAAAACTGTTATATGAACGTGGTAATTTGAGACTCCCTTTAACACCAGATAACGCACCAACCTCTATATAATGATGTTGTATAGCTCAGATGAAGGAGAGTCCTCCTTATTCCCCCTTAGCACTGGGGTCCGGAAAACCGGGGTACTGAGATATGCGGTGTTTAAGAGGCAGTCAGCGTCTCCTGGAGTGAATGAATAAGCCGGCCGGCTGTAGCTCACTTGTCATCACATACGCGTTTCTCCGCCTTCATGTAACCTCGGCGCCTTCATCTGAGCTATACAACATCATTATATAGAGGTTGGTGCGTTATCTGGTGTTAAAGGGAGTCTCAAATTACCACGTTCATATAACAGTTTTCTTATCATGCCGCTGTGCTGATACATGGACAGTTTTACATCAGAATTGCCGTATATTCCACACAGAGACTGTTGCTTCATTTTTGCTTCTTAAAGGAAGGATAAATTATACAAGTTTTGTCCAAACAAATTAAACGGATAATACAAGTGGCACTATACAGCGCAGGGACGCCTGCTAAGTTATATCTGTCAACATAAAAAGTCATTCCTATTAGTGGAGTTTATTCTGTTGTGCCTAAATATATAATTATTTTAAAATTTCTTGCTGTGTGCAACAGTTGTGTATTATATACATATTAATTGTTTTATGGATTGAATGTATATTATAAGAAATCCGGCCGGTAACTGTATAATTGCATAATTCTCGCAATTTCATATATATATTATTATTTTTTATTTATTATCTTTTATTTTTTATTTAATTTTATAGACAATAAAATAAAAAAAGTTTTTATTAAATGCTAAGCGCTGTTCCAGATTGTTTTTTCTTGTTTTAAATTAATTGGAGGCTTACAAACCAGGCCCCAGGAATGTGCAGCTAGCGTTTAATTCAAATATCAGCGCCCAATTCTGTTTTTGTCCTCTGTCTGCAAAAAGTTGCCAGCATGTCAGAGGGATGATCACTGGATATTGGGATATATTGTACGTGTGGCAAAGTCCCTATTTATTGGGACCATTGCTATGTCTGCCTAGAAAAAGACCCTTGCAGTCCGTCATATAGAATTTTTGCAACACATTAAAAAACAAATATAAATACACATACTTATCAAAAATATTTCATCTCTGACCATAAAGCTGCTGCAGAATCTTGGACAAACATGCACTGTGTATACATGCCCTGTGTATACTGTACATGCCCTTTGTATTAGAGATGTGCACTTGAAATTTTTCGGGTTTTGTGTTTTGGTTTTGGGTTCGGTTCCGCGGCCGTGTTTTGGGTTCGACCGCGTTTTGGCAAAACCTCACCGAATTTTTTTTGTCGGATTCGGGTGTGTTTTGGATTCGGGTGTTTTTTTCAAAAAACCCTAAAAAACAGCTTAAATCATAGAATTTGGGGGTCATTTTGATCCCAAAGTATTATTAACCTCAAAAACCATAATTTCCACTCATTTTCAGTCTATTCTGAATACCTCACACCTCACAATATTATTTTTAGTCCTAAAATTTGCACCGAGGTAGCTGTGTGAGTAAGATAAGCGACCCTAGTGGCTGACACAAACACCGGGCCCATCTAGGAGTGTCACTGCAGTGTCACGCAGGATGGCCCTTCCAAAAAACACTCCCCAAACAGCACATGACGCAAAGAAAAAAAGAGGCGCTATGAGGTAGCTGTGTGAGTAAGATAAGCGACCCTAGTGGCCGACACAAACACCTGGCCAATCTAGGAGTGGCACTGCAGTGTCACACAGGATGGCCCTTCCAAAAAACACTCCCCAAACAGCACATGACGCAAAGAAAAAAAGAGGCGCAATGAGGTAGCTGTGTGAGTAAGATAAGCGACCCTAGTGGCCGACACAAACACCGGGCCCATCTAGGAGTGGCACTGCAGTGTCACGCAGGATGGCCCTTCCAAAAAACACTCCCCAAACAGCACATGACGCAAAGAAAAAAAGAGGCGCAATGAGTTAGCTGTGTGAGTAAGATAAGCGACCCTAGTGGCCGACACAAACACCGGGCCCATCTAGGAGTGGCACTGCAGTGTCACGCAGGATGGCCCTTCCAAAAAACACTCCCCAAACAGCACATGACGCAAAGAAAAAAAGAGGCGCAATGAGGTAGCTGTGTGAGTAAGATAAGCGACCCTAGTGGCCGACACAAACACCGGGCCCATCTAGGAGTGGCACTGCAGTGTCACGCAGGATGGCCCTTCCAAAAAACACTCCCCAAACAGCACATGACGCAAAGAAAAAAAGAGGCGCAATGAGGTAGCTGTGTGAGTAAGATAAGCGACCCTAGTGGCCGACACAAACACCGGGCCCATCTAGGAGTGGCACTGCAGTGTCACGCAGGATGGCCCTTCCAAAAAACACTCCCCAAACAGCACATGACGCAAAGAAAAAAAGAGGCGCAATGAGGTAGCTGTGTGAGTAAGATAAGCGACCCTAGTGGCCGACACAAACACCTGGCCCATCTAGGAGTGGCACTGCAGTGTCACGCAGGATGGCCCTTCCAAAAAACACTCCCCAAACAGCACATGACGCAAAGAAAAATGAAAGAAAAAAGAGGTGCAAGATGGAATTGTCCTTGGGCCCTCCCACCCACCCTTATGTTGTATAAACAGGACATGCACACTTTAACCAACCCATCATTTCAGTGACAGGGTCTGCCACACGACTGTGACTGAAATGACGGGTTGGTTTGGACCCCCACCGAAAAAGAAGCAATTAATCTCTCCTTGCACAAACTGGCTCTACAGAGGCAAGATGTCCACCTCATCATCATCCTCCGATATATCACCGTGTACATCCCCCTCCTCACAGATTATCAATTCGTCCCCACTGGAATCCACCATCTCAGCTCCCTGTGTACTTTGTGGAGGCAATTGCTGCTGGTCAATGTCTCCACGGAGGAATTGATTATAATTCATTTTAATGAACATCATCTTCTCCACATTTTCTGGAAGTAACCTCGTACGCCGATTGCTGACAAGGTGAGCGGCGGCACTAAACACTCTTTCGGAGTACACACTTGTGGGAGGGCAACTTAGGTAGAATAAAGCCAGTTTGTGCAAGGGCCTCCAAATTGCCTCTTTTTCCTGCCAGTATAAGTACGGACTGTGTGACGTGCCTACTTGGATGCGGTCACTCATATAATCCTCCACCATTCTTTCAATGGGGAGAGAATCATATGCAGTGACAGTAGACGACATGTCCGTAATCGTTGACAGGTCCTTCAGTCCGGACCAGATGTCAGCATCAGCAGTCGCTCCAGACTGCCCTGCATCACCGCCAGCGGGTGGGCTCGGAATTCTGAGCCTTTTCCTCGCACCCCCAGTTGCGGGAGAATGTGAAGGAGGAGATGTTGACAGGTCGCGTTCCGCTTGACTTGACAATTTTCTCACCAGCAGGTCTTTGAACCCCAGCAGACTTGTGTCTGCCGGAAAGAGAGATCCAAGGTAGGTTTTAAATCTAGGATCGAGCACGGTGGCCAAAATGCAGTGCTCTGATTTCAACAGATTGACCACCCGTGAATCCTTGTTAAGCGAATTAAGGGCTCCATCCACAAGTCCCACATGCCTAGCGGAATCGCTCCGTGTTAGCTCCTCCTTCAATGTCTCCAGCTTCTTCTGCAAAAGCCTGATGAGGGGAATGACCTGACTCAGGCTGGCAGTGTCTGAACTGACTTCACGTGTGGCAAGTTCAAAGGGCAGCAGAACCTTGCACAACGTTGAAATCATTCTCCACTGCGCTTGAGACAGGTGCATTCCACCTCCTATATCGTGCTGAATTGTATAGGCTTGAATGGCCTTTTGCTGCTCCTCCAACTTCTGAAGCATATATAGGGTTGAATTCCACCTCGTTACCACTTCTTGCTTCAGATGATGGCAGGGCAGGTTCAGGCGTTTTTGGTGTTGCTCCAGTCTTCTGTACGTGGTGCCTGTACGCCGAAAGTGTCCCGCAATTCTTCTGGCCACCGACAGCATCTCTTGCACGCCCCTGTCGTTTTTTTTTAAATTCTGCACCACCAAATTCAAGGTATGTGCAAAACATGGGACGTGCTGGAATTTGCCCAGATTTAATGCACACACAATATTGCTGGCGTTGTCCGATGCCACAAATCCACAGGAGAGTCCAATTGGGGTAAGCCATTCCGCGATGATCTTCCTCAGTTGCCGTAAGAGGTTTTCAGCTGTGTGCGTATTCTGGAAACCGGTGATACAAAGCGTAGCCTGCCTAGGAAAGAGTTGGCGTTTGCGAGATGCTGCTACTGGTGCCGCCGCTGCTGTTCTTGCGGCGGGAGTCCATACATCTACCCAGTGGGCTGTCACAGTCATATAGTCCTGACCCTGCCCTGCTCCACTTGTCCACATGTCCGTGGTTAAGTGGACATTGGGTACAGCTGCATTTTTTAGGACACTGGTGACTCTTTTTCTGAGGTCTGTGTACATTTTCGGTATCGCCTGCCTAGAGAAATGGAACCTAGATGGTATTTGGTACCGGGGACACAGTACCTCCAATAAGTCTCTAGTTGGCTCTGCAGTAATGATGGATACCGGAACCACGTTTCTCACCACCCAGGATGCCAAGGCCTCAGTTATCCGCTTTGCAGCAGGATGACTGCTGTGATATTTCATCTTCCTCGCAAAGGACTGTTGGACAGTCAATTGCTTGGTGGAAGTAGTAAAAGTGGTCTTACGATTTCCCCTCTGGGATGACCATCGACTCCCAGCAGCAACAACAGCAGCGCCAGCAGCAGTAGGCGTTACACGCAAGGATGCATCGGAGGAATCCCAGGCAGGAGAGGAATCGTCAGAATTGCCAGTGACATGGCCTGCAGGACTATTGGCATTCCTGGGGAAGGAGGAAATTGACACTGAGGGAGTTGGTGGGGTGGTTTGCGTGAGCTTGGTTACAAGAGGAAGGGATTTACTGGTCAGTGGACTGCTTCCGCTGTCGCCCAAAGTTTTTGAACTTGTCACTGACTTATTATGAATGCGCTGCAGGTGACGTATAAGGGAGGATGTTCCGAGGTGGTTAACGTCCTTACCCCTACTTATTACAGCTTGACAAAGGCAACACACGGCTTGACAAATGTTGTCCGCATTTCTGTTGAAATACTTCCACACCGAAGAGCTGATTTTTTTGGTATTTTCACCAGGCATGTCAACGGCCATATTCCTCCCACGGACAACAGGTGTCTCCCCGGGTGCCTGACTTAAACAAACCACCTCACCATCAGAATCCTCCTTGTCAATTTCCTCCCCAGCGCCAGCAACACCCATATCCTCCTCATCCTGGTGTACTTCAACACTGACATCTTCAATCTGACTATCAGGAACTGGACTGCGGGTGCTCCTTCCAGCACTTGCAGGGGGCGTGCAAATGGTGGAAGGCGCATGCTCTTCACGTCCAGTGTTGGGAAGGTCAGGCATCGCAACCGACACAATTGGACTCTCCTTGTGGATTTGGGATTTCGAAGAACGCACAGTTCTTTGCGGTGCTTTTGCCAGCTTGAGTCTTTTCATTTTTCTAGCGAGAGGCTGAGTGCTTCCATCCTCATGTGAAGCTGAACCACTAGCCATGAACATAGGCCAGGGCCTCAGCCGTTCCTTGCCACTCCGTGTGGTAAATGGCATATTGGCAAGTTTACGCTTCTCCTCCGACAATTTTATTTTAGATTTTGGAGTCCTTTTTTTACTGATATTTGGTGTTTTGGATTTTACATGCTCTGTACTATGACATTGGGCATCGGCCTTGGCAGACGACGTTGCTGGCATTTCATCGTCTCGGCCATGACTAGTGGCAGCAGCTTCAGCACGAGGCGGAAGTGGATCTTGATCTTTCCCTAATTTTGGAACCTCAACATTTTTGTTCTCCATATTTTAATAGGCACAACTAAAAGGCACCTCAGGTAAACAATGGAGATGGATGGATACTAGTATACTTATGGATGGACGAGCGACTGCCGACACAGAGGTAGCTACAGCCGTGGACTACCGTACTGTGTCTGCTGCTAATATAGACTGGATGATAATGAGATGAAATCAATATATATATATATAATATCACTAGTACTGCAGCCGGACAGGTATATATATTTATTATGTAATGACTGATGACGGACCTGCTGGACACTGTCAGCTCAGCAGCACCGCAGACTGCTACAGTAAGCTACTATAGTAGTATGTATAAAGAAGAAAGAAAAAAAAAAAAACACGGGTAGGTGGTATACAATTATGGATGGACGAGCGACTGCTGACACAGAGGTAGCTACAGCCGTGGACTACCGTACTGTGTCTGCTGCTAATATAGACTGGATGATAATGAGATGAAATCAATATATATATATATATATAATATCACTAGTACTGCAGCCGGACAGGTATATATATTTATTATGTAATGACTGATGACGGACCTGCTGGACACTGTCAGCTCAGCAGCACCGCAGACTGCTACAGTAAGCTACTATAGTAGTATGTATAAAGAAGAAAGAAAAAAAAAAAACACGGGTAGGTGGTATACAATTATGGATGGACGAGCGACTGCCGACACAGAGGTAGCTACAGCCGTGGACTACCGTACTGTGTCTGCTGCTAATATAGACTGGATGATAATGAGATGAAATCAATATATATATATATATATAATATCACTAGTACTGCAGCCGGACAGGTATATATATTTATTATGTAATGACTGATGACGGACCTGCTGGACACAGTCAGCTCAGCAGCACCGCAGACTGCTACAGTAAGCTACTATAGTAGTATGTATAAAGAAGAAAGAAAAAAAAAAACCACGGGTAGGTGGTATACAATATTATATATATATTATATACAATTATATATATATATATATATATATATATTAAACTGGTGGTGACTGGTGGTCAGGTCACTGGTCACACTATCAGCAACTTGCAAGTAGTACTCCTAAGCAGACAATCACAATATATATTATACTGGTGGTCAGTGTGGTCACAATGGCAGTGTGGCACTCTGGCAGCAAAAGTGTGCACTGTACGTTATATGTACTCCTGAGTCCTGCTCTCAGACTCTAACTGCTCCCCACTGTCAGTGTCTCCCCCACAAGTCAGATAATATACAGTCACACTATCTATCACTTCAGCAAGTAACTAGTACTCCTCCTAATGCTCCCCAAAATTACTACTGTGTCTCTCTCTACTGTCTCACTCTCTTCTCTATAAACGGAGAGGACGCCAGCCACGTCCTCTCCCTATGAATCTCAATGCACGTGTGAAAATGGCGGCGACGCGCGGCTCCTTATATAGAATCCGAGTCTCGCGATAGAATCCGAGCCTCGCGAGAATCCGACAGCGGGATGATGACGTTCGGGCGCGCTCGGGATAACCGAGCAAGGCGGGAAGATCCGAGTCGCTCGGACCCGTGTAAAAGAACATGAAGTTCGGGCGGGTTCGGATTCCGAGGAACCGAACCCGCTCATCCCTACTTTGTATACATCTTTTTTTCAGTAGAATTAGTTTTTATTACTTCCTATTAATAACGTCCTTTCAGGCACACTGGGCAATCTGAGCTATAGGTACTCCAGGCGCACTCCGTGCCTGTCATCGGTACATCTGTCATCACTGCCCTGCGGCTTTGATGTGCTTTTATCCCATTCATAGGAAATGTTAAAGTGATGTGGTGAAAATATAATGGGCAGCTGCTATGTCTAAAATGTAGGACCTGAAACAAGTTACTGTACAATGAAGTCCAAACCCTGTGTGCAAATTTCAAACTGTGTACAATCAAGGGACAAAATGTCCTGTTAAGGTGTATAATACTAGCTGCTATACAGTATTTACTGTTGTTCCCAAACAGGGGCAAATTCAAAGTATATTTAATGTACCAGCATGATATATAAAGACAAACGGGTAAAGACGTCTCCCAGCTCTCACTTATTGGTGTAGTGTATCACATGCAAATAGAGGTACCGTCATTTTCAAAAGTCTCTTTCCACAGTCTCGTAGATCACAACAAATCACACACAGCGTCTCTCCTATTCCCCTGTTTCGTGGCTGTTCATCAATGCCAATCCTAGGAGCATCCACTGTTTTTGCAACAGTATAAAACTTTTGAGTATTACCAGCAATTTAGTGGCTAACGTTGGTTTAGTGAAAATGCTGTAAAAGCTTTCTTGCCAATCAGGACATAAGAGGAGGGACAAAATGCTTATTAATCGTAATGTTAACCATTATTTTATGATTAAGGGAACAGAAACAATTAATAATTAGAGTTATTTTATTAATATATTGATGTTAATACTATATTAACATTATTTGAAAGGATCAATGGGCCTAATTCAGACTTGATCACTAGGCTGCGTTTTCGTACAGCGGGCGTTCAGGTCTAAACTGCGCATGTGTATGCACCGCAAAGCTCAGGCGTGTCGCACGGGTAGAAAGCGGATTCGCTGCTCAGCGATGGGTTTGTGCAACGGATCCGTTTGCATGGGCGTTCGCAAGGAGATTGACAGGGAGAAGCCGTTTGTGGGTGGTAACTGACCGTTTTCCGGGAGTGGTTGGAAAAAGGCAGGCATGTCCAAGCGTTTGCAGGGTGGGTTCCTGACGTCAATTCCGGTCCTTGACAGACTGAAGTGTTCTCAGCGGCTGAGTAAGTCCTGGGTTACTCAGAGACTGCACAAAATCTGTTTGTACATCTCTGTTACACATGCGTTCGCACACTTGCAAAGAGAAAATACACTCCCCTATGGGCGGACGCAGGACTGCAAAAATAACCTAGCGAGCGAACAGGTCTGAATTAGCCCCCATGCCATTAATTAATGATATTACTGGGTCAATAATATTATTTTAATGGGGATACTAACTTCCACTAGTATCTCTTCATAGAACTCTAGAAGATCTGGGGCAATGAGGTCCCACAGCACTACACTGCCTGTCCAAAGATTTAGTAGTAGAAAGCTGCTTTACCTGTAGGATCATTAGGGTTAGTGATACCAGACAGGAACTAATTGGGTTGGTGGAGGTCCTGAAGGTTCTGCTCGATTGTTATTGGGCACATACATTTAGACCACAATACCCTATTCTGCCGGGGTTGGGGGATCAGAGAAATCCAACATAATGTATTATACAATCTTGATTACCCATTTCTGACCTTAAAATGGTCGTAATCAATGGGACTTTTAACATGTTGAATTTCCCAGATACATCACCGATCATCAATGTCTGCTGATTGGCAGATCAGATCGGCAGAACAGGGAATCATGGAGCAGCTGTATTGCCCGCATTAGTCATTGAACCCAATATGTTTCATATCTTAATGGACCACAACATGTACAGTATATAAACACCCTATGTAGGACACAACTAAACAAAATCAAAAATGGAGATTGAGGGCCAAATGTAATAGAGTGAGAGTTTCAAAAAGTGAGAGATTTGGTAAGTTTTTTTTTAAAGTGGCAATTATTTACACAGCAAGATCAACCTGGTTTTGCAGTGTAAATGATTGCCACGTTAAAAAAACCTGAAAAACATTACCAAATCTCTCACTTTCTGAAACTCTAACACTATTACATTTGGCGCTATATCTGTATTATCTCAGATTCAGACGTTTAGAGGGGTTTAAAGTATTAAATTAATTATAGGAAGAAGGTGATACAGGAGTGTTTAAACATCAAATTACAAAATGTTATGACAGCTGGAATCATAGAAAAAAAAATATCTGAATTCTTTTGAATAAAAGACATAGGGGGAGATGTACTAAGCTTTGGAGAGTGATAAAGTGGAGAATGATAAAGTACCAGTCAATCAGATCCGAACTGCCATATTACAGGCAGTGGGGTCTATGTACTAAGAGAAAGAGAAAATGGACAGAGATAAAGTTCCAACCAATCAGTTCCCAGCTGTCATGTTACAGGCTGTGTTTGAACAATGACAGTTAGGAGCTGTCGGTACTTTGACTGTTGGGATTTTGATTGTAGGTAAATTAACCGCATCCCGTTTCATTTATCCATCATTTACACTTGCAATAGGAACTCCAATTAACTTCCTGGATGTGACACCAATGTCTTCAATGCTAAAACTAGAGTGGTTGGTTGTGTCATTTACTTACGTCTCATTGCATTTTGGTCTCCAGAAAAATGACTTCTGCTTGAATAACTTATAGAAATAGAGACACAGTGTAAAGGGGCCATTGGATTTACATAATACTGATGTTATAACAAAACTATATTAACAATGTCCCATCAGCAGAATGAACATGGATTCTACTAATATACCACAGCCAATTACTTTACTAGAAATAGGTTTAGGGCACAACAACCATCTTTTTAAATGTTTTTTAGCACTGTTTAGTAAAATGCAAAGACATTAATTACTATCGCTTTATATTTATATTTTGTTGAATGGTGTTAAAAGGATTTAAAATTATGGTTATTAAAATCCCTAAATATTAGTGACCCCCAGCCATTCAGTGACACTTTCCATATCACCACTTCTAAATTCCCACTTTAGAAGATTTTACTAGTGACAGTGACTTTCCATAGGAAGCACTCCCGGCTAATCACAGCCAGACTGGCAGTCCCACGAGTAGGTGTTTCCTCCCCTTGAAGTTACCACTCCAGACTGCAATAACAGAGATAGCTTCCAATGGGAAGCCTCTCCACTGCTATTACAGCAGCCCTTTCTCTCTTCTAGGGGCTGCAGCCAAAGCAGTTCCTAGAAGCCAGAGTGTTTGCTAGCAGTGCTGGACATAAGTCCCGCCCTTTGATTTTGACTCTGCCTCTCACTGCCAAAGGACTTAAGCCTCACCTCCAGGAGCTGTCAGCCATCAATCACCAGGAGTAGAGGGCTGCAGATCCCCTGGTCAGACAGGTAAAGAACTGCCACTGGTAGATACCATTTTTTAAGGACAGTTGCTATAAAGTTCAGATCATTTGAACTACACTTACTACAATATTTATGTGAGTGAACAAATAAGTTTAAAGTCTTTGTAAAATGAAAATCAACAGCATTGTTTTGTTCTTGCATTCCCTCAATATATATCTGACCATCAAAATGACTATCATTGTCTTTTTCACCAAGCACACGTATGTAGTTTACAGATCTATGCATGTGAGATTGCTGCTTTTGAGAGGGTTGTTATAATAATTACTTTATTCATCCTTGTATTTGCGCTACATATCGTTAATGATGATTCCAACAGGAATATAATTGTTAATGCCAAAGTCGTTACCGCCAACAACATTGCTTGCTTCATCAAATGGTCTCAGCAGTTTACATATGTCCAACATTAGTTGCCATTATATTGGGTTTAAAGAAAGAAAAACATTTCCAAGAAATCTTGGATTTTGTGCTACACAGTCATTGATGACTTGTCTTTGCTCATTAAACTGATCAAGCATAGTCAGGGAACAGTTTGATGATATGGAAAACTATTACAACTTTTAACATTGTGTGCCTAATTTTGAGTTTGACAGGAGTCCAGCTATAGGCTGTAATCATTTTCCTGCTTTTACTGCGCAGTAAAACAAAGCAGAATTCAGTTTGTGTCTTTACTGCTGTAAAAGGAAACATATAATTTTTTTCTAACTGTGGGGGTTATTCAGGTTTGTTAGCAAACCATAAAAGCACACTAATGGGCAAAGCCATGTTGAGCTGCAGGTGGGGCAGATGTAACATGTGCAGAGAGAGTTAGATTTGGGTGGGTTATATTGTTTCTGTGCAGGGTAAATACTGTCTGCTTTATTTTTACACTACAATTTAGATTTCAGTTTGAACACACCCCACCCAAATCTAAATCTCTCTGCACATGTTATATCTGCCTCCCCTGCAGTGCACATGGTTTTGCCCATTAGTGTGCCTTTTGGATTGCTAATAAACCTGAATAAGGTACAAGAGACAGAGAAACAGTTACACCAGCGCATGTGGATGTAATAAAGATACTTATTCCAATGTTGGAAAAATGTTATATACTTATCTTCCTTTCTTGGTCAGATAGCATGAAAATCGAGAGAGAAAGAAAGTGCATAGTATAATACCGTTTTAATAAGTAACACATACAATATAAAAAAATTCCAACATGTCCAATGCTAAAAAAAAAAATTTGGGCTGACACAATATTGTTGCACCAAGAATGTTGCACCAAATAAGCCTCTGTAGAAGGCTGGGTAGTAAATACGATTACCAATATCATATGAGAACTGTGTTTCTGTTTTATTATTTAATACATATATATTTTTATATCGTTGTTGGTATTTTCCTGTTTTATCTGCAGTTCAAAGTTTTTTACACGGTATAACTTGACTTGTATAACATTTAATAAATAGCCCTTTTAGCAAACTGATTGAGAGTGTATCTATAAATAACGGAGTACTGAAAAGATTCTACGTAATCCTCTCAGTACGCAATTTTCTCCATACAAACGTGAGAGTATCACTGTAACATATACCAAGACACCAAAGGACATTGGGGTTCAAATTAATGTCCAAAGCCAACATACACCTGACATTGGGTGAGTATGGACCAATAAGTTCTTATTTTGTGGGTCCATTCTTTAAGGCCTTATCTGGTGGGTCCATTCTTGACAACAGAGAAAACAATGTTTTTCTGCCACTGTATTCCATATATCTTCTCAGACCTACAACAGTTGAAAATCCAGGAGACAACATTGCAACCACCAGTGGATATCACTGCAATATTACCCTTACATCAATTGGTGAGTATATTATGTGTTGGATATCTATTTAACCTACATTACACAGTGGCCCTCATTCCGAGTTGTTCGCTCGTTAGCTGCTTTTAGCAACATTGCACACGCTAGGCCGCCGCCCTCTGGGAGTGTATCTTAGCATAGCAGAATAGCGAACGAAAATTTAGCAAAACTGCTACTAAATAATTCTTAGCAGTTTCTGAGTAGCTCCAGACCTACTCACAGATTGCGATCAGCTCAGTCCGTTTAGTTCCTGGTTTGACGTCACAAACACGCCCTGTGTTCGGCCAGCCACTCCCCCGTTTCTCCAGACACTCCCGCGTTTTTCCCTGACACGCCTGCGTTTTTTAGCAAACGCCGGGAAAACGCTGAGTTACCACCCAGAAATGCCCCTTTTCTGTCAATCATTTACCGATCAGCAGTGCGACTGAAAAGCGCCGCAGAATCCTCAGCAAATCTGCTAAGTTTTTAATTAAACAACTAAGCGCATGCGCCCTGCGTGCCATGCACATGCGCAGTTTGCAACAAATCGCAGCATAGCGAAAATCGGCAACGAGCGAACAACTCGGAATGACCCCCAGTGTACCCTATATAAACCCTTTCTCTTTCTTGGTACTCAAACAACACCTTACAAATTAACAGTTGGAGAAGCGGCGCTGGAACTACAGTACCAATCTTTATTAACACTTTATGGAGGAGGTGCAACCTATAATAAAAAAATGTGGTCTGGATGGTTCACTGCTGGAGATTCTGTCTTCTCTATTTGGATACGGATATATCTTGAGTGAGACCAGGGATGTGGTCTGCTGTGGCATCATTTTCCATTTGGCAAATGAAAGGAATGCAATTCATAGAGGAAGTGTTTTTTTTTTTATTGCAGTTGCAACCCTAGTGCTAAATCTGGTGTTATTAGAGCCTATGACAGACTACTCTTCAGATAAAACAAAGCAATAGAAAAGGAGAAAGGGCATTTTTTATTTACTGTACATTCAGCAATCCATCAGGATGACAGAGCTACTGCTGCCTTTTCTGGTTACTAGTGCATACCTCCCAACTTTCTTCTTCGGGGAAGCGGGACACTCGCGCGGCTTGGCCGCGCGCTCCCGAAAAAGGGGCGTGGCCTACGAAAAGGGGGCGTGGTTTCGCGGGAGGACCCGCGATCGCGAGTCACGCCCCCGTTTTCGTCACTGAGGGGGCATGCCCAGCGCTCTGTGAGCCGCTGGCATGCCTCCTCTCCCTCTGTCTGCACTGAATAGACGCTGTGCGCATGCGCACAGCGTCTATTCACCGCTGCTCTGCTAAGCAGGGCAGCGGGTGACAGAGACTCCCAACTGCCCCCCCCACCGCGGGACACTGCGGCCCGCGGGTGGGACAGCGGGACAGTCCCCAAAAAACGGGACTGTCCCGCGAAAATCGGGACAGTTGGGAGGTATGCTAGTGTATTTTAGCCATTGCCACAGTCACACAGCATGTGAATGTATGAGGGTGGATCAGTAAATAAGGTAGCAAGACTCCTCATCGCATAAATGTATTCAACTCTATAGATTGTAAACTTGCGAGCAGGGCCTTCCTACCTCTATGTCTGTCTGTTTGTCTTATCATTGTTGTTTGAAATTGTAAAGCGCAACGGAATGTGCTGCACTATATAAGAAATTGTAAATAAATAAATAACTCGTACATATACTGTACGTATAATCCATAGTATGGTACAGATTATTTTTCCACATAGTTCCCATACTTGTCTAAGCATTTATTCCAACGGTACACCAAGGCATCTATCCTGGCATAGAGGAAATCAGTGCCATTTGTCTGGAGCCAGGACATGACGGGTTTCATGCACGTTGTCAGGGGTTTCATGCTCTGGGTTCCATGCTCGCAGGGGTCTCATGCACATTGTCAGGGGTTTCATGCGCGTTGCCAGGGGTTTCATGTGCATTGCCAGGGGTCTCCTGCGTGTTGCCATGGGTTTCCTGTGCATTGCCAGGGGTCTCCTGGCCGCTGCCCCAGTAAAGTTTGGGAGGGTGGGTACGAGCATCAGTAAGTATACTGCTAGCTCCCGCAGTCCCCGAAGTGGATTGAGACATGCTGGGGGCTGCGGAAGTGCTTCTGTCCATTGCAGTGTAAAAAAAACCCTCTTAAAATGTCCACCGCCGAGGAGACAGGCGCTAGAGGTCAAATGTGACCTCTAGCGTCTGTCTCCTCCTTGGTGGTGGCCATTTTTGGTGGGGGTTTTTTATACTGCAATTGAAGGAAGCGCTTACGCACCCCCCAGTGCATCTCAAACCACTGCAGGGACTAGCGGTAACTTTACTGGGGCAGCGGCTGGTTCTGTGTGTTCTCCTCATTTTCGGTGGGTGCTCGGGCCAGGAACACCTATCGGCGCCTATGGTGGTGGACATGTTTGGCCGGCTGGGTCGCTGCTCATCTTGAAAATTTGTCCTGGCATTATTAAAGGCAGTGCATCAAGCCCAAACCTGTTTCTGTCACATGACGTTATCACCGTATACTTTAACAAGTTGGCGATGAATATCATCTGCTGATGTGTCCTTTAGACGTAGTACTCTGATCACACTATGCACCTCAATGTTTGACCATTCACCTGATGTTGGGGCAGTATGACTGAGATGAGGTGCAGTCTAATGGTCGTGAGGGGAAGCAGTGGTCTCCCTGCTCTGGTATGGTGGGAAATTAGAATGAAAGAGAACATGACACATGCGTGAGGTCTTGTTACCTTACTTATTGAATCATCCTCATATGTTTGAATACAATACAGGCAAAGAGATTTATTTATGCATAAGATGATGTTTATGCAGTATGAAAAAGCTTGGGCTAGACTTACTAAGTGGCAGCATTTACCAATCTCAGTACTTCTGACCCAAAATTGAAAACGGCAATAATACTAAATGCAAAACACTACTGGTTTTACATTTAACATTATTGCCATGTTAAATTTCAGAATTGAAAAGTGCACAGAATTGCAGCTTGGAAAAGGCACCGCGTAGTAAATCTTACCCCTTATTTCTAAATAAAGGTGTATTCCATATTCAAGGTGTATTACACATTTCATATTCAAACTTTATTTCAGAGCATACGTGGTGCACATTGTCAGAAAATGCTCGTTTTGCACGTAGAAAAGTATATTTCCAAATGCCCAATGCGGAAAAATATGGCATTCCATTTATAATACATCAAAGAACCTGGAAATGTTAGTCAAAGTTATACACATAAATTACGCAAGTAGTATATAATTGAAGTAATAATGAATTACACTAAATGTTCTAGGTTAACTAAATATTTTTATGCTAATTGAAAAAACATTCAAATAGGAAACCCAATTCAGACAACTTAATAGACAGTAAATCAAATACATGAAAGGTTACATACATTACATTAGGAAATAATACGTTATTTATATTCAAATGTAACCAGGGCTATATATTAATTATTTGTTACCCTCTTATAAAAATGTGACTTTTTTAAATCTAAAATTCTAAATTTTAAAAGGATATAAATATGTAGAAAGTAAATAAACAAACAAACTGAAAAGTGTATTTGGCTGTTTACCTTGTGGCGCAAGTGGCTATATAAACTGTATTATTATATATGTTGAAAAAAAAAACCTGGCGTACGTATCTCCTGGATGTGCCATATTTCTTTTCTACAGTAGCAGAATAATGTTTGACCTAAAGCAGCTGCTAACATTAGGCAAGAATTACTACCAGCGAGAGACAGTTGTATAATTGAAAATGTATAACAGTAATTTTTAGAAAAAGTTGCAAATACTATCTTGTTATTTCTACACAGTATTATTATTATTATCCTTTATTCATATGGCGCCACAAGGGTTCCGCAGCGTCCAATTACAGAGTACATAAACAAATAATCAAATAGGAAAACAGCAACTTACAGTTGATGACAGTATAGGACAAGTACAGGGTAAATAAACATAGTTACATCAGCAGATGACACTGGAATAAGTATCAGGTGGCAGAAGACTGATGGATTTGGTGCAGTTAAAAATTATTAAAGTAAGAAAGGATAAGCACATAAGGGAAGAGGGCCCTGCTCGTGAGAGCTTACATTCTAAAGGGTATTGTATTGCTTTTTTATTGCATTTGTTTGCAAAAACAAAACTGCACATAACAACACTAGCTGATGACAACCATCCCACACACTGTTCTGGGATGAAGGATCTCATAAGGAATTTAACTACATTATTTTTGACCTAGATAGATAGATAGATAGATAGATAGATAGATAGATAGATAGAGATAGCTAGGTAGGTAGATATGTTATATGTTCATATACAGATATAAGGTGGACAGAACGTCTGCATTAGGGTTAGGCTGCGGGCAGGAGAGTCAGGGATAGGCACTAAGCGGAGGTTATGCTGTGTGTGTGTGTGTGTGTGTGTGTGTGTGTGGGGGGGGGAGTTAGGGTTAGTCTGTGGGCAGGAGAGTCAGGGATAGGCATTAATGGGAGGTTACACTGTTGGAGGGGGGGGGCTTGGGCTAGGCTATGGGTGGTAGAGTCAGGGATAGGCACTAAGCGAAGGTTATGCAGTGTGGGGAGTTAGGGTTAGTCTGTGGCAGGAGAGTCAGGGATAGGCACTAAGCGAAGGTTATGCAGTGTGGGGGGTTAGGGTTAGTCTGCGGCAGGAGAGTCAGGAATAGGCACTAAGCGGAGGGTATGCTGTGTAGGGAGGCTGGGGTTAGGCTGCAGGTGGGAGAGTCAAGAATAGACTCTAAGGGGCGGTTGTGCTTTGTGTGGGAGGGTTAGGCAGGGGTTGTTATGATGTGGGGTGGTTGGATTAGTCTGTGGCAGGAGAGTCAGGGATAGGCACTAAGGGGAGGGTATGCTGTGTGGGGGTTTAGGGTTAGGCTGGGGTGGAAGAGTCAGGGTTAGGCACTTAGGGGAGGTTATGCTGTGTGGGGGGGTTAGGGTTAGGCTGCGGGCAAGAGAGTCTGGGTTAGACACTAAGGGAATGTTATGCTGTGTGGGGGTTAGGGTTAGGCTGCAGGCTGGTCAGGATTAGGCACTAAGGGGAGGTTATGCTGAGTGTGGGATTAGTCTTAGGCTGCGGGTGGGAGGGCCAGGGTTATGCACTAAGGGGAGGTTATGCTGTGTTGGGGGGAGGTTAGGGTTAGACTGCAAGCAGGAAAGTTAAGGAGTAAGATTACAGATAGTGGGGAAATACTTACTGGAACATTGTTGGATCATAGCTCTAACCAGAAGTGACAATCACGTGACTGCCAGGATCCAGAAGATGCAGCTGGAGCCATTATGAGAACGTAAGTCACTGATGGGCCACCTGGGCAAAATGTCAACATTTTATCATTGTCTATATGATGAATGGTCATAATGTCGACGTTGACCATGTAATACCCAACCCATACATAGGGACATCAAGAGGGGACCAGTGTGTTTGAAGATGCTGCACCAGTGAAAGGGGACTATATTGTCGGGGGCAAGGGAAAGATTCTCCTGATGCTATGAGAACTGAATGCATGGTAGCGGCCATAAGGACACCAAATGTAAGAGGAGGGGGATTTATCCTATAAGAAAAAGCCCACTGTAATAGAGGAGAGGGGTGTCACCCCCATAATGTTTTGAAAGGGTATCCTACCCTTGTGCAGTATGGCTGCGAGTGAAAAGCAAGAGGGTTCCTCTACCATATAGAGAAGCCCATGTACTACATACAGTAAGTGAGCCTTACAGGGCAAGGAGTTCAGTGAAGAAGCCACATGGAATAGGACAGGGCTCTATGGAATAAGGGGGGAAGAAGACCCATAGTACAGTGATATAAGGATCCCTTTTTAATAGCTCCTTGAGACAAGAACCTTGGTTGGGGGGTTGGGGGAGAGGGGGGGTGTCAATCACTGCAAATAGGCAGCGTGATTAGAGGGGAGAATTCTGTGATGTTAGTGTATTAGAATGCTTAATATTTGTAGACACTCCCTTACTAACATGTGTAAGCCTGAATCTTCAGTAATGGTCCCTAGGACCAGGGGGATGCTGGGAAGTGGGTGGTCCAGTGTGCAGTGTGTCTGGAGTTGGTGATGAAATAATCAGCACAGCAGTGAACTCACATGTCTCTGTGTCCTGATGACTGGATTTACAAACATATGAACAAAACATGGTGTCAGAAGAATTTTAACTTGGACTGCTAGTGCTCTCAGAGTGTGAAAGAATATTGCAGCAGTCTGTAAGGCTGTGATACTCGGTGTCTGCAAAGCCTGCTGTGTGCTCCTCTCTTCAAACAGTGAGTATCCATGGATAAACTAGCTTCTCCAACTGGCATGCTGATGTCTGGTAACTTGTCTGAAAACTGGAAAAGATTTAAGCAAAGGTTTAATATATATCTTGCTGCATGTGGAGCTGATACAGAGGCTGACAAAACAAAGGCATCCATTTTCCTCCATGTGATAGGAGAGGATGTGCTGGACAGTTATAATAGTTTTCAGTTTGCTGAGGGGCAGAATATGGTGCTATCTTCTATAATGCAAAAGTTTGAAGATTGCTTTGTGCCAAGGAAAAATGTGACATATGAAAGATATAAGTTTTTCACATGTGATCAGAAGTCTGTAGATGGATTTGATCAGTATGTTAAAGAGCTGCAATCACTCAGTAAAACCTGTGAGTTTGGTGATTTAAAGGATTCACTGATTAGAGATCTTATTGTCTGTGGAATACCTGATAATGGACTCAGAGAGAGATTGCTGAGAGAGCAAGACCTAACACTAGAAAAGGCAGTGACTATGTGCAGATCTGCAGAAATAACTAGATTTCAAGCCACAAAGTTACACAAGGAAGTTGATGCTGCTGTCCATGTAGTGCAGAACACAGAGCCAAGCAAACCTCCATTCTCAAGAATGAAGCAGTCTAAGCCACAGTCTAATAAGGAAATGTGTAGTAGATGTGGAAATGCTCACAATCCTAAAATGTGCCCTGCTTATGGTAAAACCTGCATGAAATGTGGTAGACTTAATCATTTTGCCAAATGCTGTAAAATGAAAAGGGAAACAAGCAATGCGCATGCTGTTTTTTTTTTCAAATAATTTTTATTCAATTTTTTCTCGTATAATACAGAGACAAAATGTTCAGTAGACAGAGAATAATAGAAATACGTTTTTCAAAAAGAGAAAACTTAGGTACAAAGTTTCGGTTGAGATTTTGTTACTTTACATCAGTCTTCTTCATGTTAGAATTTGTTATATTAACATTAAATCAAAAGTACTGTTTCCTACCATTGAATAGTAACATAATATTAATCCTGCAAAGCCTTTCACAGTTAACTATCCAAAACTGTATGTTATTCTACTATCTTGACTGATTATGTACTCCAAACTGAAATTAAAATAATCTGGATGGGGAGGGGAAGGGAAGCAAGAAAAATGGGAGAAATGTAAAGACATATAATAGGGAAGAAATAAAAGAAGAGAAAAAGAGAATAGAAGACAAGACATAACTCCACTTCTTGGTAAGCCTTTTCTAAATTGAAAGGCAACATTTCCTAAAAATCTTATCTAAGAAATCTGCTACTGATAGTAAATGTCTTAATATAATGACGTCATCAGACTAAAAAACCAGACCTATCTTGAAACATCTCCAAATATTCCATAAATATGTGTTTGGACTTGTGGGTCCAAGGTGTCTATAAATGGAGCCCATTTGGAATAAAATTTATGTATCCTTGCATCTACAGTGAGGTAAGCATATTTCCGTTCATAATATAGAATATTTGTCAGCTTTTGTTTAACCTCTAAGAGCGAAGGTGCTGATTTTTTAGTCCAATGAAGTAGAATACATTTCTTGGATACAGTTATGGTAGTAATAAGCAGCGGTAATATACATTTTTTTATTTTTACCCAGATGCCAAGCAGAAAGACTAATTCCTAAACAAGCCTTTGGATCAGGGTATAATTGCGTACCAAACATTGAATTAAGAAAGCCTATGATCTTGTGCCAAAAAATTCTCAATTTATAACAATCCCATGTGCAATGTATAAAGTTGGCAATTGTGGTCCCACATTTACTACACATACCCTGTTCCTCCTTTACCATGTGTCTCCTTTGATGTGGGGTAATATATGCTCTATGCAGCGTGCGTATGTATACTTCTTGTAAGTATGTTGAGGAGAGAACTTTTGAGGATAAAGCCGCTAATTCTATTAGCTCAGAGATATCCGTCAGAGAGGGAATATCTGCTTTCCATTTTTGTAATAATATATCCCATTGCACATGTGAGGTTGGTCCTACTATTAATTGATATAGATATTTAATTTTATAACTGTTGGTCATAAGAAATGAAAATAGCATATCTAATGATTTTACTTGAGATAAATGAATGCCTCTCTTAGGTTTAAGAAGCATTGATGCTTTAATGGAAATCAAAAAATGACGTATTTGAAAATACATAAACATATGGTGTTTCGGAATAGAATAGGTATGACAGATATCTGAGAACGTCAAAATTGAGCCTCCTGGATCGAAAACTTTATGTGATAAATCCAGACCTTTCATCTTCCACACTATAAAGCCTGAATTAAACAATGAAGGAGGGAAAGAGGGATTTCCCCATAAGGGTATAAATTGGGTAAGGTATGGGTTAGTTTTAAGTCTTTTGTTAATTGTTAGCCAGGCTTTGTATGTATCAACAAATAGAACATGAGTTTTAATCCATTGAGGGAGTAAAGATATTTTGGATTGTAGAAGGGCACCTGGTGCATATGGATAAAATATTGCCGTTTCCAAGTCCAAATCAGCATATTCAGATTTATTTAAGATCCAAGCATAATGTACCTAAAAAAGGTAGCTAATGAATATACAGATAAATCAGGGTATCCTAGACCTCCTTTTCTTTTGTGTACGACCATCTTTGCCCTCGAGATACGTGGACGTTTGCCCTGCCAAATGAATTTGGAGAACATTGAGTCTAATTTCTTGAGATCCGATTTAGACAAAGCTATTGGAATTTGTTGCATACAATAAAATAATTTTGGAAATAATATAGATTGGACAACAGCCATTCTTCCCATAAGAGAGAGAGGTAAGTCTCTCCATGACTCAAGTTTCACCCCTATTTTTGTTATTACAGAAGCGAAATTGGCCGCATACATCTGTGATAAATCTGAACAAATTTGTATTCCTAGATATTTGATGCAGGAGGGGGCGAGAGCTAAAGGAATATTCATATAGTTTAAAAAACCCGAATCAGAATTCCCCAATAAAAGCACTTCTGACTTTGATACATTGATTTTATATCCTGAGATTTTTCCAAAAGATTCAATCAAGTTGAACAGAGCCGGCAACGAACTGGAAGGCTCCGAAACAAAAAGCAGTGCATCATCCGCAAATAATCCTATCTTTAGTTCTTCCGAATTAATGTTTATACCTTTTATCAGTGCTGAACCTCGGATGGCAATTGCTAAAGGTTCAATTGCTATAGCGAAAAGCATCGGGGACAGGGGACAACCTTGTCTGGTTCCCCTCTGTAAATAAAAGGGAGAGGATATTGTACCATTACAAGCTACTTGGGATTTAGGATTAGAGTATATAATACGTATTATATCAATAAATTGGGGAGGGAAACCAAAGTTAAATAAAGTTTTAAATAAATGGGGCCACAATACTAAATCAAATGCTTTTTCTGCATCTAATGTGACTACAATCTGAGGTGAAGATAGAGAAAAAGCATTAGAAGACACATACTGTATTGCAGCTAGGACTCTTCTTACATTCACCACCGAATGTCGTCCTGTGATGAATCCAGTTTGGTCTTTATGAATTACCGAGGGTAAAATAGTTTTTAAACGTTCTGCAAAAATTTTTGTAAATATCTTGTAATCATTATTCAGGAGCGATATAGGCCTATAAGAACCTGGGAGTTTTAAATCCCGGCCTTCCTTAGGTAACACTTTGATAATCGCATCTGAAAAGTGTAAGGGGAGTTTACCAATTCTGATGGCATAATTAAAACATTCAGCTAGTGATTTGGCTATGTGTGGTTTCATCAGCTGGTAAAATTCGGTTGAAAAGCCATCTGGGCCAGGTGCTTTTGCTATTTTCAGTTGTTGGATAATTTTAGACACTTCCTCAGGAGTGATTGGAGCTATCAGAGTACTTGAAAGAGAGTCAGAAAGTTGAGGCATAGAAAGAGAATCCCATAGGGACATAGTAGGAGGGGTATAATCTATAGGAGTAGAGGGAGAAGAATATAAATCTTCGTAAAAAGATTTCAAAATATCTGTTATATGACGATCTGTCGTAGTGAGAGATCCATCCGGGGTTTGCAAAGGGTGCACCACTGTCCTATTTCTAGAACCTTGAAGTAAGTTAGTAAGAAGCCTTCCAGTTTTGTTACCAAAACTATAAAACTTTGAGTTCACATTAAATAAATATTTATCTCCGCTTAATTGTAGCAATTCATTAAAGTGTGTTTTGGCATTAACAAATTGAGTTTTATTATGGGGGGAAGGAAATTGTTTATATACCTGAAATGCTGTAGTGAGTTGAGATTGGAGACTAATATAGGACTCATTTCTCCTTTTCTTTAATTGGGATTGTACTTGTATGAGATCGCCTCTCAGAACTGCCTTTGCTGTCTGCCAGAAAATCGAAGGGTTATTTTTGGCATATTCCTCATTGTGGGAGACATAGTCTTTCCAACTTTGCATCAACTTATCTTTGAATAGCTGTGATTTAGACAGTTGTGCTGGGAATTTCCACGAAGGAGTAAGGTTGCCCGATTTTTTAAATTGTATAACAGTATATACTAAGCCGTGATCTGATAGAACCGGTGGCTCTATATATGCTGATTGAACATTTGGAAATAGGGCATTGGCAACAAAGATATAGTCAATACGAGACCATGTGGAATGAGTCATGGAGAGACATGTATACTCTCTCTCTATGGGGTTAAGCGCTCTCCAAGAATCTATTAGATTCAATGTTTTAGCAAAGAAATCAATACCTAGCTTAGGAAGTCGTAATAATGATTTTGGGGGGGGAGAACGGTCTAAAATAGAAGCTATCAGGTTGAAATCTCCAGCTATTATCAGCGTGGATGGGTCATAAGTGTGAAGTTTGGCTAACAAATTAGTCATAAATGGTTTATTGTATGGAGTAGGTGCGTAAACACTACAAATATTGTACCCGATACCTGCAATTTTAGTTTCAACTATTACATATCGACCTTCTGAGTCATTGACCATAGATGAAACTTGTAAATCAAGAGAGCGTTTGGCAAGAATCGCCACACCTCTGGATTTGCTATTAAAAGAGGATGAGCCTAATAGTACCCAGTTTAACATTTGTAATTTTTTGGCTTCAGGTAACATCAAATGTGTCTCTTGCAAACAAACAATATCCACTGAGACTTTGTTAAGATACATCAGTAATTTCCGCCGTTTGGCTGGTGTGTGGATACCACGTATATTCAGAGATCCAATTTTAATAGACATTTTTATCTGTAAAATGTATATCTATAGTAGATCTCCAAGTTGCAGAGTTAGATAGTAAAGATAAAGCGTAGAGGAGAAAAGAGAAGAAAAAGGGGAAGAACAATAGGGAACATAAATTAACATCACATAAACAAACCATATCGTATTGATATAGAAAGAACCTGAGCAGATTAAGAGCTTTTGCCAATCGAACCTCCAGTGTCAAACCTCGGACTATTTCTTCAGGGTATTCAACCCAAGGAATGCCCTCGGTGATCTAATAATAAAAACAAAGAGAATCCGGCACAGCTCCACTTCCCACCACCAGTATCAACATGTCACAGGAAATCACCTATACATCACCTATAATCCGCCGCTACCACTTCTACATAACATTATGTAACTGACCAAGCTAGATCTACTATTTGAAAGAAACCAGCATGTTTAAAACTTTAAATTTCAACAGTTTTATAGTAATAAATCACCCATCCGTAATGTCAGAGCCATGTGTCCCGTTCGCTTCTTCTTTTAAGAAGGCAGCTGCATCAGCAGGGTTGGTAAAGTCCAAATGTCCTGAATCCATGAAAATCCGCAATCTTGCTGGGAACATCATAAAGAACTTTCGGCGGTTAACCACTAATTCTGAACACACTGGTGAAAAGGACCTCCTTAGATTAGAAAGTTCCACCGAATAGTCTTGATATATCCTCAGAGGGTGACCTTCCCAGACCAATTCTTTAACCTTTCTTGACGCTTGCCATATTTCCTGCTTGTGTAGATAATTTAAAGTCTTGAAAATAACTGCCCTAGGGCGATTCGTAGCTTGTTTTGCAGTGCTTCCAATTCTGTGCACCCGCTCTATAATAAGGTCACTACAGACATCTTCGATATGCAACATCTTCGGGAGTGTATTCCGTATAAAATGCGCAAGGGGGGCTCCAGCAAGTGACTCAGGGAGACCTATAATTCTCAAATTATTTCTTCTTGTTCTGTTCTCAATATTGTCCAATTTTTCAGTAAGACGAGCATTATTTAGAGATAAAGTATGGACTTTCTTTTGCAGAATGTCTATATCATCTATAGCAGTGCTGATATGTTTCTCAGTGTCAGACACTCTGCTGCTAAGCTGGTGCAACTGAGATGTGATATCCGTCACAGCTTTTTTCAGCAGAGGTTCAACAGTAGCTTGTATAGCTGCTATCATGTCTGTAAAAGTTGAAGTAAAGGTACCTGTCCCGTCAGATCTTTCTCCGATTTGCAGGGACTCTGAGACTGTGTCCTGTATTATTTTCTTAGACGCTGGCGTCCCTGGAGTCGAGTCCGTGCCCGGCGCCATGTTGTGTTCTCCGCGCCGTTTCTCCTGACGCGGCTGCTGGGCTTGTGATGCTCCTTTCGGAGGCTGAGAAGCGGCTAAATATTTGTCCATAGGGACCTCTGCAAGGCGCGGGGACCGGGAACGGTGTTTGCGAGTGGTAGACAGCTTTAAATATATTCTGATCTGGGGCGAGTTGCGGAGCTGGTGAGAGACGCTGCTCACGCTCTCATGCCGGAACCGGAAGTCAATGCGCATGCTGTTAAACAAAGAGGAATTCTTTGTGGATTGCATTGAACTTTTTGCAGTGCAGATAAGAAAGAATGGATTGTCCCTTTAACTGTGAACGAGATTGTCAATCCCTTTAAGCTTGATACTGGCGCGCAGGTGAATTTAATATCGTTTCAAGACTATAAGACTTTTAGAGTAAAACCTAAAATTCATCCAGCCAAAGTGAAAGTTACAGGGTATTCTTGTTATGTGGTACTATTTGTGTAATGCAGTGCTATACGTGTAGTGCAGTGCTATACATGTAATGCGGTGCTTTACGTGTAATGTGGTGGCTATGTATGTAATGTGGTGGCTATGTATGTAATCAGGGGCATATTGGCCACTAGGACAGATTCTGCTGTGCTGGTCCCCTGTATCTGTGTTTCACTACTTGTGTGTGCTCCCTCCCTGTACTGTGCTGTATGTAGTTTGTGCTCCCTCTCTGTACTGTACTATATGTAGTGTGTGCTCCCCCTCCCTGTACTGTGCTGTATGTAGTGTGTGCTCCCCTTCCCTGTACTGTACTGTATGTAGTGTGTGCTCCCTCTCTGTACTGTACTATATGTAGTGTGTGCTCCCCCTCCCTGTACTGTGCTGTATGTAGTGTGTGCTCCCCTTCCCTGTACTGTACTGTATGTAGTGTGTGCTCCCTCTCTGTACTGTACTATATGTAGTGTGTGCTCCCCCTCCCTGTACTGTGCTGTATGTAGTGTGTGCTCCCCTTCCCTGTACTGTACTGTATGTAGTGTGTGCTCCCCCTCCCTGTACTGTGCTGTATATAGTTTGTGCTCCCTCCCTGTACTGTACTGTATGTAGTGTCTGCTCCCCCTCCCTGTACTGTACTGTATGTAGTGTGTGCTCCCCCTCCCTGTACTGTGCTGTATATAGTTTGTGCTCCCTCCCTGTACTGTGCTGTATGTAGTGTGTGCTCCCTCTCTGTACTGTACTATATGTAGTGTGTGCCTCCCCTCCCTGTACTGTGCTGTATGTAGTGTGTGCTCCCCTTCCCTGTACTGTACTGTATGTAGTGTATGCTCCCCCTCCCTGTACTGTGCTGTATATAGTTTGTGCTCCCTCCCTGTACTGTGCTGTATGTAGTGTGTGCTCCCCCTCCCTGTACTTTGAAACATATAAAGTTAAAAAAAGGGGTTTGTAGAATGAAAAGTCAATAAAATTAGAGTAGATTAAAGGCATGACTGCAGTGTCAGTAGACACTGAAAGTGGGCATATCAGTCCTTGTATATTCAGACGTACAGATGTACATCAGGGAAGGGTATTGTAGCAGCACATGCATAAAGTCGCAGGTAAACGTTAGCATAACTTAAAGCAAAGGAGGCCCCAACTGTGTCTATCTCAAAATCAGGACCTCTGAGAGGAGACTCTGCCCTCTTGACAGGCCCCTCCCCCTCAACAGACTCCACCCCCATTAGAGCTGCTTCCATAAATTTCCCGGGCTAGTGTTTGATTCCTATCCGCCCCTGGCTACACTACATCCTGGCATCCGAAGTACTGTAAGTCCTATAGAATGTAAGCTCTCACGAGCAGGGCCCTCTTCCCTCATGTGCTTATCCTTTTCCTTACTTTAATAATCTTCAACTGCACCAAATCCAGCAGTCTTCTGCCACCTGATACTTATTCCAGTGTGATCTGCTGATGTAACTATGTTTATTTACCCTGTGCTTGTCCTATATTGTCGTCAACTGTAAGTTGCTGTTTTCCTGTTTGATTATTTGTTTACGTACTCGGCAATTGGGCGCTGCGGAAACCCTTGTGGCGCCATATAAATAAAGGATAATAATAATAATAATAATAATAATAATAATATAGCAGCATCAGTCTTCATCCTATGCTGCTGATCGTTTATACTGAGCCAGTGTGCTGAACCTGCATTCCTGTGACTACTTCCTTGTGTTACTACTTTGTTGAATTCTGCTTCTGTATCCTGCCCTGACCTCAGTCTGTTTACTGCATTTTGCTCTGGCTCAGTGGCTGGCCCTAACCTCAGCCTGCTTAGGACTTCACTGTGTTCTATACATCCCAGTGGCGTGCGGTGAGGTCAGTGGCTGGTGAGGCACTGTAACCATAATGTCCACTGAGTCCTGCCGATGCCCGCTACCACCCTCAAGCCAGTGCTCCCTACCGCCACTACCAATGGCTGCTGCCCAGCCAATGGCCTTCAAAATCGCCGCCATCAACCCCCTGGCCTCCCTTGCCGCTAATTTGCATCTCAATGCAATGCACTGGCTGCACCACCGCTAGTTCGGCCTCTGACCAAGTACCCTATCCGTTAACCCCACACATCCCCATAATCTCCCACAGTCCACATATGCCCCTTATCGCCCCATATCCGACCTCTATCTCCATATCATCTATACACCCCCTGCCCTCCCTACATACAACGCATATCCCTGCACAACCTACTTCCCGTGTCTTACCACATACACTGCATACCCCTCTACCCCACAACATACCCTACTCCCCCTGTCTCCCCACATACAATAAATATCCCTCTGCTCCAATATACCCAGCACTCCGTCCCTCCATATACACCTAATATCCCTCTATCACTCACACACCCTAATCCCTTTGTCTCCTCACATAAAACCCATAAACTCTATCACCACCTCACAAACCCTAGTCTTCCCACATACAACCCTCTGCCCCAACACATAAGCTAGTCCCCCTGTTCCCTCACATACACCCAATAATCTACTACCCCCACCACAACCTATTCTCACTGTCCCCCACATGCACACCCCATAGCCCCCCTTCCCTGTGCAGCCCGCACCTGGGTAGTGATCTCCTGACCTCGGCCGGAGCTCCAGCAGCAGTGCATGGCCCCTTCAGCACAGTCAAGAGTGTAGCAGGCTGCTCTCCAGCTCAGTATCAGCTCGACTCAGGGTTCCTCAGGATAGCCGAGCGGGACGAGCGCGGCGGGAGAGCTCGGACAGCCGCAAGCAGGGAGCAGCTGGCAGTGTCCGTCATCCTCCTTGAGGGTGTGCAGGTGCCGGACGGTAGGCGGGTGTGTGAGGGTGCCGCCGCCGGAGGGGAGAAGGTGTGTACAGGTCCCGGGTGGAAGGAAGGAAGGAAGGGGGGAGGGGAGGCCGGCTTTTGACGCTGCACAGTTTAGTGCTACCCCCTACCACTGCTCAATCACAGCTAACTGTCACAGAGGCACTTATAGTAAGTGCCGCTTCAGGTGCTTTTTTTAATGGACTTTCGCTGCCCATTTCTTAGCCCCGCCCCCCGCTTCTGGCCATTTCATATTAATAGCGGGAGGCACCGAGAGTGGTGCCTCCAACACACATTTTAAACAGTATTTACAATGTAAAAATTATTAAAATAATACAAAGTCTAAAGCATATACTTCTTTGTATTATTTTAATCATTAGACAGGGGAGGCACTGCCTCCCCTGCCTCCCCTGACTGCACGTCCATGATACATCCACAATAACCAGAGATAATAAGTCCCCACACTTGGAGCTTGAAATAGTTCTAGGGCTATTATTAATCACCTAGTTTTTGGGGATCATTCCGAGTTGATCGCTAGCTGCATTTGTTCGCAGCGCAACGATCAGGCTAAAAAACGTCAGTTCTGCGCATTGCGTATGTGGCGCAATGCGCACGCGCGACGTACGGGCACAACGAATGATGTCGTTTTGCACAGGGTCTAGTGATGCATTTCAGTCGCACTGGTTGCCGCAGAGTGATTGACATGAAGTGGGCGTTTCTGGGTGGCAACTGACCGTTTTCAGGGAGTATTTGAGAAAACGCAGGCGTGTCAGAAAAAACACAGGCGTGGCTGGGCGAATGCTGCCCGGGTGTGTGATGTCAAATCCGGAACTGAATAGGCTGAAGTGATCGCAAGCGCTGGGTAGGTTTTAAGCTACTCTGAAACTACACAAAAAAGTTTTGCAGTCGCTCTGCTATACAACCGTTCGCACTTCTGCTAAGCCAAAATACACTCCCAGTGGGCGGCGGCATAGCGTTTGCAAGGCTGCTAAAAACTGCTAGCGAGCGATCAACTCGGAATGACCCCCTGTGCCCTAACAGGGCTTAGGCAAAGAACAGGACCAACATATTTGCACTTAAAAGACATGTATAACATAGAGCTAACCTCGCTGGGATCCGGACTATTGGTCGACATACATTAGGTCGACCTAATGGCAGTCGACAGACCTATAGTCGATAGACACAAGGATAACATGGACAAACGGTCGACATATGAAAGGTCGACACTGGAAAAGGTTGACAGGTTCAAAAATTCGACGGGTTCATATTAGAGATGAGCGGGTTCGGTTTCTCTGAATCCGAACCCGCCAGAACTTCATGTTTTTTTTCACGGGTCCGAGCGACTCGGATCTTCCCGCCTTGCTCGGTTAACCCGAGCGCGCCCGAACGTCATCATGACGCTGTCGGATTCTCGCGAGGCTCGGATTCTATCGCGAGACTCGGATTCTATATAAGGAGCCGCGCGTCGCCGCCATTTTCACACGTGCATTGAGATTGATAGGGAGAGGACGTGGCTGGCGTCCTCTCCGTTTAGAATAGATTAGAGAGACACTTGATTTACTAATTTTGGGGAGCATTAGGAGTACTCAGTAGTGTACAGTGCAGAGTTTTGCTGATAGTGACCAGTGACCACCAGTTTTATTTATAATCCGTTCTCTGCCTGAAAAAAGCGATACACAGCACACAGTGACTCAGTCACATACCATATCTGTGTGCACTGCTCAGGCTCAGGCCAGTGTGCTGCATCATCTATTATCTATATATAATATTATATATATCTGTCTGACTGCTCAGCTCACACAGCTTATAATTGTGGGGGAGACTGGGGAGCACTACTGCAGTGCCAGTTATAGGTTATAGCAGGAGCCAGGAGTACATAATATATTATATAGTGAGTGACCACCAGACACACAGTGCAGTTTATTTAATATATCCGTTCTCTGCCTGAAAAAAGCGATACACACAGTGACTCAGTCAGTCACATACCATATCTGTGTGCACTGCTCAGGCTCAGGCCAGTGTGCTGCATCATCTATATATATTATATATCTGTCTGACTGCTCAGCTCACACAGCTTATAATTGTGGGGGAGACTGGGGAGCACTACTGCAGTGCCAGTTATAGGTTATAGCAGGAGCCAGGAGTACATAATATTATATTAAAATTAAACAGTGCACACTTTTGCTGCAGGAGTGCCACTGCCAGTGTGACTAGTGACCAGTGACCTGACCACCAGTATATATAATATTAGTAGTATACTATCTCTTTATCAACCAGTCTATATTAGCAGCAGACACAGTACAGTGCGGTAGTTCACGGCTGTGGCTACCTCTGTGTCGGCACTCGGCAGCCCGTCCATAATTGTATATACCACCTAACCGTGGTTTTTTTTTCTTTCTTTATACATACATACTAGTTACGAGTATACTATCTCTTTATCAACCAGTCTATATATTAGCAGCAGACACAGTACAGTGCGGTAGTTCACGGCTGTGGCTACCTCTGTGTCGGCACTCGGCAGCCCGTCCATAATTGTATATACCACCTAACCGTGGTTTTTTTTTCTTTCTTTATACATACATACTAGTTACGAGTATACTATCTCTTTATCAACCAGTCTATATATTAGCAGCAGACACAGTACAGTGCGGTAGTTCACGGCTGTGGCTACCTCTGTGTCGGCACTCGGCAGCCCGTCCATAATTGTATATACCACCTAACCGTGGTTTTTTTTTCTTTCTTTATACATACATACTAGTTACGAGTATACTATCTCTTTATCAACCAGTCTATATATTAGCAGCAGACACAGTACAGTGCGGTAGTTCACGGCTGTGGCTACCTCTGTGTCGGCACTCGGCAGCCCGTCCATAATTGTATATACCACCTAACCGTGGTTTTTTTTTCTTTCTTTATACATACATACTAGTTACGAGTATACTATCTCTTTATCAACCAGTCTATATATTAGCAGCAGACACAGTACAGTGCGGTAGTTCACGGCTGTGGCTACCTCTGTGTCGGCACTCGGCAGCCCGTCCATAATTGTATATACCACCTAACCGTGTTTTTTTTTTCTTTCTTTATACATACATACTAGTTACGAGTATACTATCTCTTTATCAACCAGTCTATATTAGCAGCAGACACAGTACAGTGCGGTAGTTCACGGCTGTGGCTACCTCTGTGTCGGCACTCGGCAGCCCGTCCATAATTGTATATACCACCTAACCGTGGTTTTTTTTTCTTTCTTTATACATACATACTAGTTACGAGTATACTATCTCTTTATCAACCAGTCTATATATTAGCAGCAGACACAGTACAGTGCGGTAGTTCACGGCTGTGGCTACCTCTGTGTCGGCACTCGGCAGCCCGTCCATAATTGTATATACCACCTAACCGTGGTTTTTTTTTCTTTCTTTATACATACATACTAGTTACGAGTATACTATCTCTTTATCAACCAGTCTATATTAGCAGCAGACACAGTACAGTGCGGTAGTTCACGGCTGTGGCTACCTCTGTGTCGGCACTCGGCAGCCCGTCCATAATTGTATATACCACCTAACCGTGGTTTTTTTTTCTTTCTTTATACATACATACTAGTTACGAGTATACTATCTCTTTATCAACCAGTCTATATATTAGCAGCAGACACAGTACAGTGCGGTAGTTCACGGCTGTGGCTACCTCTGTGTCGGCACTCGGCAGCCCGTCCATAATTGTATATACCACCTAACCGTGTTTTTTTTTTCTTTCTTTATACATACATACTAGTTACGAGTATACTATCTCTTTATCAACCAGTCTATATATTAGCAGCAGACACAGTACAGTGCGGTAGTTCACGGCTGTGGCTACCTCTGTGTCGGCACTCGGCAGCCCGTCCATAATTGTATATACCACCTAACCGTGGTTTTTTTTTCTTTCTTTATACATACATACTAGTTACGAGTATACTATCTCTTTATCAACCAGTCTATATATTAGCAGCAGACACAGTACAGTGCGGTAGTTCACGGCTGTGGCTACCTCTGTGTCGGCACTCGGCAGCCCGTCCATAATTGTATACTAGTATCCAATCCATCCATCTCCATTGTTTACCTGAGGTGCCTTTTAGTTGTGCCTATTAAAATATGGAGAACAAAAATGTTGAGGTTCCAAAATTAGGGAAAGATCAAGATCCACTTCCACCTCGTGCTGAAGCTGCTGCCACTAGTCATGGCCGAGACGATGAAATGCCAGCAACGTCGTCTGCCAAGGCCGATGCCCAATGGCATAGTACAGAGCATGTCAAAACCAAAACACCAAATATCAGTAAAAAAAGGACTCCAAAACCTAAAATAAAATTGTCGGAGGAGAAGCGTAAACTTGCCAATATGCCATTTACCACACGGAGTGGCAAGGAACGGCTGAGGCCCTGGCCTATGTTCATGGCTAGTGGTTCAGCTTCACATGAGGATGGAAGCACTCAGCCTCTCGCTAGAAAACTGAAAAGACTCAAGCTGGCAAAAGCACCGCAAAGAACTGTGCGTTCTTTGAAATCCCAAATCCACAAGGAGAGTCCAATTGTGTCGGTTGCGATGCCTGACCTTCCCAACACTGGACGTGAAGAGCATGCGCCTTCCACCATTTGCACGCCCCCTGCAAGTGCTGGAAGGAGCACCCGCAGTCCAGTTCCTGATAGTCAGATTGAAGATGTCAGTGTTGAAGTACACCAGGATGAGGAGGATATGGGTGTTGCTGGCGCTGGGGAGGAAATTGACCAGGAGGATTCTGATGGTGAGGTGGTTTGTTTAAGTCAGGCACCCGGGGAGACACCTGTTGTCCGTGGGAGGAATATGGCCGTTGACATGCCAGGTGAAAATACCAAAAAAATCAGCTCTTCGGTGTGGAGGTATTTCACCAGAAATGCGGACAACAGGTGTCAAGCCGTGTGTTCCCTTTGTCAAGCTGTAATAAGTAGGGGTAAGGACGTTAACCACCTCGGAACATCCTCCCTTATACGTCACCTGCAGCGCATTCATAATAAGTCAGTGACAAGTTCAAAAACTTTGGGTGACAGCGGAAGCAGTCCACTGACCAGTAAATCCCTTCCTCTTGTAACCAAGCTCACGCAAACCACCCCACCAACTCCCTAAGTGTCAATTTCCTCCTTCCCCAGGAATGCCAATAGTCCTGCAGGCCATGTCACTGGCAATTCTGACGAGTCCTCTCCTGCCTGGGATTCCTCCGATGCATCCTTGCGTGTAACGCCTACTGCTGCTGGCGCTGCTGTTGTTGCCGCTGGGAGTCGATGGTCATCCCAGAGGGGAAGTCGTAAGCCCACTTGTACTACTTCCAGTAAGCAATTGACTGTTCAACAGTCCTTTGCGAGGAAGATGAAATATCACAGCAGTCATCCTACTGCAAAGCGGATAACTGAGGCCTTGGCATCCTGGGTGGTGAGAAACGTGGTTCCGGTATCCATCATTACTGCAGAGCCAACTAGAGACTTGTTGGAGGTACTGTGTCCCCGGTACCAAATACCATCTAGGTTCCATTTCTCTAGGCAGGCGATACCGAAAATGTACACAGACCTCAGAAAAAGAGTCACCAGTGTCCTAAAAAATGCAGCTGTACCCAATGTCCACTTAACCACGGACATGTGGACAAGTGGAGCAGGGCAGGGTCAGGACTATATGACTGTGACAGCCCACTGGGTAGATGTATGGACTCCCGCCGCAAGAACAGCAGCGGCGGCACCAGTAGCAGCATCTCGCAAACGCCAACTCTTTCCTAGGCAGGCTACGCTTTGTATCACCGCTTTCCAGAATACGCACACAGCTGAAAACCTCTTACGGCAACTGAGGAAGATCATCGCGGAATGGCTTACCCCAATTGGACTCTCCTGTGGATTTGTGGCATCGGACAACGCCAGCAATATTGTGTGTGCATTAAATCTGGGCCAATTCCAGCACGTCCCATGTTTTGCACATACCTTGAATTTGGTGGTGCAGAATTTTTTAAAAAACGACAGGGGCGTGCAAGAGATGCTGTCGGTGGCCAGAAGAATTGCGGGACACTTTCGGCGTACAGGCACCACGTACAGAAAACTGGAGCACCACCAAAAACTACTGAACCTGCCCTGCCATCATCTGAAGCAAGAAGTGGTAACGAGGTGGAATTCAACCCTCTATATGCTTCAGAGGTTGGAGGAGCAGCAAAAGGCCATTCAAGCCTATACAATTGAGCACGATATAGTAGGTGGAATGCACCTGTCTCAAGTGCAGTGGAGAATGATTTCAACGTTGTGCAAGGTTCTGATGCCCTTTGAACTTGCCACACGTGAAGTCAGTTCAGACACTGCCAGCCTGAGTCAGGTCATTCCCCTCATCAGGCTTTTGCAGAAGAAGCTGGAGGCATTGAAGAAGGAGCTAAAAGGGAGCGATTCCGCTAGGCATGTGGGACTTGTGGATGCAGCCCTTAATTCGCTTAACAAGGATTCACGGGTGGTCAATCTGTTGAAATCAGAGCACTACATTTTGGCCACCGTGCTCGATCCTAGATTTAAAGCCTACCTTGGATCTCTCTTTCCGGAAGACACAGGTCTGCTGGGGTTGAAAGACCTGCTGGTGACAAAATTGTCAAGTCAAGCGGAACGCGACCTGTCAACATCTCCTCCTTCACATTCTCCCGCAACTGGGGGTGCGAGGAAAAGGCTCAGAATTCCGAGCCCACCCGCTGGCGGTGATGCAGGGCAGTCTGGAGCGACTGCTGATGCTGACATCTGGTCCGGACTGAAGGACCTGACAACGATTACGGACATGTCGTCTACTGTCACTGCATATGATTCTCTCAACATTGATAGAATGGTGGAGGATTATATGAGTGACCGCATCCAAGTAGGCACGTCACACAGTCCGTACTTATACTGGCAGGAAAAAGAGGCAATTTGGAGGCCCTTGCACAAACTGGCTTTATTCTACCTAAGTTGCCCTCCCACAAGTGTGTACTCCGAAAGAGTGTTTAGTGCCGCCGCTCACCTTGTCAGCAATCGGCGTACGAGGTTACATCCAGAAAATGTGGAGAAGATGATGTTCATTAAAATGAATTATAATCAATTCCTCCGCGGAGACATTGACCAGCAGCAATTGCCTCCACAAAGTACACAGGGAGCTGAGATGGTGGATTCCAGTGGGGACGAATTGATAATCTGTGAGGAGGGGGATGTACACGGTGATATATCGGAGGGTGAAGATGAGGTGGACATCTTGCCTCTGTAGAGCCAGTTTGTGCAAGGAGAGATTAATTGCTTCTTTTTTGGGGGGGGGTCCAAACCAACCCGTCATATCAGTCACAGTCGTGTGGCAGACCCTGTCACTGAAATGATGGGTTGGTTAAAGTGTGCATGTCCTGTTTTGTTTACACAACATAAGGGTGGGTGGGAGGGCCCAAGGACAATTCCATCTTGCACCTCTTTTTTCTTTTCTTTTTCTTTGCATCATGTGCTGATTGGGGAGGGTTTTTTGGAAGGGACATCCTGCGTGACACTGCAGTGCCACTCCTAGATGGGCCCGGTGTTTGTGTCGGCCACTAGGGTCGCTAATCTTACTCACACAGCTACCTCATTGCGCCTCTTTTTTTCTTTGCGTCATGTGCTGTTTGGGGAGGGTTTTTTGGAAGGGCCATCCTGCGTGACACTGCAGTGCCACTCCTAGATGGGCCCGGTGTTTGTGTCGGCCACTAGGGTCGCTAATCTTACTCACACAGCTACCTCATTGCGCCTCTTTTTTTCTTTGCGTCATGTGCTGTTTGGGGAGGGTTTTTTGGAAGGGCCATCCTGCGTGACACTGCAGTGCCACTCCTAGATGGGCCCGGTGTTTGTGTCGGCCACTAGGGTCGCTAATCTTACTCACACAGCTACCTCATTGCGCCTCTTTTTTTCTTTGCGTCATGTGCTGTTTGGGGAGGGTTTTTTGGAAGGGCCATCCTGCGTGACACTGCAGTGCCACTCCTAGATGGGCCCGGTGTTTGTGTCGGCCACTAGGGTCGCTAATCTTACTCACACAGCTACCTCATTGCGCCTCTTTTTTTCTTTGCGTCATGTGCTGTTTGGGGAGGGTTTTTTGGAAGGGACATCCTGCGTGACACTGCAGTGCCACTCCTAGATGGGCCCGGTGTTTGTGTCGGCCACTAGGGTCGCTTATCTTACTCACACAGCGACCTCGGTGCAAATTTTAGGACTAAAAATAATATTGTGAGGTGTGAGGTATTCAGAATAGACTGAAAATGAGTGTAAATTATGGTTTTTGAGGTTAATAATACTTTGGGATCAAAATGACCCCCAAATTCTATGATTTAAGCTGTTTTTTAGTGTTTTTTGAAAAAAACACCCGAATCCAAAACACACCCGAATCCGACAAAAAAAATTCGGTGAGGTTTTGCCAAAACGCGGTCGAACCCAAAACACGGCCGCGGAACCGAACCCAAAACCAAAACACAAAACCCGAAAAATTTCAGGCGCTCATCTCTAGTTCATATATTTGACGTGATAGTGGTCGACACACATATGGTCGGGGTTTTCTTTTCTTTTTTTTACTTTTTCTCATACGTCCTAGAGGATGCTGGGGACTCCAAAAGGACCATGTGGTATAGACGGGATCCGCAGGAGACATGGGCACACTATAAGACTTTGAATGGGTGTGAAATGGCTCCTCCCTCTATGCCCCTCCTCCAGACTCCAGTTAGACTCTGTGCCCAGAGAGACTAGGGGAGCTCTCCTGAGTTTCTCTGAAAAGACTTTATGTTAGGTTTATTATTTTCAGGGAGACCTGTTGGCTACAGGCTCCCTGTATCGTGGGAGTGAGGGGAGAGAAGCAGACCTACTTCTTCTGAGTTCAAGGGCTCTGCTTCTTAGGCTACTGGACACCATTAGCTCCAGAGGGTCTGATCACTTGGTTCGCCTAGCTGCTCGTTCCCGGAGCCGCGCCGTCACCCCCCTCACAGAGCCAGAAGAAAAAAGCCGGGTGAGTAAAGGAAGAACAGAAGACTTCAGTGACGGCAGAAGACTTCAGGGTCTCTGATGTACCGCGCAGCGGTCGCGCTGCGCTCCATTGCTCCCACACACAAGCAGCACTACAAGGGTGCAGGGCGCAGGGGTATGCCCTGGGCAGCAAAAATACCTCATATACATGCCTGGCAAAGAGGTATACAGTGCATAGGCACTGTATACTGACCCCTGCCAGTATACAAAAGTAAAACATTTGCGGGACTGAAGCGCGCCGAGAAGGGGGCGTGGCTTAGCCCTCACAACTCTATACAGCACCATTTTCTCCTCACAGAGACGCTGGCCCCGCCAAAACACTGTGGAACAACTAACAGTGTAAAACGGAGGGGGGCACAATTGTTTAGTGCACTATGGGTTCATATATGAAGCACTATATATATATATATATATAATGAGCGTGTGGTACATGAGTTGTTAAAAGTTTCTGTGTTTTCCCTGTCAGATACTGGAATCTACCCATTATAGCGATTTAGTACACGTGTGTCGACATGTGTGAGTGCTCTGCCACAAACAGCTATGGGAATCCCTCTGTCAGCATTGCTGACTCCTGATGGTACTTGATTCAGTAGATGAAGTGTCAGCATGTCGGTAGTTGTAAGCTTTTCCAAAGTAAACACTGTATGGGAGACACAGTCGTATGTGGGTGACCCTGTCGGCACCAACTGTTATTACTGGGTGTAAATTAACATGATAATGTAAAAAACCTATACCTGTGTATATATATATATATATATATATATATATATATATATATATATACTGCACTGTTGGGTCCGGCTCTCCTCGACCCTCCTGGGTGTTTGCTCCGGTGCCCTGCTTTAGCAATGGTAGCTCAGTATATGCACGATGGAAGGCGGCACTCGGAGACTTTCATCTATTCAAAAAAGCGCGCTTTAATCAACGTTTCGGGAGACGTACTCCCTTCCTCAGGACACAGCAAACAAGTGTACAAACAGTGCAAAACAACGTTGTTTTGCACTGTTTGTACACTTGTTTGCTGTGTCCTGAGGAAGGGAGTACGTCTCCCAAAACTTTGATTAAAGCGCGCTTTTTTGAATAGATGAAAGTCTCCGAGTGCCGCCTTCCATCGTGCACATATATATATATATATATATGTATGTATGGTACGGTTCCATTGAGCTGTAGCTCGAGCACAGACATGGTAGTATTTGTGGGGGAGTGATATTAAAATTATGTATATATTTCCCTCAGACCCCTCGGGGTCGCAAGAATGTTATTTTGCCCGGTTACTACTCCCTGTTGTTGATGAATACTATGTCTTATGTCGACCATAATGTTTCCTGGTTAGATCCACAACATTGGCATTCAGTACATGTTCATACACATTCAGAACACATTAATGTCACTAGGGACCCTGCTGTTCCTGACAAAATACATATATGTATGATGTATATATAGAATATGTGTGTATATATGTATATTCATATTACGATTTCTAATGAATGCTGAAATAAAGTTATTCCTTCTCATGTGCTGGTCGCTCTATTGATAAAGCTCTAGATCAGCCGTGACGAGATGGTCTCAAATCCTCAAGAGGAGTCCAAGTGTTTATTCTTTTCCCGCCGTGGATAGAATAAAGTGAAAGTCAACCCCTGGTCTGCACGGGGCCCTGTCATAAAGGATCGTATACAGGAAGCTAAGTGATATTTTAATTATATGCTTTGATGATATTTGCATTACATGGGGGAGTGCTTACATTCAGAAATGGTCGGTTACCTTGGCATCCAATATAATTACCTTAGAGAGAGAGGGGATATTCCTTAAGTTTGGTCTTCTCTAGAACATTGCAGCATGCTGCCGTGCGACTACGAGAGATATGGGCCTCTTGGGTTCGCGGGCCACTTCCATGGCCCCCTCGACTAGGAGGGCGTGGTGGATTCACCAAGGGCATGCGGAGGCTGGCTCCGAGGAATACTGGAGTATCTTCCCTAGGAAGGTGTAACCTGGTTTGGGGATGGCTTTGTTAAGTTGATCTCGGCAGATACCACTGGTAAGTCTACCTTCTTGAGCTATCTCCCTCACAACGGTTGGTAACACATTTTTTGCAGGATGCAGTCATTTTGACCGGTTGGATACCAGTTTTTCCCCTTCTTTGCAGGTAGAGGAAGGTGATAAGGTAAGAGGTCTGCAGACTTTTTCAAGTTCGCAGAAGCAGATATCGTCCTCTGTTCTACCACATCCACCGCATGTCACTGGGTCTATCTTGCTGGAGCCCACACAGGTGGGAACTCGTCTAATACTCTTCAGTCAGTCCTGGAATGGACTTGGACCAGTGAGTTAAGAATGGAGTCTAAAGGGGGACATACTGGAGGTTCCAGATGATTCCCCTTACTGATGTTTCAAAATAGAGCTTACCGATTCTCCTCTGGACTGGGAGGTAGTATGTGACGCCATACAAGAGTTGGGTCAGGATCAGGACATTGGCCTGCTGTCCCTGTCACAAAAAAAAAAAAAAGCTGTTATTCAAGCTTTTCGTGCTTCTGAGCCCGGACAGCTCGGTCAGAAAATCCCAAAAAGATTTCTACTTAAGAAGTTGAACTACAAGATGGAATCTCTCAGAGCAGGGATCTCCAACCTCTAAAAGGAGAAAGAGGGTTTAAATGCGGTTTCATCCGCATTAAGCTTACCTGGGTTTGTTATTCAGAATTGTCATTGCCATTTCACCGGAGTGATGGCAGTATGTTGGTTTTCCTTAAGAGCCATTATTATTCTGTACTGGGACGCTCTCCTGACTACGGCGAGGTCTAGAAACAAGTGGTACAAATCGTTGTTTCTCTCTGACAGTTCTTCAACACAGAGAATCGCTGTTGATCCCAACGACGCAGATGTCGGAGTTGGGAATAAGATTAGATACTGAACTGTTGAGAGTTTGTTTTTTCCTGTTGAAAGAGATCTGAGGATCCAGAGTCAGATTAGATTTACAACAGTGTAAACCCATCAGTAAGTTCCATTGATGAAGAAGATGGTTGCGGCCTACGAGGCCATTCGGTGAGCAGGTCAAATGCCAGAGTGGTTTTTGCGGGACCAGTTGGACATGTGGTCCAGGTCTCACCTGCACAAGCACCGGAAAATAATCCTATTTTCCAGGACCAGGATATCTCTCCTGTGGTGGCTTCACAGTTCTCACCTCCTAGAGGGACGAAGGTTCGGGATCCAGGATTAGATCCTGGTGTCCATGGATACAAGTCTCCGAAGTTGGGGAGCAGTCTTTCCAGGGGAAGAATTTCCAGGGGAAAAGGTCAAGCCGGGTGGCTTGTCTGCAATAAGCATTCTTGAATTAAGAGCTATTTACAACGGAACATCTTCTTCGCGATCTGCCCGTCTTAATTCTGTCGGACGACTTAACAGCAGTGGCGTAAGTAAGCCGCTAGGGCGGAATGAGGAGCAAAGCGGCAATGGCAGAAGCTGCAAAAGTTTTCCGCTGGGCGGAAAGGCATGTAAACTAGAGATGAGCGCCTGAAATTTTTCGGGTTTTGTGTTTTGGTTTTCGGTTCGGTTCCGCGGCCGTGTTTTGGGTTCGACCGCGTTTTGGCAAAACCTCACCGAATTTTTTTTGTCGGATTCGGGTGTGTTTTGGATTCGGGTGTTTTTTTCAAAAAACCCTAAAAAACAGCTTAAATCATAGAATTTGGGGGTCATTTTGATCCCATATTATTATTAACCTCAAAAATCATAATTTCCACTCATTTTCAGTCTATTCTGAATACCTCACACCTCACAATATTATTTTTAGTCCTAAAATTTGCACCGAGGTCGCTGGATGACTAAGCTAAGCGACCCTAGTGGCCGACACAAACACCTGGCCCATCTAGGAGTGGCACTGCAGTGTCACGCAGGATGGCCCTTCCAAAAAACACTCCCCAAACAGCACATGACGCAAAGAAAAAAAGAGGTGCAATGAGGTAGCTGTGTGACTAAGCTCAGCGACCCAAGTGCCCGACACAAACACCTGGCCCATCTAGGAGTGGCACTGCAGTGTCACGCAGGATGTCCCTTCCAAAAAACCCTCCCCAAACAGCACATGATGCAAAGAAAAAAAGAGGCGCAATGAGGTAGCTGTGTGAGTAAGATTAGCGACCCTAGTGGCCGACACAAACACCGGGCCCATCTAGGAGTGGCACTGCAGTGTCACGCAGGATGTCCCTTCCAAAAAACCCTCCCCAAACAGCACATGACGCAAAGAAAAATAAAAGAAAAAAGAGGTGCAAGATGGAATTGTCCTTGGGCCCTCCCACCCACCCTTATGTTGTATAAACAGGACATGCACACTTTAACCAACCCATCATTTCAGTGACAGGGTCTGCCACACGACTGTGACTGATATGACGGGTTGGTTTGGACCCCCACCAAAAAAGAAGCAATTAATCTCTCCTTGCACAAACTGGCTCTACAGAGGCAAGATGTCCACCTCATCATCATCCTCCGATATATCACCGTGTACATCCCCCTCCTCACAGATTATCAATTCGTCCCCACTGGAATCCACCATCTCAGCTCCCTGTGTACTTTGTGGAGGCAATTGCTGCTGGTCAATGTCTCCGCGGAGGAATTGATTATAATTCATTTTAATGAACATCATCTTCTCCACATTTTCTGGATGTAACCTCGTACGCCGATTGCTGACAAGGTGAGCGGCGGCACTAAACACTCTTTCGGAGTACACACTTGTGGGAGGGCAACTTAGGTAGAATAAAGCCAGTTTGTGCAAGGGCCTCCAAATTGCCTCTTTTTCCTGCCAGTATAAGTACGGACTGTGTGACGTGCCTACTTGGATGCGGTCACTCATATAATCCTCCACCATTCTTTCAATGTTGAGAGAATCATATGCAGTGACAGTAGACGACATGTCCGTAATCGTTGTCAGGTCCTTCAGTCCGGACCAGATGTCAGCATCAGCAGTCGCTCCAGACTGCCCTGCATCACCGCCAGCGGGTGGGCTCGGAATTCTGAGCCTTTTCCTCGCACCCCCAGTTGCGGGAGAATGTGAAGGAGGAGATGTTGACAGGTCGCGTTCCGCTTGACTTGACAATTTTGTCACCAGCAGGTCTTTGCACCCCAGCAGACTTGTGTCTGCCGGAAAGAGAGATCCAAGGTAGGTTTTAAATCTAGGATCGAGCACGGTGGCCAAAATGTAGTGCTCTGATTTCAACAGATTGACCACCCGTGAATCCTTGTTAAGCGAATTAAGGGCTGCATCCACAAGTCCCACATGCCTAGCGGAATCGCTCCCTTTTAGCTCCTTCTTCAATGCCTCCAGCTTCTTCTGCAAAAGCCTGATGAGGGGAATGACCTGACTCAGGCTGGCAGTGTCTGAACTGACTTCACGTGTGGCAAGTTCAAAGGGCATCAGAACCTTGCACAACGTTGAAATCATTCTCCACTGCACTTGAGACAGGTGCATTCCACCTCCTATATCGTGCTCAATTGTATAGGCTTGAATGGCCTTTTGCTGCTCCTCCAACCTCTGAAGCATATAGAGGGTTGAATTCCACCTCGTTACCACTTCTTGCTTCAGATGATGGCAGGGCAGGTTCAGTAGTTTTTGGTGGTGCTCCAGTCTTCTGTACGTGGTGCCTGTACGCCGAAAGTGTCCCGCAATTCTTCTGGCCACCGACAGCATCTCTTGCACGCCCCTGTCGTTTTTTAAAAAATTCTGCACCACCAAATTCAAGGTATGTGCAAAACATGGGACGTGCTGGAATTTGCCCATATTTAATGCACACACAATATTGCTGGCGTTGTCCGATGCCACAAATCCACAGGAGAGTCCAATTGGGGTAAGCCATTCTGCGATGATCTTCCTCAGTTGCCGTAAGAGGTTTTCAGCTGTGTGCGTATTCTGGAAAGCGGTGATACAAAGCGTAGCCTGCCTAGGAAAGAGTTGGCGTTTGCGAGATGCTGCTACTGGTGCCGCCGCTGCTGTTCTTGCGGCGGGAGTCCATACCCAGTGGGCTGTCACAGTCATATAGTCCTGACCCTGCCCTGCTCCACTTGTCCACATGTCCGTGGTTAAGTGGACATTGGGTACAACTGCATTTTTTAGGACACTGGTGAGTCTTTTTCTGACGTCCGTGTACATTCTCGGTATCGCCTGCCTACAGAAGTGGAACCTAGATGGTATTTGGTAACGGGGGCACACTGCCTCAATAAATTGTCTAGTTCCCTGTGAACTAACGGCGGATACCGGACGCACGTCTAACACCAACATAGTTGTCAAGGACTCAGTTATCCGCTTTGCAACAGGATGACTGCTGTGATATTTAATCTTCCTCGCAAAGGACTGTTGGACAGTCAATTGCTTACTGGAAGTAGTACAAGTGGGCTTACGACTTCCCCTCTGGGATGACCATCGACTCCCAGCAGCAACAACAGCAGCGCCAGCAGCAGTAGGCGTTACACGCAAGGATGCATCGGAGGAATCCCAGGCAGGAGAGGACTCGTCAGAATTGCCAGTGACATGGCCTGCAGGACTATTGGCATTCCTGGGGAAGGAGGAAATTGACACTGAGGGAGTTGGTGGGGTGGTTTGCGTGAGCTTGGTTACAAGAGGAAGGGATTTACTGGTCAGTGGACTGCTTCCGCTGTCGGCCCAAGTTTTTGAACTTGTCACTGACTTATTATGAATGCGCTGCAGGTGACGTATAAGGGAGGATGTTCCGAGGTGGTTAACGTCCTTACCCCTACTTATTACAGCTTGACAAAGGGAACACACGGCTTGACACCTGTTGTCCGCATTTCTGGTGAAATACTTCCACACCGAAGAGCTGATTTTTTTGGTATTTTCACCAGGCATGTCAACGGCCCTATTCCTCCCACGGACAACAGGTGTCTCCCCGGGTGCCTGACTTAAACAAACCACCTCACCATCAGAATCCTCCTGGTCAATTTCCTCCCCAGCGCCAGCAACACCCATATCCTCCTCATCCTGGTGTACTTCAACACTGACATCTTCAATCTGACTATCAGGAACTGGACTGCGGGTGCTCCTTCCAGCACTTGCAGGGGGCGTGCAAATGGTGGAAGGCGCATGCTCTTCACGTCCAGTGTTGGGAAGGTCAGGCATCGCAACCGACACAATTGGACTCTCCTTGTGGATTTGGGATTTCGAAGAACGCACAGTTCTTTGCGGTGCTACTGCTTTTGCCAGCTTGAGTCTTTTCATTTTTCTAGCGAGAGGCTGAGTGCCTCCATCCTCATGTGAAGCTGAACCACTAGCCATGAACATAGGCCAGGGCCTCAGCCGTTCCTTGCCACTCCGTGTGGTAAATGGCATATTGGCAAGTTTACGCTTCTCCTCCGACAATTTTATTTTAGGTTTTGGAGTCCTTTTTTTACTGATATTTGGTGTTTTGGATTTGACATGCTCTGTACTATGACATTGGGCATCGGCCTTGGCAGACGACGTTGCTGGCATTTCATCGTCTCGGCCATGACTAGTGGCAGCAGCTTCAGCACGAGGTGGAAGTGGATCTTGATCTTTCCCTAATTTTGGAACCTCAACATTTTTGTTCTCCATATTTTAATAGGCACAACTAAAAGGCACCTCAGGTAAACAATGGAGATGGATGGATACTAGTATACAATTATGGATGGACTGCCGAGTGCCGACACAGAGGTAGCTACAGCCATGGACTACCGTACTGTACTGTGTCTGCTGCTAATATAGACTGGTTGATAAAGAGATGTAGTAGTAGTATGTATGTATAAAGAAGAAAGAAAAAAAAACCACGGGTAGGTGGTATACAATTATGGACGGACTGCCGAGTGCCGACACAGAGGTAGCTACAGCCGTGGACTACCGTACTGTACTGTGTCTGCTGCTAATATAGACTGGTTGATAAAGAGATGTAGTAGTAGTATGTATGTATAAAGAAGAAAGAAAAAAAAACCACGGGTAGGTGGTATACAATTATGGACGGACTGCCCAGTGCCGACACAGAGGTAGCTACAGCCGTGGACTACCGTACTGTACTGTGTCTGCTGCTAATATAGACTGGTTGATAAAGAGATGTAGTAGTAGTATGTATGTATAAAGAAGAAAGAAAAAAAAACCACGGGTAGGTGGTATACAATTATGGACGGACTGCCCAGTGCCGACACAGAGGTAGCTACAGCCGTGGACTACCGTACTGTACTGTGTCTGCTGCTAATATAGACTGGTTGATAAAGAGATGTAGTAGTAGTATGTATGTATAAAGAAGAAAGAAAAAAAAAACCACGGGTAGGTGGTATACAATTATGGACGGACTGCCCAGTGTCGACACAGAGGTAGCTACAGCCGTGGACTACCGTACTGTACTGTGTCTGCTGCTAATATAGACTGGTTGATAAAGAGATGTAGTAGTAGTATGTATGTATAAAGAAGAAAAAAAAAAAACCACGGGTAGGTGGTATACAATTATGGACGGACTGCCCAGTGCCGACACAGAGGTAGCTACAGCCGTGGACTACCGTACTGTACTGTGTCTGCTGCTAATATAGACTGGTTGATAAAGAGATGTAGTAGTAGTAGTATGTATGTATAAAGAAGAAAGAAAAAAAAACCACGGGTAGGTGGTATACAATTATGGACGGACTGCCGAGTGCCGACACAGAGGTAGCTACAGCCGTGGACTACCGTACTGTACTGTGTCTGCTGCTAATATAGACTGGTTGATAAAGAGATGTAGTAGTAGTATGTATGTATAAAGAAGAAAGAAAAAAAAACCACGGGTAGGTGGTATACAATTATGGACGGACTGCCGAGTGCCGACACAGAGGTAGCTACAGCCGTAAACTACCGTACTGTGTCTGCTGCGACTGGATGATAAATAATGATATAAAAAATATATATATATCACTACTGCAGCCGGACAGGTATATATTATATAATGACGGACCTGCTGGACACTGTCTGTCAGCAGAATGAGTTTTTTATAGAATAAAAAAAAAACACCACACAAGTGAAGTCACACGACGAGTGTTTAACTTTTTCAGGCAATCACAATATAGTATACTATACTACTAACTATACTGGTGGTCAGTGTGGTCAGGTGGTCACTGGTCAGTCACACTGGCAGTGGCACTCCTGCAGCAAAAGTGTGCACTGTTTAATTTTAATAATAATATGTACTCCTGGCTCCTGCTATAACCTATAACTGGCACTGCAGTGCTCCCCAGTCTCCCCCACAATTATAAGATGTGTGAGCTGAGCACAGTCAGATACGAGTGTTTAACTTTTTCAGGCAATCACAATATAGTATACTATACTACTAACTATACTGGTGGTCAGTGTGGTCAGGTCACTGGTCAGTCACACTGGCAGTGGCACTCCTGCAGCAAAAGTGTGCACTGTTTAATTTTAATAATAATATGTACTCCTGGCTCCTGCTATAACCTATAACTGGCACTGCAGTGCTCCCCAGTCTCCCCCACAATTATAAGATGTGTGAGCTGAGCACAGTCAGATATATACATAGATGATGCAGCACACTGGGCTGAGCAGTGCACACAGATATGGTATGTGACTGAGTCACTGTGTATCGTTTTTTTCAGGCAGAGAACGGATATATTAAATAAAACAGCACTGTCTGGTGGTCACTGTGGTCAGTCACTAGTAAACTCTGCACTCTCTACAGTTCTACAGTACTCCTAAGCTCCAGTAAATCAGGTCAATCTCTCTCTCTCTCTCTTCTAATCTAAATGGAGAGGACGCCAGCCACGTCCTCTCCCTATCAATCTCAATGCACGTGTGAAAATGGCGGCGACGCGCGGCTCCTTATATAGAATCCGAGTCTCGCGAGAATCCGACAGCGTCATGATGACGTTCGGGCGCGCTCGGGTTAACCGAGCAAGGCGGGAAGATCCGAGTCGCTCGGACCCGTGAAAAAAAACATGAAGTTCGTGCGGGTTCGGATTCAGAGAAACCGAACCCGCTCATCTCTAATGTAAACGCTCTATTAGCGGTCTTCGTTCCAGGTGTTGACAACGGAGAAATAGACTTCCTCAGCAGACACGATCTCCATCCAGGAGAGTGCGGTCTTCATCAAGAAGTTTTCACAGAAGTGACAAGTCTTTGGGGAATTCCTCAATTAGACATGATGGCGTCTCGCCTCAACAAGAAACTTCAGGGATATTGTTCCAGGTCAAGGGACACTCAAGCAATAGCAGTGGACGCCCTCATGACACCGTGGGTGTTTCAGTCGGTCTATGTGTTCCCTCCACATTCACTTTTTCCGAAGGTGATAAACATAAGAAGAACAAAGGTTCAGGCGATCCTCATTGTTCCGGTGTGGTCAAGGAGGGCTTGGTATCCAGATTTTCAAGACTTACTCATAGAAGATCCCTGACCTCTTCCTCTACGAGAGGACCTGTTACAGCTAGGACCGGGCGTGTATCAAGACTTACCGCGGCTGCGTTTGACGGCATGGCGATTGAACGCCATATCCTAGCCCGAAAGGGTATTTCCGGTGAAGTCATTCCCACATTGCTTCAGGCTAGGAAAGGAGTAACGGCGAAGATTTTCCACCGTATTTGGAGGAAGTATGTGTCTTGGTGTGAATCCAAGAAGGCTCCTACGGAAAAATTTCAGCTGGGTCGTTTTCTCCATTTTTTGCAAGCAGGTGTGGATGCAGGCCTAATGTTAGGCTCCATTAAAGTGCAGATTTTGGCCTTATCAATTTTCTTTCAAAAGGAATTGGCCACCCTTCCAGAAGTTCAGACTTTCGTGAAAGGGGTGCTGCACATCCAACCTCCATTTTTGCCCCCAGTGGCACCATGGGACCTTAACGTGGTGTTGCAGTTTCTTATGTCACACTGGTTGGAACCTTTACAAAAGGTTTAGTTAAAATTTCTCACTTGGAAAGTGGTCATGCTGTGGCCTTGGCGTCCGCAAGGCGGGTGTCGGAATTAGCGGCCTTGTCTCACAAAAGCCCTATTTGATCTTCCATGTGGATAGAGCGGAATTGAGTACTCGGCTACAATTTCTGCCGAAAGTGGTTTCTTAGTTTCACATGAACCAACCTATTTTGGTGCCTGTGGCTACTGAAGCTTTGGCTGATTCGAAGTCTCTCGATGTAGTCAGAGCTTTGAATATTTATGTCGCCAGAATGGCTCAGATTGGGGAAACAGAGGCTCTGTTTATCCTGTATGCTCCCAACAAAATTGGGGCTCCTGCTTCTAAGCAGACTGTTGCACGCTGGATCTGTGATACGATTCGGCAGGCTCATTCTACGGCTGGTTTGCCATTACCGAAGTCGGTGAAGGCCCATTCTACCAGGAAGGTGGGCTCTTCTTGGGCGGATGCCCGTGGAGTCTCGGCGGTTCAACTTTGCCGAGCAGCTACTTGGTCGGGTTCAAACACTTTTGCTAAGTTCTACAAGTTTGATACCCTGGCTGATGAGGACCTCATGTTTGCTCAATCGGTGCTGCAGAGTCATCCGCACTCTCCCGCCCGGTCTGGAGCTTTGGTATAAACCCCATGGTCCTTTTGGAGTCCCCAGCATCCTCTAGGACGTATGAGAAAATAGGATTTTAATACCTACCGGTAAATCCATTTCTCTTAGTCTACAGAGGATGCTGGGCGCCCGTCCCAGTGCGTACTGTATCTGCAGCTATTGGTGGTTACACTCATGTGGTGTTTCTTTTCAGTCAAGTCGGTTGCTGACGTTATTCATGCCATGGCATGCGGTATGCTATTATTGGTCGTGTTTACACACAGGTTGTGTTACATTTTCGGTCAGCATATTGCTGTATATTTTTCATGCCGTCGGCTGGTGTTCAATTGAATGCCACGTTCTGCGGCATTTTCGAGGTGTGAGCTGGTATGACACTCACCGTGTTTAAACAATAAATTCTTTCCTCGAAATGTCCGTCTCCCTGGGGCACAGTTCTCTAACTGGAGTCTGGAGGAGGGGCATAGAGGGAGGAGCCAGTTCACACCCATTCAAAGTCTTATAGTGTGCCCATGTCTCCTGCGGATCCCGTCTATACCCCATGGTCCTTTTGGAGTCCCCAGCATCCTCTACGGACTAAGAGAAAAGGATTTACCGGTAGGTATTAAAATCCTATTTTCTTTATTGACTATCCATGTAACAAATCATAATCTTTAGTAACCTGTGGCAAGTGAAGCAGAGCAGAGTGAAGCGTGGTGAGGGAAGCAAGGCCGCGAGGGTATGCGCTTCAATAGTTGGTGGTCCCAAATGCCAAAACTATCCACACCAACCCCAAAAATGCAAAACAAAAAGTGTGTCAACTATTTTTGTGCTGACTGTTGTCATGTTGACCTTTCAACCCTGTCGACCATATGGGATCGACATAATGACTGTAGGGGTGTAGTATGGTATGCCGGCGGCCGGGCTCCCGGCTACCAGCATACCGGCGCCGGCATACCGACAGCGTGGCGAGCGCAAATGAGCCCCTTGCGGGCACGGTTCACGCTATTTTATTCTCTCTCCAGGGGGGGTCGTGGACCCCCACGAGGGAGAAAAAGTGTCGGTATGTCGGCTGTCAGGATTCCGGCGCCGGTATACTGTGCGCCGGGATCCCGACAGTCAGCATACTGAAGACCACCCGACTGTAGACCTAATGCATGTAGCTCTTCTAAACCACATCCGACCTCAACTTAGATCATCCACAAGTTGTATTAGGCATGCGCTGAAAGCAAAGGGAGATGTCAGTTTTCGCACTGGACCTGTCCATCTTAAATGACCCCAATTGTTTACAAAATAAACAATTTTCAATATAATGTTCCTCTCCATAAAACCACTGCTAAGGCTGTGACAGTATTCTCTCTCTGGCATTTGTCATGCACTGTATTATGTGTTTAAGGCCCTATAACCATTTAGTAAAGACAGATGTTAATACAGAGAGCTAAGAAGCTAATAGACTTACAAGAAACTTTTGGCAGACATCCCTCTACGACTACTCTAGTTATATATACAAAACAAAAAAAAAGTTACAATTTGGCTTTAAGTAGAGTTCCGGTGTGTGCAGTTCATGAAAACACACTCTCCATAACATCTTAAATACACAATGAGATCAAAATAAAGTATGATGGGAATTAAGTAGCTGACAGACACCATTTATTAAAGTTCTAGCCCAATACAGGAAGAAAAGTACCCTTTAAATATCTTCCCCGAGTAGTAAAATAACTGTTGGACACAGGAAAGTTTGTGAGCTGTAATTCCCTAAGGAAAAAAAGAAAAAGCTTTTACAATCTTTCATCTCAGCTTGAAAGCAGAAATAAAAAGGTTGCTTTCTAAAGTACTAGGTGGCTGTGAGTTGCAACTAATAATGTCACCGTGTCTGTTTTGAGACGTGGACAGAAAAGCAACTTAAAACCCACAAGGATTTAAAACTGCCTTTATGAGACTTTTAACTAAACACCAAAGAAGAGCTGGGGAGTTGGTAAACCTAGCACAATGATCAAGGGATAACAGGCTCAGTAACTTTAGGAAACAACATGTTGCACATAAAATCAAGTCTCAGGGTTGGGATAATGTTACAATAACCAGAGGAAATACAGACCCCGGCGATCACTGTCACAAACTTAGGACAAAAACAAAACAAAAAAAGTCCTGTTTTGTTTTTACTTTTTTTTTTTACAAGATTTATTATTTGACTCAGGCTACTTGGTTCACTGTTGGATTATGAGTTCTACTTTGGCTAACTGGACCCAGGTAGCATTTGTCAAGTTTGCATACAGTATCACCCCCTGTATACTGGGGACATCATCCAACCTTTATGTTGGATGAATGTGGAGGTCTTGGAGTACATGTGAGTTTCATTAAAAAGCAGCGTACTTCATATTTGCAGAAGCAACTTAGATTCTCCTGTCTTCGCTGTATTATTTTTATGTACAAAGGAAATATGCTCATAAATAGTTCATTAACACACAGAGGGATTCTGCAATGCCACCTATTGGCCATACATGTTATTGAAGCTTATGTGTTTTTTGATCACATCACAGACATCATTTCATGCTCAAGGTGAAAGCTATGATATGATAAAGTGTTGGAACCCTCCTGAACTATAGATTTTTTGCCTCCTCCAATGTACACACCGTGGGTATCATGCAGTACAGTATTTGACTTATTGTGCTCCAGACAGACAGCCAGGAAAAGAAGCAGGCATGAAAAAAGTGCAGTTATGGGTACAGTATGTGTATATTATGGTGCATGCAGCTCTATAGTAGCGCATATTCATCAGTTTAATGACAGCGTTATTGCCATATGCAAATATCGCATTTACAATGTAAAGCATATTTGCATATAAACATCTACTATTTTCCTTTTAGAAATTAAATGTCAGTCTTCTTTCCTGCTGCTGTCAAATGGACATATGAAATAAGTATTGTGAATAGCTATCCTCAGCTTTATATAATATAGTAGCCCCACTAATGAATTAATTAGCAGTTCACGAGGAGCAGATGCCCAGAGCCAACCTGAAGCGGCTAGCTGATGCTATCATCATCATCATCATCATCATCATCATCATCATTACAGTATGTGAAGACGCCTTTACTGTACATAGTGTAGCCATATACCCTACCCCTCCCGTAATTTGCTTCCCCAGTCTTAAGGAGTCATAAGTACAAGATGCAACAAGACCTCTGCATGCACGTGTACACATAGTGGTGCGCAAATGTGTATTTAGTGCAATAGATTTTAAAAAAACAGATATCTGTACAACTCTACATGAGCCCCAGTATGAGGCTGCACACAATATAGTGAGCTGTGTCATGTTGTCTCCATGCCATTATGTAGCAGGTTGTGTCATGTGTAGCCAAATCCTTCCACGTGTTACAAAGAAAGGTATTAAAGAGGTCTATGTACTAAGCTTTGGAGAGAGATAAAGTGGATGGAGATAAAGTACCATCCAATCAGCTCCTGCTATGTTACAGGTTGGGTTTGGAAAATTACAGGTTCTGGTTGGCTGGTACGTTATCTCTGTCTACTTTATCTCTCTGCAAGGCTTATTACATAGACCCTAAAGAATCTGAACTGTATTGATTTACTAAGGTATTATGATTATGAATGTGTTAAAGATGTACCAGCTCTCGAGCATTGTATATAACGTTGAGCGCCCGACCGGCCAATTCAAGTGTTGCTCCGTTCGGGCGCACACAGCCGCTGGCGCTGACGTTACTGTTATGTGGTTCTGTCATTTTGATGGTCTGGTAACTAGTCTAATATAAGTTAGTACATAAATCATTAAGTAACAAATTATCACATATTTTAAATATGTACCTAGGACCTAGAGGCCTGATTCATTGTTGGACGAAGTGTCGCAGCAGCTGTAAAGTTTGTCGTTGCCGCTGCTGCTGAATTTTGCTAATGCCGCAGGAGACATCTGGTGTAAATAGACGGCTCTTGCCGGCTTCTGTGTTCTACCGCTGCGTCCAAAGATGCAGCATCGGGTCACTTGCATGAACATCGGTCATTTCAGCACCCCTCCATTTACTTAGGATGGCCGGGTGGTTCAGGCTTCCGGAGCCAGTGAAGCTGTGTCAGAAAATGCAGACACTGGCCTCAGCACTCCCACAAAACTGAGGCGACACACCTCAGTTTTGGGAAATGCTTTCTGTTACCGCCCACGGACTCCAAAAGGCCTCAAGTTGCCAATCAGGCCGTGACTTAAAGGGCACTGCGTGCAACGAGGCAGGACCCGTCCTCCCACCATTGTTGTTGCAAACAAACCATTGGGTTTGCTACAACTATAAATCAGGTTCTGTGTTTGTGCACAAAGAAAGTTAAAAACGAACAAGACGTAAGTACATAATATAATTACATATTGATAAATATATAATCAGCTTACTCTTCAAAATGCTGACTAGGGAAACTTTTATTATTGCGAACCATTCACTAGCTGTATTGCAAATGTAGTCATGTGAATAGACAGCAGCAAAAATACTACAAAAATATTAGCATGAATGCGTGGGATTTAGGGCTTAATTCTTGTGTGTAAGGAACTGCACATCCTCAAGGAATTCACATTCAAATTCACGTGCAGCAGGAGATGTCCATAGGAGATCGATGCCTCCTGCATGCATCTGTGAGATCCAAGTGCTGCGTCTGAGCACAAAGCATTGGATCACCATCGCAACCATCGGTCGCGATTTGTGATGTTTCCAGGCACCAGTCAGCCTGCTTCAGCTGAAGCTTGCTCAGGCTGACCATTGGATCTGGACACCCTGGTCCAGTAAGTCTAGACGTAGACCCTGAACTCGTCACGCCTACAAAATGGTGGCCACATGTGCCCATTTGGAAAAATGGTGCCAGGTGCCAGTGGCGCACCCAGGGGGGGTTTCCGAGTACCCAGAAACCCCCTCCACTAAAAAAAAAAAAAAAAAAAAAAAAACAAATTTTTTTTTTTTTTAAGCTGCATGAGTATTATTAATGGCTGTCTAGCGTCCTCTGCAGCCTGCTGTCTTCCTGGTGGCACTTGCAAGTGCAATAAAAGTTTACTTTATTTTAATTATAGTACATATATATCCATGTGCCTACATATATACACATGTATATACATACATTTATACATATAAACACACACACACACACACACACACACACACACACACACACACACACACACACATATGATATATATATATATATATATACATGTGTATATATATGTGTACTGTATGTGTGTGTATATATATATATATATATATATATATGTATGCATGTTTAATATGCTATGTATATGTGTATATGGGTTCACTACGATCTCCCGGTGGCCGGCCTACCGGCGACCAGCATACCGGCGTCGGGAGGCCGGCCGCCGGCTTACCAACAGTGTGGCGAGCGCAAATGAGCTCCTTGCGGGCTCGCTGCGCTCGCCACGCTACGCGCGCCACACTATTCTATTCTCCCTCCAGGGGGGTCGTGGACCCCCACGAGGGAGAATAAGTGTTGGTATGCCGGCGGTCAGGCTCCCGGCGCCGGTATGCTGGTCGCCGGGAGCCCGACCGCAGGCATACTGAAGACCACCCGTGTATATGTATGTATGTGTGTGTGTATGTATATATATATATATATATATATATATGTGTGTGTGTAGATATATGTATACATATATATATATATATATATATATATACACACACACTAGTTTTACGGACCCAGCATATACTGGGTCACCTCAGTCCCCTCCCCCGTGATTGGCTCCGCCCAGTTCTGGAAACCCCCCCATGCAAATCCTGCGTTTGCCACTGGGTGCGGCCCGCCCACCCAAATACTGGAGCATGTCAATCGTGCTGTAGCTGACAGGTAGCTGCGAGCAATATTGCAATATCCGGTCTGCACATGCGCAGAACGGGTCTTTCTCCTGTGCAGCCCCACACCATTGGATTTGTATGTAAACCATTGGGTTTATGTACAAATCTGAATTAGGCCCTTAGACATTTTCAGCCAATCAGACATTGCCATCAGTTGTCATCTTTATCAGTTTGTCACTTGCATCTGTGGTCAAGCAGTTGAAAGTGATCCATATCCGTCTGTTTAGTATTTAGCATGTTCACAAACCCCTTTCCACCCTGTGTCGACCCTCTTCACAAACATGAAATGCCACTCAGTCGGCATGCCCAAAGAGGCATAGAACATGCTCAGTGGTAAAAAATACAAGCTACATAGAAAAAAATAAGAAAAATGCATTTCCATCCAATTCTACATGAGTCCCAAGAAGAGCAGACAAGGATCAAACAAACACATACAACTTGGTTGTGGGCATGGGTCCCAGGTCTTTTATCACTTAGTAATTTCCCTGCAGAGACCAGGGCATAGGCTGTCCTACTGAATCTGTCTTCCTGAATCCTTGCTGCCCATTCAGGACATTTTAGTAGTAATCATCAAAACGCAACAATTTGGCAAAAGAATGAATCTGGTGAGATACATTTATCCACGGACATCCACATGTCACTTATAGAGTACTGCATAGCCCTATAGTATATAGGTGGTCATTCCGAGTTGATCGCTAGCTGCTTTCGGTCGCTGCGCAGCGATCAGGCAAAAAAACTGCACTTCTGCTCATGCATATGCGACGCAATGCGCACGCGCGTCGTACTATTACAAAGAACGATGTAGTTTCACACAAGGTCTAGCGAAGATTTTCAGTCGCACTGCTGGCCGCAGAGTGATTGACAGGATGAGGGCGTATCTGGGTGTCAACTGACCGTTTTCAGGGAGTGTTCGAAAAAATGCAGGTGTGCCAGGAAAAAGGCAGGTGTGGTTGGGTGAACGCAGGGCGTGTTTGTGACGTTAAAACAAACAGGAAATTAACAATCTGAAGTGATCGCAAGCGCTGAGTAGGTCTGGAGCTACTCTGAAACTGCACAAAATTATTTTGTAGCCGCTCTGCGATCCTTTCGTTCGCACTTCTGCTAAGCTAAAATACACTCCCAGTGGGCATAGCGTTTGCACGGCTGCTAAAAACTGCTAGCGAGCGAACAACTCGGAATGACCACCATAGTTACCATAGTGTACTGTATATCTGATATGTGTGATTCCAGGTTCCATTTTACATGCTGGCCAAAAGTATGATAATGTTACAGGATTCACACACTTCAGATGCACACTAACATAAGAGCTAAATTAAATTCAAGTCATAAAGTTTTGACGTCACGTGAGCTTACAATAGCAAGTTATGACCAAACTGGCATCCACTGCTCCCCTTAGTCCCCTCCGCCACCCCCACCCCCCTCCATGGAGCCCCAGTTTCTGAAACAAGAGAAAAAAACAGGGGGTGCATATGGTATAGTCCCATACTTGCCTTTGAAAAAGCATTTCAGGGATATTGTAAAAGCAACACCTATGAATGCAGCATTATAGTGGACATGTGCTGCTACATATGAGAGGCCTGTCATAAAAATGACTTATACTGTAGTACCAGTGGCGGATTTAGGGGGGGGGCACCGAGGCACGTGCCCCCCCTGTCATTTTTAATTGATTTTTTAGATTGATTTTCGCGCCGCTGCGCGCACCCGCACCCGGCACCCAACATGTCCCCCTCCTTCCCTGTAACGCGCTGCTGCTGCTCTGCTCACATCTGTTCCTCCTCCTGATTGGCTCCCTGGAGAAATGTGACATGTTCATAGGAGCCGAGCAGGAGGAGGAATGTCACAGATCCAGCCCGCCGCCACTGCCGCAGATGGATAGCGCACTGCCGCCGCCACTGATGTAGAGGGCACCGCCGCTGATGGAGAGAGCACCGCCGCCGCCGCTGCACTCAGGAACAGTGCACGGCCACCCGTACACAGCAGCGCAAGGGTCCGTCCGGGACAGCCGCCCTGCTTTCTGCCGGTGAGCAGTGTGTGCTGTGCGGGTGACCTGGGGAGAATGCTGCTGCAGTGGTGAGCGGTCTTTTGCTAGGGGGGGGGCCTGGGGAGGGAGACTGGTGCTGCTTGGGAGGGAGACTGGTGCTGCTGTGAGCTGTCATTTGCTCGGGGGGGGGGGGGGGGGGGGGAGCTGGGGAGGGAGACTGGTGCTGCTGGGGAGGGAGACTGGTGCTGCTGTGAGCTGTCATTTGCTGGGGCGGGTGGCTGGGGAGGGAGACTGGTGCTGCTGGGGAGGGAGACTGGTGCTGCTGTGAGCTGTCTTTTGCTGGGGGGGGGGCCTGGGGAGGGAGAATGGTGCTGCTGTGTGCGGTCTTTTGCTGAGGGGGGGGGGGGAGTGGGGGTGACCTGGGGAGAGATGTCTTCAGCGTCCCGGAATTGACGTCAGACACCAGGGCCGTAACTAGGTGTGTGCCGATGGTGCCTTACCCACAGCGCAAATGGACTGAAGGCGCACCATCAGCAGCACATCCCCCGTACGGCCGTTGTCAGCAGTCAGTCAGTAGTGAAAGTTCCGCCGCTGGTCTCCCTCCTCTGCAAGCAGTGGGAACACTGTTGTATTCACAATCAGGCAGCACACACCTTCTGCGTGTCCCCGGCGCCATCCCTGAGTACTGCCAGCGCCTTCATAAAGACCCGCCGCCGCTGTCCCTGACTCCCACTGCCACCATCTGACAGTAGTTATTAAGTACACTCCGTGTGAGAGTCCCGCTGGTGGCGCCGGATGTCTCCTCTGTGAAGGAGTGCGGAGTGTAGACGCAGCTTGCAGGTTCCAGACCGGAGGAGAGTGACTGAGCCGTCCGGATGGTGGATCCTGCTGCGGAGCAGAGTGACTGAGCTGTCCGGATGGTGGATCGTGCTGTCCTCCCCAGGCAAGTAACACACACACACACACACACACACGTAAAAAGGGGGACACTGTCTGCCATAATGTGTAAAAAGCGGGACTGTCTGCCGTAATGTGTAAAAGGGGCTCTACCTGGTGTAGTGGCGCTACTGTGCAGCATAATTTGAATAATGGAGACTACTGTGCACCGCACTATGAATTGGTATTATTTTGTGGTCACGCCCCTTCCCCATGAAGCCACGCCCCTATATAGACACACTCGGTACTCACATTGAGCACTTGACCACACCCCCTCACACAATTGGTCACACCCACTGAAACTTGGCCACACCCACTACACTTCTAACTCCACCCCTTCTTGACACACAACCACTTATGGTGCCCCCCCTGTAATTTTTTTCTGGATCCGCCCCTGTGTAGTACTGTGCAAATGTTTTAGGCAGGTGTGGAAAAAAGGCTGCAAAGTAAGAATGCTTTCAATAATAGAAGTATTAATAGCTTATTTATATCAATTAACACAATGCAAAGTGAATGAACAGAATAGAGATCTAAATCAAATCAATATTTGGTGTGACCATCCTTTGCCTTCAAAACATCATTAATTCTTCTAGGTACACTTGCACACGGGTTTTGAAGGAACACAGCATGGAGGTTGCTCCAAACATCTAGGAGAACTACAGATGGAGCCATGCTCATCTATCCCTTTAATAGGATTAATTGAGCGAGGGCAGTCGGACTTAATCCCCTGCTGTAATGACTTAATTCCCTGCTGTATTGTTCTCTCTGTATTGTATTGCAGCTGAGAACAGTAGATGAAAGGCTTATGCTAATAAGCCTTGGTGCACCTAGGCGCAGCAGAGAAGGCTAGATGAGCGAAGCTCCATCTGTAACAACAGATCTTCTGTGTATGTAGGCTTGCTCAAATCCATCTATCTCTTCATGTAATCCCAGACAGACTCAATGATGTTTAGATCAGGGCTCTGTGGGGGCCATACCATCACTTCCAGGACTCCTTGTTCTTCTTTATGCTGAAGATAGTTCTTAATGTCATTGGTTGTATGTTTAGGGTCATTGCCCTGCAGCAGAATAAATTTGGAGCCAATCAGATGATAAAAATAAACCAACACTTCTATTTTTGAAAGCATTCTTACTTTGCAGCATTTTTTCCACACCTGCCTAAAACGTTTGCACAGGACTGTACATCCAAATGTAAATAAGCCCCAAAGCAGTTAGTAAGATGTACGTGTTGATAAAAACACACTGATACTTTTCAGGGCTTGCTCATGTATTGTGTTCTAATCACAAGTGGTTCCAACCGTTCCATATAAGTGGCCAGGAGAAACCTTAAATAAAAATGCATTTAGCCATAGGGATCATTGGGGTAGATGTATTAACCTGGAGAAGGCATAAGGAAGTGATAAACCAGTGATAAGTGCAAGGTGATAAATGCACCAACCAGTCAGCTCCTAACTGTCAATTTGCATATTGGAGCTGATTGGCTGGTGCTTTTATCACCTTACACTTATCACTGGTTTATCACTTCCTTATGCCTTCTCCAGGTTAGATCTGCCCCATTATGCCTTATAACCAGTGCAGGGATATGGCACTGATGATAGCATCTGAGTGTATATATCTGTGATTTTTTTCATTTTTAAGAATAAAACAGCTATATAATGGGGGTAAGGTGCAATCAGGGAGATTTCTAGACTCCTCAGGAGGTCATGGAGATTACTACTATTTCAGGGAGTCTCTCTGACAATCAGGGAGAGTTGGCAAGCATGGTAGTACAAAGATAATTATGTTGCACACAACGGGGGTGATTCCGAGTTGTTCGCTCGCTAGCTGCTTTTAGCTAACTCTGGGAGTGTATCTTAGCTTAGCAGAATTGCGAACGAAAGATTAGCAGAATTGCGAATAGAAAATTCTTAGCAGTTTCTGAGTAGCTCGAGACTTTCTCCTACATTGCGATCAGTTCAGTCAGTTTCATTCCTGGTTTGACGTCACACACACGCCCAGCGTTCGGCCAGCCACTCCCCCGTTTCTCCAGACACTCCCGCGTTTTTCCCTGGCATTCCTGTGTTTTTCCGCACACTCCCAGAAAACAGACGGTTTCCGCCCAGAAACACCCACTTCCTGTCAATCACACTACGATCACTTCAACGAGGAAAAATCTTAATTCGGACGTGAGTAAATCTACTAAGTTTTGTGTTAAAATACTAACCGCATGTGCACTGCGAACCATGCGCATGCGCATTTTTGCCTTAATCGCTCCGTTGCGAAAATCGGTAACGAGCAAACAACTCGGAATGACCCCCAACAACCGGCGCATACATGACAGCTCATTCAGACTGCTTTAGGCAACAAGAATGGGCTTTATAAATGCTGACTTGCAGAACTGTAAGCATATTGGTGGTCTGTGGCTAAATTTAAATTAGGAGTGAGCTAACTTCGATGTGAGCATTGTGGCACCTATAGCGATCTATGGGGGAGATGTATCAAAAACTGCTACAGAGAAGTTGCTCAGAGCAGGGCTGTAACTAAAGTAGTGCCCAGTGTGCTCAGCACACAGTGCATATGTAGCCCATATGCTGGTATCCAAAAATATACTGGTAGGTTAATTGGATCACAACAAAATAGCGTGAATGTGTGTATGTGTACATGTGCTAGAGAATATAGATTGTAAGCTCCACTGGGGCATGGACTGATATGAATGGCCAAATATTTTCTGTAATGTGCTGTGGAATATGTGTACGCTATATAAATAACTGGTAATAAATAAATAAATACCATAAAACAGGATGGGTGTGGGGGGTCAGCGGGCTCTAGGGGACTGTAAAAACTAAACCAGAGAAGGGAGGGTTTGTAAAAAAAAAAAAAAAAAAAACAGGTGGGGAAAACTACAACAAAAAAACAAGGACTATAACAAAAAATTTGAGAAGATGGTCTCTGTAACAAAATGGAGAGAGTATTGACTGCATAGGAGAGGAAAGAGTTAAACATCTGGGGAGGGGTGGACCTAGCTGTGAGGAAAGTACAGCCTTCTTTAGGGGGAGGGTTTGCTATATATAGGGAAGGAGAGGCCATCTTAAGTCTCTTGGTGATTTGCTTTGCCGGGCCGGATGTGACTGGCGGGAGCGGCCGACGAGGAGGATCAGAGAGGGAGTCAGGCCGCCCGGAGGTGGGCGGGCAGCAGCCCTTGCCTCCGGGCATGGCCGGGGAAGCCCCAGTGCCGGGTGCCCGCGGGAGCGCGCCGCGCCAGGCGCTCATCCAGGGACCGGAGACTGAGTTCGATGCCCAGCTCTTCCCCCTTGCCGGGGCCGGCTAGTGGTTCCAGGCGGGGGGAGGGCACTGGGCGGGGGACGGTGGCCAGCCGAGCGAGGCCTGTCGCAGGGCCTCGCACGGCGTCATCCCCAAACGCTTCGGCTGAGAGAGCACAGACCGGAAGCGGTGGGACGCGCGCCGCTCGCGCACGTGTGCGCGCAGCTTTCCTCCTTGTCTCCTCAGCCCTCTCCCCCGCAGCCGGAACACGGTGTGGAGCGGGGAGGGAGGGGGAGAGGCAGTGATCAACCAGGTTAAGCTAATGGAGCTCTTAATGCAGGAGCCCAGACAAGAGGCCTTGTGGTGACAGAGAGCAGTGGGGCGCGCGCCCGAGGTGCGCGCGCGCCCACGCTCGCCTCTGGCGCCGCTAGCCGCGCACGTGTGTGCGCAGCAGCGCCGCCGGCCCTGCTGTCTCCCCTGCTATCTCCCAGGCAGCCGGAGTCCGGCGGGAGCCGGGGGGAGAGGGGAGACAGGGCAATTATGATCACTGGCAGGGCAGTGCGATACCAAGGAGAAGGGGTGCGGCAGCAAGAGGTCACCGGGTGCGCGAGCCCGTGTCCACTGAAAGCGGAGCAGTGCGCGCGCGCTCTGCTGCGCCGCGGGGTTCCCGGTCTTTTCAGATCACTCCCCCAGGGCCGGAATCTAGCGACCTGCAGGGGAGGAGGGGGGACAGGGAATGGGTTAGTGGCCGCGGGGCTGCTGCACGCGCCGCAGGAGCTCGCGGCGGTCCCACCCCCCCACTCTGCGGCATCGGATAGTTCCGATACACGGGAAGAGGGGACAAATTCGGAGGCGAGGGCAGTGCGGGCGTCGACAGCGGTGCCTCCGCTTTCCCGCAAGGGCAGCGTGCGTCGGATGCCCGGCACACGCATGTCGGGCGGCGAGTGCGTGGTCGCACGCGGGCCCCGGCGAAGGACCCAGGACCGCGTTTTGGGGCAGTCACGACCCTCCGGAGCGCTGGCTCGGCCCTGGCCACAGCGGTGAAGGTGTTAGGGCCGCTAGCCGCAGCTGCCTCCCCTAGAACGGCTGTTCGTTCCGGCGGGCTGCGGGCTATGGCGGTGCAGCGGGTGGCACGCGCCTGCCGTGAGCTCGGGACGGTCGCCGCAGAATTACAACAGGGTCCAGGGCAGGACGCGGGGGAGCTCACGGCCGCAACGCCCCCAGCACTGAGGCCGCGGCATGTGCCGCGAGTGCTGGAGGGGTCCTCCGCTTCTTCCTCTTTTTCAAGGGAGCTCGGGGATGAGGCGATGGCAGATTTCGAGGAGGAAGGCAACGATTTGGACGCGCCGGAAGATTCCATGTCGGGGCAGTCGGCGGCATCAGGTAAGGTGGTGCAGTCGGTATTCGGGTTCCTCCACGAGCTCTAGTTCGCGTAGTTCTTCCTCTTCCTCATCTTCAATGTCGTCACAGGCGTCCGAAGTCAGTAGCACAACTAGGGCAAAGAAGCGGGCAACTAAATTCGCCAAGAGGGCAGCGGAACAGGCGCAAGCGGCTTAGCGAGGAAGCGCGTAGGGCCAAGAAGCTCGCAATTTGCCCGGTGTCGTGCGATTCGTCTATACTGCTGTACTGCGGGGGCTGCGAGATAGCTGCCGCAAGAAGATTTGGAGGGGCGACTTCGTGGACGTGTTCGTATTGACGAAGGTCGCGAAGAAAGAGTATAAGGTGGCGGCGCAAAGAAGGGCATCGGGGCTGAGGCATTCCGTACCTTCGATAATTGCCTGGCCGGGTTCTGGGTCTTCGCGGCATCTTACCTGGAGGACAGGCCGGCAGAGCACACGAATATAATTAGGTACCTGCATCTCGTACATGACATGCAGCGCACGTCTTCGGGATTGGAGTGGCGCAGGTACGATCAGGAATTCAGGGAACAACAGGAAGGTTTGCAGGTCATGGACTTCGGGTTCAAGGACGTTGAGGTTGGGCTCAAGGTCACCCGGGCTTCGCTACAGGCGGAGGAGCCCCGGAAGCCGGGGGCGGACGGGCACCATGCAGGGTCGTCCTCCCAGTGGTTCGGCGCGGACGGCGGATTGGCCAAGTCAGGTAGGTCGGCAGTCCGCGCAGGGGGGCGTGCCACCACAAAAGGAAAATGTTTCACGTTTAACAACGCGGCGTGTTCCTTCGGGGGATGACTTGGTCATCTCTCCAGTGGGGGTGGTTCCTAAGAAGGCTCCAGGCGCCTTCCGGCTCATTTGAGTTCGCTTTTAGGTGTGTACTGCCGGAAGCTGTGAAGGGCGACTGCGGGGTGTGCCAGAACGCACCATTTCGTGCGTTTGTCCTCAGAGATTAAGAGGGATTTGGCAATATGGGCCTCGTTCCTCGAGGACTTCAACGGGGTGTGTATATGGCAGGCCCCAATGGCGGACAGCGCTAGGTTGCAGCTGTTCACCGACGCAGCGGGCGCCTCTGGATTCGGTTGCCATCTGGAGGGATCTTGGTGCGCGGCCTCGTGGCCGGCAGAATGGCATCGCGGGGGTTTCACGAAGGACCTTTTGCTTCTGGAGTTTTTCCCATTATGGTGGCGTTGGAGGTCTGGGGCGATCGGCTGGCTAATCGCAGCATTTTGTTTAGATGCGATTATCTGGGCGTGGTGCATGCGATTAATAACCAGAGGGCAAAGTCGTTGGTGGTTATGCGGGTGCTAGGGCAATTGCTTTTGACATGCTTGCATAGGAACCTGTGGTTCCGCGCGCAACATGTGCCCGGTTTGGAGAATGGGATTGTCGACGCTTTGTCGCGAGGACAGTGGGAGAGGTGTTGGTTGTTGGCACCTGAGGCCAACGAGCAAGGTTTTCATTGTCCCGGTTAGGTTTGGCAGGTGATCGGGCCGGACTGGAGGGTCTAGCGTTGCGGTCAGTAGCGCCAGCCACGCTCAAGGCTTACGAACAAGCTTGGAGTGAATGGGAGGAGTTTGTCCAAGGGCGTCAGCATCAAGGTAAGAGTAGGCATCGGCTGATGCTTTCTTTTATGTGGCAGCTTTACGTCTCCGGTAGGTCACGAGCAGTGGTATCGCGGTATTTGGCAGGCATCTCATTTTTCTGCAAGCTGCGAGGCGTCCCTGACGTAACAAAAAGCGAGGTTCTGCGGAAGGCAATGAAAGGGTGGGCGCGAGTTGCGCCGTCGCCACCGGATAGGAGGCGGCCCATCGATGCGGCTTTGTTGCCAGCCGTCATCGAGGCGGTAGGGCGAGTCGCGTCGTCCAGGTTTGAGATGCTTTTGTTTAGTTTGGCGTTCTCAATGGCTTACCACGGGGCCTTTCGAGTTTCTGAGATTCGCGCATGCTGGTCGGGGACGTGGTAGTGGGTGAGAGGTCCTTGCTGTGCAGGTTGCGACGCTCCAAGACGGATCAAGTGGGGAGAGGGCGCTGGGTTACAATGGTTCCAGCGCTAGAGGAGAGCGTTTGCCCAGTTGGCTGGCAAGGCAATATGTGGTGGTGCGACCCGTTAAGGAGGGGTCTTGGCTGTTGCATTATGATGGGCTGCCAGTCACGAAATACCAGTTTCGTTGGATGCTGAGTCGTTGTTTGGCGGGCTTGGGCCTCCCACCCACTGCTTTCGGTACCCATTCCTTTCGCATAGGCGCAGCGACGTCGGCTGCTGCGGCGGGTTGCTCCAGAACTGAAATCCAAGCGGTGGGGCGATGGAAGTCGTCAAGTTACAGACGATATATTCGCCCCGTCACATGAGAGGTCGGTTTGCGCTTGGGGCTTTGTTTAAATGGCAATGTATTACGTTGTTCCAGTTCTGTGATTTTATGGTGTTGTGCGTCTGTTGGTGTTCCCCCTTTTTTATCCTACTCAGGGATTAGCTACTCGCCGTTGCTGGCATGAGTCGGCAGCGGGGGTCTGGAGTTATTTGCGATTTTTTGCCTGACTTGACGGACTGAATTCTAATCTATAATTCGGCTAATTTGGTCTAATCAGAGTCCCTCAGCAGGTCTTTACGTTTCACCTCCAGCTGAGTTATTACATGTGTTTCCCATTTTATATCCCCCCCCTTTTTTATTTTGTTTGTTTTATTTGATCCTTCCCCTTTGTGTCTTTAATTGCGCTTTAAATTGGCAACGGAACATGGTGCAGTCGGCTAGGCCGTGACTGCTGCAATGGCGAGATCTAAAGTTTTCTTTTTTGGCAGATCCTTCAGTATAAACAATTAATAAGCCTCTTAGTAATCAATTCTACCCCTCTTTTTCCCTTCAGGATGGTTCGGAGACTATTTGCCCATTTGGGTGGTTGGCCACTCTTACATTTACTGGGCGGCCAGGTTTGTGACCTCGGAAGGGTCTCAGGCATTGCTAGGAACACAGGGTGTCAGATGGCTTGGCTGGCGAGGAATGATGTGGGGTGAGCTGAGGAGTAGGTTAGTGAGTCAGGCCAGCAAGCATGGAGTCCCTAGGGTTTTGGTTGTCCATCTAGGTGGCAACGACCTGGGGAAGAGGACATCCTTGGATCTGCGGTGGGCCATGATACAGGATCTGGCAAGTGTGACCGCGGCATGGACCAATTGTGTGTTGGTTTTTTCCATGATGGTGCCAAGATTGTGTTGGAGGGGTGTGGCGGATGGTCGCCAGATTGATGAGGCCCGGAAAAAGGTGAACGGAGCGGTGGCAAAGTGGGTGCTGTCCCACGGTGGGAGGGTGGTTCGCCACCCGAGGATACGGTTCAGAGACAGCCACCTTTTCCGGCGCGATGGAGTACATCTATCCAATGAGGGGATGATGTTTTTTCTGGAGGATCTAGGTTTCGCTTTGCAGGAGTTAGGGTAGGTTTATGGTGGCGGTGCGAAAGACTTTTGGGGATGAGTCTTTCGCTGTTGGCGGAAAAGAACGGCAGTTTTGTATTGTAGGGAAAACTGTAGTGTTTTTTACAGTTTGTTGTGGTTTAGGTGCACTCACCTCCATCGACTTATGGCCGCTTGACCACCCGTCCGGGAAGGCAGCGGCAGGGCACCCAGGAGCGGTGGGTAGTCACTGTGGGGGTTGAGTTGTCACCTATTACCGGTTTATAGTAAGTTTTAGTAAATTTATAGGGTTAGTTATTTAAAGTTAATTCAGATTAATTGAGCCGTTCTTTTGGGCCGCCACCATATGCCAGCTGGAGCGGCATATTAAATTAATTTCTTTATTACAGGTTTCCTAATGGATAGGGACAAATAAATAGCTAGCAATTTTCTGCCAAAATTCAAGTCTCAGTGTCGTTATTTCTGGTTCTAGGTTATGAATGCTTTACTTTCAAAGAAAGGGGTCCACCAAATATCACTAAGATGTTTAGGAGAGAGTATTGACTGCATAGGAGAGGAAAGAGTTAAACATCTGGGGAGGGGTGGACCTAGCTGTGAGGAAAGTACAGCCTTCTTTAGGGGGAGGGTTTGCTATATATAGGGAAGGAGAGGCCATCTTAAGTCTCTTGGTGATTTGCTTTCCCACCCTCCCGCCCTGGTATTAAGAATTTGTGGCACGTGGGCTTTGGCTTTAAGTTGTTGGCTGTTTTCGTTGGCTATTTATTGGCGGAAAAGAACGGCAGTTTTGTATTGTAGGGAAAACTGTAGTGTTTTTTACAGTTTGTTGTGGTTTAGGTGCACTCACCTCCATCGACTTATGGCCGCTTGACCACCCGTCCGGGAAGGCAGCGGCAGGGCACCCAGGAGCGGTGGGTAGTCACTGTGGGGGTTGAGTTGTCACCTATTACCGGTTTATAGTAAGTTTTAGTAAATTTATAGGGTTAGTTATTTAAAGTTAATTCAGATTAATTGAGCCGTTCTTTTGGGCCGCCACCATATGCCAGCTGGAGCGGCATATTAAATTAATTTCTTTATTACAGGTTTCCTAATGGATAGGGACAAATAAATAGCTAGCAATTTTCTGCCAAAATTCAAGTCTCAGTGTCGTTATTTCTGGTTCTAGGTTATGAATGCTTTACTTTCAAAGAAAGGGGTCCACCAAATATCACTAAGATGTTTAAAAACAGACAGGAATTGTACAATAGCACAAAAAACAGGACAGGGCGGAAGGGTTACTGTAACCAAAACACAGACAGGGGCAGCACTGTAATGAAAATATAGACTAGGGGGGAGCACAATACACGGCATGGGATATATACTGTAGGGGAAGAATATAAGTACATACAGGGGTACATACTGACATAGGAGAGCACGCAACACAGACATAGAGGGGCAAATACAGATGTATGGAAGGATGGAACACATAAAATAAACTAAATGTAAAGAATAACTAAAATAGAATATATAGAGTGCATAGAAAATATAAAAGCTTATATAGGGCCTAAGGGGGTTATTTATAGATGGATGCAGATCATTGCATATGCAGCAAGATCTGTGTTCATCTCCTTACATGCTGGGGGCTGCCCAGCACTGGGCTAGGCTGCCCAGCATGTCTGGCGCTACCTTATGAGGCATTAGCAATTTAATTGTGGACGCATCGATTTAAAGTCGACCCCACTGCCATGTTTTTATCGGAGCGGCAATGGTGGCACTAAAAGTGAGCATCTCAGTCCTTGCACATTCGGCCACATAAATGTATACGAGGAAAGGAGCCTGTAAGCCATTTGATTAAGACAATCACTTATAAAACTATCTGCCACTCCTATCATAATGTTCTGTACACTGCCAAACAAACATATTTCCATATCTCTCATCTCTGCTTAGGCCTGTAACTTTAAATCACTTTTCAACCCTCCCTCACCCAACCCGCCAGCCACTATCAAAGCGCAAGATCTTGCTTCCTACTTCAAGGACAAGATTGATAAGATCTGACATCAAATGGTATGCTCTTCCTCAGCCAGTGACCTGCTCAATTCCCTACCTGTACACTCTGGCACCTTCTCTTCATTTGAACCCACAAATGAAGATGAAGTATCAACACTCTTCTCATCCTCCTACTTTACTGCCTCTCCTCTTGGTCTTATACCCTACAAATAAGTAAAGCTCTGCCTCTGGGCTCATCCCAACCTTAACTAACATCTGTTATCTCTTTCTCTCTCTCTCTCTCTCTCTCTCTCTCTCTCTCTCTCTCTCTCTCTCACTGTTCAAGCATGCAGTGATTACTCCCATTCTGAAAAAAAAAACCACAATTGTGATCCTAATTTTCCCTCTAACTACTGTCCCATCTTTCAGCTCCTATAACCCTCCAATTTACTTGAGATAACTGTTTATACTCGCCTCCTACACTTTCTTAACTCGCACAACTTATTGGACCCACTTCAGTCAGACTTTCGTTCCCAACATTCCACAGAGCACTGACTAAAGTAGTGAGTGATCTGGTCACTAAGTATAAAGGCCATTACTCACTCCTTATTCTTCAAGATGTCTTAGCTGCATTTGACACCATTGACCACTCTCTTCTCATACAAACACTACAATGCCTAGTTCTTCAGGACAGAGTGTTTCTTGGTTCTCATCCTACCTATCTAATCAGTCTTTCAGTGTTCGCTTCTCTGATTCCGCCTCCTCTTCACTATATCTATCAGTTGGAACACTGCAAGGCTCAGTCTTAGGTCCTCTGCTTTTCTCAATCTATACCTCACATCTTGTTAAACTAATCAGCTCTTTTGGATTTCAGTATCACCTGTAGGTGGATGATACTCAAATCTATCTATCCTCCCCTGATCACCATCTGTTTTGGTCCGCGTCACTGAATGAATTTCTGCCATTTCCTCTTGAATGCCATCTCGCCACCTTAAACTTAATATTACCAAAACAGAATTATTATATTTCCACTGGTCAACAGTAGTTACAAACCTGATATCACTATCATTGTTCTCAACAATCAACCCTACCCCACAAGCTCGCTGCCAAGGTGTCATACTTGACTCTAAATTGTCCTTTATTCCCCACATTCAGTCTGTCTCAAAATCATGTTACATACAGTACATACAAAAATCAAACCACAAATACAACCATGCCTTACACAAGACACTGCAAAAACTCCAATCCATGCTCTCATTATGTCCCACATTGATTATTGTTATTGTCTCCTTACTGATCTTGCCAAAAACAGACTCGCACCACTACAATGCATTCTGAAATGCAGCTGTGAGGCTAATCTTCCTTGTTAAATATTCATAATGTGCTAATCCGCTCTGTCAGTCAATCCACTGGTTACCTGTTTTCTACCATATTCAATATAAAATATTTTTACTTAAACACAAGGCTCTTAACTAAATTACACAATCACACATCTCTTATCTCAAAATATCACTCAACCCGACCTCTATGCTCTGCACAAGATCTGTGTTTCTCAACCACACTTATTACTCACTCCCATTCACGATTGCAGGATTTTCTTAAAGCTGCACCCACTCTGTGGAATACCCTTCCACGCACAATTAGACTCTCCTCTACTCTGCAAACTTCCAAGCATTCCCTGAAAACTCTATTCAGGCAAGCTTATCAAATTCTGGAACCGCCCACATAACCTTATAGCACCTGTCATTGTGTATGAATGCCTATTTCCCTATAGATTGAAAGCTTACGAGCAGGGCCTTCCTACCTCTTTGTCCCTTCCTACCTCTATGTCTGTCTGCTATTATCCGGTTTGTTCTATCACTGTTTTTCAATTGTAACGGACTATGCTGTGCTATACAAGAAACTGTTACTAATGCAGGTTGAGTATCCCTTATCCAAAATTCAAAATCCCACATTTTTGGTTCCCCTACTGAGATAATGACATGTATATTTATATATTGTATTATATATCTATATAATATACCTATATATATATATATATATATATATATATATATACCTATATATATATATATATATATATACACACACACATACTATATAATATATATATATGTCATTATCTCAGTAGGGGACCCAAAAATGTGGGATTTTGAATTTTGGATAAGGGATACTCAACCTGTAATAAACTCGCAGACATTGGGGGTAATTCAGAGTTGATCACAGCAGCAAAGTTGTTAGCAGTTGGGTAAAACCATGTGCACTGCAGGTGAGGCAGATATAACATTTTCAGAGAGAGTTAGATTTGGGTGGGTTATATTGTTTCTGTGTAGGGAAAATACTGGCTGCTTTATTTTTACACTGCAATTTAGATTTCAGTTTATACACACCCCACCCAAATCTAACTCTCTCTGCACATGATATATCTGCCCCCCCCCCCTGCAGTGCGCATGGTTTTGCCCAACTGCTAACAAATTTGCTGCTGCGATCAACTCAGAATTAGGCCCATTGACCGCCAATACATTCGCTTCACATGCGACTCAGTCCCAATAAGCGAGTTAACAACCAACAAACAAGGCAGAAATTATTATTATTTTAAATAAAGAAACTGCTTAATGTTACCTAAAACTTTACAGAACATAAATGTTTGCTGACAATCGTTATACTTGTGTACCATGTATTCGCCATTCAGTGTCATTTTAAATAGTCAATCTGAAAAGAACTCCAGGCTTACAGATGCGTCTCTATGCTCCTCCCCTTTCCTCTTTGTTCCGCCTCCTCAAGGAGGTGCAGGTATCAGGTATGGCCACAGTGGTGTATGTGCTTGACTTTAATTTGTGGGCATACACAGTACAAATGTGTCCAATATGTTTCATCTTCTGTTCTTGACTTTAAATTGAGCCCACTTAAAAGATAGGGATACATTCCAGAAGGAATATCAGAGTGCCACTTCACCAATCTGTATTCACGTCTCCAGCATCCATATGTTTTGCTTGAGGAAATCCAGCATCTGTGTAGGAGCAGATAATTATGCTGAAAGAGTAGGATTATCCACAGATAAATGGATGAATGTGGAACAGAACTAATTAGTAATTGCATATGAGTTACAGGAAGAATATCACAGTAGCCATTTGAGGAGCCTCTGGTGGCTTTGATGTGTAACTTGTCCCCTATATAATGTTTAATATAAGAAAAGTATGAGGAAAGCTGAATTTGCGACCCCCTGATATCACATAATAATGGTATATTTATTGTATAAAATATAATACTTCCAAACCTACAGTGAGCCCTTAATACTGGATTTTCCTTGACCAACATAATTTTATGTATGTGTATGTGCGACACAGTATTGCATTAACAAAATGCATACAGACCTGCGCTGTGATAAAAGCATTGATGTCTTCAATAGAATCTTGTGCTGAAAATCAAACATACCATTAGGTTCTCTATCCCAGCCAAGGGAAATAATATGCATCTGGGAAGTGGCGAATGCTGAAATGGAAAACTGTTGCCCCCTAACAGAATATTTCCTTAGAGAAAATTCAGTGCGAGAGGTTGCAACAAACCTGGTTATTCATGAAAAAAGTCACCTAAAGGTCATCGGAGGAACCTTGATTAAACCATCACACAGTACAGGAAATGCTGCCTGCCTGCAAAATATTACACAGCCGAGCTCTACCTGGTGCCTGTACTTGTAAATGAGCCCAGCTCAGGGAGTCTGTCTGGAAGTGCGTCTCCCATGCAACTTATGTGTGTAGTAACAGAGAGGCAAAGAAAGAGGTATTGTTAAAGGCATTTAATTTCACTTATTACTGCCAAGACATATACATCAAGGTCAAATACAAGTTAAAAGGTTACTGGAAAAAATGCCTGTTTAGTAACGGTTATATACATAATATATGCAGCACAGATCACATGCTAAAAAATACATAACATTTAAAGATAAAATTCCACAAGTGAATTTATTGAAAGAGCTATAAGTGACCGTCACAGATACTGTACATGTATAACATTTTCAGGAAATGAAAGTATGTGAGATAACTTTTTGGTCCATAAGGAGAGCATGTTTCTTAAGCACGCCTGAGGAAGGGACTGAATAGGGACATTCAGATATTCATATGGATGATTTTATATATGAGTGGCCTGCACTCAGTGGGTCGGTGCAGGGGCACTAAGAGGGGGTCGGGTAATAATTACCTGGGCCCAGCATTGTCTGAGGGACTCAGTGAGCTGTGAAAAGAAATGAATGTGTCCTCCACGGCACGGGTCGCCACTTCCAAGCAACGTAGATAGTTTTTTGGAGGGAGCATGACCAGAGCCGGCCATAGGCATAGGCAAACTAGGCAATTGCCTAGGGCATTTGATATGCCTAGGGGCATCAGTAGCTTCTGCTGATTAAAATGATATGTGGCATACCTATATTCTGTGTGTAGCATTTTATATGCAGATACAGCCACAGTCTCACACAGTATATTGGCATGCTGCATATCATTTTAATCAGCAGCTGCTTGTGCATGCTAGCCACATAGCAATGCAAATAACATGGTTTTTTTATAAAAAAAAAAGGTGCCCGAAGTTAGCATTTAGGCAAGATTTATGAGGACACATCTGTATCCAAGCAGAGGCAGAGGTCACAGTGTTAGTGGCAGTGTGAGTGCTGTGTGCATGTGAGTGGGTTAGTTGTGCAGTAGTGTTCGGCATTATGTGTGTAATGTAAAAATGCATTAATAATGTGCAACATATGTGTAAGGGGCACTATGTGTGTCATTATGTGTATAAGAGCATTAATAATGTGCGGCATATGTGTAACAGGGTACTACTGTATGTGTGTATAGGGGCACTAATAATGTGCAGCAAATGTGTAGGGGGCACTATGTGTTTCATTATGTGTATAAAGGCATTAATATTGTGTGGCATATGTGTAAGGGACATTATGTGTATAAGGGGCCGGGCATTAATAAAGGTTGTCATAATGTGTAAGGCGCATTATTTTTATAAGGACATTAATAATGTGTCTCATATGTGTAAGGGGCATTGCTGTGTGGAATTATGTGTATAAATGCATTACTAATGTGTGGCATTATGTGTACAAGGTGCTCAACCCTGTGGCGTTGCGTATAGGATGGGCACTACTGTGTCGTCTAATGTGAATAAAGAGCAATAGGGTGTGGTGTAATGTGAATAAGGAGCAATTCAGTGTGATATAATGTGAATAAGGGGCTCTACTGTGAGGAGTAACATTTATAAGGTAAAGTGATACTACTGTGGAATGTAATATGAATTATGGACACTATCGCATGATCAAATGTGAATAAAAGTGCAGTACTGTGTGGCGTAATTGGAATTGGGGTTACTGTTGTGTGGCCATGCCCCTTGCCAGCAAAAACACACCCTTTTTGGGCTGTGTGCCAAATGTGCGAACTGTTCCTATTTAAAATATAAGGGGTACAAACACCAAAATAAGGACTGCTATGGGTGAGGGGTGATGGTGCTGGGAAAGAGGTGCAAGGTCAGAGGCAGAACCCGCGGTGGTGCTAGGGGGGCACCAGCCAAAATCTTGCCTAGGGCATCATATTGGTTAGGCCCGGCTCTGAGCATGACAACGCCTTCTGGATTTGGCCACGCTCTCTTGTACCAAAGAATGGCTCAACTGCAATAAGTGGGTGAGGTGACCTGGCATTTATTTTATTAGGCTTAAAATTAAAGTTACAAATTGCCTGGTTCCCATTAACACAGTTACAAGTTGTGGTGACCTGATTTTCAACAAGCTCAGATCCACATATGGTTAATCCCAGTTGCATGTTCTTCTAGCTATAGATGCTAGAGTATTGGCTGCAATCCAGCTTCAGGAATTTCTCTGGCCCTGGCCCAGAGAGGTGAGACCCAACCTTGTGGAGATACCACTAATAATCTGACACTTTAAAAAGTTAATATTCATTATTGGAAAACAAGGAAAGAATTTGCGATTGATCATTTTCCAGCAATTCTAATATATGAATATTTGCACAATTTTCAAGAGTTTTTATAAATTAACCAATAAATTAATCTTGAAGTAAAAGATCAGCATTTTATAAATATTGCCAACAAACAGTATATGGTGTTATGTATTTTCCCCTACTGTAATCATTGGTTATCATACCATAGTTTATGCTCTAGTGGCAGAGTAATTAAACACCCTATCATCTGATGTCAGCCTCAGAGGCGTAACTAGGGTTTTCGGAGCCCAGTGCAAGATGGAGAGTGGCGCCCCGCCCCCCCAAAAAACAAAAACCACACACACAAAAAGAAGTATGTGCGCGCGCCGGAAAAAATGGGCGTGGGCAAGCACCAGAAGGGGTGTAGCCACTGAAAATGGGGCGTGCCTACATGACTATCACCTACCCCCTGTGTCGCCTCTCAGCACACTATCACCTACCCCTTGTGTCGTCTCTCAGCACACCTTCATTCAATTTTTGCACAGTACGCATGCAGAGTCCCCTTTTTACACAGTGCCAGATACACAATTGCCCCACAGTGCCAGATACAGTGCCCCACAGTGGCAGATACACAGTGCCCGACAGTGCCAGATACATATTGCCCCACAGTGTCAGATCCACAGTGACAGATACAGTGCCCCACAGTGCCAGATAGATATTGCCCCAGTGTCAGATCCACAGTGACAGATACACAATTGCACAACAGTCCCAGATACAGTGCCAGATACACATTGCCCCACAGTGTCAGATCCACAGTGCCAGATACATATTGCCCCACAGTGCCAGATACATATTGCACCACAGTGTCAGATCCACAGTGCCAGATACATATTGCCCCACAGGGCCAGACACAGTGCCCCACAGTGCCAAATACACAGTGCCCCACAGTGTCAGATCCACAGTGCCAGATACAGTGCCCCACAGTGCCAGATACAGTGCCCCACAGTGCCAGATACACAGTGCCCCACAGTGCATGATGATTAAAAAAAAAATACAGCCAGCTTACTTTTTTCTCTGCAGCTGGCACGCTGCTTTGTGACACAAGAGAGCTTGCTCTTCCACGCACGCTGGCTCCACACTCTTCTTCCCTGCAGCCTGCATGCCCAGCCAATCACTGAGCCGCAGGCTGCACCTTTACACCATTGGACAGCTGAGCCGTCACTCAGCTGTCCTGAAATTCTATGCGGTGCTGGAGCTGCTGCTGTTCGGTTGCCAGGGCAACCTATAGGGAGCCGTCGGAGGAGCACAGCGCCGCAGAAAGGAGGTACGATCTGTGTGCGGGCAGCCCTTTTAAAAAAAAATCTGGCTCTGGGGGCGGGTGGGCATGATGCCCTGGCTGGCGGCGGCGCCCCCCACTGCTGGTCCTGCCAAGGTGGCACGTGCCCCACTCGATCTGCCTTAGATACGCCTCTGGTCAGCCTACACTTGTATGCAAGTACAGTAACATAATAATAATAACCAACTTATAATAAAATAAGACAAAGAGACATATTGGCTGGGAAAAGGGGGTCAGCTTTATAATAGTGATGTGCAACGGGCATTTTTCGGGTTTTGTGTTTTGGTTTTGGATTCGGTTCCGTGGCCGTGTTTTGGATTCGGACGCGTTTTGGCAAAACCTCCCTGAAATTTTTTTGTCAGATTTGGGTGTGTTTTGGATTCGGGTGTTTTTTTTACAAAAACCCCGCAAAAACAGCTTAAATCATAGAATTTGGGGGTCATTTTGATCCCATAGTATTATTAACCTCAATAACCATAATTTCCACTCATTCCAGTCTATTCTGAACACCTCACACCTCACAATATTATTTTTAGTCCTAAAATTTGCACCGAGGTCGCTGGATGACTAAGCTAAGCGACCCAAGTGGCCGACACAAACTCGTGGCTCATCTAAGAGTGGCACTGCAGTGTCAGACAGGATGGCAGACTAAAAAAATAGTCCCCAAACAGCACATGATGCAAAGAAAAAAAGAGGCGCAATGAGGTAGCTGTGTGACTAAGCTAAGCGACCCAAGTGGCCGGCACAAACACCTGGCCCATCTAGGAGTGGCACTGCAGTGTCAGACAGGATGGCACTTCAAAAAAATTGTCCCCAAACAGCACATGATGCAAAGAAAAAAAGAGGTGCAATGAGGTAGTTGTGTGACTAAGCTAAGCGACCCAAGTGGCCGACACAAACACCTGGCCCATCTAGGAGTGGCACTGCAGTTTCAGACAGGATGGCACTTCAAAAAATAGTCCCCAAACAGCACATGATGCAAAGAAAAAAAGAGGTGCAATGATGTAGCTGTGTGACTAAGCTAAGTGACCCAAGTGGCCGACACAAACACCTGGCCCATCTAGGAGTGGCACTGCAGTGTCAGACAGGATGGCAGATTTAAAAAATAGTCCCCAAACAGCACATGATGCAAAGAAAAAAAGAGGCGCAGTGAGGTAGCTGTGTGACTAAGCTAAGCGACCCAAGTGGCCAACACAAACACCTGTCCCATCTAGGAGTGGCACTGCAGTGTCAGACAGGATGGCACTTCAAAAAAATAGTCCCCACACAGCACATGATGCAAAGAAAAAAAGAGGTGCAATGAGCTAGCTGTGTGACTAAGCTAAGCGACCCAAGTGGTCGACACAAACACCTGGCCCATCTAGGAGTGGTACTGCAGTGTCAGACAGGATGGCACTTCAAAAAATAGTCCCCAAACAGCACATGATGCAAAGAAAAAAAGAGGTGCACCAAGGTCGCTGGATGGCTAAGCTAAACGACCCAAGTGGCCGACACAAACACCTGGCCCATCTAGGAGTGGCACTGCAGTGTCAGACAGGATGGCACTTCAAAAAATAGTCCCCAAACAGCACATGATGCAAAGAAAAAAAGAGGTGCACCAAGGTCGCTGGATGGCTAAGCTAAACGACCCAAGTGGCCGACACAAACACCTGGCCCATCTAGGAGTGGCACTGCAGTGTCAGACAGGATGGCACTTCAAAAAATAGTCCCCAAACAGCACATGATGCAAAGAAAAAATGAAAGAAAAAAGAGGTGCAAGAGGGAATTGTCCTTGGGCCCTCCCACCCACCCTGATGTTGTATAAACAGGACATGCACACTTTAACATGTGGGTCTGCCACACGACTGTGACTGAAATGACTGGTTGGTTTGGTCCCCCACCAAAAAATAAGCAATCAATCTCTCCTTGCACAAACTGGCTCTACAGATGCAAGATGTCCACCTCCTCCTCATCGTCCGATTCCTCACCCCTTTCACTGTTTACATCCCCCTACTCACAGATTTTTTATTCGTCCCCACTGGAATCCACCATCTCAGGTCCCTGTGTACTTTCTGGAGGCAATTGCTGGTGAATGTCTCCACGGAGGAATTGATTATAATTCATTTTGATGAACATCATCTTCTCCACATTTCCTGAAAGTAACCTCGTACGCCGATTGCTGACAAGGTGAGCAGCTGCACTAAACACTCTTTCGGAGTACACACTGGAGGGGGGCAACTTAGGTAAAATAAAGCCAGTTTCTGCAAGGGCCTCCAAATTGCCTCTTTTTCCTGCCAGTATACGTACGGACTGTCTGACGTGCCTACTTGGATGCGGTCACTCATATAATCCTCCACTATTCTTTCAATGGTGACAGAATCATATGCAGTGACAGTAGACGACATGTCAGTAATCGTTGGCAGGTCCTTCAGTCCGGACCAGATGTCAGCACTCGCTCCAGACTGCCCTGCATCACCGCCAGCGGGTGGGCTCGGAATTCTTAGCCTTTTGCTCGCAGCCCCAGTTGCGGGAGAATGTGAAGGAGGAGCTGTTGATGGGTCACGTTCCGTTTGACTTGACAATTTTCTCACCAGTAGGTCTTTGAACCTCTGCAGACTTGTGTCTGCCGGAAAGAGAGATACAACGTAGGTTTTAAATCTAGGATCGAGCACGGTGGCCAAAATGTAGTGCTCTGATTTCAACAGATTGACCACCCGTGAATCCTGGTTAAGCGAATTAAGGGCTCCACCCACAAGTCCCACATGCCTAGCGGAATCGCTGTTTTAGCTCCTCCTTCAATCTCTCCAGCTTCTTCTGCAAAAGCCTGATGAGGGGAATGACCTGACTCAGGCTGGCAGTGTCTGAACTGACTTCACGTGTGGCAAGTTCAAAGTGTTGCAGAACCTTGCACAATGTTGAAATCATTCTCCACTGCGCTTGAGTCAGGTGCATTCCCCCTCCTTTGCCTATATCGTAGGTAGCTGTATAGGCTTGAATGGCCTTTTGCTGCTCTTCCATCCTCTGAAGCATATAGAGGGTTGAATTCCACCTCGTTACCACCTCTTCCTTCAGATGATGGCAGGGCAGGTTCAGGAGTGTTTGCTGGTGCTCCAGTCTACGGCACGCGGTGGCTGAATGCCGAAAGTGGCCCGCAATTCTTCGGGCCACCGACAGCATCTCTTGCACGCCCCTGTCATTTTTTAAATAATTCTGCACCACCAAATTCAATGTATGTGCAAAACATGGGACGTGCTGGAATTTGCCCACATGTAATGCACGCACAATATTGGTGGCGTTGTCCGATGTCACAAATCCCCAGGAGAGTCCAATTGGGGTAAGCCATTCTGCGATGATGTTCCTCAGTTTCCGTAAGAGGTTGTCAGCTGTGTGCCTCTTATGGAAAGCGGTGATGCAAAGCGTAGCCTGCCTGTTGGCGTTTGCGAGATGCTGCTACTGGTGCCGCCGCTGCTGCTGTTCTTGCTGCGGGAGGCAATACATCTACCCAGTGGGCTGTCACAGTCATATAGTCCTGAGTCTGCCCTGCTCCACTTGTTCACATGTCCGTGGTTAAGTGGACATTGGGTACAACTGCATTTTTTAGGACACTGGTGACTCTTTTTCTGACGTCTGTGTACATTTTCGGTATCGCCTGCCTAGAGAAATGGAACCTAGATGGTATTTGGTACCGGGGACACAGTACCTCAATTAATTCTCTAGTTCCCTGTGAATTAACGGTGGATACCGGAAACACATTTTTCACCACCCAGGCTGCCAAAGCCTGAGTTATCCACTTTGCAGCAGGATGACTGCTGTGATATTTCATCTTCCTCGCAAAGGACTGTTGTACAGTCAATTGCTTACTCGAAGTAGTACAAGTGGTCTTCCAACTTCCCCTCTGGGATGACGATCGACTCCCAGCAGCAACAACAGCAGCGCCAGCAGCAGTAGGCTTTACACTCAAGGATGCATCGGAGGAATCCCAGGCAGGAGAGGACTCGTCACACTTGACAGTGACATGGCCTGCAGGACTATTGGCTTTCCTGTCTAAGGAGGAAATTGACACTGAGGGAGTTGGTGGTGTGGTTTGCAGGAGCTTGGTTACAAGAGGAAGGGATTTAGTTGGCAGTGGACTGCTTCCGCTGTCACCCAAAGTTTTTGAACTTGTCAATGACTTCTGATGAATGCACTCCAGGTGACGTATAAGGGAGGATGTTCCTAGGTGGTTAACGTCCTTACCCCTACTTATTACAGCTTGACAAAGGCAACACACGGCTTGACACCAGTTGTCCGCATTTCTGTTGAAATAATTCCACAACAAAGAGGTGATTTTTTTTGTAATTTGACCAGGCATGTCAATGGTCATATTCGTCCCACGGACAACAGGTGTCTCCCCGGGTGCCTGACTTAAACAAACCACCTCACCATCAGAATCCTCCTTGTCAATTTCCTCCCCAGCGCCAGCAACACCCATATCCTCATCCTGGTGTACTTCAACAGTGACATCTTCAATTTGACTATCAGGAACTGGACTGCGGGTGCTCCTTCCAGCACTTGCAGGGGGCGTGCAAATGGTGGAAGGCACAACCTCTTCCCGTCCAGTGTTGGGAAGGTCAGGCATCGCAACCGACACAATTGGACTCTCATGGAGATTTGTGATTTAGAAGAACGCACAGTTCTTTGCTGTGCTTTTGCCAGCTTAAGTCTTTTCATTTTTCTAGTGGGAGGATGAGTGCTTCCATCCTCATGTGAAGCTGACCGACTAGTCATGAGGAACATAGGAGAGGGCCTCAGCCGTTCCTTGCCACTCCGTGTCGTAAATGGCATATTGGCAAGTTTACGCTTCTCCTCAGACGCTTTTAATTTAGATTTTTGGGTCATTTAGCAGAACTTTTGTTTTTTGGATTTTACATGCTCTCTACTATGACATTGGGCATCGGCCTTGGCAGATGACGTTGATGGCATTTCATCGTCTCGGCCATGACTAATGGCAGCAGCTTCAGCACAAGGTGGAAGTGGATCTTGATCTTTCCCTATTTTACCCTCCACATTTTTGTTCTCCATTTTTTAATGTGTGGAATTATATGCCAGTAATATATCAATAGCAATGGCCTACTACTATATATACTGCGCACAAAAACTTAAATGCACCACAGGTATGGATGGATAGTATACTTGACGACACAGAGGTAGGTAGAGCAGTAGCCTACTGTACCGTACTGCTATATATTATATACTGGTGGTCAGCAAAATTATGCACTGTCCTACTACTGTATATATATACTGCGCACAAAAACTTAAATGCACCACAGGTATGGATGGATAGTATACTTGACGACACAGAGGTAGGTAGAGCAGTGGCCTACTGTACCGTACTGCTATATATTATATACTGGTGGTCAGCAAAATTATGCACTGTCCTACTACTGTATATATATACTGCGCACAAAAACTTAAATGCACCACTGGTATGGCTGGATAGTATACTTGACGACACAGAGGTAGGTAGAGCAGTGGCCTACTGTACCATACTGCTATTTATTATATACTGGTGGTCAGCAAAATTATGCACTGTCCTACTACTATATATATACGGCGCACAAAAATTTAAATGCACCACAGGTATGGATGGATAGTATACTTGACGACACAGAGGTAGGTAGAGCAGTGGCCTAATGTACCGTACTGCTATATATTATATACTGGTAGTCAGCAAAATTATGCACTGTCCTACTACTGTATATATATACTGCGCACAAAAACTTAAATGCACCACAGGTATGGCTGGATAGTATACTTGACGACACAGAGGTAGGTAGAGCAGTGGCCTACTGTACCGTAATGCTATATATTATATACTGGTGGTCAGCAAAATTATGCACTGTCCTACTACTGTATATATATACTGCGCACAAAAACTTAAATGCACCACAGGTGTGGATGGATAGTATACTTGACGACACAGAGGTAGGTAGAGCAGTGGACTACTGTACCGTACTGATATAATTCTGGTGGTCACTGGTCAGCAAAATTCTGCACTGTCCTCCTACTATATACTACAATGCAGTACAGATATGGAGCGTTTTTCAGGCAGAGAACGTATAATACTGGTGGTCACTGGTCAGCAAAACTCTGCACTGTCCTCCTACTATATAATACTGGTGGTCCCCAGTCCCCACAATAAAGCACACTGAGCACAGATATTTGCAGCACACTGAGCACAGATATGGAGCGTTTTTCAGGCAGAGAACGTATAATACTGGTGGTCACTGGTCAGCAAAACTCTGCACTGTCCTCCTACTATATAATACTGGTGGTCCCCAGTCCCCACAATAAAGCATACTGAGCACAGATATTTGCAGCACACTGAGCACAGATATGGAGCGTTTTTCTGGCAGAGAACGTAGATATTTGCAGCACACTGAGCACAGATATTTGCAGCACACTGAGCACAGATATTTGCAGCACACTGAGCATATATATTTGCAGCACACTGCACACAGAAACTGAGAGAATGCCAGCCACGTCCTCTCACTATCATCTCCAATGCACGAGTGAAAAATGGCGGCGACGCGCGGCTCCTTATATAGAATACGAATCTCGCGAGAATCCGACAGCGGGATGATGATGTTCGGGCGCGCTCGGGTTAACCGAGCAAAGCGGGAGGATCCGAGTCTGCTCGGAACCGTGCAAAAATGGGTGAAGTTCAGGGGGGGTTCGAATCACGAGGAACCAAATCCGCTCATCACTACTTTATAATTAATTAAATGGAAAGAGGGAGAAGACATAAAATATGGTGGTGTAAAGACCCCACTAAGAAATATTGTAATGTGCTCACCAGCTACCAAGATAGGGGCCAACTGCCACTCCATCACCACAACTGAAGTTATACAACTCCCAT